>NC_069657.1:389059696-389665219 GCF_027244095.1 Hemicordylus capensis | reverse complement strand
CAAGCAAATCTAGTCTAATTGTTAGTGGCATTTGAACAGGATAGTCTAGAGCAAAATTTGAGGAAGACAAGATTCTTCAGTCGGTTTACTATAGGAGTTTAATGATTATATTATATATAAAGAAAAACAAGAATCCAGGTTAAACTATCTAGAACTTTGTCGGTTAAATAAAGCCAACAGTATTTATTCAGTCTGACACTGAAGATATGAGAAGGGATTTTTCAAAGCACAAAACTTGAAAATGCTTGAAACGTTTGGGTTGGTTATCAACTAGTATTTGTGCACGAAGAATGCACAAATCATGTGAGGGGGTGGGATTTCTGCCGATTCCCCCTCCAGCAGCAGCCCCTTTGCCATTCCTCACACTATTCTTGAGGAGGGCCGTGGCCCTCAAGATTGTTTTTTCAGGAAGCACTGGAGACTTCATGATAGAGGAGGGAGTAAGAAAGTTCCATTTTGTGAGCAGCACGCCGCCATTGATTCACTGGATCCCAGGCATTAGCTCCAATCCTGCACACACTTAAGCTGTTCGATTCCTAATAACTTCAGTGATATTTAAGCTGTGTGCAAAAATTGCAGCTGTTATATTACATCTGCATGTTTTAAAACTTACCTTTTTCTAGGTTGAAATATGTATGAGCCATTTATTTTGTAACTTGGATGCTTTATAGAAAAAAACCATTCTTATATCTCTTTGTTTTCCACAGTTAATAGGTATTTGGTTTGTTAGTGAGTGGGTGGCTACTGGCAAACCAAAAAGATTTCAACTGGTAGAAATGGGCCCAGGAAGAGGTAGTCTTATGAGCGATATTTTGCGGGTAAGTAAAGGTGGCTAGCAGCCCACCTTGTGGGCTAGAAACCTTTTTATTGTGCATATCTTAAACAAACAAGTAAGCTGACTTTCTGAGGATTCTGTATATGCCACCAGCTACACCATAATAAACAGCAGAGCACTGTTGTAGTCTTGTGGATTTTTAGATATTCTGAATATCATTAATTTTCAGCTGTTCTTAGGTTCCCAAGTATCTACCTCTTCATGCTTATTTGCCTGCAAGACCAGTGAATGTCTCTATTGCTCTGGTATAATGTCATAGTTTTTGTCATGCTGTCAAAGCACTTGATCTGCCTCTTCTCCTAAAACTTAAAAAGAGCCATTTAGTCACATTGAAAAAAATGAGTTTATCCAAATAATTGAGAAGCTGTTAAAATTTTACTTCCAAGTAGAATTTCTGTACATTTTACAGAAATTCTGTACAGTCACTGCACTTACTTTAACAGAATTGTCTTTATGTATTTGCAGGTTTTTAATCAGCTGAAGTCTTTACTTCGTAAATGTGACATTTCTGTGCACTTGGTGGAAGTCAGTCCCAAATTAAGTGAGATTCAAGCATTAAAACTGGCAGAAGAAAAGATAAAAATAATGGATAGCTCCTCTGTTTATATGCAAGGTATTACGAAGACTGGGCTTCCAATTTTCTGGTATCGAGACTTGAATGATGTACCCATAGGTAAGGTTTTGCTGGTTTGGTGCTTATTTAATTATATTTTCAACAGTAATTAGTTCTTTTCTTAGGATTAAGACTTATTTTGCAATGGAAAATCCTTAGTTAAGATAACTATAGATGTGGTTCTGCCTGAGTCTGTATTTGTTTTTTTAATGAATTTGGGTAGTGTGGATGTAAATGTTCAAATTGTAGAGCAGGCCTGCTCCACTTTGGCCCTCCTGCAGATGTTGACTTACAATTCCCATAACCCCTGGCTATCGGCCACTGTGGCTGAGGATTATGGGAGTTGTAAGCCAAAAATAGCTGAGGGGCCCAAGTTGAGCAGGTCTGCTGTAGAGGCTATAAAAGTGGCAAATATAATTTATTTATGTTGAAATTTGATTGATACCTTGTTTCCCCCCGCCAGGCAACAGTTTTTATTTAGCACATGAATTCCTCGATGCTCTACCTATACATAAATTTCAGGTATGATCAGAATCCTCCCATGTGACTTTGCTTAAGGAATATGTACTCTATAAAAAGAGAACTAAAATAAAACCAAGTGAAGAGAGAGTGTGTGGAGCCATTCACACAACCTACCAGGTGGATGGGCAGGGAGCAGCTTCCCGAACCTTGCCTTCCCCACAGATGATCCTTGTAAGCCTGCTGGGAGCATGCTTTGCCCTCCCACACGATCAGCCCTGCTCCATGCAGCGCGGAGCAGGGCGGATTGATTTGAAGCCGAGATTTGTTGTCCCAGCCTCTGTGAATCCCATAATGCAGTGTGCAATATGCGTGCTGCATTGGGGTAGTCTCCCAAGAGACGGGTGCTCTCGGAGCCCATCTCTGTGTGCAGCTGGGCTGGAAGCAGCCCATGCTAGCATTTGAGCAGGTAGCGCTCCCTTAACCTCAGCTAACAGTGGGTTAGGCAGTGCTGGTTAGGCCAGGTTAGGCAGTGCTGGCCCGATGGGATTGGGCCCAATCCCAGCAGTTCTCACATGCAACCTAACCTGAGGTTGGGTGTCTCTAGCCCTGGTTAGGCTGTGCATGAGAACTCTGTGTGTGTGTGTGTGTGTGTGTGTGTGTGTGTGTGTGTGTGTGTGTGTGTGTTGAAACTGATGCATTTAACAAGTTGACAAATTTATTGAGTAATTTTTTAACTTATTTAATATTAGTGCAATATTCTCAGCAGATTTTTTTAAAAGATTAATATTTTGGTACATTGAACTTTGGAAGCTCCAAGATCAGCTGATCTTTCATTAGGACTGGCTCTGCACAGAACTCAGTATATAATGAAAACTGGATTTTTATTCACAATAAAAATGTGTTCACACAATTATTAAAAAGGAAGGAACTTTCATGATAAGGCCCGTTGCTCCCCCTAATGATTTAAGTAGATCAGCAAGTATCTTCAAAATGTGTCTTTGCTTCTAATTAAAAGTGTAATTGAGCTATTTTGGTCTTCAAAGCCTTCGTGTTGGTGAATGGCTGACCCGAAGATACACACAGTGGTATAAACTAGTGAAGCAAAATCCATTTCCCTAGTTCATTTTTAAAGGACTTCATAGAATGATGGTGATGGTAGCATTTTTTTGGCTCACTGTACATTCGTGAACAACATTTTATAAGAAGGCAAAAGTTATAGCTGAGTATCTTCAACAAAACTCATATTAGACCAATTTCATTTTAAATTAACAGAAAACAGAAAAGGGGTGGCGTGAATTGTTGGTTGACATTGATCCAAATTCTCCTGACAAGCTGCGGTTTGTCCTTGCACCATCTGTCACTCCTGCTACAAAAGCCTTCATACAGGTAAGTTTCTGCTTATATAATGGTATTTCCAGGCTAGCACAAATGTATTCCATCAAACTAATATTGCTGTTATGTGACACATTTAGAATGACCACTACTTTCCAAAATGCACATACTGAAGTTGTCATAAATCACTGCTTCAAACATAGATTTCTTTTATGAAAGAAAAGATTTCTTTTCACCCGTAGATTTCACCCGTAGATTTCTTTTAAGAAGGAAGTCCATTCTGTACATTTCTTGTACAGTAAAATAATACCTGTAGATCTCTTTTAAGAAGGAAGTCCATTCTGTACATTTCTTGTACAATAAAATAATACTGTGGAAAGGCACTTTGTCAGACTGAAGTAGAACAAGAAATGTGTGGTGTTTGTTTCCTTTTAGTTAAAGAAAGGGGCAGGCTTTTTGTTTCCACATCAGAATACTAAGCTGTACAGGTATACTCTTTGGCAAAAACTTTATAGAAACTTATTTATATATTTAAATATTTCTATACCACTTTTCTGAGATTCAAAAGACATTCAAAGCAGTGAACACCATAAAATTGTTACAATGACAGAAATAAAACACATATCAAGATCAAAATAGAAAAATGAACCCATAGACTTCAGCAGAAATTTAAAAAACATCGGAATGACTCATCACTTTATAATTTTATTTTCATCAAAAATGTTCAATAAGACAGTTACCTAAAAGCAAAACATAAACCTATTTCTGTTCTAGATCAAACTGACAAAGTATCTATATTATTATTTGCTTAACAAATACGTAGTGTCTACTCTCTTGATGGGGTGATACAAATGTCTTTTCCCAAGACAATGCTTCTGCTGGCTGTTTTCACTACAGATGTATTGCTAGGGCTTCCCCTCAAAATCCTGGTTAACCCATCCACCCCCAATACCCTCAACACTTGTAAAACTACAGTTCCCAGGATTATTTGAAGGGAAACAGCAGCTCAACTAATCTGAGTTCATAGTATGTATACAGGATATAGCTTGCCTTTGCTCAATATTATATTGTGTTTCTGGCTGACATACTGTGCAACTGTACATCAATCTAGTAATATTGCATGTACACAACTTGTGCAAATGCAAAATTTGTCAAGTGATATTAAATGAGTGAAAGCCCATTTACCATGGGCTTACTCTTGTGTAACATTTGCATGCATACAATTTTACAATGCATATCATTGTACAGTATGTCAGCCCCTATCTTGGAGAGTGGACATTTCTTCAGTATAACTGTTAATTGAAACCCTAAACTCTACATTAGGATAAAGAATCTAGAGATCATGTGGAAGTGTGTCCTGATGCTGGCATCATCATTCAGAAGCTGAGCCATAATATTGAAAAAAATGGGGGAGCTGCATTGATTGTAGATTATGGCCATGATGGAACCAAAACGGATACTTTCAGGGTAAGTTGATTCATATAAATGTCCTGAAGGATTAGAATACAGTGAGTCTAGTTATGTTTGCTTTTGCCACCTTGGAAATATAAATATGCTCCAGGGAATATGAGAGATATGCTCCAGGGAATATATATATATATATATATATATATATATATATATATATATATATATATATAAAAAATATTCCCTGGAGCAGCTGTTGAGCCAGCAACCTTGGACAGAAAATTGAGAAAAAGATACTGGCTGACATCTGGACTAAATTACTTGACAAACATCTTATTGAAATTAAGTAGTCTTTAAAGTAACTCCTGGGTTGTAATACTGAATAACTTAATCTGGATGTCAGATTTGTTGCACTCCGGCCCATTCACATTAGTGCTGATAATCCCAAAAGTGGTGGTGTGGGGGATAGTTGAATGGCAAATTTGGGATTTAAAGCAATGTATCATGAGAACATAACATAAGAACAGCCCTTCTGGATCAGGCCCAAGGCCTGTCTAATCCACCATACTGTTTCACACGGTGGACCACCTAAGAATCCCACAGGCAAGAGGTGAGGGCATGCCCTCTCTTCTATTGTTGCTCCCTTGCAACTGGTATTTAGAGGCATCTTGCCTCAAGACTGAAGGTGGCCTATAGCCACCAGACTAGTAGCCATTGGTAGACCCATCTTCTGTGAATTTGTCTAAGCCCCTTTTAAAGCTATCCAAGCAAGTGGCCATCACCACATCCCATAGCAGAGAATTCCATAGATTAATTATGTGCTGTGTGAAAAAGTACTTCCTTTTGTTCATCCTAAATTTCCTGGCAGTCAGTTTCATGGGATGACCATGTTGTGATAGAGGGAGAATTTTCTCTCGCTCTCTCTCCACACCATGCCTAATTTTATAGACCTATATCATGTCTCCCCTTATTCACCTTTTTTCTAAACTAAAAAGCCCCAGATATTGTAGTTTTGCATCTAGGCCCCAGTCATCTTGGTTGCCCTCTTCTGCACCTTTTCCAGTTCTACAGTGTCCCTTTTGCGATATGGTGACCAGAATTGTCGTATTATTTATTATTATTTTACTGTGTACAGTACTCCAGATGTGACTGCACCATAGACTTGTATAAGGGCATTATGATGTTAGCAGTTTTATTTTCAATCCCCTTCCTAATGATCATTAGTGCTTTCTCTCCAATTGCCATTTTACAAATAGAAGCAACCTTTCATCTGTGTTGTGCTCTGACTAAAATCCAAAGGCTAAGGTAGCACTCAAGGAGGCTGTTCCCACAATCAACGGAAAGCGGGCTAAGGAAACCGTTGATCGCAGGCGTGCCCAGTGCTCCCAAGGCTGCTAGCCCACCTAAAACACCCTCCCCTTAAATGAGGTTAAATGAGCGAGTGCTCTATTAACCTCATTTTGTTGCTCGTGTGTCTCTGTGGCACGTGGCGACACATGAGTAGACCCCCTGACCGAGGGTTCATTAACCTCATTTTGTTGCTCATGTGTCTGTGGCACATGGCGACACATGAGTAGACCTCCTGACCGGGAGGTTGCAAGCAGCCTCCCAGTCTCGGGGGTCTCTCCAGGATGCTCCATGCAATCACGCGGGGCATCCTGGAACTTCTGGTGGACAGCCAGCCCCTGATCCCCTCCACCCCTGCCAGCTCCATGAGGGAGCTGGCAATCATGTGTTCGGCCAATACGGCCACCCAGGGCTCTGGGCAGGATCGTCTGCAGGGAGAGCAGGCTAAGCCCGCTCTCCCCGCAGACCCGACAGAAGCTCTTCTCACAGATTGTGAGAAGAGCTTCAAGGTGAACTAGGAAAGGATTTTTCCTTATATGTTTCAGGGATTCCTTGGCCATAAACTTCATGATGTGTTAATAGCCCCAGGAACAGCAGACCTCACAGCAGACGTAGATTTCAGTTACTTGCGAAGAGTGGTACAGGAAAGAGTTGCCACATTGGGTCCCATAAAGCAACAGGAATTTTTGAAAAACATGGGAATTGATGTCAGACTCCAGGTAAGGACTACTTTGCAACTTATTATTAAAAGCAATTTTAAAAACTAATTCAGCTGTATTTAGGGTATTAGTAACTCCATTAAGCCATATTAAAATTCCTACTGGCTCACATCCCTGAGGTTACTGGATTTTCAAAAGGCATAGGTGGCTGGAGAGGGAAGGGAGAAATTGCCAAAAACAAAGTGTTGCCTGCAGAGTTTTTCATTTGGATGCAGACCGCCAGCCACTGATTTTACTGTATTGCACCCTTATTCAACATAGGGAGTTGCATACGATTTGTCATTAAGGGAGCTGCGTAATCCGGGCAACGTTCCTCTAAACAAAAAGCTGTGGAGGGGTTTGATCCAGATTGCTACCATGGCATGTGGGGAAGGAAGATTAATACTGTCTTCATGTGCTACTTCCCCATTACCATGGCTGTTTGTCTCTATTTGGCTAACTGCTTTGACGGTGAATGTGGGATTTCTATCAGGAAAATGGTAAAAGTGGAAAGGTTTAACTCCCTCTCCCTGTGTGCTGTGTTCCCATTTCAGAGCAGTGTATGTCCCCCAGCCACAGCGGATGCCCCTATCTTCTTCTTCATGGTGATCATTCTACATAATTGGTAGCATCCAGACAAAGAGTGGTGAAAGCAGAACCTTTTTGCTCCTGCAAGTAGGGAGGGTGGTTTTTGCCATTCTCCTTTTTCCTCTGCAGCTCTGTCTCCCCACCCCTGGAAATATGTTCATGAGGGGTTAGGGGACTCTTGAAAGCAGATTTGTTGAGGGCATAGAGGGCTTCAGAAGGAAAAGATGTTTGAAGTTTTCCCTTTCAGCTTTCCGTGAGCAGAAGAGTTCCAGTTGTGCAACCCAATGTGTAGTTTGGCCCTTAATTTGCTTCTGAAATAAATGCATCGCTCCAGATAAACAAATGAAGAGGGGAGGAATGATTAATTCTGGGATAGAAATAAGTAGTGGAAATTGAGAATTGGGTTCTGTAGGCAAAAATGAAGAAAACTAATTTTAATGGAGTATAAATTCTTTTCCATCTAGGTGCTATTACAGAATGTGAATGATGTAGTTACTCGCTCTCAGCTTCTTCGAAGTTATGAAATGCTGATGGACATGGATAAAATGGGAGGATGCTTCAACTTTTTTGCTCTTCTGCCTCACTACAGATTAGTGGCGGCCAGTGAACTAATGAAGCCAAATCGCTCAATGTCACTTCCAGCACCTGTTGCTGGCTTTGGTGAACTTGTTTGGAAGTGAAATCCATATTTGAATACTTTTCTCATGACAGAATGGTGTAGGCTTTCCGTAAATAATTATGAGAACAGACTCTGTATTACAATCTTTATATAGAAATGAACTAGTTATTCCATCAGTACCCCAAAATTCAGTATCATGGAACCTGTATCCAGAATGAAATAATGTTAAGGGAGAGAAAAAATTCACTCTGGCTGAAAATATACCTTGACTTCATGTAATATTACACTGTACTTAATTTTTAATACAACTGAGATTTTTTGTTCCTAGGTGTGGATTTACATGTTCATGTATTATGTAATAATGCCAGCTAGCTCTAAACCTTGATAATATAATATTCACTTAGCTGAAAAAGCTAAGGAAGAAGCTAGTGATTGGTGTGGGAAGGTAAGGAAGACAGACGCACATAACTAAAAGGGGGACATTCTGAGTGCATGCTGTTTGATGTCTTCTGTGAGATCCCAGGGGGGCAGCAGTGTTCATGTGAACAACTGCTTTACACACTTCAGATATTTGGAGTGCCCACATTCTGCATCTTGGGAAGAATCTGCCTATGATGAGTAGAGTGCACAAACACTAAGTGGGAGAGAGGAGCTTCAAAGGCACACTGGGGGATGCTATACACAAATAGAGCATCCCACTTTTGTAACACCTGAAGAGGGCTTTAGAACTTACAAGTTCATTTGAGCCAGGAAGCTGAGCGTGAAAACAGAACTCGTTCCCACTGGTTTGGATGACTGGGTACATCATGGCTGGCTTCTTTACCGATTTGGTGCAGAAAGTGGGATGCTGACTGGCTGAATTCAAACACGTACAAATTCCCAACTGGTTTATCAAATCAGGAAGTGTTAAGCCAAGTGTGCAAAGAGGGAATGGAGTAGTAAATTAAAGTTTATCCCAGATCCCGCCAAACTACTTGGAGACATAACATCTCAATGCAGTCACTATGTGATGTTGCTCTATGAATTACGTTTTCTGCTCCATTGGGGGGGGGGAGTTATAAGAGCAGTGGGCATAAATATTTTATGCTTGTCCTCTGAATATGAAAAATCTACCCCAATACGTAATCCTAATATGGAAGACAGACTTGCTGTTTAATCTTTTGGCTCTACTCAGAGAACAATGCTGTTCAAATGTTTGCAGTTCACCTTGTCTGAAAGGGAAATCTTATTTTGGGATTAAAACATCACAGGAATAGCTGCGTGGAGTTATTGAGCACTAAGAAGACATATCCAGAGGTAGGAAAGCTTGGGGGCAGGGAAGTGGACAAGCAGCAAATGTTTAGAGGGCTGAAGTCCTTGGGACCATGAATTGAAGGAGCTTAAGGCTGCTAAGTCTGTATGAGTTGCACAGAAAAGGGAATTCTGCCTGGTGGCAGTTTTGTCACTGCAGCATTATGACCCAGCCAACTGAAAGGAGTTAACAAGGATCGAGAAACTTTAGAGAAGGGGAGACTGAATTCCACACATTGATTTGAACTAACAAATCAAAACTTTGGTTTAAGTCTAAGTCCTAACATCTGTACATACAAACAAAGCTCCGTAACATTACATTAAGGGAGTCTCCTACTTACAAATGCCAACCCACAAATACAAACAGGTCGTCACTCTTGGGAAAAACAGGTTGCTTACCTGTAACAGGTGATCTGGAAGTGATCTGTTGAATCCCTAAGGAAATGGGTTCTGCGCCTCCGTTTTTGTGCAGACTGCTACTAATATACGATCTGCTATGGCTTGCTCTCCCTTGCAGTCAAGAACAACAGTTAGGGAACAAATCTTTTAACTTATCCAATCCGAAATCCAATTCCAGTCAGTTAACCATTCGAGGTCCTTAGACACAAGTGAGCAATGAATCTCAAGTAATAAATGTCTCTGCTACCGAGGAGCCCAAACGAGGTCTGAACGCTATGGTGGTCAAACAGAAACTGACAAGGAGACGCCCAACCGCTCAATATAACAGACTATGAGAGCACGTGACGGCGGTTGGGCGTCGCGAGGAGCTACTTAGTCGGCCCGTGAGGTGCCTGCGCAGGCACAGAACCCATTTCCTCAAGGGATCACAATCCAGATCTACATGCATTCTGAGTTATGAACTTGCAAACTTTTGAAACACAACTCATTTAAGTTGCAGGACTTGCTTATTTTTCCATTTCTATACCTATGCTTGCATAAGGAATTCTTATATACAATTACCAACAAGAAATCAGAAGAATTGGGGGTTGGGGGGGTATGCCAACGGAACGAACACAAACGATAGGGAAATAAAATTTATTTTCAAGCTTAGAGGATATTTACAAACAATGGGACATATAAAAATATAAAAAAGTACTTGACAATGTCTTCTTGAGGCTACAAGTTTTAAATGAGTATCTTCTAGCATCAATACAGCACTATTTCTTCAATGAATGCAACTTAAAAACAACGATTAATGATAATGCAACACTGGGTACAAATTCATCTGGAGCAACTGATTAATGCCAACTTCTGTCAGTGATTTAAAGCTTTGATTTAGTACTTAGGCATTCATAAGGTAAATTCAAGTGCAAGCGATGAAGTTTTATTTATGGTTTGTAAAGGTAGGGTGTGTGTGAGTTAGTTAACAGGTATTGCAGAGTAGAAACATTCCAGTTATTTCTCATCTTCACACTCGCAAAAGGTTTTTGTATTCCTATTGCACTGGTCCACAACATTATTGATCTAAAACCTGAAAATAATCAGAGAAGCATACCTTACTTAAACTGTACCTAATTGACCTGGTTTGCTGCTCTTTTACTACAGCTATTTAATGCTGAAACTGAATATTATTGAAAACAATGTTGATCCTATCATGTTGCTGCAGAAGTTTACAAAAGAACAATAAGCAAAAACATGAAACACCTATGAACACTTTCACTTCTAGTAAATAAAATTGTCTTTGTGGCTTAATTTTTTTTGCTCAAAAAGCCACTTTCAGCATTCAAGCCCACCCTGCTCGTATCTTCAAGATTTGACTTCCAGCATGTTAGGGCAGTGGCTTCCAATTATTTCAGTCATCTTGACACTAGGTCTTCAGCTTATTCATCACCCCCTCTCTGATGTGGATATTGCTTTTTCTACTAAGAATACTGTCTGTAACACCAATTATGGGCAAACACCTACTACTATACAAAACTTTTGTAGTAGATGACGAAAGTTATGACTATAAATTTCAACAGGGAAAAATAAAGCCTTAGAATATTTTCTAGATTTAAATCTGAATACGTTTGTTGACCTTACTGGTACCTGTCAGCAGCTTAATGTTCCAACTACAACACTAACTTGCTTTAAGACCCTGACTCACCATTTTTAGAATTAATGATATGAGAAAAAGCCTTTACCACCTGAACTTGACTTTTGATTTTCCAAAAGGGACATTTTTACTTATAGAATGTATTCTCTGGAAATAATGCTCATCTCATCTTGTAAAAATCAGAGTTCTTATAACCCAGCCACATAAGTTGTAAGAAAAATGCCTATGACTAAAATCCACTGAGCAGTTTATTAGAGCACTTAAGCCTAAGGCCAACTTTACACATTATCTCATAGCTCACATATCACATGGGTTCTCCTACTCATGTACAGTAAATAGTATTTAAGGCAGGAAACACAATTTTAAGAATAGGCCACTTAACAATGGCAGCAGAATGTTTTTGTTTTTAAGTCAGGAATGCCAGTATGAAGATAGTTGGCTGGGTTCACTTCTCACCCTAATTACCTAATTCAGGGTGAAGAGAGACAGAGAAATCTAGACTTGGTTGAGATAAAAAAAGGATCAGGAGTTCCAAAAAATCCTGTTGCTGCAGAGCAGGCATGACAACATAGGAATATAGGAAGCTGCCATATACTGAGTCAGACTATTGGTCTATCTAGCTCAGTATTGTCTTCACAGACTGGCAGCGGCTTCTCCAAGGTTGCAGGCAGGAATCTCTCTCAGCCCTGTCTTGGAGAAGCCAGGGAGGGAACTTGGAACCTTCTGCTCTTCCCAGAGCGGCTTCATCCCCTGAGGGGAATATCTTGCAGTGCTCACACATCACATCTCCCATTCATATGCAACCAGGGCAGACCCTGCTTAGCTATGGGGACAAGTCATGCTTGCTACCACAAGACCAGCTCTCCTCTCCACTTAGACTAAACCTAAGTGAAGTCTCCTCCCACAGAGGGAGGGTCGAAATTCTGCAGTGATCAACATGGGCGTGCCTTTGGAGTATCTTCGGCTACCTTCCTCCATTGAAAAAGAACTGTGCTTTTACATATTGTAATGTGAAATGGGAGTGGTGCATGACATTGCAACTGCTGAGCTAAGGTGTAAAATGAGCTTGAGGCATATTAAAGTCTAAAGACCTTAAATAGGCTACATTCCAATGTATTATATCAAAATATGGTGGGACTTATGGCACATTGCTTGCTCTAGCAATTATGGAATATGACTTATGGGCACATTGCTTACTCTAACAATTGGTTAAGCCAGTGTTTCTTCTGGGGCCACATGAAGACATCAGCTGAATGAGCGCATGGCACTCAAGAGCAAAGGTTGTTGGGAATGTAGGCTGTACATCTTTAATCTCTAATTATATTCCTTACTCTGGTGTACTCCATTCTATAATAACTGCTTTGTAAATTACATCCTGTATCTGAAATGTAGACATTAGAGAAGTGCTACCACTGAAACGGAAAGACTATTACAGATTTGGTTAGCAACTTCCAGGCAACTGAATGAATACAAAACAAAACATATAAAGGAGAATACATTTGTTTCAAATTAAGTAGCTGTATAAGGTCCTTCTGAATCTCATACTTTTGGTTACCCAGCACATTTTGCACTTCTTAGGGCCTCTAATCTTTTAGTTGCATGGAAGCATCACTATACTAAATTCCACATGCACCATAAGCAGACTTTTAGAAGCTGCTAAGGACAAGACGGGATGGAGAAGTAGCCAAAGCATTCTGCTCTTAGAAATGGGAAATGAACTGGCCTATGAACAGATGTTAAGAAGCCATGATCCAAGAAAGCTAAATGCACAAAGTGGGAATAGGCCATGCACACAGTGGGGAATTCCTTTGATGGTTTTGCTACAGCTCGCAGCAGCTTGCCTCAAGAGGCTTGCCTCTTCTGCAGGAGAAACAGTTACAGTGAGGATTTCAGTGAAAAGCTCAAGCTGTATACCTGCTTTTCACTAGCACAGCTTCTTTCAACTACAGACCACATTTCCCAGAAAAGATGGACTTCCAAACCAGCCCCAGGAAAGTTAATTTGGTAGCCAATAACCTACCATAATACAATTGATTGTATTACTGGACAATTGATTGGAAGAAGGAAAAAAATATTTGCTGTTAGGTTTCCCTGCACAAATCCCAGTAACCCCACTGACATCTGCAGTAGTGTGTCAAGCCGATTTCACCATTCTCAACAATTTTGCAAAATGGCTGTACAAATTTGTACAACGCACATTCGTCAAAGCAATAACAAATGAACAAATATTTGACAAAAATGTTGCTTGTTCTGTGAGCATGATCCACCTCTGCAATTGAACCAACATACCACATTTTCTTGAACAGAAGATGCCCCTGAATTTATGACATCCCCCTTAAAAGATACAGGTTAAGTAGTACAGGGTAAACTTGTATTTATCCAAAAGGAAGAGGACTCTGAATTTAAGATGACCCCTAATTTTTAAATAAAAGAACTTGGGGGGAAATCCTAGTCTTGGATTCAGGTAAATACAATACATCTAAATCTTCCACTTTCCCACCTAGTTAGCCTCCCTGCCCCCCCATGTTTAGGTTAGCTTAGTGAACCTTTTGAATATACCTTGCTGTAAAGCACTATTCAAAGAGTGCCCTATCCCTACACATCATATGAGCTTAGTTTATATTGACTAACATGATGCACAGCATTACTGTGGCATAACACTGCACAATCAACACCGATCAAACAGATCATCCCTAACCGGGCAAAGAGGCACCTTTTACCGTGGTGATTCTCTTTATTTAGCAGGGGGAGAGTAACTGGCCCTATCCAACCCCAGCACAGTACTTCCAGTGACTGTTGCTGGTGTGTGTCTTATGTTTCTTTTTAGAATGTGAGCCCTTTGGGGACAGGAAGCCATCTTATTTGTTATTTCTCTTTGTAAACCGCCCTGAGCCATTTTTGGAAGGGCGGTATAGAAATCAAATTATTTATTATTATTATTATTATGAGCTAGGTATGCACTGGGCCACTTCTTATATTACCAGGAGAAGGATCGTGATTTTTTTTTAAAAAAAATTCCCTGCCTTGTCCCACTCAATTGCTATTCTGCTCTTAAGCTTCCTAGTTTAAAAAAAAGCACAGGAACTGTGATCAAATTTAACACTTCTATGACATTACAGAATGCAGGGAGAGTGAAAAGATCACATAAAATGTTGGAAAAGAGCAAGGAGATAAGTAGGTGGAGAGAAGATACTGAAGAAAAAGAGAAAAACACAAATAGACAAGACATCAGAAAGAAGAGGTAAAACAGATGCTGAGCAACAGAACTGATTGTAGTCCATTCAGTCTGACTGCTTTCAACCAACAGACTGGTATAGCAGACTGCTATTCAACAACAGATAATGGACATTTATGTAGCCAACAGCAGCTTGGGACTGGGTTCATTTGTGGTTTTGTTTATTGGTTGTGTTAACTGTTTTTAATCCATAAAAATGATTAGTGAAAGAAATACTTGAGTGGGATATGGAGATTGCAGAGAAGTCCTTTGCATCTGACTTCACTGCAGAGGATACAGGGCAGATACCCCTGCCTAAACTGAGCTTCTCAGGGAAGGAGGATGAAGAATTAAGTTTAACAGAAGTGACAAGAGATGATGATTTAAGCTGTCTTGAAAAGTTAAAAATTAACAAATAACTAGGGAAAGATGGCATCCACCCAAGAGTTCTTAAATAACTCAAATGTGAAATTGCTGATCTTCAGCAAAAAGTATGTAACTTGTTGCTAAAAATCAGCTTTGTTAAAGCAAAAGGAAAAAGTAGTAAGTGAATAGTAATGTGGCAACATTAAGACAACTCACCCTTACTCCCTGAACCAGAGATCCTGGAGGATATTGCACTGTGGCCTCTAAGATTACTGAGTTACTTGAAAATTAGGAAGTAAAAATGGAATGTCTAGTGATATGCTTTCTAAGAGAGAAACCTTTTCTGGGCCAAACCAGACACGACACAGGAGACTCACAATTAGGATCTCCCAAATCTTGTGTTGTGCCAATTAGCAACCCCATGGGCTTGGTTTTGGAGATCAGGAATGTAGTTGCTCTGGGAGAGGATAATCAGCTCCTTCAGGAGAGGAGAGCTGGTCTTGTGGTAGCAAGCATGACTTGTCCCCATAGCTAAGCAGGGTCTGCCCTGGTTGCATATGAATGGGAGACTTGATGTGTGAGCACTGCAAGATATTCCCCTCAGGGGATGAAGCCGCTCTGGGAAGAGCAGAAGGTTTCAAGTTCCCTCCCTGGCTTCTCCAAGATAGAGCTGATGAGAGAGATTCCTGCCTGCAACTCTGGAGAAGCCGCTGCCAGTCTATGAAGACAATACTGAGCTAGATAGACCAATAGTCTGACTCAGTATATGGCAGTTTCCCATGTTCCTATGTTCCCAAATCCTTTCCCCAGCATAAATCACCTCTCAAAGCTGCTGTTAGCTCTGCAGCAGGAGCAGAAAAGAGCACAACAGCATCTTGCACATCTCCCCCCACCCCACCACCCCGCAGAGCTAATCACAGGTTGTGGAGGCACTGATCACAGATCTTCAACATCATATGACTTTTTTAGGATAAACTGCTGCAGACAGGTCATTCTCTCAGACCAGAAATGAACATGTGAACACAAAAGGGGTTTGTTTTGTTTGTCACAAGGGCATCCATCTTTACTGTAACTTCCCACTACAGTTTTCACAATGCAAGGAGAACTACATAAGCTCTTAGGCATGCACTGTGTGCTACTTGGTCAGGGACCAAAAATGTGACATGTACAAGTGAGAGAGAACTGTCCACACAGCCAGAGTGTCAATTCATTGTTTCTGGCACAGCAGCTCCCACTGCTAAAGAGAGAAGTTGCTCTTTTAAACTGAACAGCAGCTTGTGTCTAGCAAATGAAAACAGTTATGCCAACAGTAACAAGAGGAGCAAGGATTTTTTTCTCCTCCTGTATGCAAGTTGCATCTTTTGATCCTGGCCCTCAGAGAAATGAAGCCGCAAAACCACTGAAACAAAGTCATACCACCATCTGCCATACAGTACTCACCCAATTTATATTGCAGTTTATTGCTCCCCTAATTCAAATGGAAGGGTTAAAACAGTGTGTCACTATTCAGTGGGAATATGATGCACTTTTGCTACACTGTATCTCCACACATCCAGACTGCTCTAATTATGCTGAAGGATCCAATAGTCAAATCTTGAAGTAATCAACAATATCGGCTCCCTTCACTTTTATTGCTTATCCAAGTCATATCTGCTAAATAAATACTCTACTAGAGATGTGCACAGAACCGGTCTGGAGATCCTTTATGGGCCTCTGAACCAGTTCAAAAGACCGGCAGTTTGGCCGATTCAAAAGTGGGGGGAATCTCTTTAAGGATAGGGGAGACCCCACCCGCCGCATTTCACCCTCCGGTGCTGCCTTTTAAAACGATCTGGTGGGGCAGCAACAAACCTCCTTGCCACCCCAGTGCCTCCTTGGACTGGAAGTGACTACTGCTCAGGTTCACGTTGTGACGTGCGCGAGAGCGACTGCAACGTGCACATGCAGAGTGGCAACATCCGGTCCGAGGAGGCACCGGGGCGGCAAGGAGGTACGCTTGGACCATTTTAAAAGGCAGCCGGGAAAGGCAGCAGGAGGGATAAGAGCATCCTCCCCCATCCTTAAAGAGATCTCCCCACCTTCGAACCGGCAGGCACTGGTTCTGTGCACACCACGATACTCTACCAGTGTTTTGTATGCGCCTTAAAATCAAGCATTTCTGTAATTATTTGGTCATGGTATATAGTTTAAGATTGTTGGTTTTTACAGCTTCCTAACAGGTGTATCTAAATACCAGAAAATAGTATTCTATGGGTTAACAGACAGGGACTAGAAAACCATTAAAAACTGTTTTGTTACTGTGTAAACTACAAAAAACTTGGAAAATTCACACACTGAATCGAATCTCTGTGCACTTCTTCAGTCAGTAACATCACTGTGATGTACCGGTAAGGCAATGTTATACAAATACTTCATGGCTTTTAACCCAGCACTGGATCACATTCATAGTCGCAGAAACTAGAGATGAAGAAAGACTTTCCAGATCATCTAGTCCATCCACAAACTGATGCATGATCCTTCATTGCTTTGTAGACTGAATCACCTGAACAGCAAAGAGCAACACTTGCTCCAGCAAAATATCAGTATTGGTTTAATTTAAGTGCCTTTCCCTAGGGAATAGTTATGGGTCTTCCTCCATATCATCTGGATTGGGAGCCATAATGAAATGTTTTGGGTATACAAGGTTGTGTTCATACGCATGTTCTTCCCAACGAGCATCGTCACTCTCATGTGTAATGTAACGCTCTCCGATACGAGTTTCAAACTCTCGAAGATCAAGCCAAGTTTGATAATCCTGAAAGGAGAAAAAGGTTTAAATGAGCAATTTCTGAAACACAATATTGAAAGAAATAAAGGAGCCAGCTCAGTGGAGCAATTATTTGTCACTGAACACACGGTATGTTGCCTAACAGAATTATATTCTGGAGAAGGGCACATTTGCATATTCCCACCCCACTACATAAATAGTGTAGTGCTAAAGAGCTTTCTACCCTGAAGCATACCTTATCGGCACAAATCCCAAAAAATGAGTATAAATAAGACAGCAAGATAAGGTAGTAACATCAACAGGATTAAACAGAGGAACTGAAAGCTCTGTCTCTTGCAGGAGTTCTGTATGCTCTTTGTGTTGGTTTGCTCTAGAAGCTCTCTGTTAACATTCTTATCAGCTGGCAATGTTCTTCTGGTAAGTATGCCCTTTTTGTTTGTGTGACAAACAAATAAGACAGCTCCAATGTAAGTTATCTGCTTTACAGGATCCAAGTGTGATTTATTCCAATCAACCTGGATCCCCAGGTCCTCGATTCATAATATGTACGATATCTGAGAAAGTAACTCATGTCTGACCTGTGCTGCAATGAGCCAATCATCAAGGAATGGAAATATTGCTGTGCCCTCTGTTCTCAGATGTGCAAGGATTGCACTCGTGCATTTGGTAAACACTCTGGGTGCAGCTGACAATCCAAATGGGAGTACTTTGTACTGGAATGACAGGATACCTTGCCACCTTGTCATGCGGAACTTCCAGGTATGGACATACTTGTTGAGCCATCTTAAGTCCATTATGGGATCAGTTCCAGAACTCCGTTTTGGAATTTGGGAACAAAAGTAGAAACCCTCTTTCTGACATGTCCACTATACAGTTCAGCGCCTCAGGATGGAAGTGCTAAACCGGTTCAAGTGGGAAGCACTAAACTGGTTCCTTTAAAAAGTAGAAACGCAGGTCCTTATCTGCTCCTCCTCCGCCCCACCACTCATCCGGGACCAGTGCTGGCGTGCAAAAGACCACATGCAGCTACTGCCCTGTTCCCAGCAGCTTGTGCACGGCATCGGCACACACACCTGCCGTGCATGCCATGTTGATTCCTTTGCAATCAAATGGTAGTCCCTCAGTTTTGTCTTTCATCTCATTCTACAGATTTGCTTAACAGAGCCAAACATGTCGCTGAATGGATACTGCTGTGGACAGTATCCATTCAACAGCCCTTGACTGTTTCTACTAGATGTTTAGCAGTGCTTAAATGCTGCTGTGTAATGCTTGTGGATTTTGCAAAGGTATCTGCAAACCTTTCCCAAAATCTTGCTCTGTTAATAACTTTGGATTGTGGAATAATTTATCCAACAAAGAGTGATGATATTTTGCCATACAGGCAACACAGTCACCAATTTTGATGGATAAGAATGCTGTTGAATAAACATTCCCTCCCATGACATCAATCTTTCATCCCTCTTTGTTAACTGGAGTTGTCTGATGGTCACCGGATTTAGATGAGGTTGCATAATCAAATCACTAATGAATTAGGAGTAGGGTGCTTAACCAAGAAAAAAAAGCAGTTGTCCTGAACCCAATAAAGACCCTCTAATCTCTTAGAGGTTGGTGTTGTGGTCTGGAGCACTTCCCATGCAGATTTGGATATTATTGGTAACACTGCTAGCACAACTGGCTTTGCAGATTGGGAAGTAGCCATGAAATCATATACTGGGTTCTTCACTTCTGTAGGTCTCCCCCCCCCCAACCCAAGACCTAAGGTCTCAGTCCTTTCTGTTATTTGTATATGACACACCTTCAATTCCTCAGTAGGGGATATGAATGGCATAGGCTTTACGTTCTTCTCTGGCGAGGGATCTGAAGGGTGTTCAGTACCCACAGACTCAGCCTCCGAGTCTGATGAGGAGCCATAGTCATCGTCTGATGAGGGCTTGTCCCCCCACCCCCACCCCTTCCACTCCCACACTGTCTGTGCAGAAGTTGTTGAGGTCGTACAGGCAAGTGTATCCAAATTAGCAGGATGCACCTGTGTAGTTACAGGCACAAGCACTGGTACCAAAGTCGATTGTAAGGAGACTAATGTTGCTGTTGGTGTCCGAGCTGAGGAAGTCGTTATGATGTGTAGGAAGTTAATATAAGTCATAGCAGAGGAGCCTGCCACTGAAACCGGGGCTCTAAAGAGAGAGGCTCTGTGCTGTGATTGGGAAACCCCCAATCCATAGATTGAAGATGTTTGTCTCTCATTCTATTCATAGAGGATACCTGCTGGACCTGCCACAAGTGGTATTCCTCATAGTCATATGGGAGTCCTGGGGATGTTGTACAGTGGTATTCCCTATGGTCTTCCCAGCTTCTAGGTGCCATCAAACCATGGGAGTGGCCATATCTTACTGGTGACCTCCAATGCCCAGTGCATTTACAATGAGACATAGCATGAAAGTATTTCCTCCTTGTACTGCCTTCCTGAATCACACTTCTAGTTTGAGTGGTGGGTTTAGAAATGTAAAATCTTGCAGGAGACATAGAGGATGTCTTTGGTACTGCTACAATGTCCTCCTCCAAATCTGGTTCCTCATCCAGTTCTTGACTGAGAAAGCCTTTAAATGTGGAGGCTGATGGAGTACTTTAAAGCCTTTAAATGTGGAGACTGATGGAGTACTTTCTGTTGAAATAAGGAGGGATATCAGGGATCTAATTGCCACTGGTCCAGAGAGCCCTCTATCCCATGCATCTGACTGTCAATCTCTAGATCAGTAATCGATCCCTTAGGAGACACCAGCTCTTGGCATCAAGGCGTGCCCTCTCTCAGAGTTGAAGGAAACTGTCGAGGTGTTCCCACTGCAGACCTTGAAGGCAACTGGTGAGTTGGATTGTCAACATCGAAGGCAAACTCTCCTGCTGCACCTTCGATGTCAACTGTAGGGCGGCAGAATTTGTGTCAATGTCGACCCTGATGTCAAAGCAGGTGCAGAACCCATTTCCTTATGGATTCAACGGATCACAATCCAGATCACTTGGATCCTGTAGACCAGAAGGGGATGAAGTGCCCCCACTCAACCTGGAAGGTGAGGAGGTGCTTCAATCCCTTTGCCTTTTTGCAGAAGGAGAGGCTAGTAACTCCTCCAAAGTCTTGTGGCTATTCTTATGTTTTTGATTATGTGTCTACAAGGATGATCCTTAAGGCATGTCTGTTGGGCGCTTAAAGACAGCACCCGACAGCACCATTTCATACCAAAGCACCATTTGATGCCAGGGTTTTAGAATGAACAACCACCGCAGTCCCCAACATCAACTCCTACATCAATGTTGACAGAGGTGGAGATCAAGGCATTGGTGGTCGAAGCACATTCTCATAGAGCACTGCACAAAGCCCAAGAGCTCTGTTTTTCAGAATTTGGTGAGAAGGTGTCATACAGATCTTACAGATCATTGCATTATGCTTCTTGCCCAGGCACAAGAGGCAGGAGACATGGTGGTCTATAGATGGTAACTTGCTGCCATACTCAGTGCATTTCTTAAACTTTTTTAATGTCCATTTGTAGTACAAGTCTGCATGCAATCCAAAAGAACTAAGCTCCAACATACAGTTAACAAAAATTAGTCAATAAACAGCCCGAGTCAATAATAATCCATTTTCCTCTTACTCACAGAACCTAACGGATAACCGAAGAGCATAAACCAAGCAAGGTGTACGCTATGGCGGTTGGAAAGGAACTGAAAAAGTGGGACCCAATCACCAAAATAAATTGTTGCGCCCAGTGCAAGGAGTGCAGGCACCATGAGCACAGCTTGGATAATCCACCTGTGAGATCCTGCACAGACTTATGAATGGCAACAGATCATACTACAGATCATATTTAAAATAATATATTTTGTTAAGATCATGAGCCTTTTGAGGACAGGGAATAATTTTATTTCTTTTTCTATAGAAACTACTTTGTGAACCTTTTTGTTTAAAAGCAGTATATAAATATTCATTAAAAATAGTAATGCTTACTTATCCTTAGCTCCTAAACTTGGCGCAGGGTTTCACATCACTTACAGGAAGATAGGGGCAGGAAAGAGGGGAGTATTCTACAATGCTACATAACTAGCTCTACTCAGATTGAATCGAACAGAAGCACTATATTAAAAACTTCAAACATCTTGTTTATGTAAGACTTCTGAACTACTTGAGTCAGATTATTTATGTGTGATTCATGTAATTGAACTAGGTAAAACAGCAAGTAAAGCTGGCATATATTAGCCATACCTGTAACCAAGGGTGACTAAGAGATTTGTCAACACTGTAACGTTTTCTCATCTTCACTTGAAGCAAATTGTTTATCAAATCGATGGCTGGGGGTGGAAACAAGTGAAACAAAAATTAGGATAAATATTTCATTTCTTACTTGTCCTCCTCACCACCCATGATCTTTATGAACAACAAAAAAGGGTTTTTTAAGTTGTTCTCATAAACTAAAAGACAAAAGAAAAAACTCAGCAGACCTGTAGGCTTGTGTAAAACACGCAGTAAGGATATGATTTATCTTCCTCTGAGAATAGCAAGACTCCTATTACATTCAAAATAATAGTAATAATAATAATTCACTCTTTGTATGAAGCACAGCCATGAGGAAATGGTCCTCCTGACAAAAACATGCTACTCCAGAAAAGGCTTGAAAAATAGCCTCTCAATGTTTCAATGCAGAGTGCACTTTTCACTTCAAGGTATTAGTGCTTCCAGACAAGCAATGGCACACAGTAAACATGAGGCAGAGCAGAACTGCAAGGACTGAATCACTTCAAATGTTAAGTGACTGAATCAGACCCATTTTACTCACACGCTCCTTCTCTGTCACATTTATATACTATCCTATATAAAATCTCAGGGTGGTTTACAATTTAAACAAACAGCAACTAAAACCTAAAAGTCATATAAAACAGATTAAAATTACGGTAA
Source organism: Hemicordylus capensis (assembly GCF_027244095.1). Classification (NCBI taxonomy): domain Eukaryota; kingdom Metazoa; phylum Chordata; class Lepidosauria; order Squamata; family Cordylidae; genus Hemicordylus; species Hemicordylus capensis. The sequence goes on along the minus strand of NC_069657.1, from coordinate 389,642,704 downwards.
ATAAAACTTTAAAACATGCAACTAAAAGACTGATAAAAACACTGTGTTTTCAAAAATTGTTTTAAAATAACCAGAGATGGGCAGATTCTGATTTCATTTGGGAGTGTATTCCAGAGCCTCATGGGAACCCTAGAGAAGGCCCAGTTTTGGGTAGCCACCAAGAGAGCCGTTGGCAACCGCAACTAGACCTCCCCCAATGATTTTACCAGGCAGCAGTTCATGAAGAAGGCAGCACACTCTTAAATACCCTGGGCCCAAGCCATTCACGCTTTATAGGTAATAACTAGAACTTTGTATTTTGCCTGGAAACTAATTGGCAGCCAGTGTTGTTGTTGTTGTTTTTTTAAGGAGCAATATGGTCTCTAGGGATGACCCCGGAGACCAACCTGGCTGCTGCATTCTACACCAGTTGCAGTTTCCAAACTATGTACCAAGGCAGCCCAACATTGTAACTATATATGTTTAGTTAATAGTTTTAACACTGTTTTAAAATTAAATTATTGTAATATTTTAACTTTTTCTGTTGTCATGTATTTTGCTTTGTTGTAAACCACCTAGAGACACAAGTTTTGGACGGCATAAACTTATGTTAAAGAAAGAAAGAGAGAAAGAAAGAAAGAGAGAAAGAAAGAAAGAAAGAGAAAGAAAGAAAGAGAGAAAGCCACATAACTGTGGCCTATTACAGTCTGAATTGCACATGCCTGTCAAATCACATCTTCCCATTTGAATACATGAAGCACCCTTATACCAAGACAGACTAGTAGTCCATCTAGTCCATAAAGATCTACCCGCATCAGCAGCACCTCTCCAAAGCCTAAGGTAGAGATTTCATACCCAAGAGCCTTTAAAACTGGAGGTGCCAGGGACTGAACTTGTTCCTTCATGAATGCAAGTAAAGTCCTCTACTACAATCCCCATCCCTAGAGACCAAGGGACTTGCCCAAGATAAAGCAGGAAACCAGCAAAAGCGCCATGAATTAAACTCAGAGATGGCATGCCCTGCTTATGCACAGGCCCAAGATGGCTCCACCTTTCTCCCAGTTTAGCACTCCTGTTCATGGTTCCATACACCTTAAATGCCATATCTTATATTTCCATAAAGCTCCGTAAAGTGGATGACGGCAAACTAATTGGTAAGACTTGTAATTGCTTCCTAAACTACTGATTTTATTTCATCTTAAAGGCAGCTATCCACCCCAACCAAAAAAGATTAGTACCATCCCACTTATGAATCTTTCATAGAACAGATTTTTTTACAGGAGTGAAATTCAAATTATTACACTCTGACAGATTCTCCCAGATACCAAATAGTTTTAGAAATTTCTGTGATCCCTAAAGGTTTTAATAATTCTTTTTGTAATTTAGAGTCAATATCAGAAAAACAGGTTGCTTACCTGTAACTGATGATCAGCAAGTGATCCGTTGACCTCCATACTTATGCGCAGAACCTTGTGGGTGAAATGCTATAGCTGCTCATGTATACACTGATGTTTACAACTGGTGATGTACTCATCAATTACAGGTAAGCGACCTATTTATCTAGATCGTGATCCATTGGCCATCCATAAGTATGGGTGTTTAGTTAGCTCCCTTGGGGGAAGGATGCAGTAGTAACACCCTTTTTAACATGCTTCTCCCAAAGCTCGCTTCCACTGCAGAATGACGGCCGATAGCATTATTTATTTATTTATTTATTTATTTTTATTCATTTCCTATACCACCCTTCCAAAAATGGCTCAAGGCGGTTTACACAGAGAAATAATAAATAAATAAGATGGATCCCTGTCCCCAAAGGGCTCACAATCTAAAAAGAAACATACGATAGACACCAGCAACAGTCACTGGAAGTACTGTGCTGGGGGTGGATAGGGCCAGTTACTCTCCCCCTGCTAAATAAAGAGAATCACCATGTTAAAAAGGTGCCTCTTTGCCAAGTTAACAGGAGATAATATTTTATAAAAGGCAGCTCCGATGACCAGGTTGCTGCTTTGCATATGTCTTTGAATGTTATTCTGGAAAAGTGGGCTGAGGATGGAGTGTAAGCACAAGTAGAGTGTGCCCTGGTTGATTTTGGTGGGTCTACTTTCTGTTGTCTGTATGCCATCAAAATCAGCTCTACAAGCCAATGTGACAGGAGTTGGCTAGAAACACATTGTCCCTCTGATTTTCCTTGGTAGGATATGAAGAGACATTCAATCAGCCAGAAGGACTTCATACACTCCAGATAATATAGCAGGGACCTGGGTACATCAAGCGAGTGCACTGCCTTCTGTAGAGGAGTAGTCTGATCTCAGAAGAATGTGGGCAGCACAATATCTTGCTTTAAGTGAAAATCCAATACTGTTTTTGTCAGGAATGTATGGTCCATGCACATCAATACCTTATCAGGGTAGAACCTAGTAAATAGTGTGTCTACACGCAAAGCTGTTAGCTCGCTTACCCTACGGGCAGTGGTAATGGCTATTATAAATGCAGTTTTTAATGTAACTAGTTTTATCGGCGCTATTGCTATGGGTTCAAAGGGCCCCATGGTCAATGCTGAAAGAACCAAGGATATGCTCCACTGGGCTAGTGGTTGTTGAATAGGAGGGTATAAATTAGTTAAGTCTTTAAGGAAACTTTTACAATCAGGGTGTGTAAATACAGATTTACCATCCCATCTGGGATGTACAGCAGAAATTGCAGCCAAGCGAACTTTGACTGATACATTAGCCACATCTTTTGTCTCAAGAAAAATTAAAAATACAGAAGAACCTTCCTGAGGTTCCAGCCAACTTTGCATATGCAGTGAACCTTTTCCATTTCCTTGTGTAATTTATTTTTATACCACCCAAAACTTAGGTCTCTGGGAGGTTTACAATAAAACAAAATAAATGACAACAGAAAAAGTTAAAACATTACAATTTAAAAATTTTAAATAATGTTAAAACTATTATAACAGTATTTAATTAAAAGCCTGGGTGAACAGATGTGTCTTTAAAGACTTTTTAGAAGTTGTCAGAGATAAGGAGGCTCTTATTTCAGCAAGGAGTGCATTGCAAAACTTCAAGGCAGCAGCAGAGAAGGTCTGTCCCTGAGTAGCCACCAGATGCACTGGTAATTGAGTCTCACAGATGGTTTACACTGATTTAATAAGAAATTGCCTAGAAGCCTATACGTCAAGCTGTGTGTCTCAGGGTGCCTGTGTCTGGATGTAACACTTGACCTTCACCCCAAGCCAGGAGATCTGGGTGTTGTGGTAGGCTCCAGTACCTGTGGTGTGACAGTCCGAGTACTAACAGAAACCAGGACTGGTGGGTTCACCATGGTGTTATCAGTATGCAAAACACATGGTGGGTAAGCAACTTGGCTCCTACCCAACCTAGTAGAGGTTGCAGAGGAAACATGTATAGAAGGCCTGAGTCCCAGTTTATTTGGAACACATCTCCTAGGAATTTGGGGTTGTGTCCCACTTTGGACCAGAACTGCCTGCATCTGACATACTGAGAGGCTTCAAAAAGGTCTATTATAAGGTGACCTCATGCACTGAAAATGCGAGTCAGGTATTTTGAGTTAACTTCCCATTCATGTTGTTCCTGATGAATGAACAATCTGCTCAAGCTGTCTGCCAGCACGTTGTCTGAGCCCTTTATTTGGATAGCTATTGGATAAATCTGGTTGCGGATGCACTAATGCCACAGGGCACACAATGACCTGGAGAGAGTGCCCTGCCCCCTTGTCTACTGATATATGCAATGGCAGTCGTGTTGTCTAGCTGCAGTTGAACCACATGGCCCTTCAATAGAGATGAAAAAGCCTTCATTCCCATGAACATAGCCAGAAGTTCTAAAAAGATGATGTGTTATATTCTCTGTTGTTGAGACCACATCCCTTTTACTTGATGACTGTTGCAATGCGCTCCCCAGCTGGATAGGGATGTATCCATGGTAACCCAAACTGATGGTATCAGAGTTTGAAAGAGGACCCCTTCCTGAAGATTGGCTGACTTTGCCCACCAATTCAGAGACTACAGCATAAGAAAATGGATAGCTAGATGCACATGTTGACTGTCCACTTAAGGGTAGAAGAAAGAGAGAAACCAAAGTTGTAATTTCCTCATCTTCAGGCGTGCATAAGGTACCACTGTGTTGCAGGAGGCCCAGAAGACACTGGATCAGATGTGCCCTCTGGACCAGGTGAACAAAGAATTCCTGGACAAGTTCCTTGATGGACTGGAACTGATCTATTGGTAAGTATGCTCTTTTTGTGTCAGTGTTCAACAGTGCCCTGATGTAATTTATGGTCTTCACTGGCTCTAAATGAGACTTCTTCCAATTTACTTGAATCCCCAGATCATGGAGAAGATTCAACACACAAGGCGTCCGAAAACGAACTCTTCTGCTGCTCTTGCTGCCAGGAACCAATCATCCAGAAACAGAAAGATTGCAATTCCCCTTGTTCTCAGATATGCCACTATTACTGCCATACATTTCATGAAGACCCTTGGTGTCAAAACAATAATACTTGTACTGGTATACTAAATTGTCCATGGTAAACCTCAGGTATTTTCTGTGGTCTTCCCTTATGCCAATGTGAAAATAAACATCCTTTAAATCCAGTGTGGCAAGTCACCATTCTCGGAATACTGGTAGTATGTCTTGCAACGTTATCATGTGGAACTTTTTTACACAGACACACTTGTTAATTGACGCAAGTCCATGATGAGACAAATTCCACCTCCCTGTTTGGGGATCTGAAAATATTTGGAATAGAATCTGTCCCATTGCTTTGTCCACCATACAGGGGCAATGGCCCCTTTCCCCAACAAGTCCCTCACCTCTTCCATCAAGGACAGTGCCGAATGAGCACACGACACCTGTGAAAACTGGCAGGGTCTTGAACTCGATTGTATAATCCTCCAGTAATTATCTTGAGGATCCAACGGTCTGATGTTATGTGGTGCCATGCAGGGGCATGGCTCGCCAGTTTGATGGAGTAGGCAATTAATGATGGTGTGTGAGGTGCCATTGAGGTGGTGTTGGCAGCAGTTTGTTGAATTGATTTGTAGATCTTTGTTTGGTGGACTTGCAGATCTTTCAAAGATGTTGTTTAGGGGCCTCTGTCTGCTTGTTGCATGCACCCTGGTTATTCCTGCCCTTGTGACTATAGGTATGCTTGTTATATGGCTGATAAGGTTTCCTACATTTTCTGCGATCTTGTTTATAAGCAGATCGCTGATTACATAAAGACTTAAATCATGAAGAGGAATATGATATTGATGAAGGTAATGTAAACGATTTAGCCATGAATTTTCAGCTTTTCCATGGTGGAATCCATTTCCTCGACAAAAAGGCCCTTTCCATCGATGGGTAAGCCCTCTATTTTCTCTTTCTTATCCAATTGCAATTATGCTGAGCAGAGCTAGGCATGCCTTCAAATGGATATTTCGGTGGTCATTGGCCTAAACTCTGTCTCTGACAGATGTTTGGCAGTGCTTAGTTGTTGCCTTATTACTGCAGTAGATTTTGCCATGATCTCAGTGAAACATTTTTTTAAAATCTTCTGGGGATAATTTGTCAAAGACCTGCTGAAGATTTTCCCATAATGAATGGTTATACTTTGCCATACAAACAGAATAGTTCACAATTTTAACAGAAAAGCATGCTGTGGAGTATACCTTCCAATCCATTTTTTAATTTTCTGCCCTCTTTGTCTGTAGGTGTGGTGTGTGGTCTGCCTGATTTTGAGGATGTGGTGCAGTCAATCACCAATGAACTGGGGACAGGATGTGTTAGTAGGTAAGTATTATCTTTTTCCTGACCCTGATAAAGGCCTTCCAGCCTCTTTGATGTTGGGGTTGATGTATGGACTATCTTCCAAGCTGATTGAGCTGCATGGGAAATTACCAGCAGTATTGCTAATGCCACTGGATGTGCAGTTTGAGAGGCTGGCAAGTTATATACTTGGTCATCAATATTAGTTGATTGTGTCTTTAAGTCAAGTCCCAGCGCTTCAGCAATTTCTTTAACCTGCAAGTGTTAGGCCAATAATTCCTCCATTTAAGAAATATGTGTTGCTGGAGGGACATCTAGGGAAGGGTTATTAGTATTCTCTGTGCACTCGGAGTCTGATTCAAAATCTGAAGAGCCATTCTCTTCTTCCAAAGAGAATACTGTAGGTGTAGGAGCATCATGGACAAGTATAAAAGCCTAAAGGGGCTCTGTATCAGTAGTCTTTTGAATTTCTTTAACAGGAACCATAGTTTGAGTAGTGGCAGTCATTAATATAGGTTTTACTATGGGCTTGTCTGGTATGGGGGTGCAGTTCCAGGAGGAGTTGAAGTCTGAGTAGCGGACATCGCAGTAGCTGGCATGACCATCACCAGATTTGCAGAAGAATCACCTGCTGCCAGTGTCTTAACAGGTACTGGTCATGCCAATGAGGATGAAAGTGAAAACACAGTAGACTGTGTTTGTGGCAGCTTAGATTGGTGTGCATTCCACAGCCTATATTCCTGATAATCATAGGGAAGTCAAGAAGTCCTATGCCTCCTGTATTTGATGCCCCTGAACATGGTGCAGGAGCTCGGTGTGAGAACACACATGAGTGCCATTGCAAGGTACTTGCTAAAGGTGCAGCCAGATGCGAAGCTGTCAAAGCAAAGTCTTTGACTTATGGTAGGTGGTGGTGACATTGATCGTGTTTTCAGTATCAATGTTGGTACTTCTATCATCTCTTGGGCTTCATCTGATCTTCATCCAAGCTCTGTAGGAGGAAACCCTTAAATGTCAATGGTGTACTGCTATTGGAGTCTAAAATAGATAGCAGTGTTTTTGCTGTTGAAGGATCCAGTCCAGCATCCAATCCCTCTAGATGGTCTTCAACATCAGTCGGTGGAGGTGAAGAAGAGTCTCGGCATTGAGGCGTGACTTGTCTTGAAGCTGTGAGAACTGGGGTGTTCAGTGGCAATGAAGATGTTGCTCCGTCGGCCTCAATGGAGCTGGAGATCGAATCGGCCTCATAGTAGGTGAGATTGAAGTCAAGCATCTCCCCGCTTCTTGGAGTGGTGCATTCTACATCGATATCAACGGACGTACATCCCCACTGTCTTTTGGTGGTGTTGAAGATGCAGAGCAGGCTTCCCCAACCTGCAGCCCTCCAGATGTTGCTGAACTACAATTCCCATCACCCCCAGCTACAACTTATTGTGGCTGGGATGATGGGAATTGTAGTTCAGCAACATCTGGAGGGCCGCAGGTTGGGGAAGCCTGATGTAGAGGGCTTGGCATGTTTAGTATACACTGTCAGAGATGGTGTCTCGTCTGTAGTTGGATCCCAACTCTTGTGTTTTTACAGAGCCAAGGATTCCTCATCCAAGGAATGTTGTCTTTTCTTCAATTTATGGTGCTGAGTCGGAGAACCTTCTGGTGATGGTGGAGGTTTTAAACACCAGAGCTGATGGGGTGCTGGATGTTGTAAGCGCTGGACATCAAGGGTTTAGACTGCTTCTTTTCTGCTGTCCTTGGCAGCATCAGCGGCTTTGACAATGACTTTGATGTCAAAGGGGCATCTGGTCTTGGCGTTGGTGGCCTGAATATGTCATCATACAGAGCCACCTTTAGTCTGAGTGCTCAATTATTCCTCGTTTGGGTGGACAAACAAATCTTGCAAGTGACTGTGTTGTGATGTTCACTCAGGCAAATCAAACAGGAGTAGTGGTGATCTTGGAATGGTAACTTCACCCCGCACTCCAAGCACCTTTTGAAGTTTTATTTTAGTCTTTCGATCCATTATGAAGAAGAACAGTTGGTAGAACAGCCCAAGCCAAGACAGATAAACAATAAAATCACTTCTTTTCTTTCAGGAATATTCACAAAAAGAGAACCGATCCAAGTAGAGGAGCAATGAAGACGAGGCCTTTTTGCTACAGCAGTCAGATAGGACCTGGAGAATATGGTGCCCCGGCCACCTTAAATAATGATCAGGCCAAGTGCATGAGGGGGAAATCAGGTGCCACGAAGAGCTATAGCATTTCACCTGTGATGTCCTGCACAGGCGCAGAACTCATACTTATGGATGGCCAACGGATCATGAACCAGATCAAAGTATTTCTGATTTTGAAATTTTTATTTTTAATCCTGCCACTTTTTCAAATTTTGCCAACTCATCTTGTTGTAATGGGATAAATTTGGGATAGCCCATAAAGGATCTGACAAAATTAAGGCAATGTCATCCACATATAAACTGGTCTTATATTCAATATTATTAACAATTAAGCCTGTAATCTATTGATTACATCTAATAACTTGGGCCAAAGGTTCTAAATAACATACAAATAACAATGGTGAAAGTGGACATCCCTGTTTTGTGCCTCTCATAATACTAAATACCTCAGAGTCCTAACAATTTATTTGAATAACTGCCTAGGGCTCTCTGTAAAGTTGCTTAATGATCTTGATAAATTCTGTTTCCATTCTAAGTTGTTCTACTAGCTTTATCAAGTAAGGCTGTTGCAACCAATCAAAGGTTTTAAACACATCTAAAGTAATTATAGCCAAAGGAGTTTTACTTATTTTGCTATAATATACAGCGAATTGGATCAGCAATCTCCCTTCCCTTTACAAAATCTTGCTAATCAGGAGTTATATACTGAGCTATAAAATTATTCAGCCTTCTTGCCAGGCAGGCTGTAAAGATCTTAAAATCCTAGTTAAGTAGAGCAATAGGTTAATAAGAGTCCACTAATTCTTTATCCCTTGGGTGTTTTCCATCAGGGATCAGGTATAGAAAATTTCCATAACTCAGAGATCAGGTAGCCCTCCAAGATGGAATTAAAAAGAGCAACAAGTCTAGGTATCTAAAGATCTCCAAATATTTTATAAATCAAGGCTGTAATCCTCTTGGCCAGAGGATTTATGACTCTTAATTTTCTGCTAACCTCTGACAGCTCTTTATTTGTAAGTGGCTTATTTAAATTTTTTCTATAACTATCCTACAAAGGAAGAATATCCAATACCTCCATATATTTATCAATATTATTAATATCTACTTTATCTGAAGAGTACAAATAAGAACAGAATTTATAAAAGGATTACTAATCTCTTGGACACTGGTTAATTTAGTACAATTGGCTTCTCTAACTGTATAAATTAATTTATGTTTTGCTCTTTTCTTTAATCTATTTGCCGGAGGCTTTGAAAAACAGGTTGCTTACCTGTAGTTTATGATCTCTGTGGGGATCCACTCACAACTGGGTCTTCTGCGCCTGCGCAGTAGGTCCGCGGGAGAATCTTTAGCTCTGTTTAGGCACTCTGGCCCTTTAAGGTGTAGTGATATCAGAGCCTTCAAAGGGTGCCTAAGGAACAGGCTGTGGAGTGCCTCCCTCTTCGGTTCCTGAATTGGCCGCTACAAAGAGATTGACAACATCCAGAGGTAGAAGACAACAGCTGAAAATCACAGCAGCAGAGGTATGTGAACAGTTTATGTCAAAGAATAAGCTAGCAGAGGGGACAGCCAGGCGAGTGTTGTGAGTGACCATGGATCCCCATAGAGATCATAAGTTACAGGTAAGCAACCTGTTTAACTCTGTAGGGATCCATGGTCCCTCACAACTGGGTGAGTGACTAACTCCCATATAAGGAGGTGGGTGCTAGCGGTTACAGTACTTTCTTTAAAAACCACTCGACCAAAATTGGCCTCTGAAGCAAAGCGCAAGTCCACAGCATAGTGACGGACAAAGGGCGGGTCCGAGGACCAGGTAGCAGCCCTGCATATGTCCTTCATACTGATGCCCAACATGTGGGCAGCTGAGGTAGCCATGCATCTAATGGAATGCACCCTCATCTTGGAGGGCAGCTGAACGCCTTGCTTCTTATAACAGTAAAAAATTAGTTGGACAATCTTTGTCTTGAAATAGCTAAACCTTCACTAGCTCCTGCTTAGGAGATGAATAGTTTGTTCAACCACCTGAATGCCTTTGTGTGGTCTAGAAAGTAAAGGAGACATCTTCGAATGTCCAGGGAATGCACAGAACATTCAAGGGATGTAGAAAGGTCACAGAAAAATGTAGGTAGTACAATGTCTTGGTTGACATGAATGTATGATACAATTTTAGGATGGAAGTTAGGATCCAGATGTAGGATCACCTTGTCCGGGTAAAATTTAGTATAAGAGGAGTCCGCCCTTAGTGCAGTGAGTTCACTGATCCTCCTTGCCGATGTGATGGCAACTAAGAAGGCAGTTTTCAGGGATAGCAGTCTCATGGAAGACAACAGTAATGGTTCAAAGGGGGCCTCTGTAAGTGTGGACAGCATAAGCGAGAGGCTCCAAGGCTCAATGTGTCCCAGCACCAGAGGGTATAAGTTGTTAACTCCCTTTAGAAAGTGCTTTGACAAAGATCAACTTGCCATCCCAGCCCTGGTAGCGAGCTGAAATGGTGGCAATGTAGACTTTAAGGGAGGTGTTTGAAAGTTCCAGTCCCATGAGATAGGCGAGGTAGAGGAGTATTTGATGAATGGCAGCCTTGAGCAGGTTGAAGACTTTCAAAGCAGTGTAGGATGTGAAAAGCTTCAATTTGCACTTGTAATACCTTATTGTAGAAGCCTTTCTTTCATTTAGTAGGATTTCATCTAGAAATTCAGCCTCCACTCTGTTAGCAAGAGGGTCCGCAGAGCGTGGTGGAGGACCAGGCCCCCATCTCTCATGAGGAGATCCCATGGTGGTGGAAGACAATGGTAAGACCTCTTGCACAGCTGAAGAAGAGCTGGGAACCAGGGTTGCTGGCGCCACCAGGGGCAGACTAGGACACACTATGTGTGCTCTTGGAGGATCTTCTCCACTACCCTGAATAACAATGGGAAAGGGGGAAAGAGATTATATAGCCTGCCTTGGCCAATGAATTTGAAAGGCGTCCCCCCAGTGATCTTTGGCTAAGGCCTGCCCTAGAACAGAACAGAGAGCACTTAGTATTGTCCACAGTTGCAAACAAGTCAACAGTGGGTGCACCCCATGAGTCAAAAAGGTCAAGCACCGTCTAGCTCCCACTCATGGAAAGCAGAGAAGGCGACATCTTGACTAAGAGAGTTGGCCAGAACATTATCCTCCCCTTTGATATGGATGACCATGGCTCACAGTGGTAAGGCAAGGTTATTCATGGACCTCGACACAGTGCCTCCCTGATGGTTCAGGTAAGCAATACCCATAGTGTTATCAATATGTACCTGAACCACTTGGCCCTGGATGACAGGCAAAAATGCTTTAAAGGCTAGGAAAACAGCCAGGAGCTCTAAAAGGTTACTATGGAGTTCCTGTTGCTGGGAGTTTCACAAGCCTCGCGTTCTCAGAGCCCCAAAGTCAGCACCCCAACCCTGCATAGATGCATTGGTAATGACCAATACCATAGGGTTTAGCATTTGAAAAGGAATTCCTTGCACCAGGGAGTGACCGCCAAAGTATGTCCTGTAGGATATTATCTGGGAAAACCAACCATTTGTTCTGACTGTCCAGATTCGGCCGGAAAACAGACAGTAGCCAGACCTGTAGCCTTCTCATCCTCAGGCATGCCTTCACCACCATCGTTGTACATGAAGCCATCAGGCCCAACAGACACTGGATGAAACAAGCACGTTGCCTGGGAGCAGACTGGAAGGCGACCACCATGGATTAAAGGGCCTGAATGCGCTATGCAGGTAAGTACACATGCTTCTCGCCCGCATTCAAGATCACATCGATGTACTGGATGGCATACTGGGGGAAGGGCAGATTTTTTTAGATTGATACTGAGCCCCAGATCTGCCAGGAGAGAGAAAGTAAGCTGTAGGTTGAGCAGCAGGGTTGATTTCTCTTTTGCCATAAAAAGCCAATAATCCAGAAAGTGGAAAACAGATACACCTTAAACATGGAGATAGGAAATGATGGCCACCATGCACTTAGTGAAAACTCTGGTACAGAGGCCAAACAGGAACACCTTGTACTGGTAGGCCTGAGGGCCCAGGCAAAAGCACAAGAACTGGCAGTGTTGAGGACATATAGAGATGTGGAAGTAAGGCAGAGTCTGATGGAGTTGAATTTGCAGATCCCAAGAGGCGTTCCAGCTCTTGATGTAGCAAGCTTTGGAGCGCTGGGGAATCCAAAGAAGATGTCACTGGATGCTCCGGCAATCGATGAGAGGGTGACTGAACCAGTGTCAATGTTTGAGAAATAACTATGGGTGAAGGCAGTGCCAAGTGAACAGGAGACAGACAATGTGGATCCACTGCAGTCACCGGCATTGATGCCTGCAAGGTGGTTGAGGATGTCAACGAAGTCAAAGTCAAACCACAAGCCAGCGCTGATGGAGTGTTAGGCATCGGAGTCAATGACAACAAGTGTCTCGGCACCAGGGATAGAGGAGTTGACATTGGCAGGGTTGACGTTGAGCACACCAGAGCCACAGATCGGGAGCCCATCAATGTCGATGGAGATAAACTCGGGCGTCCCAAAGCCGATGAAGCTGAAGAAGTGGTCTTCGAAGACGAGGGTCGAGGGGAGAACGACAGCTCAGGTTGAGCCAAAGGAGGAGAGGGTGTCTTTGCCAGGCACATGGAACTTTTCCGCGCTGAGCCCGGCTCCGAGTTCAACTTAGCCAGCACCGAAGTTGCTACGGTCAACACCCCTGAGGAAGCATGTTTGTCCTTTCTGTGGGGCTCCCCCAACAAAGAATGGTGGTGTTTGTGCTTATGCCATTCACACCCTCTTTCCATGGGCTTCTTAAAAGTGTCGTTTGAATCCGAGAGCATGGACACTGATGGTGCAGGCATCGATGACAATTACAGACTAGGTGCAGTGGCAATGGCAGACTCAGGCTCTGCATTCCCAGGCGAAGGATATTTTCATGTAGGTAAAGCTCTCTGATCAATCGTGTCTTCTTTTTAAAAGAAAGACATACCTTACAGGCACTGGTGTTGTGGGAGTCCCCCAAACAAATCAAGCAATCAGAGTGCCCATCTGAGGAGTGCATAGTTAACTTACAAGTCGAACAGCACTTAAAGCTCTTTCGGACAGACATCGCCAGGTCCAAACACAGTCCAGAGACAGCCAAAAAATCAGAAACAGAATACCTATGCCAAAGGAAAGTGCAAGCACAGTCCAGAAACAGTCCAAGGTCAGAATAGCCAAGCTGAAATTAGTTAGAATTATAATTGAAACACAGTCCAAAGCAGTAAGCAGAAAAAATAGTTTTTTAAAAAAACAAGTCCGAGTCAAGTCCAGAAAGTAAAAAAAACCAAAAACACTCACATCTCAATCTCTTACAGGAATGAGAGAAACAGGAGATACCCTTCCCGAGGCAGTGGGAGCACAGATGAGAAGGGACTAAAGAGGGAGGTCCTCTACAGACTGTTTTATAGGCACCCTTTGAAGGCTTTGATATCACTACGCCTAAAAGGGCCGGAGCACCTAAATGGAGCTAAAGATTCTTCCGCACATCTACTGCACAGGCACAGAACCCCCAGTTGTGAGGGACCATGGATCTCTACAGAGATCTTTTATTCTCATGCTCATAAAATTTCTGACTAGTGTAGGCTATAGTGATTATAGTGGTATTTGTGTAGGCTATTTTCTGACATTCAAATGTCTCCAATTCCTTTCTCTTTTGTACATGATACTTATAGATGCTACTAGAACTTCCTTTATGTATTACTTTTAAATCTTTTATTTATTTTAAAAGCTTGTTAATGCTTTCAAAATTTTCCTTTTTAATAAGCAACGCTCTTTGATACATTCTCCCCTCAAAAGACGCCTTCATAGAATCCCAAATGACAGGTCTATCATGTTCAAAATAATGCAATATGACAGTAATACTCAAAATATATGGGTTATCAAAATCACTGGATTTAAACACCAGACTGGGGAATACTGCCAGGTTTTCAAAAATTGAAAGGAAGTGGTTACCAGGGCATGGTCCAACAGACCTATTGACTCAATGTCTGCTGAGATTATTGTTGAGTTTAATGAGTCAGCAAAAATATTTACATCTTTATATACATGCTAGTAAAACACTGAGACTTTGAAATAGCATCAGCTAAATTAATTAAATCGAAATCAGTTAAAGGAGGGGTGAAAATCCCAAATATATCTATGTACTATGAGGCTTTTCATCTTAGAAATGTTTTATAGCTGATGTAGAAATTAAATCATGGATCAAGATGGAAGTTCCTGGATGCTATTTTACATGAATTAAAAGTTTGCCTTTATTGCCAGAATTGATCAAAATAATTAAAGTAGTGGGCAACCCTTTGAGTGCCACATTTAAAGTATGGGCAAAATGATATAAGAGTCCCTCCATATTCCCCTCTTATTTCAATCTTGTCATCCTAGTTTTAGTGATTTTTAAAACTATCTTCTCAAGTGCCAGAAATCAGACTGAAGTATTTTTACCTTCTTGGTAAATTTGTTGATTCAACAGTTATAAGAGAAAAACTAAATATTCCACATTGCTCTTGGAGACATCTATTTCAATACAGATCTTTTATTTTTAATCCAGAAATAATATTCCAAGCTAACAGACAATTGACAAAGTTTGAAATGATGGTATTAGAAGCTGAAGACTCTTTTAAAGAGCACTATAAAATATATTTTCTGGGGCAAATGTGGAGTTATCATCTAAAGAATTAAGTGTATTTATGCTAACTACTGCTATAATGTTTATAGCCAGATACTGGAAAAACCAAGATATGACTTTAGATAATTGGTATAAGAATTTATAACAGAGATTTCAGAAGACTGTTTCATTCAAACCAGGTGAAAAATAACACCTTTTATGCCATATGGTCAGGTTTTATTTTATATACTCACCGAGAAAATTATGCCTGCTCTTTTCCTTCTAAATATATAAATGTGTGGATAGATTGTTGAAGTGGGGATGTTATGTAATTGAATAGATTTGAATGTTTTATTTTTTATTTTTGGCTTCCCTATTATATCCTTGTATATTCAGTTATTGTTTGAAGGCTTGGTATATTGTTAAATTTAGAATTTTTTAAAAAAATCTTTTATTTCCTCAGACACAAATATTACCATATGGAAAATATTATGAACCAAAATTACAATGTAAGTCTTTCGATTTGATTTACCTTCACTAGATATTTCCTTCCACGGATTTGGTGGATACATAAATGCAGCATTTTGGATCTGATCATTTATGTCTTCATCCTCATTAAATGGGAAGGTACCACTAAGGCTCACATAGATGATGACCCCCACTGACCACATATCCAGAGATCTATTGTAGCCCTTACTCCTAAGCACCTCAGGGGCAAGATAAGCTGGGGTTCCCACAACAGAACGCCTGAAAGACTTCTCGCCAATAATGCGCGCAAAACCAAAATCACACAGCTTCACCTGTAAAACAAAAACACAACTTGATTCAGTCTTCGTGCCCTTAGCACAAAAACATAAATGTCTATAAGAAATACAAACCTGTGATAGCAGACATTATTTAAATGCAAGTGGAGGGCAGGGTTGCTGAGTGCCAAGATGCTATTTTATTAGAAAAAACACTACATGGTCTGGCTAAGTACTGTAAGTCATAAGAAACATTTTTAGTTTGTGGGCTTTGCAACAATTCACTCAGATACCTACAACTATTTTAAACATGAGCATGTCTTTATGAGATATGGCCAAAGTACAAAAAATGCTTTATCTAAAATGGAAACACTATCACATTTCTTCCACTCATAAAAGAACAAAGGATTCATTAAAAACCTAGCCTAACTTTCCACTTACAGAAATTAAAAGCATCAAATAGACATTCCTTACCTGAGGAAATGGCTCAGCTGATGCTAATAGTACATTTTCAGGTTTCAAATCACAGTGCACTATATTCTTGAAATGTAAATTCCTCAAAGCAACAAGTATCTAAAAAGTGAAAAAAGTATGTTCAAAATTACTTCAGTACCAAATTATCAGGTAGGCAAAAAGGTTCAGGATTTTACAATGAAGGTCAAAATTTGCTTTAAAACCATGTGCAATATCTGTAGTTGAAGTGCTTCCACAGAGTCTTCTCACTCCCCTCTTTTTAAGACTTTTGAGCTGGGGAAAACAGTCACCCAGCTTCACAAGTTAAATCACTATTCAATTGTTGGAATAGAGGCAGGTTCTTAGTAAGTAGTGATACAAATCTGAATCTCAGTCTCTTAATAAAATGGTTGCCATGTATAAGCAAAAGGCAGTATTGGACAGAAATGTACTAACAGTTATAAGCAGAGCACCTACCTGGGTAACCATGAACTTTGTGATTCTTTCAGGGAGCCGGCTTTTCTCACTAGAGAGAATCATCTCCAGCATATCACCATGAAGTTTTTCCATCACAACAAAAACTCTTTCTGGAGTTTCAAACATACATTCCAGGTTTACAATCCCAGGATGGTGCAAATTCTAGGTAAGTATACAATATTGACTTGAAAAATGTTATACCATTGTGTACTATAAGTCAGAATATATCTACTACAGACAGTGGTTCCTCTAATTTTTCTCATCTCTGTGCGGAATGAGTTTTGTTCTGGGTGGCAGTATCAAGGCAGCATGTGCACACCTGCATGTGTGCATTCAGAATGGGGCCTTCCTGATTCAACCTGAGCAAGATATAAAACTAACTGAGCAGCCATCAAAAAACTTGTGAGTGCACGCACATGCGCACGCCTTAGAGGGAACAGTGACTATGGACAGATCTTGTTTGATCTGGATACTGTACTAGCTATATTTTTACTATTTAGTAAGTACTCAAGCAACTCCTAGCAATATTTATAGAAGACAAAACAATACATTAATCACTTTACTGTGTTGCTCAAGAGACAAATGTAAACAGGAGTATTACAAATGCAGATGTGAGAATAACCAGAAATTGCACCTAACAATTATCAAATGACCTCATAGGCAATGGATGTTTCCAGTACATTGATATTAGGATGTGCATTTTGATTCAAGCAAATCGGGGGCAATTCACAGATTCAACCATGATTCAAATCCTTAAAGCCTTAAATGAAGGGGCTGATTCGAGGTAGAATAAAATCAGCCCCAATTCATCACGGATCTATTAGCATGATTTCAGCTGCCATTTTGGCAGGCTTTTCCCTCTTGCTCACTGGTTTTCTGGCACTGGCTTCCGATTGGCTTGAGATCTTCTTGCTTCTTGGTTGGCTTGTTGTCATTCATATCAAGTGTTGGTATGGGCAACTGTGCCCCCACTGGCTGGAGCGGGGTGGGGGAGACTTATGGAGGAAATTTCAAAATGTATTCAAAGGGACTGGGAGATAGAGTGAGAGCCCTTATGAAGAATAGGATACATCAGGATAGGAGAAAGGAAGAAGGTATATCTGATTGTGTGGTTTTCTTTTCTCAGCACTGAGTATATGCTATGCTACCTATTCCTGCTATAACTGTTTTGCTGGATCTCAGATTGACAAAGGGGAAACGAAAAAGGAGGGAATTTCAGAATGTATGCAAAGGAATTGAGAGGCAGAGAGAGCCCTTACATAAGGAGAGGAAGAAGAAATCAAGGGAGGTTTGATTTTGTTGTTTTCTTTTCTCAGCAATGAGTATATGCTGTGCTAACGACGATTGCTGCTATAATTATCTGGTTTTGCTGAATCTCAGCCTTCCTTCTCTGAGTTGTTGTTTGGTCTGCTTGTGAGATGGTGTTGTGGCAAGAAATGGACAGTGACAGCTCAGAGGTGTGTGTCTGTAATATTTCTTGGTGATTGCTGTGATGAGCTCCATGTCTGGCGTTGAGAATAACTTGTGTTTCACTCACTGCTCTGGTCTGCTCTGCAATCTGAATTCCGCAATGCAAGGTGTACTGACTCAGTCAAAATGTGGCTGAAGATGTTGCTGTAGTTGAGCTTATGGCTGTGCTTGCTGACTGCTAAAGGTGTTGCTGTGCTGTGGCAGTGCTGAAGTAAGGAGTCATAATTGTGCGTGACAGAGCAACTTGTGCCAATGATGTTACTGCAGTGCAGGCACTGTGGCTGGCAGTGGATTCTGGGTCAGTGATTCCTTTTTTGGCCACCTTTGGACTGTGTGTTTGGCAAAATGTGTTCTGTGTTGGAAGGGACTATGTATGCTGCTGCTATTCTGCAGGGTTGCAAAATGTGTGCAGTCACATTCTGCTTGTTTCGCCCATAAGGATTAGGAAACTCGAATCACCCCATTGTTCCCCATGAGTAGGTCCTAGGGACACCAAAGCGGGTTGGGTGGTTGTTTATTGTTGTTTATTCGATTTCTATACCGCCCTTCCAAAAATGGCTCAGGGCTGTTTGGTACCATCAGGTGGTATGGTATGATGGGTGCTACCTACCACCCAACCCAGAAAATAAATGGGCAAGTGGGCGATTTTTAATTTATTTATATCCTAAAACCTCATAGGATCCTATGGGCTTTTGGGGGGACGGTTTTAAAAACATTAGAAATCACCTGCTTGCCCATTTATTTTCTGGGCTGGGTAGTAGGTAGCCCTCCCACCCAACCCACTCTGGTGTCCCTAGGAACTACCCATGGGGAACAATGGGGTGATCTGAGATTCCTATGCACGAATCACAATTTCTTTTGCAAATTTTCAATTTGATTTGTCGAACTGGCCAGCAATTGCCAGCTGATTTGATGATTTGCAATTCAATTCAAGGTTGAATCATATTGCACAAAACTATTCATGCACACCTCTAACTAATAGATATATCTGGACTTTTACTGTGCATTAAAAAAAAAGCCCAGCAGAGGAGAGGAAGAGTCCATCTGCTTCCCATTCAGTGCTGCCTGGTCTGAGAGACTGAGTGGGTGTTGTTGGCTCTTTCTGCTCCTACCTGCCTGCACCTGCTTCTCCTGTGAGACTGTGGCCTGCTGCCTCTGTGAACATCTGTGGGGAGTGTGTGCAGGACTGGGGCCAAGGGTGAGTAACTCAGCAGTTCCTGGGGTAACCTGCCCAATTCTGGGCAATAGGAACACTGCCTGTGGCAGCAGAGTCACCACCGGTGGGGTCGCCACCAAAGGGGATTGCCCCTTTGGGGAAGCCACTATGGGGGATAATGAGGGTGAGGGCCAGGCTGTTTAGCTCAGAATACCTCGTGGTGTGTAAAGGTAGGTGGGTATATTAATTTGGCTTCTGTTTGAAATCCTGGGTGAGCTGAGTTTTAATGTGTCTGGGTCTGTCTGGAGATGGGGAGACAGGGGGTGTATCCAATGATTATGGGGCAGCTATTCCAGTGGTGGTGGGGAACAGAAGAAGTAACACTGACAGGTCAGCAGGCCGTTGAGGGAAGAGAAATCAGAAACTTAATGGCTGCTTCTCCTTCCAGCTGTCCTACCAGAAAGCAATGCCAACTACCCAAAGAGCCTCGTCTTGCTCCTTTGTAATGCCAGGTCGGTCCAGAATAAACCTGAAATCATCCATGATTTGATTTTGGATGAAGGGGCCGATCTGGTATGTATTACAGAGACCTGGTTGGGGGAGGCTGGTGGCCCAGTCTGGTTCCAGCTTCTCCCTCCAGGGTACTCTGCTTAGGAGCAGGGAAGAGGACGTGGGCAGAGAGGTGGAGTGGCTGTGGTCTAAAAGAACAAAATCTCCCATGCCAGGATCCCTGTCGAAGTGTCTGACTATATTGAATGTGTGTACCTAAGTTGGGGACCAGGGATAGACTGGGACTTCTGTTGGTGTACCAATCGCCCTGCTGCCCAATGGAGTCCCTAACTGAGCTGATGGACTTGGTCTCGCATTTGTCGATGGAGTCTCTCAGGCTTGTGGTGCTGTGGGACTTCAATGTTCAGTTTGGGACCAGTTTGTCCAGGGCAGCTCAGGAGTTCATAGCGGCCATGACAACTATGGGCCTATCCCAAGTGGTCTCAGGACCGACACATATTGCTGCTCACATGCTTGATCTGATCTTTTACTCTGAACAGGGTGGTTTTCCATGGGTGAGAACTCCTGTGATTTTCCCATTGTCATGGATGGTCCACCATCTGGTTAAGGTTGGACTCACAACCACTTCCCACCTCTACATGGACGGGGGCGCTATTAAGGTGGTCCGCCTGAGAAGGTTATTGAATCCAACAGGATTCCAAGAAGGGAATTTAGTGTTGGCTCTGCTAGTGACCTGTCGACACACTGGTGGAAAATTGGAATAATCAACTCACCAGGAAAGTGGACATGATCACTCCTAAGCATCTGCTCCGACCTGCTTCTAAACTGGCCCCTTGGTATACAAAAGAACTATGGGGGCTGAAGTGGCAAGGTAGACAGCTAGAGCGCAAGTGAAGGGAGACTTGACTCGAATCCGACAGATTACTACATAGAGTGCATTTGAAGATCTATGCTCTAGTAATACGTGCGGCAAAGAAGCAATTCTTTTGCTCCCATATCACATCTGCAAGTTGACGTCCGGCGGAGTTGTTCAGGGTTGTGAAGGGGCTAATGTGCGCCCCTTCCTCCCTGAATCAGTACTTGGAAACAACAATTACTCACTGTAATGTTTTTAATGAGTTTTTTTGTGGTCAAAATCTCTCATATTTGGCCCAACTTAGATTTAAACTCCACAATTGTTACAGAGTCTGATGCTGAGGTTTCCAGCAGCTCCTCTTATGTGATGACCCTGGATCAATTTCAATTTGTTACTCCTGAGGATGTGGACAAATTGCTCGGAATGGTGCGGCCTACCACCCTTGCCCAACATGGCTTCTCTGGGGGAGGGTGGGATGCCTCCTTGTCTGCAGGAGGCAATCATTAGACCACTTCTGAAGAAGTCTGCCTTGGATCCCTCAGAGTTAAGCAACTACAGGCCTGTCTTCTTCCATGGCTGAGGAGATTGGGGTGGAAGGCACTGCTTTGCAGTGGTTCCGCTCCTATCTCATGGGCAGATTCCAGATGGTGTCTCTTGGAGACTGTTCTTCAAAATTTGATTTTTTGTATGGTGTCCCTCAGGGCTCCAGATCTACATGAAACCAGTGGGAAAGTTCATCAGGCGATTTGGTGCAGGGTGTTATCAATATGCTGATGACACCCAAATCTATTTTTCCATGTCAGCATCATCAGGAGAAGACATAAACTTCCTAAATGCCTGCCTGGAAGCAGTAATGGGCTGGATGAGGGATAACAAACTGAGGCTGAATCCAGATAAGACGGAGGTATTATTATGCAGGGTCAGAACTCAGGAGACAATTTTGATTTTACAGTTCCGGATGGGGTCACGCTCCCATAGAAGAAACAGCTCCCCCAGAAGGAACATGTATGCAGTCTGGATCCAAACGTCTCCCTGTTGTCCCAGGTTGAGGTGGTGGCCAGAGGTGCTTTTTAATCAGCTTTGGCTGATACGCCAGCTGCGTCTGTTTCTTGAGATGAACAACCTCAAAACCGTGGTACATATGCTGGTAATCTCTAGGCTGGATTACTGCAATGCGCTCTATGTGGGGCTGCCTTTGTACGTAGTCCGGAAACTGCAGTTGGTCCAGAATGCAGTAGCCAGGTTGGTCTCTGGGTCATCTCAGAGAGACCATATTATTCCTGTGTTGAAAGAACTACACTGGCTGCCAATACATTTCCAGGCAAAGTACAAGGTGATTATTATTACCTATAAAGCCCTAAACACCTTAGGCCCTGGGTATTTAAGAGAACATCTTCTTCACCATGAGCTCCACCGCCTGTTAAGATAATCTGGAGAGGCTTGTCTGTGTTTGGCGGCTACTTGGGAATGGGCCTTCTATGTTGCTGCCCCTGTACTTGGAAGGTGCTCACTGTTGAAATAAGAGCCTCCCCATCTCTGGCAACTTTTAAAAAGGCACTGAAGACACATTCATTCATTCAGGCTTTTAATTAGATTTATGGTTTTATTTTTTATTTTGGTTTTAAATGATTTTAATGTTTAAATGATTTTAATTGTAAACCACCCAGAGATGCAAGTGCTGGCAGTATAAAAATGTGTGTATGTATGTATGTATGTATAAATAAATATACACACACATATACACACACAATTACATACATTTTGAGCCTCTGATTGCTCACCTAGTCACAGTATCATGTCAAAGAAATTTATTACCATGAAGTAATAGATTAAAATAATCTTTGTACCTGCAAAATGGCCACTTCATTGCGTAGCTGACTTTCCTGTTTAGTAGGAAATCGCATTTTATCAATGATTTTAATTGCCACATCTCTTCCAGTCTTCCTATGTTTTCCTACAAAGATACAAAACCCAGCTTAGTATCTTTAGCCGACCTTTAAGGATAGAGTAAGAAGATACACTCTTGCACACAGATAGGAATTAGTAATAATATACATTTTAGTACAAATACCACCACAAAAAGAATATATTAGCCTTGTACAGATCTTCATAAGATCTTCATTGGCCCTATCTAACTCCAGCACAGCATCCCTCCAGTGGCTGTTGCTGTTATCTGCCTTATGTTTCTTTTTATATTGTGAGCCCTTTGCGGGCAGGGGACCATCTTATTTATGTATTATTTATTTTTCTATGTAAGCTGCTTTGAGAACTTTGGTTTAAGACTGATATATAAATATTTGACATCGTCATCATAACATGGGGGGTTGGATATGGTGTCAGCTTGCCGCCTTCTTTATATTGTGTGGGGTTAAACATCTGCACTGGGACTAAAACACAGAGCTCAACACATGCAGGCTCAGACCAATGATCTGGATGCCACAATATCAACGAGTACAGACCACCTAGATAAGGTTTATGCGTATCAGGCCTGAAGCATTCAGGCTCCTGTCTAAATGTGAAGCCAAATACATAAACATCAGGTGGAATTAGGGCAACTGCATTATAGAGGCAGCAGGAGAGTACAATCCTGATCACAATCCCACCTGATGTCTGCCCAGAGCTAAACTTTGCATCACAATAAAAATACTCCCCGTATTCTCCCCACCCCGCTTAAAGCTATTATTCCTTTGCTGTCTAGTCTGGTGAAAAACTGACTCCTCACCTTAAGACCACAAGCCCTGAATGTCCCAGGTAGGAAATGGAGCAAAGGAAGAAAGTTGCCTTCCCTGTTCACCAACATTCAAAAGAAACAGGAACTGACCAGAAGATATATCTGGCACACTATTTTATCAATATAGGTACAAACTTCAACAAAATCTAGGAAACTGAGTTAAATCCAGACAAGATGGCGGTCCTGCTGGTGAGTAGAAAAGGCAAATGGAATAGGGCGATTCAACCAGCTCTGGATGGAGTTGTACTCCCCTTGAAAGAGCAAATGCACAGCTTGGGGGTGTTGCTGGACCCAGCTCTGCTTTTGGATGCTCAGGTGGAGGTGCCTTTGCACAGCTTCGGCTAGTGTGCAAGCTGTGTCCTTTTCTTGAGAAGGCAGAAGCTAAATTGTTTTGCACGTGGGACAAGGCCTTCTCTGTTTTTGCCCCCATACTATGGAATGTTCTCCCAGTGAGTGTCCACTCTGTGACATCTGTGGCTGCTTTCAAAAGAAGAACTAAAGGTCTTTTTATTTATTAAAGCTTTTACCCCTTAGGGGCTGCAAGGTATCTCAGCTTTCCTGCTTCTGCTTGTCTTTTTTATGGTGGTGGTTTTATGTTTTATGGTTTTTACTGTTTAACAGATTTTAAGGTTTTAAATGTGATTTTTATGGAGTTTTATTGTATTTTAACTTTTGTAAACCGCCTTGGGATGTCTTATGAAAGGCGGTATAAAAACTGAACAATTAATTCGAGAGGTTTGGAACAACAACCTGATTCTCTTGAGATTTACTCTTCACTTTGTATCAATTCAATCAGAAACAGAATTTTAAGAATTACTCCTGCTTACTAATTTCTATCGCAGCATCAATATGCATAAAGACCTAGAGCTCTGACCACATTTCTAGAAAATCACTATTATTCCTATTAGGAACTTAGGCTGTGAAAATGCAGTCTGCCCAGGGTTATCCAGTGAGTTAACAGAGGAATTAAGACTGGAACCCAAACTCCAAATCCAATATTATACCTGTTGAACCACCCTAACTGTCAACACATTTGTTTTTAGTTAAAATAGATTATAGAATGAACCACACAAAAAACTTGATACTCCTACATACTCATGAACAGAAAATAGGAATCTAAGAATAGAGGAAACACCTATTTGAAGAAAAGCTGACTAGTCTATTTGAGGGTTGTGCAAAACATATATAAAAAGCTGTAGGGGCACAGAGAATGCTAAACACACACTAAAAGGATACCACACTACTGCTATTTTAGAGGCCTAGCTAGACCTCACCTGGAGCTCCTTATTCAGTACTTGCAGTCATGTTTAAGTCAGGGTACAGTAACTGCTCTGGAAGATAATTGCATGGAGCAAGCAGAAAGAGTAGTCGCTTTAAAATGTAACTAAAGTAAATGATACATAAATTTAGGCCATTTTATTTCACCCAATTTTTTTAAAAAAGTAGCCTAATAGTGACATTGCTTAACAGAAAAGGCAGCTGAACAGGAACAAACACTTTTTTGTTTGTTTATTCATTCGATTTCTATACCACCCTTTCAAAAATGGCTCAGGGCAGTTTACACAGAGAAATAACATTGTTGTGTGGCTGATGTCGGAGGAAGTATCCAGGCAACAGGGTCTAAGCAACTGTTGCCAAGGGTGTGGAATGTTGGGAATGAGGCAGTTAAGAAGGCTGGAGAAGAAGGGAGAGGAGAAGAGGAAGAAGGCAAATGGAAAAGAGGGAAGAAGGGGAGAAGTGAAGAGCTGTTGTGTTGGTGAACTGCCAGGAGATCAGCGTGGGACAGAATGGTCATGAGGAGTAGGCAGGAGAGGGAGGCCTGTCACACAAGTGTCTCACACACTCTAGTGTACAAGATTTCAAATGGCTGCTCTGCAGCAACTGGGACATTGGGTGTGGATACTGTTGAACTGAATGCTGACATCAAAGTGGGGAGAATGTTTGGCTTGAACTTTTGTAAATGTTAAGGTCTCAAAACATAAAAAACCTCTTTTCCATATTAGCATTGTCTGGACTCTCTGCTTTTAATGAACCTGTGGCTTCCACCTGCCACATTCTTTTGTTGTTGTGAACAGAATCAGAGAGAGGACAAATGAGAGTCCAGCAAACATGGATACAAGGGATCCATTGAAGCGTGTGCACACACACACACACCCCACTGAAGGGTGAGGAGAAATTTGGTGGAAAGGTGTTATGGATGGCCTTGTTCTAGTGAGGCTACACAACTTTGCAAACTGTAATCTTACGACTAGGCCTTGGCAATCAACGGGGATAGCAACTCAGAAATGTTGCCGCAGTTATGAATGTGTAGTCAGATGGCACTAGAAGATGACCCAGGAGAAAAGGACCAAACATTAAGCAACATAATTGTCTCCTTGAACAATTTTAACCTAGAACAATAAAAGGCCATTATGGAGATTTTATGTCAGCACAGATCAATGTTCTCCCAACATACCAGCAATTTTGGAAAGGCAGTGCGAACTGAGCACAGAATTGTTACTACTATGCATCCTCCTATCAAAGCGGCCTATTGAAACATCCTTCCCAAATTGTATCAGCCAGTGAAACAATTGGTGCAATGGCAAGCACAGAGGTAAGTACAGAGAGTTTTAGTCCCTGGGCTGTACCTACTGTGTTAGTCAAGAAGAAAGATGGAAAGCTTCACTTTTGTGTGGATTATCAAAAGCTGAATAAGGTGACACATTTGGATGCATACCTTCTGCCCAGGGTGGAGGATGCTCTAGGGTCTCTGCACTCTGCTAAGATCTACATTAGATCTTGCAAGTGGATACTGGCAAATCTTAATAGCAGCAGAAAATTGAGAGAAGACCGCATTCACCACCCCATGGGAATTTGCAAGTTTCTTTGGATGCCCTTCGGACTTAGTTAATGCTCCAGCCACCTTTTCTTGAATGATGGAGAAATGTTTAGGGATTTACATTTAGAATCTGTATTTCTGTAGTTGGGTGATATGGAACTATTTTTGAAAAATCAGAACACTTGAAACATCTGGATATAGTATTTAGTAGACTGGGTCAGAGAAGACTGAAGATGAAACCTGTCAGATGTTTCCTTTTCAAAGAGGAAGTGCAGTATTTAGGGCACATCACGTTATTGGAGGGTGTGGCACCTGACCCTGGAAAAGTCGTGGCAGTCAAAGAATGGCGAACTGCAGAAACCATGCGACAAGCAAAACAATATTATTATTGTTGGAAGTTAAGGACTTTGCGCTGTCTCTTGTCTCAGACAGTGGAGGACAGACTAGTGAGTCAGAGGGCTAGAGGGTCAAGACATTGGTCATCCCTTCTCTACTGCTCTGACACTATCCCTTTTGAAATGTAGATTGGTACTCTTAGGAATTAACTTCCTCTCTCTTCCCTACCTGTCTTTCTACCTTGCAACATGGCAAGCTCCTCTCCCTGCACCATGTGTGCAGAGAAGATGCAGAATCCATCTGCATCCAGCTAGATAGATAGATTAGAGATCCTAACTCCTCACTTTCCTATCTAGAATGGAGTTCCTTAATAAATGCCTTATATATTGATTAGAAACTATGAATTGGCTCCAAGTTACTTTACTCTCAGCATACACACATGCCTAAGTAAATTCCGCTGTGTTGTGCTTCTGTGCACTCTGCTATAATGAAAAAGGGATTCTCTTACCACAGAGAATTCCCAATAATTATCAGAAAATCTATATATTTAATTCACTTAGCCGGCATACGTGCCCAGGATTTGGTAGCGGAACTCTCACAACAGGTTGCAAGAGTTCTACCACCAAAGGGCAAGAGTTGTGGGCAAGAAAAATGGCAGCGGACGGTAGCATCGGGCCACAAAACAGCCTGAGGAGGCGGGCTTGGCTGGACGCCGGGAGGCGGCGAGACGGCCTGGCCAGGTTGTCCCGGGTAAGGACAAGGAGGCAGCGGCAGCGCAGCCTGGCCTGGCCGCGGGGAGTGGGAACGGGAGGCAGTGGCAGCAGGACGGCCAGAGTAGGTGCTGGCGAGAGGGGTGAGTGGGAAACAGGCAATGGCGCGAAGCCCCAGCTCCCGTTGTAGGCCGGGGTGGGAGGGAAATGGACGATGGGACTTCGCCGCCTGGGAGAAGGTTTCCTGTTCGCCACTCATTGAGGTAAGATGCAAAGTGCGGGGGGGGGGAAGAGGAGAGGAACGGAAGGGGAGGGAGGGCAAGAGAGTGTGGGGCAGGAGGGGGAGCGGGGCAGGAGGGGAGGGCAGGCAGCAAGAGAGGGGAGTAGGAGGGAGGGGGCAAGAGAGGGAGGGCAAGAGAGAGTGGGGCGGGAGGGATGGCAAGAGAGTGTGGGGCAGGAGGGAGGGGGAGGGAGGGCAAGAGAGTGTGGGGAAGGAGGGAGGGGGAGGGAGGGCAAGAGAGAGTGGGGCAGAAGGGAGCAGACGGCCCCAAAGAACGCACAGATGTTCTGTGCAGGTAGGCTAGTTGTTAAGAATTTCTCCAAGAAAGTAAGACCCTTAACTGATCTCCTTCAAGGCGTGAATAATGAAATCAGGCCATCCAATGGACTGAGGAATGTCAGGAAGCTTTTGAGAACATAAAAGCAGAATTGATTTCTGCTCCAACTTTGGCTTACTTAAGATTATCCGTTGCCACTCAAACTATATACCAATACCACTTCCAAACGGCTTGGAGCTGTATTGGTTCAAGAGCAGGGACGGAGAGAACATACAATTGCTTATGCCTAAAGAAAACAGAGTTATATGGGGAATTATAGTTATTTCAAATTAGAGCTACTGGCCCTGGTGTGGGCAGTTACCAAGAAATTCAGGAATTATTTGACAGGAGTGCCTTTTGAGGTAATTACTGATAATAACCTTCTTACTTGCCTGGGATCAGCAAAATTGGGGGCACTGGAACAAAAGTGATTTTCTCGTGTGGAAAACTTTAATTTCAGTGCAAGGTTTAGATCTGCAAAAATCATATAAATGTGGATGCCCTATCCCAGTTAGGGGGACCACCTGAGAAAGAGAAGGCAGATGAGGATGTGGAGAAGCCCAACAGAGTGCACATTTCACTGAAGCTATGAGGGCATGTTGGAACAAAGATGAAGGGGAGAAGTTGTGGCCATGCCCCATATGCTAGCCTAGTGAATAAGGAAGAGGACTGGGTAGACATACAGAATCAGGATGAAAATATCAACCTGTATGAAAAGATGGCTAGCCTTGAAGGAAGCTGGAAGAAAACTGGATGAGAGACACCTAAATAAATAAAATGTCCATTTACTGAAAAACAGCAGAAGTTACAGGTGCAGAATCAGTTTGTGTAATTATCCACCTGAAGGCTGCTGAGAGAGTATATCAGATGGTGGTTCCATCAGAGGCCATTTCTCTTTTATTGGAATGTATCATGACCAGTCTGGGCTCTAGGGAATGGCAAACACAGAAGTTATTTTGAGGCGTTGGTTCTATTGGCCAGATCTTCAAAGAGATGTTAAGAATTGGATTAGTAGATGCCAGACGTGCACCTTGAAGAAAAATATTTCACAAATGGAGAAAGTACCACTAGTACCCATCATTGCTAGTTGACCACTGGAGCTCGTGGCCCTAGATCATTTCAAGTTAACCATATGTACCAGAAGATATCAGTACCTACTGACCACAATAGATCATTTCACTCACTTTGCTATTGCTGTACCTGTGAAGGAAAGCCCTGCCGAGCTACTGCTCTAGGCGTTTATTGAAAAAATTGTACAAGTTTTTTTATATCCAGCGGGGGGTGGGGGGAGTGCTGACTGACAGAGGAACAGCATTTGAATCTCAATTATTTAGGGAATTGTGTTGGTTCTATGGGATAAAGAAGTTGCATACTACCCATTATTACCTACAAGGAATGGGTAAGATGAATCAGACAATATTAAACTTACTGACAGGGTTAACAGAGGAAGGAAGAAAACTCTGGTCAGAACACATAGCTGAAGTAATATTTCTTCATAACTATACTATTCAGAGCTCCACTGGGTTGGCACCAACAGATCTGATGTTTGAAAGAAGGGAGAAGCTGTCTGTTGGCATTGCTACTCTGGGAGAAAAGGGGAAGGAGAATCTGGGTAGCAACACTGTTGACTGGGTGAGATGTCATCACAGGAAGTTGCAGACTCTGTACAAACAAGCAAGAATGAGCACAGAGAATAGGAAAAACGAAAACAAACCTATGGTAGAGGGATAGAGCTCCGGAAATTAAAATAGGGGACTATGTGTTGTTAAAAAAGAAAGGAGAGATAAACTGGAAGGTTACTGAGAGAAGAATATCTTTAAAGTGGTTGAAATCCCTTCTGACAATTCTCCAGTTTTTGTGATAAGAGATGCCTCTAGGGGAGTAAGCAAAATAGTTCACAGGAATAAGTTGAAAGTATATATAAAAGAAGAATGAAGGAAGGCTGAGAGTCAGGAGGGCGCTTTGGAAACGAGAGTTGGAGAGATTTCAGAAGAATATCACGAGGGTGCACTACATAAATATGAGAAGATAGGGATAGCACCTCTGAATTGGTGGAAAGATGCTACTCAGTAGGAACAACGAATAGACTGGACAGGATACTGGTTGGGTAGTTCTGGAAAGTAATGGAACAGATTGGGAACTTAGGCAGTGGTCTATCCAGAGTCCGGGGGAACAATGGATTTTTCAGAGACAAACCAAAGCTAAGCCCCCACAAAAATGGATTGAAAAAATGTTAAAATGTAACTTTAGTATATTCCAGATTGCTACAATGTATTTTTATTTTAATGTTTGGTCCATTTGGGGAAAGTGTTTATGTTGTTCCCTTCTTACATACTTCTGAAAGTTAGTCTGAGGTTGGACTAATGAAAAACAAGGGGGAGAAATGTAGCTGTCAAAGGACAGGGATGTGCCCAAATTGATTTTTTCCAATTCGTTTTGTGCCCAAATTGAATCACCCCTGATTTGTTTTGTGTCCGAATCTGTCCCCCCGAATCACCCCAGATTCAATTTGGATTCGATTTGGATCCAGATAGATTCAAACCACTTATAAAGGTCCTAGGGGCACCAAATTTGGGTGGTGGGTTGGTCTCCATTGGTGCCACCCACCAACCAAATTTCAAGGCAGTTGGGCACTTGGTTAATTTTTAATGATTTTTTGTTTTTGTTTTCTAGTTTAGGAAAGTTTATTAGATACCAAAGAGTCTAAACACTTGGAAAAAATTCCTAGAACATAAACAGAGTATTACCCCACTGCCTTGTGGGTGGGAGAGGAGTGTAGTTGGCACATGGCAGTTGATAGTTGGCACTGTCCAAAGACAGTCAAAATGAATAGAAGAAATGAAGGTGTGTAATGAATCCTCATAGGGATTCGTTGAGGAAAAGTTATTATACACCAAAGAATCCAAACACTTGAAAAATAGTGACCACACATTTTGCTCCATAACTCCACTTCTACAAGGGATAGAGCTCAGCTTTTTTCTTTTCTTTTTTAAAATGAAAGCTGGAAGTCTGGGGAAATCAATTGGAGGGATCTGAATCTCGAATCAATTCAAATTGAATTAGGTGTGATTCGATTTGGACCCAAATCTAGCCAATGGACCACAAGGGCGATTTGTTCTGTCTCCAAATCACCCGAATCAGCTAGATTCCATTACAAATTGATTTGTACCCAAATTGATTTGCACATCCCTATCAAAGGGAGCATCCAGGCAACAGAGTCTATGCAACAATTGACAAGAGTATGGAATGTTGGGAAGGAGGCAGTTAAGGAGATTAGAGAAGAAGCGAGAGGAGATGAGGGGTGAAGAGAATTGCTGTTGTGTTGGTGAACCATCAGGAGACCAGCATGGGACAAAATGGCCATGAGGAGCAGGCAAGAGTAAGAAGCCTGACACTCAAGCATCTCACACACTCTGGGCATGATTTCCTGTGGGAAGGCCAAGGTTAATTTTCAGTGCATTACATTAAAATAAATAACGAAAGCAATTATTAGCTACTCGTGGAGCTTTTCCCATCATGAAGGGATCTACTAAGGATTGTGGCCAGAAAATAAGCCATGTCCCTGTTCAGTCAGGTGGGGCACCAGGAGTGTGTGCCAGCCCCAAACAAATGCCAAGATATCTCCTCTCCCTAAATCATTATTCGTTTCAGGCTGCAATCCTAAACATGCTTACTTAGGAGTAAACCTTACTGGGTACATCGTGGGATATATTTCCAAGTAAACATGTGCAGTATAGAGTTGTAAGACAGTTTCCTTAGAGGACAGAGGATGCCCTCCCTCAGAGAAAAAGGAGCTGACTGAAAGAATGACCCTCTGCCTGTGCCCTTTTGATGCTGTTCCAGCTTACTTCATCCATCACCACTGGGGAAACAGCAGGAACAACTGGCTCACTTTCTCAATCTACCACTGCCAGGTGCATCCATGGGGTCAACAAAAAAGTCCCCATGGACCAGCTCCAGCTCCCAGGCCTTAGTTGTGCAGACCTGCATAAGACAGCAGCTGGTGTCTTGCCAATGCATAGAAGTAGTAGCATGAGGCAAGACGGTCCAACTGAGAATCCCGAGATGAGAGACCTAATTTTAAATAGATTTCTAGTCCTCTTAGATGCAAACATATGTTTTAAACAGAAAATAGGGAGTGGGGATACTTGTGAAACATCTTAAATGTATAATAGCACATTTCTTATTATTTCTATAATGTTTCTATAACAGATGGCCAAGTTTGTTTTTACACCTCAACCTTTCAGGAAAAAAATATTGCAGAGTAACAAAATATAGCTTCACAAGTCTGTACTTACACATGATTGTTTATTCAAACTTACCTCCATACACAATACCAAACTGACCAGAACCTAGCACCTCATCAGCAAAGATCTGGTATACAGAACTGATATCCTAGGAAAAGAGAAGTGCAGAGAGAGAAAAGTAAACAATAGGTTAAATAACTTGATATCGCATCCTCTCAGCTTCAGATCCCAGTTTAATTTTGAAATTCTGAGTAGGATAAACCAGGATCACCCAGGTTGGGCATAATGAAAGATTCTGGCTTGTTCTAAGACAGGATCAGAAGCAGAATGCTCCCTTCCTTTGCATGCATAGGAGAGGAGGGTACGAACACACGCCTGAATCTAGCAGACATCAAAAAAAGCCAAGATTTAATCCTGATTCCACATTCAGACCTAACCAGACTTTTTTTCAGACAAAACCAACTACTGTTGAAAAGAACCTTTTCTATGGCTTCAGCTAAGTGAGATAAACATTTAAGTTTAGGGAAATGAGTAATTCTTTCTCCAGTAAAACAATCAGAAAAGTCCAGAAGATAGTCCCCATATAGTATACAAAATAAAATAATTTAATCCATAGATAGTCAAACACACACAGATGGCTTCAAATTGCAGGTTCAAAAATTGGCTATTGACATTTACTCTATTTAAATCAATTCCTGCATATCCAAAAAAATCATACAGTTTAATGGTATAATTTATAAGAGTTCTCATTTTGTATGTTTCATTATAGCAAAAGTGAAGGGACTTTACCATACATAGAATTTTTTCCAGAGAAAAAATTCATCACATTAAATAAGCTGAGTTGCTTAATGGGAACAAGGAGTTCTTCAGCATTTCATATGTATTTAACTCTAATAATTTGGATATGAAATAACTATCAGGGGACAACTGATAGCATATAAATAATACTGTTAACTAGATTGGTATGACTCACCACATTTTCTTGGATCTGGCAATTTGAAACAGAAATACTGACAGATAGTTCTTCTGTAATAAGAAAAACATATTTATATATCTTAAACATAGAAGCAATATCACAATGAAAGTCAAGAAGCCTGACAGCCAAAGGTTTGGAAGATAAGTTCTAATCAATACGTTAAAAAAAAAAATCAGACCCCACCTCACTCTCTTGGCCACCTCTTTGGGTGCCTTAGGCCACAGCCTCCAGAATTTCCCCTGCGCATCCTCCCCATTTCACTGAGGCCAACAGTGCTCTTCCTGGCCTTAGACTGTACAACATATTTTCCTTCAGCTAGGGATGTGCACGGAACCAGATGGCCCAGTTCTGTTTGAGTCCAAACTGGAAATGGCTGGAATGGCTGGAGGCGGTGATTTCGGAGGCCGCCGGCAGGAGGGGGAACCTCCACTGACCCCCAACTACCACCCCAAGGAACTCCCCCAGAGGAAAGAAAAGGTTTAAAAAATGGGGGGGGGCCCTGGATCGAACCAGTTCGCACATCAGCTGCTGGCTCATATCGCCTTTTTTTATTCAAGCTATATGTTTCCCTTGGAGCCCACAGTCTCAGGAAGCAAGCGACTCATACACAAAACAAATAAAACCCATTCCAAATGGCTGAAGAGATAGTGCCCAGCCTAGGATTTCATTTTGACTAAGACTCACTAGTGGTAAAACCCTGGAATGTATTTTCAGTACCAGCCTGCCTCCTACAATCCGTGAAGAAGAATGCATCTAAGCATGTGGAGAATGCAATTTCCTCACAACGGAATACCTACATTCTATTCACTTTCTATAATCAAGGATGTAATAGGCTATAGGATATTTGGCAAGTCTTTCACAAAGGCATAAGCCTAGGACTTCTATTTTTAGAAGTTAAAAAATATATATTTAAACAAGTTGTTCTAGTAAGAACTAATCAGCTGACTTTTCTTTCACTGACTCTACATCTGGACTAAATTTTGTGCAAATCGAGGTCCACAAGTTAGATCTCTTGTGCCTCAAATGTTCATGCGTCCATCATCTTGGATCGGGGTGGATGTCATCATTACAAACTGCATTACAAACTGGTGTCCCTGTATCTCTCACTACAGCTGTTCCATATTTGACTCAAATCAGTTAGACAGTCCTCACGTTAGTGCACTTGCACCTCAAATATTTATGCATCCGCCATCTTGGATCAGAGTGGGTGACATCATCATAAACCATACCATTGGGGCATCGCTATGTATCCGTTCAACTGTAGCAAATTTGGTTCAAATCAGTTAGGTGGTTCACAAGTAAGCCCACTTGCGCCTCAAAAGTTTACACGTCATCTACCCCAATCTAAGATGGTGGACATCATCACAAGCTACCCTTGAGGTGTCCCTACAAGCTGCAGCAAATTTGGTTCAAATCAGTTAAGCAGTTCACAAGTTAGCCCACTTGCGCCTCAAAGATTTATGTGTCCGCCATCTTGGATCGGGGCAGATGACATCATCACAAACTACGCCGTTGAGGTGTCCCTATGTGTCCCTACAACTGTACCCGATTTGGTTCATATTGGTCCAGGCTTTGTGAAGTTGATAAAGGGGGACACATGGACACACACAGAGAATGCTGGGTGATCTCATAAGCCTACTGGAAAGTAGGCTAAAAATTAGAAATTTAGAAATGCTAGCATATGTGCAAAGCACCCAGTCCCTTTCACAAAAATCCACTCCTGATTTTTCTCCATTGCTTTTCTAGTAGCTCTTCACAAAAGTGCAATTTTTGCACACTACAATTTTCTGCAGAGTGTGTGTGTATGTTTGTGCGCGCACACACACGCATGCATGCACACATGCACCAAGTTTTCAGTTCTTTGGCTTCATCCAAGGCTCCACTGTACCCATGAATCTATTTTGAACGCTAGGTTTAAATCCAGAATCTTTCCATTTCCACTACAGATTGCTCCCCCTCCACCTCATGAATATACTGTTCCTATGTACAGTGCATGCATTATATTACAATTGCACCCACATGTCCTTCAAATCCTCTTGTGCCTGGATCCATTGTTTATGCTTCTTCCTTCAGCCATATTCACTCCCCGGCTAACCTATCACTTGGCACACTTTTTCCATTGGCATTGACACATCAGCCTTCATCCTCCCCATCAAGCAGTCTTGCCTCTGTCACCTCTTTCTATCAACAGTACACAGCTGCTCCTGCTTCAAGGATCTAGTCCCACAGTGAGGTTTCTCTCCCAACAAAGTTGATTTCAGTTTCCTCTTGCAAGCTACATTACATGTCAGCCCAGGGCCATTCCTAGCAGAGTGTGAGGCCTCCTTAACATTTAATATCATCACAGAATCATACTGATTGGTGACATACAGTGTAAATAGTGTGAGTGAGGTTTTTGGACATGATCAACCAGCTTGGAAATATAATGCATTCGTAAAGAAATAAAAATAAAAAGCACGACACATACTTCACAGTTCTCAGGCCTTCTGGACTGCAAATCAACTGGAGCATAGCGCATTTATAAATAAGTATGTATTATATATTGTTTCTTCCAGAAGTTTTTGAAATTTTCTGCCTCAAAACAAGCCACTTATAGGACTTTTTGAGGGGTGTTTCAAATTCAAAATATATATATTAAAAACCAACCATTTGTCCAATCAAGTCCAATTTAAAGAGACATATTCCTCCCACCCTGCCCTACATCTCTGCTCAGTATCAAAGCCCTATGGGCAATCCAGTTCCTAAATATTCAAGGGTGGGAATAACCACAAAAAGGAAATCACATCATACCTCCTTATTAAGCAGGCAAAGGCTGCCCTGAGCAGAGGGTCTGCAGAGAACTGTGGTGGGCAAGGGCAGCCAGCGCTGGACACTTTGCCTGTCTGCCTCCTTCCTTCCTGAGCTTCAGGCTTTAATGAGGCCTACATGGAGGCTTCTCTGGAAGCCCCACCAAACAGCTGAGAAGCAGACAGAGAAGGAGCTCTAGCAGCTTGCCTGGGAGCCTTTCAAGCTGCACATCCACACAAAAGATGGGCTCTAGCTGGGCTGCACAGGGGGAAGATAAGTGGCTAGGACTGGGGGGAGAGAGGAGGGCAGGCTGCACTGCAGTGTGCCCAGAGCGGGCCCTGTGTCAGCACAGGGCTCGGGTTCAGTCACCCCGCCCAAAGGACAGCCCGACGTCAGCATTCTAACCTATTTACTGTGTGGACAGAATAGAAACACTCCATGACTTCACCAGAGGCGTAACTATAGGGGGGGCAGGGGGGCACGTGCCCCGGGCGCCATCTTTTCTGTTCACGTGGGGGGGGGGCGCCGCCATGACCAAATTTTTTTAAAATTTTTTTTAATTTTTTCTTAATACAAATGTTTCCTGCTCAGTGCAGCAGCGCTGCAGCAGTCAAGGGAGCGCGTCGGTGCCCCCTTCCCCACAAGCAGTCCCTTCCGCGCCGCCTGCGGCCCCCCCCCATTGCTTTGCTGGCGCCTGGAGGCCAGTCAGTGGCCTGGCTTGGCGGCGGCGGCGGCGGCGGGCGCTTGTGATGAAAAACCTAAGTATAATGTAGTATGTTGGGGGGGCGGTGGGGGGGCGGTGGGGTGGCGCCATTTCAGTGCTTGCCCCGGGTGCCGTTTTCCCTAGTTACGCCTCTGGACTTCACAGAGGTTTAGCCAATGTGTATGAGCCATGCAAAAATTGCAGAAGCAAGGCTAAAATATAAGGATGTTGTTCAAGCATGATGTCAGGAGGACTAACACTGCCTTCTTGTCTAGCATTCCAAACAGGTTTCACATTTTAATTGGGCCCTCATCTGCACATATGTAGCAAGCCCCAGATCCACAGCTCTATCAGGTCACAGTGATATATCAATGCTATATGCATAGTTGTTGAGGACCCGATTTAAATATGAAACTCAACATGTGGCATGCTATATAACTAAGCAATGTTATCTCAGCTAGTATCAAATTTAAAACAGGACCATATCAGCTCTGTTGGAGAAAGCAATGCCAAGCAAGAAGTTTTTGCAACAACTGTAATTTCTTTTAAAGTATACGGTTTTGGAAGTGCTGTGTTTTATGCACTTCCCCAGATTCTTAATATGTAACCAGGATGAGCATCATGGATATGAACAGTGCTAAGTATCAACGCTAGTAAACAATCTGCTTCCTAAAACAGTATACTTTTTTTTTGAAGGCTTGGATATAAAAACTGAAACGTACTAATTCACCGCATAACCCAAATGTAAGATGTAAATTTTACTGTCTTAAAGATTTTGACAAGCATGGGTAACAGAAAAGGATAACAGAGCCTTTACTGTTCAATATGCTTGTCAAAAG
Organism: Hemicordylus capensis; assembly: GCF_027244095.1. Lineage (NCBI taxonomy): Eukaryota > Metazoa > Chordata > Lepidosauria > Squamata > Cordylidae > Hemicordylus > Hemicordylus capensis. The sequence goes on along the minus strand of NC_069657.1, from coordinate 389,605,739 downwards.
AACAGTTAGAAAGGAAATATTGTCACACAATAAGTTTCTAAACCTAGGAGAGAGTAAATCACTACTCGATGTGGGCGAGACTGACTAAATCACTGATTCAGTGATTTAAATTGATTGACTAAATCACTGGACTAGGGCCTAAACCATTTAGGAGGCCAACATTAAGAAAAAGAAAAGTACTTTTCTGCTTCCTTACTGTGATCTTTCCCTTGTCCTGCAGCAGTGCAAATGCTAGCCTGCGGCGTGACCGGCATCAGCGCTTGACGAATAGCTTTCTCCCAGCTCTGTGCTACATCCAGTCCAACACCGGTAGCTGCCAAAACCGGGTTGTGATGGTTGCTGCCATTGTTCTCGCCCACAAAGTACACCATTGTGTCCGTGATGATCTCAAAGCAGTGAGGATTGCTGCCCTGAACTGCATTTGAGAAGTTCCGAGGCTGAGTCACCTGGAGAATTTCAGAAAGTGGAATCTCCTAGAGGGAAAATAATGTGTTAAAAACAATGGAGGGGGGAAGGAGTATGTCTGCAACAATAAAGGGTGCGCTCAAACTCACCACAGTGATAAGAAAATGTAGGTGCTACTGCATTCAACAAAAAGGACACTCTGCCCGATTACCTGATCTATCACTCAGGAATCACTGTGCTGTACCCTAAGTGTGAGAAAACCCTCCTGAAACTTACCAAGCAAGAGTGGTGGTGTATTTTCATTTTTATAGCACTGTACATGATTTACAATTCTTATTTATAGCCACTCTGAACTATGTCACAAGCCAAAACCAGCTTCACACTCTCAGCCTTTCCTCTCCAGACAGTGGCTGACATCCAGACTAACTGTGCACCAACGCCCCAAGGTTTCCCACGAGGGAAAAGGATAATATCTGACAATCCCCTCTTCCCACTGTAGCCACCTATACCTCCCAAAACTATGTCTCTGAGGGTTGCTAGCAATAGTAATATTGCTATTAATAGTAATATTGTAATAGTAAAAATTAGTAATATTGTGGTGGGGGCATCGTTTTGGGAGGTATAGGAACCTACAGAAGAAAGTGGAATGGTGGTGTTTTGCCGAAAATTGCCTGGATGTCAAGCAGTATTCCATTTCTCTTACCTCTTTCCCACAAATATGCCCAGTCTGGTTTTAAGCGACATCCCCATATGACTGGTCTTGTAGTGCGCTAATCAACAGAAACTATACAGTGAAGACATAGCACAGCTTTATTATAAGTTCTTTTTTAAAAAGCACAGCTATATTATTCCAGTTTGAACAAAACGAGTTTTTCAGGCAGAAAGAAGAAAGCAGCTGAAAGGGTCCAAACAGGGATGAAATGACAACAGGCAAATAATGACCCTCTCAGAAGTTGCATTTTAAATGGGAATTAGCATTGGCAAGGAATTAGATTTGTAGCATCACTCACCTTATAATACTTAGTTCCAGATTCATTCTGAAATAGCGTAAGACATTTGCTATCCAGCCTCCAGTAATGTCTTTTTCTCTGCACCAAACATAGAAGAGTTTGTAATTCAACAGTCACTGTTACCCCACACTTGACTCAGTCCCATAGATTTCTATAGCATTAACTGTTGCTTGTGCATCAGATGGTTTTTAAAATCTATAGATCATTCAGCTAAATTCTACATCCCTTAAGATATCCAAAGCCCACTCCTGTGCAGCAAGAGGATCTGTGGTGCCTTTCTTTTTCTTTTTAGCAGAAGGAGCCAACCCCACAGCAACAACTTGTAGCAGCAGCACCAGTCCAGTGCTTTGAGATAACCCTTATGGAGAACAGGATGACAACAATATGGCAGGAATGGCTCAGAGGGAGCAAGAAATGGGTAGAGAGGGAAAACATACTGTGGCTCCACTTGCCCTCTGTTCCCTACAGGCTACAACAGATCTAAATCGGGTGGTTAGCCTTAGAAAGGCATGAGAGAGAGCCTTCCACAACCTAGGCTAGTCTATAGTGGGAAGAAGAGGAAAGAGCCTTTCTCTCAGCTCCCTACCCCATAGTGCTTCACCCAAACCAATGCCACTGTCAACAAAGGAGAAAGTAGGAGGGGCAGGAACAGGCCACATGACATTGAGTGAGGTAATGGAGGAACTAGGCCATCTGGCTAGGACTTGTATGGTACTGCCCCCACCACCTGCCAAATTTGCTAGGCACTTTGCTAGCATATGGCTAGCAAAGTGGAATCCGGCATGTACACACAGGACTTCTGTTGTCTGCTACGGCAGACACAGCTCAGCAAGTGCATGGGGAACTTTCCCCTTCCATACCTATTAATGAAGAAGCCCTGCTTGGACAAAACAGAATTTCCTGTATCACAGCCAGTCTTGGGCGTTTTAAAACTGAAGACTTTGTTTAACAGCACAGTAGTTTAAAAGATTCTTTGCTAAATGTAGATACTACATCAAAAGTAAAGAGCTTCAATCACTGACCAGATTGTCTCTGCTAGTATAGTGGACCATCCATCCTTCCTTCACCATGGTACTGCTCTTCCTCTTGGTGTGTTTGACTGATTGCACAACCCTCATTAATGGAATATTATTGCTCGTTGATGGGCTATTGAAGAAAAAATGTATATATGTTGTGTGTCAAATACGAATTTCTGTACCTGAACATCACCTGTCTGTGACTAAATGCAAAACTGCCTCAAGCAAACCAGAATGTGAACAATTCAGCCCCCTTCCCTCCCCTTTTCCCCTCGTGCCTTAGAAGACAGCAGGTAGGTGAGGGAAGTCCTATCATACTAGATGAAAGCAAGCAACCTTCCTGTACAGTACTTGCCTCTCCTGCAAGACAAGACAGGCACTAAGGAGTGGAAAAACCTATCCTGCATGGTGCCCAGTAGGAGAGGAGCTAAACACCACTTCCTCTCCTGCTCTTCCCCATTGGTCTGAAAGACAGGCACAGAGTTAGAAAGATGGTACCAAATAGGATCTTGCATTCTGGTTCCCATTTGTTAGGTCCAAGTCTGCCTATATATGGAAAGGTTTTGAAATTATAGGTGGATAGCTACCAGTTTCACTGGACAAAATGTAAATACAATCATCCTTTTCACCATGTCCCTGTGAAGAAAATTTGTACTTCCATTTCACAGTATGGAACTGAAATTGCTTACTTCCAACTGATTATCTCTGAGTGATACGTGTGCATTCAAAATACTGGGCTGCACACCTGTGCAGTAGCATTCCCAGAGAGAATTTTCTAGCTCCTCTTAGCACTTAAGTTACGCCCCGCCCCCCCGCACTCCGCCATACACACACACACACACACACAAATAGTGTGACCATTAAACTGGCGGTTGGAGCACCTAAGTGCTCAGCGCAGGCACACAGCCCAATATTGTGAATGAATGCACTACAGATCATGATAAAGAAGTTAACTTTTTCAAGGCCATCTAACAAGTCCACGGCTGAGATAGATCCAGGTCCAGTGCTCTAGCCATAAACTACTCTGGCTCTCTTTTAAAAACACAGTTACAAGCTGTAATCCAAACCATTAAGACAGGGCAAGAGAGAAATCCAACTAATTTACCCAAGTACATATAAAAGAACACAAATGACTCTTGTAGAAGTCACACTGTAAACTGAAGTGGCTTCCTTTAGCGCAACTTACAGTTAACACACGGACATATAAGAAACTCAATTGATTCCTTATGTAACTCCATTTAGTCAACTGACTTGCATTAGAATTGGAATGAGTTTGGCCTAAGGTCAGGAGAATAAAGTAGTCCTAGAAATCTAGGTCAGCATAGCATTTTCCATCAACTAATCTATATAGCTAGCCATTCTTCAATAATGCAATTTATTTTCATGCTGCTCTCACAGGACCCCACTTCCAGCTACAAGCTTCTAGATCCTGCATTTATTAACATGTACATTGAGCAGTTAAAGACTGAAAAAGCATGCCTTGTAAACACTAAAAAGAAAAATGTGAAAAGCAGAATGGATTGTCTTTAATGTGGGACTTCATAGACCCATAAAGCACCATGGGTATCCCCAAAACAATGCCTTGATTTCACAAACCTGATGGTTTTGACAGCTTCTTCATCTTTGTCCCCATCTAGATCTGCTGGATCCATAAAAAACATTTTGTCTTCTGGAGGAGAAGGTTCTTCCACATCATCCAAGCTCCTACCACCATCACTGTTCATTTCACTGCTGTCAACCTCCATTGGCATGTCAATATCTTGACCTGGACTAGCTGGTTCTTATTCCAAAACAAACACAAAACATCATGATTCTTCAACTTAAGCATATTGATAAAATCTTTTACAATACAGTTCTTATTTTTTATAAATAAATTAAAGAATCTCATAGGAAATGGAAATCAGATGGAACTAAAAATCTGTTCCAGCCCGGAGTTTATACGTAGCAGAATTATGGAATTCAACACAGCCACAAAAGACTAACAGACAGAAACAGTAGGGTTATGTTTTCTATTTTGCTAAGGCCCCTTCATTCTATGTAGGTACTCCCTGACACAGGGCAATTCTCCATCAGTGGAAAGTTGGCATAGGCATAGTTCTTCCACCTCCTGTGCCAGCTGAATCCCTATCCTCTGATGCAAGAACATCATGACCAGGTCTTTCCAGGAAAAGGTGTGGACAGGATGGGAATCTGAGAACAGAACTCCTCTTACACCTGGTTCATTACTAATGTAAATTAAATCTACTTTCCTACAACCTGAAAACACAGCTGCCACACACACACACAGGGGCGGGGGGGGGTGTCAGTTCTATCTTTTTAGACAGCTGTAGATATGGGGACACAGCTACACCAACCATACTATCCAACACTTAACAGAATCTTTTTAAAAGCAGGTTCAGCGCCTGACATACAAGGTGGTACAAAAGAGTCTAGTGCTTTACAAAAGAGTACTTGTGGACAATGATAGCAATTAAAACAGAGTTGTGGAACAAGTGGCAATCCTACCACATTCCATACAGGTTACTAATCCAACTTTAGGGCTAGGAAACAAAAAACAGAGCAAAGCAACAGCTGCTACTACAAACCCCTGCATCAACTTCTGTCAATAATTATCGTGTATGGAGGAGTACTAACATTCCTGTTTTATTAACTGCCTTTTCCTGTGTGAATGCTTGCTCCTGATGTCCCCAAGGCAAAAGTGCATATTGTGCCACATACAAGGCAAATGTGCATATATGTATGTGAATGAATGAGGCCTGAAACTCCTCTTTTAGTATATAAGATTTTATGTTGCAACTGCCTTGCTTTTTCCCTGTCTTAAAAAGCAGAGCAGAGGTTAAAAGTTCACAGCTCCTGTTCTACAGTTTGGTTTTGGAGAGAGAGGAAATAAACTGGTTTAATTGTGGAGGAAAGAGAGAGTCTGGTTTTATTGGGTATGTTTTTTAAAATGGAGGCAAGTTGTGTTGATTGGATGGTTTGGAAAAACTGGATGGAAGTTGTCAGAGGGAGTCAGAGTGAAGATCAAGTGTACATCAGAGCAGGAAAGAGTTGCAGAGCTGGAGTAAGAAAGGAGAACTGAAAAGAGTTGCTGAGAATACAGGCTGAAAAATCACTAGGAGAGAGTCAATCTCTCTGGAGAGCTGAATCACTCACCAGCAGTGAAGTGAGAGCAGGACTGAAGGCTAAACAAGGGACAAGCCGAGTTTGCTGGAGAAGGTGAGGTGATTGCAGAAGATTCTGGGTGGGGACTCTGAAGTTAGGACCCAGTGTTGGACAGGTCAGTTTAAACGCGTTTTGATCACATTTTGTTTCTGCCTTGTGCTCATTTGGTTGCTGTTTTGGTACTGGGTTTTCCAAGGGAATTATTTTTGGACTGAACTGTTTTCAAAGTGACTTGTTTGGGCAGGGACGTAGGACAATGGAGCAAGGAGGGACAAGCCTCCCTGGGCCACCGGGTCTGGGGGGGGGGCTGCCAAGGCTCCCCTTGCCCTTCCCACAGGGTACCCCTCCGCCCCCCCTGCCCCCAGCTAGCAAATGAAGTATTCACCAGTTGGGAACACAAAGCACACCCTCCCCTCTCCAGCCCAAGTGGTGCTTTGTTCTAGCACGTGTTGGGGGTTTCTTTCCCTGCCTCACTCCCAGCAAAGCAGAGAAAGGGAACAACCCACAAATCAGCAGCGGGACGAAGCGCTGACTAGGGAGGATCAGGAGAGGGTCCGAACAGACCTTCTTCCAGATACAGGCCATTCCCCAAGTTAACGTCAGATGCAGGGCGTGTGGTGGCAACAGGGCCACTCAGCCTCGCTCCCATTTCTCCCCAGTCAGCGCTGCATTCCAGCCTGGCTGGGAACTCTTTCCTCTTTCCCACAAGGGCTGGCTGGGGAGAAATGGGAGCAAGGCTGAGTGGCCCTGCTTCCCAATCCTGACCATGCCCCCTGACCATGCCCCCTGACATGCAGTACCCCATTGAGGCACTGCATGTGCATGCACATTTCCAGAGGTGAGGGGGCTGCCAGCCCCTGGCAGCTTTCTACGCCCCACTTGTGGGTTTTTTAAAACAGAAAACTACAGGTGTGTCCCTTGGGCATCTGATGGTTAAAGAATTATTAAGCCTTCAGTTTATTTGTGTTTGTCCTGGAAAAAGAATGCTGGAATTTTCCTTTCTGCCATTTTTCAACAGGAAAAATCTGGCTTCTGTAATGAAAACCGACAATCAGTTTGGTTTCAGGTAAGAAAAGTCTTCCTCCTAACTCTTCACATTCCAATAAAAATTGCCTGTAGCCTGTGCTGAAAAGGCCAAGATGTTTCTGTTTTTTCATTTGAGCAAAGATATGGAGCATTTTCAGGCAGACCTTTTAATTCACAACTACTTCAAATAGACAATACTTTACAAGCACAGAAATCAAATGAGGCAAGCACTTATATTAAAAAGACTATATTTGTGTAATCAATCATTTTAGCTTTGGAGTTGTTAAAAACTTAGATATGCTTTTTTAAAGACTATCTTTCCAGATAATTTACTACTTCAAAACATGTTTGCTCTTACCTCCATTGAAAACTACTTCTCCAAGACAATCTTTAGGTACTTTAGAGGCACAACGTTTGTGACAGTTAAATCTGCAATCTAATGTGAGAAAAAAAATGCTAAAGTTTCCACAGACTTTGGGGGAACTCCAATGAAATACCCCTTACACATAATTTATATTTATTTTCAGGACACCTTTTTGAAGCAATCAAGAAACACTACTGCCATTTTGATGTGCAACCATACACTGAAACCACCAACATGGTTAACTAGAGCAAGTTAACAAACCACATACCTCAAAGTTCATACAGAATAGGGAGCTGGAGTTTGTTCATCAAGTGAAAGCAAAAGTGTTCCCTCTCCTTCTCTGGTCTGAGAGAGGAGGAGGTCCCTTAGGTTTGTTCACATAGCACTTACCCATGCTAATATCTCTAGAGATGTGGGGGTGGGGGGCACAGTTTAGTAACTATGGTTTGGATTCATAGGTGCTTCTGCTTCATAATGGGGGCTTTCAATTTTCATCAATGCCTCCTTCCTGCTGCAGTCCCCAAAACCATTTTCCATGCTGTTCAAGAAGGCCTTCCACCCCCAGGAACTGATTTTTAAGGTGGTGGGGGAGAAGTAAAGAAGTGGCAGGAGAATGTTCATCCAAGTTAAGATCCAAGCAAATAAGCTTTGGGGCAAAGCAACACATTACAAGGGGAACTGGATTCCCAATCCCATATTTCCCTGGTAATGTTAATATAGGGAGTGGAATGGGGGGGCGGGTTGCAAGGGAGAATCAGTAGGGGTTGCTTAACATTTCCTCTGTTCACAAATTCTTCCTCAATCTCTGCTCCACTAAGCTTACTTTTGACTTTATTTTACCCAGTTGGGCTCAGGAAACAGAAGGTAACAAATTCCATGGAAATTTGAATGGGGGGACGAGATTCTGCAGAAAAGAATTAGCAGGCAGTGGAAGGATTAAACATACGTTTGCTGATATAATGTGAAGCTCAAGCCTAAACAAGACTTCCAAAAAACTTTTGACAAAGTTCCTCATCAACAACTCCTGAGGAAACTTAGCAGTCATGGGATAAGGGGACAAGTACATGTGTGGATTGCTAACTGGTTGAAAGACAGGAAACAGAGGTCTAGAATCTGGGGTAAGCAGCGAGGTGGCCAGATTTGCAGATGATACCAAACTCTTTCGGGTAGTGAAATCCATAACTGATTGTGAAGAGCTCCAAAAGGATCTCTCCAAACTGGGTGAGTGGGCGACAAAGTGGCAAATGCGGTTCAGTGTTGGCAAGTGTAAAGTGAAGCACATTGGAACGAAAAACCCCAACTTCAAGTATATGCTGATGGGATCTGAACTGTCGGTGACTGACCAGGAGAGGGATTCTGGGGTTGTGGTGGACAGCTCGTTGAAAGTGTCAACTCAATGTGCGGCAGCTGTGAAAAAGGCCAATTGCATGCTAGGGGTCATTAGGAAGGGGATTGAAAATAAAACGGCTAATATTATAATGCCCTTATACAAAACTATGGTGCGGCCACACCTGGAGTACTGCGTACAATTCTGGTCACCACATCTAAAAAAGGACATTGTAGAACTGGAAAAGGTGCAGAAGAGGGCAACCAAGATGATCAAGGGCCTAGAGCACCTTTCTTATGATGCAAGGCTACAACACCTGGGGCTATTTAGTTTAGAAAAAAGACGACTGCGGGGAGACATGATAGAGGTCTATAAAAATGGTGTGGAGAAAGTAGATAGAGAGAAATTCTTCTCTTCTCCCATAACACTAGAACTAGGGGTCATCCCATGAAATTGGTTGCCGGGAAATCTAGGACCAACAAACAAAAGTACTTTTTCACACAACGCATAATCAACTTGTGGAATTCTCTGCCATGATGTGGTGACAGCCAACAACCTGGATGGCTTTAAGAGGGGTTTGGATAAGTTCATGGAGAAGAGATCTATTGATGGCTACCAGTCAGAGGGCTGTAGGACACCTCCAGCCTCGGGGGCGGGGTGTCTCTGGGTACCAGTTGTGGGGGAGTAACATCAGGAGAGAGGGCATGCCCTCAACTCTTGCCTGTGGCTTCCAGTGGCATCTGGTGGGCCACTGTGCGAAACGGGATGCTGAACTAGATGGGCCTTGGGCCTGATCCAGTAGGGCTGTTCTTATGTTCTTAAAAGTTTCCGCTGATTAATCATTTTGATTTTAAATCAATTCATAGATGTAAAGAAATATATGACCAAGCCTCAATATAAAGGCCTTCTAGAGAAGGAAGTGTAAAACATGTGCAATTTATGAACACACACTACTTGTCATAGTTATAAGAAAAACCACCAGATCCCAAATGGCTCCAAAAAAGCATTTCCTATCTTAGTCACAACAACTGAAATATGCCCCTACATATTTCAGGGTTGATTGGGAACATAGGAAGCTGCCTTCTCCGAGTCAGACCATTGGTCCACCTAGCTCAGGATTATCTACACAGACTGGCAGCGGCTTCTCCTGCCAGGGAGGGAACTTGGAACCTTCCCCTTAACTTAAGGGGAATATCTTACAGTGCTCACACGTCTCCCATTCAAATGCAAACCAGGATAAACCCTGCCTAGCAAAGACTTTAAAAAACAGGAGAATTAACTCACCAGTACTAAAAAAAAACCCAACCATTTTTAATGTTTTAGTAATAGTAGTAGTTTTAAACTCTGCAGAAACCACCCTGCATTTCCACTGTCCGATTCCCGGGAATTGCCCAGCAAGGGTTCACTTCTGTCTTAGTGCAGCTGCTCCACCTCCCCAAACTAGACCAAGAGCTGGTCTATAGGAGGAGAGTTGGTCTTGTGGTAGCAAGCATGACTTGTCCCTTAGCTAAACCTGGTTGCCTACGAATGAGAGACTAGACTTACCCCTGCTAACTGGGCATTACCCCTGCTAACTGGGCAAAGAGGCACCTTTTAATGTGGCGATTCTCTTTATTTAGCAGAGGGAGAGTAACTGGCCCTATCCAACCCCAGCACAGTACTTCTAGTGACTGTTGCTGGTGTGTGTCTTATGTTTCTTTTTAGAATGTGAGCCCTTTGGGGACAGGGAGCCATCTTATTTGTTATTTCTCTTTGTAAACCGCCCTGAGCCATTTTTGGAAGGGTGGTATAGAAATCGAATTATTTATTATTATTATTTCTTGTTTACACAGTCAGACAGGTGTTATCGACTGGTTTGTTTTATCCAGACATCGAGTCCTTCCCAAGGACCTGGGATGGCTGAATTTTATTGTCAATGTTGTTGCTGTTATTATAGATATCGTCACAGAATATAGGCTGTTCCCAGTAAAGTTGCTTTTTGTAATTCGCTGATGGTAATTTCTGTAGCCCCTATGGTGTTGAGGTGCTCTTCAAGTTGTTTTGGAATTGCACCTATGGCACCAGTTACCACTGAGATTATTTTGGTCTTTTTCTGCAACAGCCTTTCAATTTCAATTTGTAGATCTTTGTATTTGGTGATTTTTTCTATTTCTTTTTCTTCTATTCTGCTATCCCCTGGTATTGCTATGTCGATTATTTTGACTTGTTTTTCTTTCTTCTCGACTACAGTTATATCTGGTGTATTGTGTGGCAGATGTTTGTCTGTTTGTAGTCGGAAGTCCCATAATATTTTTACATCTTCATTTTCTTCAACTTTTTCAATTTTATGGTCCCACCAATTTTTCGCAACAGGTAGCTTGTATTTTTTGCAGATGTTCCAGTGTATCATCCCTGCTACCTTGTCATGCCTTTGTTTGTAGTCAGTCTGTGCGATCTTTTTACAACAGCTGATTAGGTGGTGCACTGTTTCATCTGCTTCTTTACAAAGGCGGCACTTGCTGTTTGTTGTGGATTTTTTGACTTTTGCTCTTATTGCATTTGTTCTTAGTGCCTGTTCTTGCACGGCCAGTATTAAACCCTCTGTTTCTTTCTTCAAGTTGCCATTCTTAAGCCATTGCCAGGTCTTGGTGATGTCTGATTTTCCAATTATATTGTGCAAATTTTGACCATGCAGGGGCTTATTTTTCCATTTTTCTGCTCGGTTCTTGACTTGTACTTTCTTGTAGGCCTGCTTTGTTTCATTGGTATTGAATAGTTTTGCGTTATTGACCATTTGAAGTGCATCTTCTTCACTGTCCTTGATATATTCTTCAAGGCCTCTTTTCTCCTCCTATACTGTTTGATGGACTTGCAGCATTCCTCTTCCACCTGAGCTGCGAGGGAGGTATAGCCTATCGACATCACTCCGGGGGTGCAGAGCATGATTGATGGTCATGATTTTCCTGGTCTTACGATCTAGCGTCTCTAGCTCTGCCTGGGTCCAGTCTATTATTCCTGCACTGTATCTGATAACAGGTATAGCCCAGGTGTTTATGGCTTGTATGGTATTCCCGCCATTGAGTTTGGACTTGAGGATTTTTCTAACTCTCCTGATGTATTCACTTCCAATTTTTCTTTTAACTTCAGTGTGCGCGATGTTATCAGCCTGGAGAATGCCCAAGTATTTGTAATGTTCTTTCTCTTCCAGGTTCTTGATCTTGCTTCCATTGGGCAGTTCTATTCCTTCTGTTTTTCTTATTTTCCCTCTGTTCATTATTAATGCAGCACACTTGTCTAGTCCAAACTCCATTGCTATATCGCTACTGAATATACGGACAGTGTTTAGCAGTGATTCAATTTCTCACTGGGACTTTCCATACAACTTCAGATCGTCCATGTACAGCAGATGGTTTATTTTACTGGATGTTTTAGATGTTTGGTATCCGAGGCCTGTTTTGTTTAGTATTTGTGAAAGTGAGGTCATGGCGATTACAAACAACAGAGGGGATAGTGAGTCCCCTTGGAAAATGCCTCTTCTAATGCTAACCTGTCCAAGTGTCTCACCATTGATTGTTAACTGTGTACTCCACATGCTCATTGCTTTTTTTATAAATATCTGAATGTTTTTGCTGACCCCAGTTGTTTCTAAACATTTTAGTATCCATGTGTGAGGCAATGAATCGAAGGCTTTCTTGTAGTCAATCCATGCAACACTTAGATTGGTTTTTCTTCTCTTGCAGTTTTCTAAAATCATTTTGTCAATCAGCAGCTGGTCTTTTGTGCCTCTGTGTTTGGGCAATTTCCTTTCTGTTCAACTGGAAGCTGTTTGTTAGTTAATAAGTGTTGCATCACTTCATCTGCTATTATTCCAGTTAATAATTTGAACATGGTTGGCAGGCAGGTGATCGGTCTATAATTACTTGGAACTGCTCCTTTTGCTGGGTCTTTCATGATGAGATGAGTTTACCCAGTTGTTAGCCATTGTTCAACATCACCTCCTTGCAAAATAAGATTCAACTGTTTTGATAGTTGTTTATGAAGGCTTGTTAGGTGTTTAAGCCAAAAGCCATGCAGTTCGTCACCTGGCGCAGTCCAATTTTTAATTTTCTTTGCTCTTTCACTTATTAATTCTGGTGTTATTATTAGATCTTGCATTTGTTAGCTACATTTTTCAACCTCTTTCACCCAGCCTGCTTTTTTATTATAATCTATTGGATTGTCCCATAGTTTCCCCCAGAATTGCACTGTTTCTTCTTTGTTTGGTGTTTCTATGTTTCTTGCAGTTTCTCCTTCTATGCTTTGGTAGAAATGTCTCTGATTTGACCGGAATTGGAGATTCTGCCTGTGTTGTGTAATTCTAGCTTCGTATCTGCTAATCTTCTTTTACACTGCTGTTATTTGCTGCTTTATTATTTCCAGGACTTCTCTAATTTTCATTGAATCTAGGTGGTATTTTTGGATCAGATACTGTTTGGTGTTTTCATTCTTCAGCTTCTTGTCTTTCATATCTTTCAATTTACTAGCATCTGATCTAAGCCTGGAGATTTTATTTTCTAATCTAATCTTCCATTTAGTTGATGTACTACTTTCTTTTTTTACAGGTCCACTGATCTTATATCCGAGCTCTTGTGTTCTTATTGTTGCTGCACTGTACATTAGTTGGTTTGTTTCTTGCAAATTATTGGTTGTTATTTCTGCAAGTGCAGCACTGACATCTTTTAATGCCTAAGCAAGTTGTTTTTTGGCAACTGTTTTTAGAGCTGGAAGTCGAACTCTGGTGGTTGTTTGGTTCATGTGCTCAGTTATTTTTTGCTTTAGTTCTAGTTGCTTTTCTGTTAAATGGCATTTGGGTTTTTGAGGTGAAGGCAAAGGGGTGGTTGCCTGGTTTTGATTTTGAAACAGTTCAGCAACAGTGGCATCCTCGATTTCCGACACCTCCTCCACCTGCGCCTGAGCAACTGCTTCAGTTGGTGGTAATTCTTCTTCCATATCTTGAGCCTGTGTTGCTCTTTGCAGTTCTTCCAGCTCAACTCCTGTGAATACTTTATTTCTTATTATGAATCTTCTCTGGTCTGCTAGCCTTTGTTCTGTTATTTCTGTATCTGGATGCTTCTCTTTCCAAATTTGGTACATTCTTTTAAAATAATCTCTTCTAGTTGGACTAGACTTGTAATAGCAGATCATTATTTCCTTGTTGGCATTTTTCATATTTTTTTTCGGTTAAGCGACGTTTCTTCCAGTAACTTTGCTGTCTTCAGCCCTAGTTGCTCAACTGAAGATCCTGAATCCTGTTGCCCACTTGCCACCAGATGTCCAGGGACTATAGCACCTGGCGCGGTCCTTGTTGACCTGGGCGACGACCGATCTGGTATAGATTTATTAAAGTTACGTCTCACCATATTGTTGATGGGAGAGGCACTCTTTGTCTGGCTCCTCTGGTGAGACCTGTCCAGTATGGTTGGACCTCTGGCATAGCTCTCACCTTCCTCAGAGCACGCAAGCCCCACAACCACGTCAAGGTAGTGCCTCACTGGGGCATCATCATCATCATCATCCTCATTATTATTATTATTATTATTAGAAGTGTGAGCACCGCAAGATATTCCCCTTAGGGGATGGAGCCGCTCTGGGAAGGGCAGAAGGTTCCAAGTTCCCTCTCTGGCTTCTCCAAGATAGGGCTGAGAGAGATTCCTGCCTGCAACCTTGGAGAAACCGCTGCCTGTTTGTAGACAATACTGAGCTAGATAGACCTATGGTCTGACTCAGTATATGACAGCTTCCTATGTTCCTATGGAACTAGTGCTACTAGGGCAGGGGAAGGTGAAAAGTTGGCAGGAGCAGAAGGGCAGAGGGAAAGGAAGGGAGGAAACACCGGCTGGGCAGCGGACCTGGAAAAGGACTGGCAGAGGTGCCAAGCAGCGAGCCGCCAAGAAGATGCTGCAATGGCAGCATGTTGGAGGTTGGGCTCACTAGCGATTCCAACCTGCCTGCCCTGGAAATAACATGTGGTGACTACTGCAGAAGCAGCCTTCACCGCCGCCCACCTGCCTGTCCCTTCAACCATGTCACCTAAGGTGGACCAGCAAGCAGAGCTTTGTCCGAGCAGCAAGAGAGGACCAAGCAACGAGGCAGTGCTCTCCTCTCAGCTGTTTGGCTGCTTCTGGGGCACCAGAAAGATTAATCTGGTAATCAAGCAGGTCAAGGTCTGCAACACTATCTATTGAAATAATTTTAATCTGAGCTTTGATTTTCAACATTGGAATGTATTAAAGTATTAAATAACCGTTATTAATGTTGTTGCTGAAGAAAATGGATTATCTTACCTTTACACTGCATTCCTTGGCGGAAAAGACCTTTCAGCAGCCGTTTGCAGTACTGGCATATGGTGGGTCGAGTGTAAGAATGGACAGCAAAGGTATGTGGAACCTTCACCCTGCAGAGGACCATCTTTTCCATCCAAATTGGACGCCCACTCCAGGAGGGAATCCTCTTACTGGGTTCTGGATTACGCTGGAGGTAAACCCAGAGGGGGTGGGAGGGTTGCAGAAAACAGACATGTTGGGCTTCAGCTTCTGAACACAGGTAAGAGTTACAGCAATAGATATAATATAGTGAAATTTGAAGAACAATAAATAGAGGAGTTTCTACACTTTTGTGGAATGTGTCCCTAAAGATTTTGAGCTTTTAAAAAATTCTTATTTTGCTTAGGTCCCCTGCTAACTGGGCAAAGAGGCACCTTTTACCGTGGTAATTCTCTTTATTTAGCAGGGGGAGAGTAATTGGCCCTATCCACCCCCAGCACAGTACTTTCAGTGACTGTTGCTGGTGTGTGTCTTATGTTTCTTTTTAGAATGTGAGCCCTTTGGGGACAGCGAGCCATCTTATTTGTTTGTTATTTCTCTTTGTAAACCGCCCTGAGCCATTTTTGGAAGGGCGGTATAGAAATTGAATTATTATTATTATTATTATTATTATTATTATTATTATTATTATTTCTTGTTTACACAGTCAGACAGGTGTTATCGACTGGTTTGTTTTATCCAGACATCGAGTCCTTCCCAAGGACCTGGGATGGCTGAATTTTATTGTCAGTTGTTATAGATATCGTCACAAAATATAGGCTGTTCCCAGTAAAGCTGCTTTTTGTAATTGGCTGATGGTGATTTCTGTGGCCCCTATGGTGTTGAGGTGCTCTTCCAGGTCTTTTGGAACTGCACCCAGGGCGCCAATTACCACTGGGATTATTTTAGTCTTTTTCTGCCACAGCCTTTCAATTTCAATTTGTAGATCTTTGTATTTGGTGATTTTTTTCTATTTCTTTTTCTTCTATTCTGCTATCCCCTGGTATTGCTATGTCGATTATTTTGACTTGTTTTTCTTTCTTCTCAACTACAGTTATATCTGGTGTATTGTGTGGCAGATGTTTGTCTGTTTGTAGTCGGAAGTCCCATAATATTTTCACATCTTCATTTTCTTCAACTTTTTCAATTTGATGGTCCCACCAATTTTTGGCTACATCATCATCATCATCATCATTATAAATATAATATTAGTAAATACAACATAACATGAATACAATAGTATTATTAATAAACCGCTGCTTTTATCATAATGAAAAAGGAACATATGGATCAACTCTTTCCTCAAATTTACCATTTAAGTAGGCTACAGATCAAATCTGGTTATCTGCTTACTGACTGCAGCTAAAATGAATATTCCTTATAAATGGAAACCTTCAGATCCACTTGCATTAATGAACTGGTACAAGCATATGGGGGACATACATGTTACTCACTAAAATAGGAACCATATCAAGAGGACAGAAACAGTATGGAGAGTCTTTTTAAAGTGTGTAACCCACCCCATCCTGAAGAACAACACTAGAAAACGCATTGTGCAGAACTGTGAACTTAATTCCTCCAAGTTTTTTCTCTAGCCACCTACTTCTTCTTGCTCCTTATTCAGTTACAAGCCTTGTCAGAAACCCACCCTAATACGTCTCCCAAGTCCAAGGAAGTGTTTTGTTTTATATTATTTTATATCAACTTGGTCTCTATGTTCTGGGAATGTACTAAGTTATTGCTTTCTTTCGCTGCCATCATATGATTATTTATTATCCTGCTCTCAGTACTTAACTCCTTGGGCAAGTAGCCTTACAAGCGCAGGATAGGCATATATGTTCAGTGCATAAAAGAAGCAAGGCTTAAAATGTAGAACAAAGAAAGAATAAGTTTGTTTCCAAAGGATTGAAATAAAAATCTCTGCAAGGCACATCAACTTATCTACAATGTTACTAAATAAGACAGCTGTTGGACTCTCTCAGAGGGCTTTTTCTTTCTTTATAATTGTAATAATTAATAATTAATTATAATAATTAATTATAAGTATATAATAATTATATACCTTAGGGAGATATATAACTTGGACAGAGATATATAAACTTGGTGTGCAGATTTGGTGAAATAACCCAGACCTTTCTGTCTGTTACCAGGAGTTTTTGCTTCTGGGCACCTTTCTTGCTCAAGGTTTCTTTCCCAGGCTTAACACTCCAGATTTCTAGAGCACTGCACCAGTGTACTACTAGTTCTACAGTCTCCACACATTCACTGACCAAGTTTCTCACAAACCCCAGAATAATCTCCCTTGTTCAGTTACCACACAAAATCAATCTCTCTCACAGCTACATTCTGTCCAACCTCTCTCTCCTAACTCCCAGCTCCAACTCCCTCTCTGTCACCAACTGTCCTCCTTTATATCCCTCTCTGGACATTCAATGCTTGTTTACTATGGCAACTCTTGCTCACGCACACTCCATCACTCTCTCTTCAACTTCTGAATGTAAGTTTCATCACAGACCTCCTTTAGCAGTCTACAGTACACATCATCTTTAAAATGAAAGACTTTCTATGCAGGGACTACCTGATCTGGGAAGAATTATGCCTGATAAGGAGTTCTGTGTCACACAGAAGCCAGCATGTTACTTATGGTTTGCATCAATATATTCACATTGGAGTAAACTGCAAGCCAAAACTAGTCAGGGCCACAGCAGGGCTGCTCAACTTCAGCCCTCCTGCAGATGTTGGCCTACAACTCATATAAACCCTGGCTATTGGCCACTGTAGCTGGAGATTATGGGAGCTGTAGTCTAGGGTGCCTAAACTGAGCAGGCCTCGGCCAAAGGCATTATAGCAACCTTTTCTGCCAAGAACATTCACCAGGTCTCACTCTGTTTTATCTAACATCTGCAGACACCAGACAATCTTCACATTATGGCCAAACAATGCTAAATTTCAATGCTTAATGATCTCCAATTGGGAACTCATAGAGGGAGTGTGTCTGTTGATCTTTTTGGATCTCTTGGCAGCTTTCGATACTATTGACCATAGTATCCTTCTCAAACGTCTGAAGGGATTGGGAGTGGGAGGCACTGCTTTGCAGTGCTTCCACTCCTACCTCACGGGCAGATTCCAGACGGTGTCTCTTGGAGACTATTGTTCTTCAAAATCCGAACTTTCCTATGGTGTCCCTCAGGGTTCCGAATTGTCTCCAGTGTTGTTTAACATCAACATGAAACCACTGGGAGAGATCAGGAGATTGAGTGTTATCAATATGCTGATGACACCCAAATCTATTTCTCCATGTCAACATCATCAGGAGAAGGTATAACCTCCCTAGACGACTGCCTGGAGGCAGTAATGGTCTGGATGAGGGATAAAAAACTGAGGCTGAATCCATATAAGACAGAGGTACTTATTGTGCTGGGTCGGAACTCGGGAGACGATTTTGATCTGCTGGTTCTGGATGGGGTCACGCTCCCCAAGAAGGAACAAGTATGCAGGCTGGGGGTGCTTATGGATCCAAACCTCTCCCTGGTGTCTCAGGTTGGTGGTGACCAGAGGTGCTTTTTATCAGCTTCGGCTGATACGCCAGCTGCATTCATTTGAGATGAACAACCTCAAAACAGTGGTGCATCTGCTGGTAACATCTAGGCTGGATTACTGCAATGTGCTCTATGTGAGGCTGCCTTTGTACGTATTCAGGAAACTGCAGTTGGTTCAAAACATGACAGCCAGGTTGGTCTCTGGGTCATCTAGAAGAGACCATATTACTCCTGTGTTGAAGGAATTGCACTGGCTACTGATACATTTCTGGGCAAAATACAAGGTGCTGGTCATTACCTATAAAGCCCTAAACAGTTTAGGCCCTGGGTATTTAATAGAACATCTTCTTCGCCATGAGCCCCACTGCCTGCTAAGAGCATCTGGAGAGGTTTGCCTGCAGCTGCTGCCAACTTGTCTGGCGGCTACTCGGGAATGGGCTTTCTCTGTTGCAGCCCCTGGACTTTGGAATGTGCTCCCAGTTGAAATAAGAGTTTCCCCATCTCTGGCAACTTTTAAAAAGGCACTGAAGACACATTTATTCATCCAGGCTTTTAATTAGATTTATAGTTTTAAATAATTTTAATACTGGGTTTTAAATGTTTTTAATCTTTTAAATTATTTTAATTGTTAATTGATTTAATGTTTTAAATGATTTTAATTGTAAACCATCCAGAGACGCAAGTTTTGGGCAGTACAGAATATTTTAAATAAATAATAAAAATAATTTATTAAATGAGACATGTGAGTATTCATCATATTGATGTGAGTCAAAAAAAATTCCACAACCAAATTTTTTCATGGAAAAGTTTCCAGCCCACATTGCTGCATTGAAATCATACCAATAAGTTACAGGATAATAAGTAACAATATATCTTTGAGCATACTAAAAAATAATATATGCTTCCCCCCACTATTATACTGCCGAGTTGCTATCTTAAGACATTTAAAAGTATTCCAATGTAAATAATTTCAAAGTGAACTTTGAATGTGTTTGGAATATAACTTTTAAACCACATTAAATGTGTTGGGGTTCCCCTCCACCAGTCAAATATAGGGAGAGAAAGGATTGGAGGGAGGACTAGACCTCACTTAATGCAACTGCTGGGAGTGTGGGCCTTTCCTAAAAAGGAAACAAGTTGTTCTAGTAAAAACTAATCAGCCTACTTTCCTTTCACTGTCTCTACATCTAGACTAAATTTGGTGCATATCAAAGTCCACAAGTTAGATCTCTTGTGCCTCAAATGTTCATGTGTCTGCCATCTTGGATCGGGGTGGATGTCATAATTATAAACTGCACCATTGAGTTATCTCTGTGTGTCACTCACTACCGCTGTTCCAAATTTGGCTCAAATTGGTTAGACTGTCCACAAGTTAGTGCACTTGCGCCTCAAAAGTTTATGCTTCCACCATCTTGAATCAGAGTGGGTGACATCATTACAAACTACACCTCTGAGGTGTCCCTATGTGTCACTCACTACAACAGTACGTAATTTGTTTCAAATCAGTTAGACAGTCTACAAGTTAGCCCTCTTGTGCCTCAAACATTCATGCGTCTACCATCTTAGACTGGGGTAGATGACATCATCACAAACAATTTCATTGAGGTGTCCCTATGTGTCCCTACAGCTCCAGCAAATTTGGTTCAAATTGGTTAAACAGTTCACAAATTAGCCCACTTGCACCTCAAAAGTTTACACATCCACCATCTTGAATTGGCATGGATGACATCATCACAAGCTATGCCACTGAGGCGTCCGTGTCTGTCACTCATCATTTCAACTGTACCCAATTTGGGTCAAATAGGTTAGGCAGTCAACAAATTAGCCCATTTACGCCTCAGATGTTCATGCGGTCGTCATCTTGAACTGGAGTGAATGACATCATCACACACCATGCCATTTGGACATCCCTATGTGTCCCTGCAGCTGTAGCAAATTTGGTTCAAATCGGTTATGCGGTTCACAAGTTAGCCCACTTGCACTTCAAATGTTTACGCATCCGTAGTCTTGAATTGGTGTGGATGACATTCATCACAAACTACACCATTGAGGTGTCCCTATGTGTCTACAACTGTACCCGATTTGGTTCATATTGGTCCAGGCGCTGCGAAGTTGATAGAGAGGAACACATGGACACACACACACAGAATGCTGGGTGATCTCATAAGCCTACTGGAAAGTAGGCTAAAATAGCCCAGGAAGTTCAAATCAAAGGGACCAATCCAGAGGACTGGGCAGGGATTTCTGGCTCAGCTACCAGCAGCAGAAGCTTTGGCTTGTTAGTTAGTCTGTCCCAGGCAAGCCCTGAGGAAGCAGCAGGCTGATAGCTGCTGGGGATATGGGAAGGTCGCAGTCTGTAAGTAACAAGTTAGGACCAAGTCAGTTAAACACGTCAAGGAAGTTATTTTTCTTTACTGATTGCTTGCAATCTGCGTTGCCAAGTTAATGAAAACTCTCCCTTGCAGTCTGTTTTATGAAAAGACAATTATTCTTGTTGCTTACCTTTTTATTTTAATCTGATAATAAATCCTTGTTGTTGAAGTGTACTACTCTTTATTTTGGGTCTGCCTTAGTCTCACACCTTTGGAGGCCTAGGACTGCTCAGCCCTTTTTGAGAGGGTTTTGCTACTTTAATACTACCCCCAGGAACCTTATATGGGGAATGGGTTTTCCCACATCAAAATATTTGTTTATTATTTATTTATTGAATTTATATACCGCCTAATATAGATATATCTAGATGGTATACAGAAATGTCTAGGCAGTGTACTAGAAATAAAGTGGATGGTGGCAGCCTACTGTGAATCCCTTACAGACAAGCATGGGCGTATCTAGGGGTAGGTCAGGCAGGGCACGTGCCCTGGGCGCCACTTGAAGGGGGGCTCCATTTTGTAAAATTAATTTTTTTTTAAAGGCTGCCAAAAACAAAATGGCCACCGTGCATGCCCAAATGGCCTCTGTGAGGCCCTAGGTCATGCCAGGCCTTGCAGAGGCCATTTGAGCATGCGCGGTGGCCATTTTTAAAAAAGATTTTTTAAAATGGCCACTGCACATGCTCAAATGGTCCCTGCGAGGCCCTAGAGGCCAGTGGGGGGGGGGAGGAACCTTTGCAAAAACCCCAGCCTTTAGGAAGCCCCCCGAAGGGGCTACAGGTAAAATAATAATAATATATAATGTAAGTCACTGTACACATATTCAGATTGGCACTATGTACAGAGAATCAGGGCTTGTGAATACTGAGCTGATGCTTATGAGCTAGGATTGTATTCATTTGCTCTTACTTTGCATTCTACAATTTTCTGAGAAAAATATCTTATGCAAATTTTATAAAAAATAAGGGAAAATGCATAGAACATTTTCCAGTTCAAAATTTTGTAGAAATCCCACAACACCACTCAGACTTCTTGAAGCCTCCTCTTTTAACAAATATTTTTAGTATTTTTTACTACTGTTGTGGCAACCCTGATGACTACATTAGACCCAGAGTTACCAATCCAAAATTATGTGAAATCCAGGACTGTGTCCAATTCCACATTATTAAGAAATCAATTAATGCCTGAACTCAGATGAACTGACCAGGATATGACACCCAGGTCTGATGACTTGCCTTTGGGATAGATGGTAATTGCTTTGCAAAGGTAGGGGCAATCCAGCATTGTTTCTAAATGTTTGTGAAACGTGTAATCAAGAGACACAATGGCCAGGCTTGCTTTCCTGTCTCACACATATCCAATGCTATCACTGTGGAATGCCTTTACAGATGCATGTTAGGAGGATTTACACACACTAGAAATTTGGATATGTTGTTGTCCAGCTCATTCATGTTGGACCAGAACTCATAGTCCAGCGAGCTGGGCTGAGATCTGTATCTTTGCCAGCACCACTGAACTCCTTGCAACAGGAGTTCAATGGAGTGAAAGGAGTGAACTAAAACTGTCTGGAACTTGCTCTCAGGTAATGTCTCTGGGGAAAGCTAGTTGCTGAGCTCGCATTTCCTCTTACAGGAAGTTTACACTAGTCATTTGGTCATTGTTTTGCTATCCAGTGAATTGTCTTGAAAAAACGTGATAAGACGTCTTTCTCTGAGGAGATATTTGCAATGTAGAATTAGAAGCATTTTTTATATCCTCTTGCTGTTTTTAGAATTATACCCTAGGTAGATGTACACAAAAGAAAATGATTTAATTGCTGTCTCACACATATAGCCTTGATTCTTCTTTCCTAACATCTTTGACTTTTAACATTCTTGAAGACCAGGCACTAGAAAGTCTGGGGACAAGAGAAGATTACCATTTGCAAGCTCAGAGATGCAATTGGCTTTGGGAATGTCAATGGAATAATATTCTTCCCAACACCAGTTAATAGGAGATGGAACCCAGATCCTGGGTACCTTGGTCTGACCTAATATCCTGACCTAATATCCTGAATAATTAGAAGACAGTATCTGGAGGATAACAGCAATTGACACCTTATGTGATCCAGGAAGGATGATGATATTTTAAACAGACTCTATGGAGATCAAATGATGGAACAACTATAAGAAGTGAGTTCACCAGACAGAAAGCCAGGAAGCTTTGCCTAACCAGCAGATCTTTACTCATGTGCACATCTCAAGTGCCTGCTGTCTAGTTGCGGAGCTAACAGAGGCCTAGGACCTGCAGACAAGAGACTGCTCAGTGATTCTTGTCGCGGGGCAAAGAATCAAGGGCCAACTCTGTCTGTGAAATCCAGCATCAGCTTTTTCCATCTGAAGCCTCATCGTTCCCAAGCCTTGGATCCAAGCTGTGTACACTTGCTGCCCCACGTCGGGCCATGGTAAATATGCTACTTCTACAACCTTGGATCCCACTTCCCTCCCCCCCCCCCTTTCCCCCTTCCTCTTCCCTCTACTAACTCCTGATTCCCAACCATCCCACTCCTGTGCCTTCCTTACTCCCCACCCCCCTTTTTCTATCTAAATTGTGTTAGGTTATAGGTTAGGTTATACCCCTGCTTACTTGGCAAAGAGGCACCTTTTTAACGTGGTGATTCTCTTTATTTAGCAGGGGGAGAGTAACTGGCTCTATCCACCCCCAGCACAGGACCTCCAGTGACTGTTGCTGGTGTCTATCTTATGTTTCTTTTTATATTGTGAGCCCTTTGGAGACAGGGATCCATCTTTTTGTTTGTTATTTCTCTGTGTAAACTGCCCTGAGCCATTTTTTGAAGGGCAGTATTGAAACTGAATTAATAATAAAAACAACAACAATAACGGAAGATTTAATACTGACCTTACATGCATCCACACACATATGATAGTTAGGAACACTGGGTTGATGTTATTACTAGCTATAATGGAAAGATTATTAGTAATTCTGATTGATTGTTCTGTTTTCTGCTCAGTTAGGTTGAATCTGGTGTTCTTTTATACTCAATAAAGCCCACTGAATTATTGGAGAGTGTTTTGGTTTTCTTCCTACTTTCGTGCCCAGACTGCATGGTCACCATATAAAGAAGTGGTCACTTTGTGACACTGGTGAGACAAGCCTAATTTCATATGCTAGCTCCGGAGCATATCTAGTGTACAAATCAGGCTTGGCTCACAACACTACTACCATAATATTTGAAAAATGAATGGAACCACCTTTCTCACAGGCAACAGGACCCTGCTGGACTGTCTACTTATTCAGGCATATTCAGAAAGTGTCAAAGCATGTTCTTAGGTATCTAATATAATGTGTATCATAGAATACACATTTAAAGGTCCTATGTGTAATTCTAGTCATTTATTACTAAGCATAGGGCTCTCTGGCATTTCTGCAGAAGATGATCATAAACACTCTCATTATTACTTAAACTATTTAACTCAGGAGTTCTCAAACATGGGCCCTCAGATGCTGTTAGACTACAACTCCCATCATCCCTAGCCACAATGGCCAAAGGTTATTGGCAACATTCAATATTTTATAGAAAAGTGGCTTAGAAGTTTTAAACATAGAATAAAATGTTCCAAGGGCAAGCTCTGGTACTGAAACCCAGCTGCAAGACGGTTTGAGCTGGTGAATCCTGTACAAATAAAGAGCGCCCAAGTCACAAATTCAAGGAAAGTAGGGGTAAGGGTTGCATGCTCGAACAAGGAGCACTGGCTTATGCAACTTGGGTTTAGACAATATTTTTCCTCCTCAAGGGGGCATTAAATACCTCTTCTGTGGCTGTGGCTGATTCCGTTTGTACTGGTCTTGGGACTGAAAGTGCAGCTCCAGGTAAAGACACATTAGAAAGACGCCTCTTTCTCACTCCACTGCAATTGTTTGGGATCTTGAAAGCACACCGCTTGTGGTAGTTTAATCCACATCCTAGTGAAATTAGCATGAGGGATGCAGCGGAGGGAGGGGGAGAGATAAATAATTTCTTAACTATTTCATTTAAATGTATAGTGCCATTAACAGTGATAGCTTCAGGTCACATTTTCAGAAGATAACGATCAGGGCAAAGATATGATAAAGCGAACTCTAGTTGTTTGAATTTTAAACACCACCTATAATACTGCAGTGACACTGTAATTATTAGCAGATCTTTGCACAGCACGGAATTTTTTGGCCTCAGTGCTTGCTTTTCTGACCCTGCTTCACCCTGGTTAAAGCCTGAAAACAGGGCCTGTTATGCAATTCAGAATGCTGCTGATCTTCCTCTGCTCTCTTTCCCCTGGCAGACTATCTAAACAATGTACTCCTGGCTTTGCCGGAACCACGGGAGCTGAGCAGAAGCCAATGGGCAAGTGCTGGGTTCCTAAATACCTGGACGACAGCATGCTGACAGGCACACTGGGGAAGGTGCTTCAGCCAATTGAACAAGGGCCACACAGAAAGAGCTCCCCACTTGGAGCTTTCTTCATACACTATAAAACCCAAGGCTGGGCATTGAAACCTTTCACTAATTAATGCTTCAGCCCTGAACTTGCATTAGCATGTCTGCCTCCAGCACTGGCATCATGTCATAGCTTCTGATGTGGCACTGGCTGCCCTTTGCACATCTTAAGCCTTGCATGCTGGCACAAAAAGCCTCCAGTTGAATCATGTGTGTCTCAACATTGCTGTGAAATAAACACTATTCGCTTGCCATAGGAGGGGGAAAAACACCCTCTGAAAATGTTTTCTAACTTTGTAAGCATTTTCCAAAACCAGAGAGAAAAAATTAACATCTCTTGCTGAGTTACAACCACATTTAAATGTACCATATTTTCTACTTAAATGTAGAAAGGTTGTGATGGGTACATTATTAAAGGTTGTTTATTGCCGCCTGTGGCATTTGCACCGATGCAGCATTTATGCTACAATTCAGGATCAAGCTGTAGTAAAATATTAAGTGTTCAACACAACCGAAAAAGTAATGCACGATGTCCCGCTCTAACTGTGACATGTACTCCAATGCAGCGTTTCTGCTAGGCTTCTGCAATTTTTTTGCCTTTTTTCCTTACTGCAGCGTTTACACTCATGCAGCATTTCTGCCCAAAATTACAGTAATGGAACTATATGTACAAAATCAGAAGTGCATGGAGAATTTCCAGACAGACATGCTTAATGCTTAAGGTTCACTATTACTGGCCAGCTTACCTTCACATTTCAATCCTTGTCGTACCAAGCCCCAAAGCATTTCTCCACAATAGTCACAAAACGTGGGGGCTTTGTAAGAATGCACATAAAGCATATGAGGCCGAATCTGAAAATCTTCAACTGTAGCCAAGGCTTTTAAAAAATTGAAGGGGGGAAGAAAATAAAAGAAATAAAGATTTCTTGTTAACAGTAAGGTTTATAACTAAATCTTTTTCTTTTTTTTAACTGGTATCTTCAGAGAGATGACACTGTGTAGAAACTCTGACTAGGCTATGAACAAATCCTCAGATAGACATACATTGTGAAATACATATGAAACTGCCTTATATTGAGTCACAACATGAATCCACTTAGGGCAGTATTGTTTACACTATCAGTGGCTCTCCAGCAGTGTTCCCTCTAACAGGGATTCCCAGATATTGTTGATTACAACTCTCACAATCCTCAGACAAAGGCCACTGCAGCTGGGAGTTGTAGTCAAAAACATCTGGGAATCCTTGTTACAGGGAACACTGCTCTCCAGGGTTTCAGACAGGAGTCTTCCCCAGTTCTGTATGGAGATACCAGGGTCTTTCTGCATGCATAGTGGGTATTCTAACACTGGATTATGGCCCTAACCACCAGTTGGGAAATTTTTGTAAATCCACAGAATGTTTGGGTGTTTTGGAATAAGGGCCTCATGAAGAATTTTTCTACAGTATTAAGAACATACACTGACTGCCAACAGAAACCAGAGAATTGACAACCTATCAATTCCATAAGATAAATCCAATATTAAAAAGTCAAAAGCATTCGTATTTCAATTGCAATAGTTGGTTCATTCAATAAGAGATCATTTAATCTACTTTTTGCCTAACTTTTAATAAATATTGATATAGCAGTTTACCAATTTCAACTTATTCAAGACAATGGCTATATTGTGGTTTTCATTAATGTTGTACCAGACCCCATGTAGTTAATAATATGAGCTTACTTAACATAAACTATCCTTACCAGAGAGAACAACCTCAATGAGGTCACCTTCACGTATCTCTTCAGCCGATGTAATTCGCTGTAAAATGTTTTCCGAGTTCAGGTCATGGCGAAACAGGAGAATTTTATCATACATGCCAAAAAAGCCACACTCTGGTAACTGCAACAACAAAGCAGACTCCAAGTTAGAACATGCCATAATTAATGTCAAATGTTTTCCCCCGGTTTGGATTGAAAAATGAGCATAAATATTCCTTAAACTACCACTGATCTTGTTAATATAAAGGTTCTATGCAATTTTCTCATTGGCTTTGATTGAGTTAGAGATGATGGAAAGATTTGCATATGCATTGTGCAAATGTGAATAATTAATTATTCATTTAAACAAAATATTTTTTTCTATTTGCCAGGTTTTCAAACAGCAAGTTGAAATCTGTCTTTTCCATCTCAAACCAATTACAGTGACTACATAGCAGTGTACTATATATGTAATAAAACAACAGTACAAACATGTACCTTCACTCCTCTTCAGATAAAACATCTGGCAAGTGAAGCTTAGTAAATACTGCCGTTATGTGAAATCACAAGGCATATTGTCAAACACATACACATACACATCTGAACAAAGCAAAACAAGATGAACATTTTGATGTCCACAAAAAGTCCACATTTGGACTTTAGCTATATAAACACTGCCATATTCACCCAAACCAACTATGTTGCTAAACTGTTGTCTAGGGGCCAGTCCTGAGATATGATATTTTTATATTCATAAAGGGGAGGAGGCAAAGAGACATAACTATAATATTGAAAAGGTCAAGCTTGAAATATAAAAGTAAAGTGTGCTGTCGAGTTGGTGTCGGCTCCTGGCGACCACAGAACCCTGTGGTTGTCTTTTGTAGAATACAGGAGGGAGTTTACCATTGCCATCTTCCGCACAGTATGAGAGGATGCCTTTTGGCATCTTCCTATATCATTGCTGACCAATATAGGTGTTTCTCATACCTGCAAGAATCCGAACCCACAACCTCTGGCTTGCTAATCAAGTCATTTCCCCGCTGCACCATTAGGTGGCTCAAACTTGAAGTATAAGAAAAGATACATAAAATCCAGAGAAGGTCTAATCCTTCCCACATTACAAACACCCATATCCTAGATAATTATCTGATCACTTCCATAAATACATTTTTATAAAGAAAAAGTACAGACAAGCAGTTTTTTGCACCATTTCTTTAAAGTTTCAAGCAGATCTGAGGAATAATATCCCACATTGTTCCTTATTCTAGGGATTACTGTTTTCCTATTGGTCTCATATGATGGGAGCTGTTTCTACCAAAAAGGAAGGCCTTCCCACTTCGCCCCACAGTTGTATCACCTCATCCCCTTTTGCCAATTAATTCCCTTGTATCAATTCCCTTGGTACTTAATTCCCAGTATCAATGGCCTTACAAAAAAGATTCCAGAGGAGTGAAAGAGGAAGAACAATGCCCACATTGCTTCTGCAAAGCCCATGTCCAGCGGAGCTGTCTAGGGTCGTGAAAGGGCTAGTACATGCCCCCCCCCTCCTCCCTGGAATGAGTATTTGGATCCATCATTTACCCTTGTGATGTTTTAATGAGTTTTTTGCAGATAAAGTCTCTCATATTTGAGCTGAACAAGACTCTACATTTACTGTAGAGTGTACTGAGGTATCCAGCAGTTCCTCTTGTGTGGTTAAATTGGATCAATTTCAGTTTGTGACTCCCGAGGATGTGGACAAGCTACTTAGGACACTTTACCTTACCACTTGTCCTCTTGACCCTTGCCCAACATGGCTTATACGATCTAGCAGGGAGGTTACTAGAGAGGGTCTTGATAACATCATTAATGCTTCTCTGATGGAGGGCAGGATGCCTCCATGTATCAAGGAGACAATTATTAGACCACTTTTGAAGAAACCTGCATTGGATCCTTCAGAATTAGGCAGTTACAGGCCTGTCTCCAACCTCCCATGGTTGGGCAATATGATTGCTCCCATGTTTGGGCATCAACGTGGTGGCATCTCAGTTCCAGGTTTTCTTGGAGGAAACAGATTATCTGGAATCATTTCAGATAATAATGCTTTACAGGAAGGCTATGGGGTTGAAACGGCCATAGTCAGCCTGTTGGATGATCTCCAATTAGGAATTGATAGGGGGAGTGTGTGACTCTTTTAAGCCTTTTGGATATATCAGAAGCTTTTTATACCATCACCCATGGTATCCTTCTGGAGCACTTGAAGGAGTTGGGAGTGGGAGGCACTGCGTTGCAATGGTTCAGCTCCTACCTCTCGAGTAGATTCCAGATGGTGTCATCTAGAGATTGTTACTCTTCAAAATAAGAGTTATTGAATGGGGTCCCCCAGGGCTCCATTTTATCTCCAATGCTTTTTAACATCTACATGAAATCACTGGGAAAGATCATCAAGGGATCTGGTGCAGGGTGATATCAATATACTGATGGTACCCAAATCTATTTCTCCATGGCATTTTTATCAGGAAATGGCCTAACTTCTCTAAATGCCTACCTAGAGGTGGTAATGGGCTGGATGAGGGAGAACAAACTAAGGCTAAATTTATTTTATTTGTTTATTTATTTGATTTATATACCGCCCTTCCAAAAATGGTCCAATGAATCCAAACAGGATGGAGGTACTTATTACAGGAGGTAGAGACTTAAGAAGTGATTCAGATCTACCGGTTCTGGATGTGGTTGCACTCCCCGGAAAGAGCAGGTACATGGGAGTACTTCTGGACCCTCCACCAAAACTAAAACACTAACACTTAGCAATTTTACTTTATGCAAATGATACAGTTCTGCTTTCTCAAACTGCAATTGGGCTAAAATGTGCTCTCAGTTCCCTTGCTTTATATTGTAAGAAGGAAGCCCTGGAGATTAACTACTCTAAGACAAAAATCCTCATATTTATGAAATGTCACAAAATTTGTTCATGGCATTTGAATGGCTACAAAATTGAGCAAGTTAAAATCTTTAAATATTTGGGAATAGACTTCCAATATTCTCATCCATGCATTGAGACCCCTCAGCTCCGCATGTCTCACTGTACCTGCACATGGAACAGGAAACATTTCTGAGAACGCTACCTTGGGGGTCCTGGACTTCAATACGCTACCTATCAGCCTAAATTTGGTTTCCAGGACCTCCCAACTACATTTCCCCACATCACCGGTGCCAATGTGCGCAACGATAGCTGTCTCCTCTCCAGCACTGCCTAACAGCCTATCTAGACACCCTGTGATGTCCGCAACCTTCGCACCGGGCAGGCAAGTCATTGTGCAGTCAACAACATGGTACTAGATGGGAAATTTAATAAAATACCATATACAGCTTGGCTATGTGGTAAAGGTGTCATTGAAACAACTGTGCAGGTTTTACTTTACTGTTTATTTTATAAGGATATTCAAAACAGTTTTATCTCTCCTTTTAGTAAATTATCCCAGCCATACTCACATGTTTTACCTGCAATATCTATAGTCTGATCATGATGATTCCATTTCCTTTAATGTGGCTACATTTTGCTTTATAGCCTGTAAAATACAAGAAATACTTACCTTGCTGTAGTTCCTTTTCACCGTATGATTTATTTTTATTATTTATTACACTTATAGACCATCCCATCCAAAGGCTCTGGGAGGTGCACAACAAGTTTAAAAGGACATAAAACAAACACCATATAAAACACATTAATTAAAACAATATAAAAACAATTTAAAAACAATTCAAAACCATTTAAAACCAATTTAAAAACCCAAAAACAATTTAAAAACCTTGGAAGGCCAGGCCAAACAAATGAGTTTTCAGGGCCCTCTTAAAGGCCAAAAGTGAGCCTAAACTGCAGATATCTGCTGGGAGTGCATTCCATAGGCCAGGAGCAGCTACAGAGAAGTTCCGAGTCGCTATGAGACGTACCAGTGGTAACTTGAGACGGACCTCTCCAGATGACCTCAACATGTGATGGGAATCATACAGAAGAAGGCGCTCTCTAAGTTAGCCCGGACCCAAGCCGTTCATGGTGTTGACCAGACGATTGTTATCTGGTCGATGACTGTAATAAAGGAATCTATCTAATCTACTTCTGAACCCAAAAGTTGAGGCAGTGGCCAGGAGTGCTATCAGCGATGGCCAGCTATGTCTGTTTCTAGACATAAACAACCTTAGAGGAGTGATGCATATGCTGGTAACATTCAGACTTGACTACTAAAATGCACTCTACGTTGGGCTGTCTTTGTATGTAGTTCTGAAACTGCAGCTAGTACAGAATTCAGCAGACAGGTTGATCTCCGGGGTTGCTCAAAGAGATCACATTACACCCATTTTAAATGAACTACACTAAGTTTCTGGGTGAAATCACTGGCTATTACCTATAAAGCCCTGAATGGCTTGGGTCTGAGATATTTAAGATAATGCCTTCTTCATCAACTCAGCTACATATTAAGATCATCTGGGGAAGTCTGGTTGCCTTTGGTGGAGACTCAAAACCGAGCCTTTTCTAGAGTTGCCCCAGGACTCTGGAACACGCTTCCTAACGAAATTAGTGTTTCCTTTCTCTGAATGTTTTTAAGAAGAACCTGAAAACATACCTGGTTAACCAGGCTTTTAGTTTAGTTTTAAAGTTTTGAGTTTTAGAGTTTTTATTTGTATTTTAAATTGTTTTTCATGTTAATGTTTTAATGGTTGTTTTTAGATTGTGAACCACCCAGGAACTTCTGTATGGGGCGGTATAAAAATGTACTAAAAATATAAACGTCTGATTTATCCTAATAAAAGCAAGCAAGTTTCACAGTTAAAAAACTGTTTCCAAAGAATTTTACAGAAGTCATCGCTCTATAGAAGGTCAATAGCAAATGGCAAAAATTGATTTCAGTTATCACAAATATACTATTAAGGAGAAAAGATGCATATTGATTTGTCCCTGGAAGTGACTTCTGAAAGTCATATGACGACAGAAAAACAAACTTCAGGGTGGCTTACAAAAACTAGATGGTTGCAACATCACAGTTGAACTAAGCTGCAGTCATGTTATCTGAACTAAGAGGGTTTGTGTGTTTCAATTTTTTGGTCAAACATGACGACCAACACAAAATTCCAGCTGACAGCCCATCAGCAGGCAATTTCTAGAGATGTTCTAATTTCACTTAGCTCTCTATCATCCCCATCCAATTTAAAAAGCCTAGTTCCTGTTCTCTGAACAGTTGCCTAAATATACATCTCAATAAAGGGTACTTTCCTATGAATCATGCTCCTTTGTCCATTGATTTTCTTACAATAGCCAATGTCTATGCTGAAGGTACAACTGTCTCTCTTATCAATCCACAATACAATGATGAAGATATACAGTTTTACA
Organism: Hemicordylus capensis; assembly: GCF_027244095.1. Lineage (NCBI taxonomy): Eukaryota > Metazoa > Chordata > Lepidosauria > Squamata > Cordylidae > Hemicordylus > Hemicordylus capensis. The sequence goes on along the minus strand of NC_069657.1, from coordinate 389,573,623 downwards.
CAAGACTTCCCCCTTTAAACATAAGAAAATAAGAACAGACCTGCTGGATCAGGCCCAAGGCCCATCAAGTTCAGCATCCTGTTTCACACAGTGGCCCACCAGATGCTGCTGAAAGCCTACAGGCAGGAGTTGCAGGCATGCCTTCTCTCTTGCTGTTACTCCACTGCAACTGGTACTCAGAGGCATCCTGCCTTTGAGGCTGGAGGTGGCCTATAGTCCTCCGACTAGTAGCCGTTGATAGACCTCTCCTCTATGAAGTTATCCAAACCCCTCTTAAAGCCATCCAGGTTTATGGCTGTCAACACATCTTGTGGCAGAGAATTCCACAAGTTGATTATGTGTTGTGTGGAAAAGTACTTCCGTTTGCTGGTCCTAAATTTCATGGGGTGACCCCTGGTTCTAGTGTTATGTGAGAGGGAGAAGAATTTCTCTCTATCCACTTTCTCCACACTATGCATGATTTTACAGACCTCTATCATGTCTTCCCGCAGTTGTTATTTCCCTAAAGTAAATAGCCCCTTTCATTCAATATAACTTTAATTCAATAGAACTAAACAGAACTTTAATTCACACTGTAACTGGTAAAGGATAACCATATAATTTCCCATGCTTGACTAACTGAGCACCCACTTCACCACTATTGTAGAGTAAAATAGTCAAGATCTCCCATCTGCCAGCCATTTATAGCAAGATTATTCCTGGAATTTTAGCACTTGACTTCTAGACTAAGTTCTTAATTCATTGGTCATCATATATTTCAGTATTTGAATGGGTCTTCTTTTGTGTATGTGGTTAGGACAACTGTTCGATAGTGGCCTCATCTGCACTCTCATTGGCCTTAACAATTATTCATATTTTAGCACACAAAATGCTTTGCTTTAGCACCAGCTCACCATGGCTGCTTATTAGCAAACATTAAATAGGTTATTTAGCAGGCTTTAAGAAACGCAATTGTTGCAATTAATTAATTAGCACAAACTTGCTCTCCAAATTCTGACTTCAACAAGACTGGCGACCAAAAGAGAACCCCCCCCCCAAAAAAAAAACCCCAGATGTATATTCTATGCCCTTATCTGTATTTATTTAAATCTCAAATATAAATAGACAAACTGGAACCACAATCTATATTCTCACTTTATAAAAGATAGGTAAATAGGATCACAAATGTAATCTGAGTAAAACCTGTATAAATCTAGAGAGAGAGCGTGAGAGAGCGTGGATAGATGGGTGAGACAGATGGGAGAGAATGAATATCAACAAAGTATACTCTTCTCCTCATCAAGAAAAAATCCATCACAAAAACGTATGGATAGATCTGTAAGCATAGAAAATATACACACAAAAGTCCCAAAAGGGATGCTCCAGCAGGGAGTTGTTGAATGTCTATATCAGATATATAAAATGAACTGTTCCACATATAGTTTGTACTCCCGTGGTGTGAGGCAGCACAAGGAGATACTTTGACAATCCACTGTCCTGGGCCAGAAGCGTTTTGACTGATACACAATCTTCGTCAGCGGCATTTAACTGTGATGAATCACGCTCCTTGTGTTCCCATGTGGTTGTTTCAAGATTCAGCATTTAATCTACTCTGGCTATGAATATCCTCTCTCAGTCAAAATGACTATGAATATAGTGCTGGACTAGCACCAGGGAGACCTGAGTTCAAATCCCCATTCAGCCATGATACTAGCTGGGTGACTCTAGGTCAGTCGCTTCTCTCTCAGTCTAACCTATTTCACAGGGTTGTTGTGAGGAGAAACTCAAGTATGTAGTACACCACTCTGGGCTCCTTGGAGGAAGAGTGGGATATAAATGCAAAATAAGAATAAGAATAAGAATAAGAATATCCCCTCTCAAGACACCATTGATATGGCCTGTTCTAATCCACCATCATTACCACAGCTCCATTAGGTTGTCAAAACTCTCAAGTAACATCATTTATAAGCTCTTGTCACATTAGAAGGTTCAAGGCGGTGTCTTCAATGAGTTTCATTAGATACCCAGAATACATTATAACTATATGGAGAAGACAGACAATTTAATTACACTTGTCCAGATGCCCCCAAAGCAAGGTCTCTTGAAAATATAATCATCAATAGAAGTAACTGCTTCTGTGAGAAAAAGTTCTAAAAGTGCCAACATTGGATGGTGCACATTTTTCTTGATCTGATAAAATACTTGAATACACTTTTGAATTCAAATCTAAATTCAGGAAGACAGAATACAGAAACACAGTTGAAATTTTTAAACACTGGCTAACATCGAGACTATATACCAAAAAATGGTAGGACAGCTGGTCTTGTGGTAGCAAGCATGAATTATCCCCTTTGCTAAGCAGGGTCTGCCTTGGTTTACATTTGAATAGGTGGCTACATGGAAGCACTGGCTGCTGTAAGATATTCCTCTTAGGGGATGAGTACATAGTTTAGTAGAAGAGAATCTGCATGCTTGCAAACAGAAGGTCCCAGGTACACTCCATGACAACTCCAGCAGGGACGTAACAAGGCTGGAGTGGGCCCAGAGACAAAAATTTAAAATGGGCCCCTCGCTGATACACACACACACACACACACACACATCACAATATATAGTCATGTGACTTGCCTCTGGGGGGCCCCTCAAGGCATGGGGGCCCCCAGGCAGCCGCCTCCCCTTGCCTAATAGTAGTTATGCCCCTGAACTCCAGATAGGGATGGGAGACACTCCTGCCTGAAACCCTGGAGAGCTGCTGCCAGTCAGAATAGTTAGTACTGAGCTCAATGGATCAATGGTCTGACAGTATAAAAAAGTTTCCTATGAAAGTTTCATAAATGCAATTACACACACTATTTTAGCCCATCTCTCATTTTGTCTGCAGCCCACTTTGCCTCATTAAAATGTGTCCCTGAAGGCTGTGGGACCCACAGGGACATGTTTTGGGAGGCACATAGGGCTGCAGAAGGAAAGGGGGGGTTGCTGAAAATCACCCCTGAAATTCTGCATACAAAATTTATTTGGCGTGTGTTAACATTAGTCTGGTTGTCAGCAGAGGTGTATCTAGGGAAAATAGCGCCTAGGGCAAGCACTGAAATTGCGCCCCCCCCCCCCGCCCAAACATCTGACACCCATCTTTCAGATAACTTTACCATAATATCAGCTCAAAAATACAAGTCAAGCTCATTAATCTTTTAATATTTCAAAAACTATTTAGCAGTGGACGTAGCCAGACGAAAAAATGCTGGAACACTACAAATTTCAGTATGCTGGGGCTCATGAAATACCCAAATACTATGTTGAGGTGTACTTGGAAAACTAAACTAAGTGCCTGTCTAATTCTCTACTATGCATTGTAGCATCAACATTACATGTTGAGTTTTAAAAATCAATGGAGAATTTGACTTTTCCCAGATACTCTGAAAATAATTAAAGGATATGCAGAGTAAACTGTGTCACTGCTTGGAATATATTCTAGTCTTTCAGAAAGACAGTTAAAATGAGAGAAAGAGAGCAAGAAACTCCCAGTGGGCCTTAATACTAAGGATTTCACACGGATTCAAAGACAAACTCACCATAAATAGCCATATTATTAAGACATCACATTTAACTCACTTATCACAAGAAGCAAAGTAAGAGCAAATGAATACAATCCTAGCTCATAAGCTTCAGCTCAGTATTCACAAGCCCTGATTCTCTGTACATAGTGCCAATCTGAATATGTGTACAGTGACATATTATATTGTTATTTAAAAAAAAAATACCTGTAACCCCTTTGGGGGGCTTCGTAAAGGCTGGGGGGGTCTGCAAAGTTCCCCTCCCCCCGCTGGCCTCTAGGGCCTCGCAGGGACCATTTGAGCATGTGTGGTGGCCATTTTTAAAAATATTTGGGTTTTTTAAAATGGCAGCTGAAAACAAAATGGCCACCGTGCATACTCAAATGGCCTCTGTGAGGCCTGACATGGTCTAGGGCCTCACAGAGGCCATTTGAGCATGCGTGGTGGCCATTTTGTTTTCGGTGGCCATTTTTTTAAAAAAAAAGAAATTTAAAATGGCGCCCCCCCCTTCCAGAGGCACCGGGGGCATGTGCCCTGCCTGCCCCACCCTAGATACACCCCTGGTTGTCAGCAACTGATATTACAACCAAGTGCTGGATTTCTCTATACTATAGTGAAACATTCCATTAATGCAATACTAATCCCATTAAATCATTTATTTTTTATTTATTGTTCAATTTATACACCAATAATCTCAAAACGGTTTACAATATAATTATAACAATGAATAATTAAAATACAAAGGTACAGATTATCTCAAAAATTAAAATACAAAATGCAAAAGTACAGATAATATAAATATAAAAATAATATCTATAGAAAAATTTAATAACCCATAAAATAATAATAATACATAACACAAAGCAGCAGCAGTAAAAAATAATAATAATCTTATTCAAAAGCCTGAGTGAAGAGCCACATCTTTACTTTTTTCCTAAAAACTGTCAAGGAGACTGAGAAACAGATTTCAGCCAGGAGATCATTCCAAAGCCTGGGGGAAATGACTGAGAAGGCTCTGTCCCACGTGCTTGACAGAGCCCCCTCTGATGATCTGGTTAAGCAGGCAGAAACCCTTGGGAGCAGGCAGTCCTTCAGATATCCAGGGCCCAAACCGTTAAGGGCTTTAAAGGTCAAAAACAGACCTTGAATTGGATCCGGAAGCAAATTGGTAGCCAGTGCAGCTCTTTCAGAGTGGGTGTAATATAATCACAATGGGCAGCTCCAGATACGATCCTAGCTGACGCATTTTGCACTAGCTGCAGCTGCTGAATATTCTTCAAGGGCAGCTCCACATAGAGCATGTTACAGTAATCCAGCCGCAACAAGAAAAGGGTGTGGGTAACTGTGCCTAGTTCTGCCTTCTCGAGAAAGGGACACAGCTGACACACTAGCCAAAGCTGTGCAAAAGCACCTCTGGCCACCGCCTCCACCTGAGCTTCCAAAAGCAGAGCCGGGTCCATCAGTACTCCCAAGCTGCACACTTGCTCTTTCAAGGGGAGTGCAATCCCATTCAGAACCGGTCGGATCCCTTCATCCCAATTGGCTCTACTGCTGTTCATTACCTCTAATGAATTGGGTTAAACTTGTTTTCATATATTGACCCAAGAATGGAAAGGACCAAGCAATGGCTTACCACAGAACTGTGGTGCAAAACGTAACCCTCTGAAGCAAAATCTAACCCATTTGCACCATTCTCCTCCTTTTAAACAGAAATGATTGTGCCTAAGGAAAGGCCATTTCACCCTGCTATCATCCCAGGCCATTTGACGCTGTCTGCATGCTCTGCAGAGTCAGCATTGTTGCCATGGTTTCAGCATGAGCTTCGACATCATATTTATATTTGAACAGATAGAAAGATTTGTTTGAAAGATTCCTGCCTGCAACCTTGGAGATTCCTGCCTGCAACCTTGGGGAAGCCACTGCCAGTCTGTGTAGACAATACTAAGCTAGATGGACCAATGGTCTGACTCAGTAGAAGGCAGCTTCCAATGTTCCTATTTATTAGCCAAAGTTACCAGGAACAGTACACATTTTGCTTTCTGTTCACAGTTTGAATTTTAACCAATTACATCTTTATAAATTTGTACATGGGAAAATTGTTCTAGATAAAACAAGCTATGCTGCAGCAAACATCATCTTCAAAGAGATATGCCACCTTCAGACTTTATTTATTTATTTTTATTTAATACATTTCTATACCGCCCAAAACGCAAGTTCTCTGGGTGGTTTACAAAACAATTAAAACAGCCAATAAAAGATTAAAACATTTCAACAATTAAAATTAAAAAGTTAATACTATTAAAACACAATTAAAACAGTATCTAATTCAGCATTACGGAATGCTGGGTGATCTCATAAGCTTACTTTCCTTAAGGAAAGTAGGCTAAAAAAAAGTATAGGAAACACCTATATCGGACAGCAGTGATATAGAAGGTTCTGAAGGCATCATCTCACACTGCGCAGAAGGTGGCAATGGTAAACTCCGCCTGTATTCTACTAAAGAAAACCACATGGTTCTGTCGTCGCCAGGAGTCAACACCGACTCAAGGGCACAACTTTACCTTTAAGCTAATGAAATTGCCTCCACCAGACAGTGGGGAAGTAGTTGTCTTGAGACAGATTGGCCTTTGTGGCTTTACCCTTATAGGCCACAAAGAGTTGTTTGCATTTACACAAGTCCTTGGTTCCTTTTAAATAAAACAAGATTGATCTCCTCACATCCAGTGCATGCATAGATCTTTCTAAAGGTGTTGCTGAGTTTCTAAAGAAAGTGAGCAGTATTATATCCTGATTTAGGTGGAAACCTGAAGTTACTTTGGGTTGGAAGACTGGGTCCTGCATGCTCACCTTATCAGGGTAGAATAAACAGGTTGCATACCTGTAACTGATGATCTGGAAGAGATCCGCTGTATTCATAAATATGGGTTCTGCGCCTGCGCAGTGACCTCACGGACCGACTAGCTAGCTCCTCGCTCCGCCCTCAACTGCCATGCACGAGGTCGTGCTTCCCCTATCTCCGGCAGTTGGGGCGTATCTCTTTCAGTTTCTGGTGGACCGTCAGTTGTCTCTTTTTGACGTTCCTGCTTGAATTTGTCCTGCTCGAACATTGTGGGGAGGCACGGGCGGGTGTTATGAATACAACGGATCTCTTCCAGATCATCAGTTACAGGTATGCAACCTGTTTATCTGGATAGTGATCCGTTGCATTCATAAATATGGGTGATTAGCCAGCTGTAACCCTGGTGGTGGGTAACATTTATGGCAGGACCCTTTTCAGCACGCCTCGCCCGAATTCTCCTTCCTTCAGTTGCCTAAGATCTAAGGCATAGTGACGTATGAATGGTTGGCTTGACGTCCAGGTCGCCGTCTTACAGATGTCCTTTATCGGCACTCCAGCCATATCAGCTGCGGAAGATGCATAGGCCCGCGTCGCATGGGCAGTAATCGACTTCGGCGGAATCTTCCCTTGAGCAGTGTAAGCGACTCTAATCGCTTGTACTATCCACTGAGCCAATCTTTGGCGTGAGACTGACTTTCCAGTAGAAGGTCCCTTAAATAGAACGAATAATTTCTTAGTGCAGCGTAAGCCTCTTGTTGCATCCAGGTAGTACAAGAGTGCTCTACGCACATCCAGAGTATATAAGTCCCTTTCCAAACTAGACTCTGGTTCTTGGAAAAATGTCGGCAGAATTATATCAGCATTAATGTGGAAATCTGTCGTCACTTTGGGTCGAAATCTTGGATCCAATCGAAGAGTAACTTTATGTGGATAAATTTGCAAGAATGGGCGATCCATCCGTAGCACAGCCAACTCACTCACTCTCCGCGCTGTGGTGATTGCGATCAAGAAAGCGGTCTTAAGGGTTTTCAGACGCAGAGATGCTGTGGCAATTGGCTCAAAGGGCTTCTGAGTCATTGCTTGCAAAACCAAAGTCAAATCCCACTGTTGTTGTGGCCGGCGAATTGGTGGATACAAATTATTCAGACCTTTGAAGAATTTTTTACATTCCGGGTGGGAAAATACCGTAGTCTTGCCCCAACCCTTATGCTCTGATGAAATTGCCGACAGGTGAACTTTCAACGAAGTGTTCGCCAAACCCGTCATCTTGAGAGTCGTCATATACAACAATATCTGAGTCACTGTTGCCCGTCTTGGGAAAAACCCATGATCCTTCGCATATTGCTTAAATCGCCGCCACTTACGATTGTAATTGAGGCGCGTTGATCTCTTCCTATTATTTAGAAGTATTCTCTTTAGTAACCTATACGCCATGCTGTCAATTTCAGGGACTCCACTTGCGGGTGTCGCACTGCCCCGGCATCCTGAGTCAGGAGCTCCGGCACATTGGGAAACCTGTGGTAAACCCCCTTTGACAAACGTAGCACCGCTGAGAACCACTGTTGTCTGGGCCACCATGGCGTTATCAAGATGCCCCTTGTGGCGTCCCTCAGCATTTGTGCAATCACCTTTGATATTAGCGGTTGTGGTGGAAACAGGTAGAACAGACTCCTGGTCCATCTGTGTTGAAACGCGTCGCCCTGTGACTTCTCGCCTACTCCTGCACGAGTGCAAAATGTCGGGCATTTCGCGTTTCCCGTTGTTGCAAACAGATCTATAGCTGGCCATCCCCACTTGTCGAAGATGGCTCTGAGATAGTTCATATTCAACTCCCATTCGTGGCTCTGATTGAACAGTATTGCCCTGCTGAGAACATCCGCCTGTACATTGTCCACTCCCCTGATGTGTATTGCCACCAAACACATGTTTCGAGCTATGCACCAGTTCCAGATGTCCTGACTCAGCATGCAGAGCGATCGAGAGACTGTACCTCCTTGCTTGTTTAGGTACGTCATCGCCGTAGTATTGTCCAGATGAATCTGCACAACCTTCCCCTGTATCATTGGCTGAAATGCTTTTAATGCTAAGAACACAGCTAGGAGCTCCAGATAATTTATATGCTGTTGGCTCTGCTGTTTCGACCATAGTCCCTGCACCTGGTGATCTCGGCAGTGCGCTCCCCATCCCTGCAAAGAGGCGTCTGTTGTCACACTGCATGTGGGAATGAGAGGCTGAAATGTCACCCCCGCCAGAAGATTGTCTGGGATCGTCCACCAATGCAAGGACCCAAGCACTGCTTTGGTTAGCACAAGCCACTTGTGCTGACTGTCTCTGTTTGGGCAAAAGTTGCTCAAATACCATCTCTGTAACGTTCGCATATGTAGTCGAGTGTTGCGAACCGTCGTATTGCACGAGGCCATGAGCCCCAAGAGTCTCTGAACTGATACTGCCCTTTGTTCTGGCTGCTTCTGGAACAGCTGAATAAGTTCCCTTATCTGTTGGTATCTGGACTCCGGCAGGTAAGCCCTTTTCTCCTGCATGTCCAAAACCGCACCTATATAATCGACCCGTCTTCGGGGCTCCAATTTGGATTTCTTTAAGTTCACCTTGATTCCCAAGTCCCTTAAAAGATCTAGTACATATTGGACTTGCAAACCTAACTCTTCTTTGTTGTCACTGACCATCAGCCAATCGTCCAAATACGGGTAGATAACAACTCCCGTCGTTCTCAAATAGGCTACTACAGCCGCCATTACCTTGGTGAACACTCTCGGCGCCGTGGATAGGCCGAATGGCAAAACCACATATTGGTACGCTGTACTTCCTATGGTGAATCGCAGGTACTTGCGATGCTCTGCGCGAATGCCTATATGAAAATAGGCGTCCTTCAAGTCCAGGGTGATGGCCCACCCCTCCCGAACCAGAAGGTGTAAGATGCTCTGCAGTGTTACCATCCTGAACTTCCTTGTGTCTACATAGAAGTTCAGCTCTCTCAAGTCCATAATGGCTCTGACACCCCCATCCTTCTTGGGGATCTGAAAGTAACGGGAGTAAAACCCCCGCATCCTGTCCACCCACCTCACTGGCACAATTGCTTGCTTCTCCAACAACACCTGCGCCTCGTCTCTCAGCACCTGGGTTGGCCTGGTATACACTATTCCCTGAAAGGGTGGCAAAGTTTTGAACTCTATCGCGTAACCAGAGGTTATAATCTTCAAAACCCACTGGTCTGATGTTATGCGGTGCCACGCTTGAGCGTAGCTGGCCAGCTTGATGGAAACGCTGACCTGCACAAGGCCGATGTTGTGAGCCCTGGGTTCCCTTTCTTGCGGTGTTAATTGCGTCTGTGGTGTTGCTAGTTTTAGAGGTGGATGGACAGTCCCATCAAAGAGACTGCTTTTGCTGATCCTTGCCCTGTTTCTGCCCTCTCTGGCGTTGGGCATATGGCTTATTCCGTTGGTAGGGTTTATAATGCCTCCTGTAATCTCTTTTCTCCTGTCTGTATGAGGTGCGGCCCTGCTGTCGTCCAAATGTACGATTCCTAGACGACTGCCCACCTACAGCTGCCATGAACGTTTTTGCAGTAAACTTTGACTGCTTCCAAGACTGCATTGTCGCATCTGTAGCCTCCGCAAAGAGCCCTTTGCCGTCGAAAGGGAGATATTCAACTTTTTCACGCATGTCTTGTTGCAAGCTTGTTGAGCACAGCCACGCATGACGCCTAAGAGTTATGGCAGTGGTCATTGCACGAGATTCTGTCTCCGCAGCATGCTTGAAAGTACTTAGCAGATGCCTTGTCACAACAGTGGACTTTTCATACGTACTCTTAAAGTTCTCCTGGAACTCTTCTGCCGACATTGTCGCAGAATCCTGGAACAGTGTGTCCCAAATATGGTGGCCATAACGCACCAAACATGCCGAATAATTAGCAATTTTTATTGCCAAACTAGACGTCACATAGATTTTACGTCCAAGGACATCAAGTTTCCTGCCCTCCTTATCATTTGGTGTTGAATGACGCTGACCTCCTTTTGAAGAGGCACATTCTATCACTAGTGAGTTCGGCACCGGGTGCTTCATGAGGTAGCCACTATTGTCATCCTCAATCCTATACAGTCCTTCCAGCTTGCGGGAGGTAGCCGTAGACGTTTGCAAAATCTCCCATGCAGTTTTTGCCGCTTTTGTTATGGCTGGGAGCATCGGCAAAGACACAGGGTGTGTTACTTTAGCCCGGGCCATCATATTGTATACCGGGTCCTTTAAGTCCAACTCATGTTGTTTTAATTCAAGACCCAGGGCCTCCGCCATCTCTCGTATTTGGATATGGTATGCCTTCAATTCTTCATTGGGCGATACCGACATGTGCGGAGGCACATCAGATGGGAGCTCTGGTTCAAACGGTTCCTCCGGAATCGAGGGGTCGTCTTCAGACTCTGCTTCCTCTGAGGAATCAGCATCTCCTGAATCTGGTACTGCAAGTGGTGTGGCTGGTACCCTTGGTTGTTGCTCTACTCTGGGCGTAATTGTCGGCACAGCCCTGGGTGGATGGCCAGCTGCAGGCCCTTCAGTCCGGGATACCAAATTTCCCGACTGCTGTAACGCCTTCCAGATCTTATATTCGGCATAGTCTGCTGGGTATACCACCGGAGGAGAGTGAGTGAAGCCACACGGGTGACCTGATTGTGAGGCGGCCGGATGGGTGAAACATGTCACCGGAGGAGGGCGCACAAATAACGCGGATGGTGCAGTCAACGTCGCTCTGTCCATCATTGCTGGTCCCTGAGTCTGCATTGGACTTGTAGCGGCCGAAACCCGTTGTACTGGTCTTAGTAGAGCAGACAAATGTAGAGGTTGACGCTGTGGCGAAATTGTTGGAGTTCTTGGCACCGGATGTACGCTCGGTGTGTTCAGTACCGACTGCACCCTGGCGCCCTGGTCAGTAGACACACCAGAGAAGCCATGAAAAGTTGATGCTGATGGGGTGGTATCAGCCGAGTCCAAGAGAGCAAGCAAGTCAGATCTTGCCCTCGCACCCTCTGCGATCCCCCTCTCCGCAGCATCCTCTCCAAAATCAAGAAAGTCTTCCGTCCTGAAACCTTGCCTTGGGGTCATGGAAGGCGAGACCAGCGGAGTATGGGCTGGGGTGAGTTCCATCGCTCCATGGCGCTGTAAATGAGGTCTCAAACCGTGTGGTTCCAACGGTATCTGAACTGGCATATGCATCGGCATCGTGTTCGAAGTCGATACTGACCTCGACACCGAGCAGGGCTTCGCCATCGATACACTTTGCTCTGTCGATACCGACATCGATGCCGTGTCATCCAACGTTTCATCTGGGTAAAGTCTCGGTACTGAATCAACCCTCGACATTGACCCATCAGGGTATGGTCTCGATACCGAGGTAGCTTCCAACGCCGTGCCCGACACTAGTAAACTCTGTGCCCCCGATACAGAGCACTGAGTTGTCTTCAATCTCGGTAACGTCGGGCTTCCTCCCGATACCGAAACCCACGGCGTCGATGCAGTCGACTCCGTGGAATCCCAGCCTTCACAATCAGACTGGAGAGGCAATGGCGAAGGCGTTCGAACATGGACCCTGGTCTTCTTCATTCTTTTTCGAGGGGGCGATTCCTGTTCCTCCTCCGTCGACGATTTGTGTTTATGTCGCTTATGCCGGTGACTTTTCTTCCCTACGTCCTCCGGCTGTTTGAACTCCTTTGTTCCAGTGGCTTTCGACTGCCGGCCGGCAGGGTCCACTGTAGGAGTACTCGCACTCGACATCGTGTTCGGTATCGCAGCCGGCCTCGCGGTAACAGTCGATACCGAGGTCGAGGGTCTTGGTGTCGGGGGGCGTAGCGCGTCATCATAAAGTGCAGCCCGCAATCTTAACGCTCGGTTTTTCAAAGTTTGTTTTGAAAACGACAAGCAAGTCTTACAGCTTTTCGGGTTATGCTGCTCCCCAAGGCACAGTAAGCAGGAGTCATGGGTGTCTGTTGAGGGCAGCTTTGCCTTGCACTCCGAGCAGCGCTTAAAAGTTGTTTTGGGCTTGTCTCGGGTCGCCATGGTCTCAGTCATTCCCGTAACGGGAGAATCTTGTTTTCGCTTTTCTTTCAAGGTTAATCCGTACTCAGTCCAATATACAGTCCAATGTCAAAGTCCGTCGATCTGTCCAAGTTTTTTTTTTTTTTTTTTTTTTTTGAATAAGTAACTAACTAGACGAGGAGCTTACAGTCCGAGGTGTTGACGCAACGGCGGTCAAACAGAAACTGAAAGAGACACGCCCCAACTGCCGGAGATAGGGGAAGCACAACCTCGTGCATGGCAGTTGAGGGCGGAGCGAGGAGCTAGCTAGTCGGTCCGTGAGGTCACTGCGCAGGCGCAGAACCCATATTTATGAATGCAACGGATCACTATCCAGATCTAGTGGATCTCAGAGCTGTTAACTTACTAACTCTTTCTGCAGCAGTTATGGCCACTAGAAAAACAGTTTTCAGAGTAACCAACTACATAATGCTTGTTTGCCACTGGTTCAAAAGGTTTTTCAGTCAGAGTCAAACTCCATTGTTCCATCGGTTGTCTCGCAGGAAGATACAGCTTTATGCCCTTCAGAAATCTCTTGCAATCAGGATGGGAAAATACATTTCTGCCATCTGGTAAATATATATCTGGCAAATATGTCATTTTTGTTTGTGTGTCCAGGACAGCTCCGATGTAACTTATCTTTACAGGATCCAAGTGCAATTTTTTTTCAATTCACCTGGATCCCCAAGTCCTCAAGAAGTCACAATATATACAATATCTGAAGAAAGTAACTCGTTTCTGTCCTGTACTGCAATGAGCCAATCGTGGAGAAATTGAAGTATTGCCATGCCCTCTGTTCTCACATGTGCAGTGATTGTGCTCGTGCATTTGGTAAACACTCTGGGTATGACTGACAATCCGAATGGGATCACCTTGTACTGGTACACTGCATTTTGAACAGTGAACCTTAAGTACTTTCTGTGACCCTCTTGTATGCTTATATGGAAGTATGTGTCCTTCAGATCCAATGCTGCAAGCCATTCCTCCTTGTAAAGGAGTGGCAGGATACCTTGAACATTACCATGTGGAACTTCCAAGTATAGACATACTTGTTGAGCCATCTGGAGTCCATTATGAGACGGATTCCTCCAAGCCCACTTTGAAATATGGAAACAAGAGTAGAAACCCTCTTTCTGACATGTCCACCATACAGGGGCAACTGCACCCTTTCCCAACAATACCTTAACTTCCTCTAGTAAAGTAGGTGTTGCTGGCATGTATCTTATGCCTGTTGGCAGGGTCTTTAACTCTATTGCATATTACGAAACCTCTCTTTTTTTGGGGGGGGGTTGTCCATAAACCCTGCATTGGTATTGACGATAGGCGTTGTTTGAAATCTCTACAGACTTAAAAGATTGCTTTTGGCGACCACAAGGTCTGTAACAAGAAGATGGATAAGACTAAGCAGCCATGGAAGTGAAAGATTTTGCTGTATACTTTGATTTTTTTAAATGTTTCCATTGTACTGTCGATCTCTTCTCTGAAGGAGGCCCTTGCCATCAAAAGGTAGTCCTTCAAAATTGTCTTTCATCTCATTTTGTAGGTTTGCCTAAAGGAGCCAAGCATGCTGTGTACATAGCTCTAGACTCCATCTCTGCTAGATGTTCAGCAGTGCTTAAATGCTATCATGTATTGCTTGTGAATTTTGCAAAGGTATCTGCAAACCTTTTCCTGAAATCTTCATCTGTTAGCAACTTTGCATCCTGGAATAATTTCTCCCACAGAGTGATGGTTTGTCGCCATACAGGAAACATAGTTTGCAATTTTGATGGATAAACATGCTGTTGAATAAACTTTTCTTCCCATGACATCAATCCATATTTGTCAACTGTGAAAACCTTTAAATGTGGAAGCTGATAGAGTGCTTTCTGTCGAATCAAGGAGGGATATCAGGGATCTTAATACCAAGAGGTCAAAAGTGCCCTCTAGCCTCATTGCCAATCTCAAGATCAATAACTGACTTTGGTGTCACCGACTCTTGGTATCAAGGGGTGCTCTCCCTTGACAAAAGAGATTGTCAAGGCGTTCCTGCTGCAGACATCGAAGGTGACCAGCAACGTGTTGCTTGTTTGCTTGTCAACATACAAGTATACTCTCAAGCTGCACCTTTGTGGTTGACTGATTAACTCCAAAGCATCAGAAACAGCTACAAGAGACAAATCCTATTTCTTTTGGTACAAAAATATGGTATTATTTTCCTAGGTCTGCACTCCAGGAGTCTGTGTGCTAATGTTCCTCCACACCCTTAACAAAGTAAAGCTTTTTTTTGGACTGGACTTCAAAGTAAATCAAATTTCTCTTCTTCTCAACACCCTTTCCCAGTTTAATAGTTTTAAAATCAGTTTGTGAATTAAATCACTTGTGAATTAAATGCAATGAATTCCAGATTCACTGCTCAGATCAGAAGCAAGGAAATGTTAACACTGGATTATTTTTATGCAATATGTACTCATTCTAGGCACCATTCAAGGAAGAGCTTTTTTCTTAATCTATTTTCTCTGAACCTCTTGCTCTTTGGCATTCTTTTTTATTCCTTAATTTCTGAACCCAGGTACAGAAATTTTAGTTTCTGAAAATCAAAAGCCTTGTAAGACCACTCAGATAGCTAGTAAACAGAGAATTGGGACTAGAAACATACAGTACTGTATTTCCATACAGTACTTCCGGTATACACAGACCATGTGGATAGCTATTAAACAGGGAATTAGGACTGGAAATATACAGTATTTCAAATTCCCCTGCCATCAACTCCAAAATTTTAGAAACCTCAGATTTTTTTCAGTTCTCCAGGGAATACGACAATTGGGTTAAACCACTTTAATGTACTAATCAATTTTGTCTCCTAGTGAAATACATTCTACATACTATGGAAGAAAATATGTTGGGCCATACTACATAGAGACAGCATGCTGAACCATGTTACCCATACAGAATACTGGGCCACACTATGTTGGGAATGCATCCTGAACTATACTAACTACGTAGTATGTTGGGCCATACTATGGCCCAATAGCAACATTCAGCTTTCACAGATGGCTAGCACAATCCATTATCTTGAAGTAACTTCTTAAATCCACTTCAACCTGCACACGATCAATGGGATGATCAAAAGGTGGATACTAGATTGAAGAGCTTTTTAGTCTCTCTTGCTGTTGGTATATATGTGTGTAAAAGACAGGAGCACAGTTTTAGATGGGCTTGAATCAATTTTTTTAGGTAGACAAGTGAGCTTACAATTTTGTTTAGGTAGTCAAGTATGCTTACAAGGTTGAAATTGCATTTCAACCTTCCTGAAGAGTTTGTCACCTCTTCTTTCTGAAGCACATTTTCAGTCTTCCAGCAACCATTTCCACAGAACTACACACATTTGGGAATGACAATTTTGTTTTCAACATGTTAATGTTTTAACATTTTAATGCGTCTCTGGACACTATTAGGAGGCTTCATACTTTAACATTAGGAAATTATGCTACCATGACGTGGGGTGGAGGAGGAAGATAGAACCACTATCCCTCCACGCCCCCCCCCACACACACACCTCTGGCGAGCACAAGAAAATATGTACCATATTTTTGCACATCTACCCCACCCATGGGAAAAGCCCACACCTGTTTGGAGCCCACAGTTCATTAGCGAAGTTGTTAAAAGTCAAATGGAAAGCCTGCACTCAGCTGCTCCCTACACTTTCTTCTGCTGCAGAGACTATTGGAAATTCTACTCCTGCTGCTTGCTGCGGAAATGAGAGGAGGTACTTCTTTGATCCTGGGTAGGCACGTAGGGACAGTGGAGCAAGGAAGCTGCCGGGTTTTCCTTCCCAGCACTGGCTACAATGATGCGGGGGGATGAAGCGTGGCCTTGCACACCTGGAGGAAATAAATGGCAGCAAGTGGGAGGAATGCTGCCCCGGTGGCAGGAGTGGCAGTGAGAAAAATGGGTAGCAGGGGAGGCAGGGAGATAAACAAGGCAACGGGGCAAGAAACATAGCAGTCTATGTTAATGTACTGCTAGAAAGCCTACACCTCTTTAAGTCTCCGCCCCTCCCCTTCCATTTGCAAAACTGATAAGCCACAAGTTATAGGTACAAAAATATTGTACTTATTTTATCTAGCATTATCTATGTGTATGGCACTTTAAAGAAAATGAGAGGATAGGTCCCTGCCCCAAGGGGCTCACAGTCTAAAAACTCACACAAGTGACACAACAGAAGAAGGGGAAAGGAACTGACACAGGGATAAACATGGCTTGTTCTATCTAGCAGGGAAGCTATTGTAGGCGGCCTGGTGGAAATCATAAATGCTTCTCTGAGGGAGACCAGGATGCCCTGCATTAGATCCCTCAGAGTTGAGCAACTATAGGCCTGTTTCCAACCTGCCATGATTGGGCAAGGTAATTGAGAGGGTGGTGGCCTCTCAGCTCCAGACAGTCTTGGATGAAACTGATTATCTAGACCCATTTCAAACTGGCTTTTGGGCGGGCTATGGGGTGGAGACTGCCTTGGTCAGCCTGATGGATGATCTCCAATTGGGAATCGACAGAGGAAGTGTGACTCTGTTGGTCCTTTTGGATCTCTTGGCGGCTTTCAATACTATTGACCATAGTATCCTTCTGGAACGTCACAGGGTGTTGGGGGAGGGAGGCACTGTTTTACAGTGGTTCCACTCCTACCTCTCAGACAGATTCCAGATGGTGTCAATTGGAGTTTGTTGTTCTTCAAAATCTGAGCTTATGTATGGTGTCCCTCAAGGCTCCATACTTTCTCCATTGCTTTTTAACATCTACATGAAACCGCTGGGAGAGATCATCAGGGGATTTGCAGCTGGGTGTTGCCAGTATGCTGATGACACCCAGATCTACTTCTCCATGTCAACTTCTTCAAGAGCTGGCATATCCTCCCTAAATGCCTGTCTGGAAGCAGTAATTGGCTGGATGAGGGAGAATAAACTGAAGCTGAATCCAGATAAGACGGAGGTACTTATTGTGCGGGGTCAGAACTCCAGAGACAATTTTGATCTACCTGTTCTAGATGGGGTCACACTTCCCCAAAAGGAACAGGTTCGCAGTCTGGGAGTACTCCTGGATCCACACCTCTCCCTGGTTTCTCAAGTTGAGGTGGTGGCCAGGGGTGCTTTCTATCAGCTTCGGCTGCGTCCAGCTGCGTCCGTTTCTCGAGATCAATGACCTCAAAACAGTGGTACATCTGTTGGTGACCTCCAGACTTGACTTCTGTAATGCGCTCTACGTGAGGCCTTTGTACGTAGTCTTTGTACGTAGTCCAGAAACTTCAGTTGGTTCAGAATGCGGCAGCCAGGTTGGTCTCTGGGTCATCTCGGAGAGACCACATTACTCCCTTGTTGATGGAGTTACACTGGCTGCCAATAGGTTTCCGGGCAAAATACAAAGTGATAGTTATAAAGCCCTAAACGGCTTAGGCCCTGGGTATTTAAGAGAGCGTCTTCTTCACTATGAGCCCCACCACCCATTGAGGGCATCTGAGAGGTCCATCTCCAGTTACTGCCAACTCGTCTGATGGCTACAGAGACGGGCCTTCTCGGTTGCTGCCCCGAGATTGTGGAATGCACTCCCCACTAAGATACGACCCTCCCCATCTTTGGCAATTTTTAAAAAAACATCTAAAAACCCATCTTTTTAACCAAGCTTTCTCAGCCTTTTAAAATTTGTTGGTTTTAATTTTATGACTGATTTTAAATTGTTGAATATTTTTAACTGTTTATATGTGTTTTAATTGTTTTATGTTAACCACCCAGAGACGAAAGTTTGGATGGTATATAAATGTGATGAATGAATGAATGAATGAATGAATAAAAATATAAATAAAAATAAAATAATAAAACTGGGGGGAAATGTGTGATTATCAATGCAAGTGTGCACTGATGCACATTTTAGGTTTAGTTTCAACAGAATATGGAGACTCACTAGGCGCTAGGCCATAGGCTGATAATAAAAAGGGGAGTTAAGAGGAGGGATGGATTATAAGCATGTTATAACCTACTTCACAGGGTTGTTGTGAGGAGAAACTTAAGTATGTAGTACACCGCTCTGGGCTCCTTGGAGGAAGAGCAGGATATAAAATGTAAAATATAAATAAATATATATATATATATATAATATAAATAAAGGCAAAAGGGCAGCTTGTTTTCTTCCATGCCCATGTACCTGGAAATCTATTAATCTGTTGTCAGTTCTTTTCACTCCTGCTTCCTTCACTTGCCCTGTCTCCATTTTGAACATTTTGTATGCATCCACTGAATACTTTAAGGCATATTTTTGAAAAGAAAGTCCGTAGAGGTGAAATTGACAAGAACACTGGTCTCCTATGGTCAAATGCTTCACAGTACTAGGGGCAGAAGGGTGCGCAGGCAAGTAATGCAGAAAGGCAGGTGTACACAGCAAATTAAGGAATACCATCAGAGTCCAGCCAGAGAGTACTTTATGGGCACCAGCTATGGTAAGCAAGCAGAGGAGGTTCTTCTCCCACAATCAGAGGGGGGTCAGCCTTCTCCCAGACATGCTCAGGAAGCTTCCCCACCACCACCCCTTTTGAGAAACATTCAGTCACATGAGCTCCCACTTGAAGTATGAAGTGACACAGCCCAGACACAAATTCACCACTTCAGTGAGAACCAGGACCTATGATTATTGTTCTTGTGCTGAGGGTGGGGTTGGGAGGAATAAACACACAAACTAATATAACACCACAGAAACAATTGGTGATAATAAGACACAAGGTCCAGGCACACCCAGATATGTTTTGAGAAAGCATGGCAGCAGATCTCCATTCAAAGGATGCACTCACCCCTGAATTGTTGTGTCATTCCTATCCATCAAGGAAGCACAATCTAGTCAAGGGAACCCATTGATGTCTTGAGTGTGCAAACTTGCTGCAGTGCATCAGCCACCACTAGATAAGGATGTTTCCTTATTAGCTACCACTAGCTCCGATGTTTCTAATTTCCACTATTCCTTTTACTAAGGGAAGAGGTCAAAGTACTTCCTGTCGGAGAGGCAATTTCATAGTGTGAGGAGGAAAGTGAAGTACTGCCTTATGAATGACTGCTTAGGGATTCCCAGCCTACTGCCCATGGGAAAGGGCAGTGCTAGAGACAAGGGGATTGGAAAAGAGAAAAGAAAAAGAACAGGAATTAAAAAGAAAGGGATTGCATGGTAAATGGCAGAGTGACTCTTAGCCAAAAGATCTGATACCTTTGCCTCAGGTCAACTCGGTTCTCAAATCCAACTGGCAGGAGTAGTCTGGAAACTCTGCATGCCCTGGAATGAAGCTAGAATAAGAAGATGGTGGGCAGATTTGCAATACCAAGACACCTCATAACCCCAAACTGTGCAGCAAGAGCTAGTCATTTAGGGTAACCCTAAATAAGAAAGTTCAAGTAAACACAACCTTCAGGATCTGCCTCCAATTAACTGGACTTTGATAAATTAAAATAAAAACTAAAACAATGAAGAACAACCAGTCACCACGTTATGATTTATCTTCGATGTATTTGGCCTACATCACTCAAGGCCAAATACATCCAACTGAAGTCATCTTTGACATCTGACATTTGACATCTTTGACATCTGACAAAGATACTAAGTGGACAAGCCTCCTCAGCTCATTGGTAAAGTTGATTTTCTGTCCTCTGTAATAGCGGGGAAAGGAAGCTCTAAAGAGCTTCTTTATCATGCAGATATGCATTCTTCATAGATATGGCACACACGACTCTCTGTAATATCTAAAACTGGCTATGAAACAGACAACCTGTCAGCCACCTGACAAAGGCCTAATTCTCATTGAGGTGGTAAACCCATGTCTGGGCTGTACCCCTGCACATGGGGCTGACATAACTGCATACAAAAGAAAACGAGAACTCTGAATGCTGGAAACACATATGTCATAAGCTGAAAAAGCAAGGCTAGGCTAGAACTCTTCTCCCTGATATCCTAGTTTTCTATGTGAGGGCATCGTTTGTATGCAGGAGCATTCAGTCATGTAGGCCCTGCCTACAACCTCAGTTAGTGCAGTCCAGGCCCAGACTTACAACCTCTGTGAAAACTAGGCCAAAGATGAGTTGTGATCTCAGCTCTTCAGCTGAAACAGGAGTTGGCTTTCACAACCGATTCCTTTCATATTCCCTCTTATTCAGGACCGTTTCTTCCCGCCTCCAGTCTCTGGATTGCATCAGCTTCAGTTCTACTCTTTGTTCACCAGCTGTGACTCGAACTGTAATGGCCCACAGGTGTTTCCTTAGAGCAAGGATTGAAGAGCAGCATTTGACTGATCTATCCACTGAAGTAGAAAGTTGATAGATTACCTCCTCTCCGCTTCACCTTCTAGAAGCCTTGGGGAGAAGACAGCTTCTAGCCTCAAGAACTCCCATGGTCTCTCAGTCAGGAATCCACTGACAAGCTGACAGCAAGTGTTACTGATGACAAAGCTAAAAAGGACTGCTTTTTATTTTGTTGTCAAGCAACTTTCAACAAATTTGTAAACATGGCACCAGCAAGGCCTAGTGGAGGGGGCACTGGAATTGGTCCTGAATCCCAATATGCCCTACTGTAAATCAGACATGAATTTCAGGCTTGTTTACATAATCAGGAATACTCAAGGTTGTCGCAGACATGGGTGAATCACAGTTCCTGTCCCAACTCGGTAGAACAACATCAAGACAGACAAGAAGTTGCAGGCTTCCCCACCACCCAGCAACACATCCTCATTCACTCTTCTTTTATTCACAGGGCACTCATGTTTGCAGGGAACTCTACATTCCATTAACTGGAATGTACTCCCTGATAAAGTGAGAGCCTCCCCATGTCTGACAACTTTTAAAAAGTCTCTACAGACACAGCTTTTTAACTAGACTTGTGGTTTTAAATTGTTTTATGTTTGTTCCACCCAGGACAGAAGTTTGGGGCAGTGTACAAATATAATTAAACAAACTTGCATATACCAAGAGATAAAAACCCTGATATTGTCCACAAATTTGGAAGTGGTTAAATTCTCCCCAAGGTGGGGCAGATTCTCCCCACCGCCCATCAAGTAATTTGGAGCAACAGCCCTTCACAATTACATCATTCCCACATACCTGGGCGGTCTGTGACACCTCCTCCCCAAGCGGTCAATAACATAAACTCAGAAAATCAAGAGGGGGGGCACAATTTAGGGGTGTGCCAAATCCCAATTCAGCACATCCCTAAATTTTACCAGGCACTGTTTCCATTGCAATTATTTCAGAGGTTTAGCAGAATTTAAAGATGTTAAATAGATTAAAAGATAAAGGACGAGCATGTTTCTGTTTTTGGATAAGTTGGCTGACATCCTGAGTCAAGCTGCTCTTGCAAAAGGCTGCTGCCCTAATGCGTTATGCTAAGTCTGGAGCTTTTGTTCTAGACTAATGTTGCACAAGCATGGTGCACAAGCTGTGGCATGCCTCTCATCTCTTGCAGGGAACTTTTATGCAAGAGTGCAATTTCAAGCATCTCCATGATTTCAAACAGCTACACGATCTTGCACGAGCACGACTTTGTTCATTGCACAAGCACAGTGTTCAGATGCCAGCCATTATTTAAAATGGAAACAATGGTAACCTATTACACAGGATTGCTGATGTGAGAAAAAAGTAGGATAAATATTTGAAGCACTTTGATAAACAATGAACAACTCATATATCAATAAATAATGAACGCTATTTTTGTGAGGAAACCTTGTGTGCTTTGACAGTATGATCTTTAAGGCTATGTAACCAAATTTAACATTGTAGCTTACCTTCAGGATAATCACAGTCCTCATATGTCTTTTCAACAGAGCTTACAATTTGGCAGAGTACAGGGAGGAAGGACTGAAGACAATCTGTATTTACAGATGATCTCTAAAGACTGATATGGTCATGTTAAAAAAAAAAAAAAAAACACCCACACACCACAAACTATGCTTTCAAGAATAGAATAATGATAACTAGCTCCAACAAACGACTTGCAACTTATTTTAAGCCAATTTTGCTGCACTGATTTTTGTAGCATTACTTTAGCTCAAAAACCATATATTCTAGCTAAGGCAGCTTATAGATCATGCTGCATGTTTCCTAGAAACAATTTTTTCCTAAATACAACCATTTTTCCTAAATACCGGAAATCACCTTTGAATGCCCTTTTATGCATTAAGTTATGCCAAAGTCTCTGTTGGTGAAGCATTAATGAGAGTTGCAGAACAGAAATTAGACTTTCTGTGCTCTTGAAGGCTATGATTTCAATAGGCAATGCTTTCTAAATTAGCACAACATTACAATATATAAAGAGGGCACAAAGTAAATAAATATTCTTTTCATATTTCTGTCCCCATCATTCATGCAACCGTTTATATATAGCGTAGCATCCACAGCTTTCTTTATATATAGGGTAGCATCTTCTGTCTCATATATAAATGATACTGGCTCTAAAAATATTTCACTCTAGCAAGAACCAGTTGTCAAATAAAAGTATACAAACAAGGAGTACTGCAACCAAGACAAAACCTCACAAACTGGAATATGACAGAAAAGATGCAGTGCATATTATTTGATATGTTTTTTACAAAATTATGAAGGATACAAAACAGCCAGTATTCTCTCCACTCCATACCCATTCCGATTTTCTTTTTGTTTCCCCAGAGGAATATCACCTCAAACTAAAGTATACAAGAATACATGCTCTTACTGAATAAACCGTGAAGAACTCCCCGCATTTCCCCATTCAGTTATTCAGTGGTTCAAACAAACATGTATAATCTGAACAGCAGGGCTGCTGCAAAACCATATTCCCTGCGGTTTCCCTCAAATGTACTATGTTCCCACATCTTTGCAACAGAAGCTAGCTGTGCACAGCACTAATTGGCAGAAACCTGTGATGTCACAAAAGCTCTCCTTTTCAGGGCATTTGATAAAAATTTTAAGGCATGTATGGTATTTTTTTTTTTAATTAAAAAATAGAACAGAACCACCCAAAGGCAGCAAATTAACTTGCAGAAACAGACTAGTAGTGCTCTAAGCAGTTTTTAAAAAGCAGGCAGCCTACCTGGAGCATGAGGGAGGAGCAAAACCTAATTAACTCTCATTGTATAAAACTGTCAATTTTATTTATTGTTCAGTTTTTATACCACCTTTCATAAGGCATCCCAAGGTGGTTTACAAAAATTAAAATAAAATAAAACTTCATAAAAATCACATTTTAAAAAACCAGTTAAACAGTAAAAACCATAATACCCTCAAAAAACAGCCACCATAAAAAGACAAACAGAAGCAGGAGAACTGAGAGACATAGCAGCCCCTAAGGGGTAAGAACATAAGAACAGCTCTGCTGGATCAGGCCCAAGGCCCATCTAGTCCAGCATTCTGTTTCACACAGTGGCCACCAGATGCCACTGGAAGCCTACAGGCAGGAGTTGAGGGCATGCCCTCTCTCCTGCTGTTACTCCCCTGCAACTGGTACTCAGAGGGATCCTGCCTTTGAGGCTGGAGATGGCCTATAGGCCTCCAACAAGTAGCCATTGATAGACCTCTCCTCCATTAAGTTATCCAAACCCCTCTTAAAGCCTTCCAGGTCGTTGGCTGTCACCACATCTTGTGGCAAAGAATTTCACAAGTTGATTATGCGTTGTGTGAAAAAATACTTCTGTTAGGGTAAACGCCACAAATACAAAGGTATTTAGTTGTTTTTAAAAGCAGCCACAGATGTCAAATAGTGGACATTCACTGAGAGCACATTCCAGAACCTGGGGGCACCAGCAGAGAATCTGTCCCACATCAGGCCCTTTCAGATTCTAGATTCCATGAAGAGGGATTCTGCAGGGAAGCTGTTTTCATTTGTAAGCACCCCACAGAATAGATGGCATAGGACAGGGAGGCAGAAAAAGAACTACAATTTAAATGGTTGAAAAATCAGGATCCCATCTAGCATCCACAACTGATGATGATGAACAGCCCAGCTGCTCCTCAGAATAATCAGGAACCCACTTGGAGGTCTGTCTCAATAATTTCCAAGCCACAGACTCCACAGAAGCTAGCCTACTCTTGGTATTGGTCCTAGGAGGTGGAGTGAGAGGAACAAACTTTTAACAAGCCCTTAAAAATCTGGAAGCAATAAATATGATTGAAGGGCAGAATCCACCAAAATCTTCCCACACAAAGAATCAAAGAACCAAAACTTTGCTAGATTATCTCAGTTCAGCATTCCAAGAAACTACAGCACTTTCAGTCCAATGCATAGAACAAAGAAGCATGACATTTATTGAGGATAAGTAGGAAGAAAATATAAAAAGAGAAGGCACGAAATAGAAGCAAAACATTCATACACACACACACAATTTCTAATCTGATAGTTGAAAACCTAAGTCTGAAACTGAATTCGGACTCCAGCAACTGGTCCAGAAAGTATATGCCACCAATGTGGAAAACACTGGTACTACCTGCAGACTTTTTTTTTTAAAAAGTGTTTATCAGTTGCAGGCCTGGGGATATCCGATGTAAGTTATTCTCTGCTCCAGCCTGGACATCTTTCTATGAAGGCACTCATTTGCCCCTGGCAAGTAATCAGTTAGAAACTGTAAACTTGGCAGACTCCCTGATGATCTAGCAGAGGGTACATGACACATTTCCTGGACTCCCAGCTAAGCTGAGACAAGTTATCACCTGAGAACATAATCAAATGAAAGAAACATTGGTAGACTTACCGTGAAGGGTTCTTTTTCAAGTATGGGGAGGGCATCCTTCACACGGTGAGTTGTCAGTCACTGCATGCTCTGAGACAGGGCCAATAAGATTTAAGCAGGACCGTTACTCCCTCTATCGAGCCCAGCTTGCCCAGTTCTGGTCTTGTAGAGCAATCCGCAGTCTCGCAGTCTCTATAACTCTATAACTCAGAGAGGAAATAAGGAGAAAAAAGGGAGATGAGCAAGGCTGGACCACAGCGAGAGACCCCTCAGAAAGGAGCAAAAAGGGAAAGGAAAAGTGATAGCCAAATCTATGCACCCTAGGAGGAGTTCCGCCTCCCAAAAAACAAACTCTCCACCCAAGCATCCGAGGGCAGGCCGGATGCCCTCCCCATACTTGAAAAAGAACCCTTCACGGTAAGTCTACCAATGTTTCTTTTTCCACGTATGGGGAGGGCATCCTTCACACGGTGGGACATATCCAAGCTAATGTGTGTGTGGGAGGGTATCAGATGCTGAAAATCACACCTTGTAAAAACTATAACACTCTTTGCAGGACTGTACGTCCCAAGGCTGCTTGTGATTGATGGAAGGATGGAATTTTGTAATGCTTAACGAAGGGTGATGAGGAAGACCAGGTTGCTGCTTTACAAATGTCTTCCACAGGTACCCTGGCCGAGAAGGCCGCCGATGCCGAAGCACTCCTAGTAGAATGCGCCGTGATTCCAGATGGAATGGGTAGATGCAAGGATTCATAAGCCAATGCAATAGTGGCTCTAAGCCACCGCGCTAAAGTCTCCTTAGAAGCCTTGGTTCCCAACTTCGAAGGTAAGAAACAAACAAAGAGTCTGATCTCCTAAATGCTTTGATCCGTTTCAAGTATATACGAAGTGCCCTCCGGACATCTAGCGAGTGCCAAAGATGCTCTTTCGTATGATGAGGATTTGGGCAAAAGGATGGTAACACGATATCTTGAGCTCTATGGAACATTGAATTCACCTTGGGGAGAAAGGTGGGGACCAATTTCATTACGACGGCTTCTTTTTGAAAAACACACAGCTCATCCCTAGCCGATAAGGCAGCAAGTTCGGAGACTCTCCTGGTGGATGTTATAGCGACCAGGAACAGAACCTTAAAGGTCATCAACTTTAGCGAAATCTTACGTAGTGGTTCAAAGGGATCCTTCGTGAGCGCCTGGAGGACCTTATCCAAGTCCCACGAAGGAAACCTAGGAACCGGAGGTGGATTCAGGTTAACCGTGCCTCTCAAAAATCTCCTAATGTCGGTATGGAGAGAATGTGAGTCCATGCTGCCAAGATTCAGGACTGATGACAGGGCGGAGGTCTGTCTTCTTAGAGTAGCGGGGCGGAGACTCCTGTCAATCCCTGCCTGCAGAAAGCTAAGCACGGAGGCCACCCCGGCACGTGTCGGATCAAGTCCTTCCTTGCGTGACCAGTCACAGAAGGTTGCCCATGTCATTTGATAGATGCGCTTCGTGGAGTGACGCCTCGCTGCCAGGATAGTTTTTTGGACTGGTTCAGAATATCCTTTGTCTTCTAATGTCCGGCGCTCAATCTCCACGCGTGAAGGCGGAGCCAAGCCGGATCCAAATGCAGCAGAGGCCCCTGACTGAGAAGATCGGGTCTGTCGGGCAGAGCCCATGGTTTGTGCATGGACAAGGCCAACAGATCCGAAAACCACGGGCGTCGTGGCCAGAATGGGGCTATCAGAATAATTTCGGATCCCTCGGTCACCAGCTTTCTGACGACTCTGCGCAGGATCATCAGCGGAAGGAAGGCGTACAGTAGAACTCCCCAAGGCCACCTTGCAGTCAGGGCGTCCACCTGTTCCGCCTGAGGACAAAGGTGGCGCAGGAAGAACCTTGGCAGTTTGCTGTTCGAGGGAGAAGCAAATAGGTCCACTACTGGGGGGCCCCAAATTTTTGAGATCTGATCGAACACCCCCTGGTGGAGCGACCATTCCCCCGGATCCAGGTACTGCCTGCTCAGCCAGTCTGCCAGGACGTTCAACTGACCGGCCAGATGTTCCGCAGCTATCGAACGCAGATGAACTTCTGCCCAACTGAACAACGCGTCCGACTCGAGCATCAGAGACCATGACCTCATTCCACCCTGATGGTTCAGATGGGCTTCGGTCGTAACGTTGTCTGTGCGGACTAGCACATCTCTGCCTTCGATGTAAGCCTGGAACTGCAACAGAGCCAAGCGGACAGCCTTCAGCTCTAACCAATTTATGTTGTGGCAGAGATCCTCCTGACTCCATGTTCCCTAGGCCCGGTGATCGAGGAAGTGGGCTCCCCAACCATAGAGGCTGGCGTCCGTCGTGATCACATACCTCTGTGCGAGCTCCAGGGGCAGTCCTTGTAACATGACCGGCGAGGTCCACCATCGAAGAGAGTGCTGAACCGGTACGGTCATCCTGACCCAGACGTTTTCCCTGTTCATAATGTGCTCCTGGTGAGGCAGAAGGAGCCACTGAAGAGGCCTGGAGTGCCATCTTGACTAGGGCATGCAGTCAAAGCAGGCCACCATCATGCCCATAAGCTGAGCCAAACAAAGGAGCGGCGCCTTCTTCCTGCGTGCAAGAGAAGTGACTGTCTTCACAATCTTTTGCCTCCTTTCTTCGGGTAGGCGGACGATCGCTGTCTTGGTGTCGAACAACACACCGAGATGAACTAGGACCTGAGTAGGTCGTAGGTGGCTCTTCACGGCATTTATGAGAAACCTGTGGTTCTTTAGGATGCTGACCGTGAGACGGACACTCTCTTCTGCCTCCTCCGCTGAAGGGGCGCGTAGCAAAACATCGTCTAAGTAAGGGTATGCGTGTATGCCCTGCAACCGGACATGGGCAATGACCGCCACCATTAGCTTTGTAAACACCCTCGGCACCGTGGAGAGGCCGAAGGGGAGGGCCTTGTACTGGTAGGAGCGACCGTTGTACGAGAAACGGAGAAAACATCTGAAATCCGGATGAATTGGTACGTGAAGATAAGCCTCCGATAGATCCAGCGAGGCCAACCAGTCCCCTGGAAGGACTGCCGCCTTGATGGATCTGAGGGACTCCATTCTGAAATGCCTTTTCTTCACGTACCGATTTAAACGCTTCAAATTCAAAATTGCCCTCCAAGACCCGTCCTTTTTGGGGGCCAGGAAAAGGAGGGAGAAAACCCCTTTGTTGCTCTGCCGTGCAGGAACCAACTCTATGGCTTGAATGTCTAGTAGATGTTGTATGGCATCCTGCATCAGCTTTTTCTTCACCGGGTTTTTTGACATGGGCGTGGCGTAGAAAAATTCTGGGGGCGTAGAGGTGAACTCTATGCGGTACCACTGAGAAATGGTGTGAAGCACCCAGGAGTCTGTGGACGTGTCCCCCCAAACTGTGGCAAAGGCAGTTAACCTGCCTCCTACCTGGCAGTAGTCATTGTTTACGGGCACGGCGATCCTGTCCAACGGTGAAGGATCCTCCACGTCTGTTGGTTCCTCTGACTCTCGGGTTCCAGGATTGGCGCCAGGAAGGCCTATACTGGTGCCCTCTGAACTCTCTGTCTCTGAAATTGTCTCGATAGCCAGCCATGCCTGATCTTCCGAAGGGCCTGAAGGGACGAAAGGAGTATTGAGAATTTGTCCCCCCTCGAAAGGGCCTCCCCCGTCCCATCGGCATGGCCTTCTTTTTCTCTCGTGTTTCAACCAATACTGGGTCTAATGCCTCCCCAAATAACTTTGTCCCGCAAAAGGGGGTGGCCGCCAGCGCCGACTTAGATTTAGAGTCGACATTCCAATGCCTTAACCATAGGCCTCTACGGACCGCTACATTGGCCGCCATAGCCCTAGAGGCATGCTGTAAACAATCCAGGCTGGAGTCAGCCATTAGCGCAGAAGCCCTTGCAATTTTGTTCAGGCCTTGACGCAGCTTGGTGAGCTCCGGAGGTACCAGTTTTGCCAGCTCCTTTGTCCAGAGAATTGTAGCCCTGGCAAAAATAGAGTTCGTGGAGGCTGCACGGATGATGGTCGCCGAGGCTTCGTGCACTTTCTTCAAGAGGTGATCCGTCTTCTCCTCCTCTGGGGACTTGAGGAATTCCTCACCTTCCTTGTTGACCAAGGCTCCGGTCACCAATTGCGCAACTGGAGCATCGACCACTGGTACAGCTATCAAGGACATAATATCTGAAGGCAGAGTATACAATTTTTTAGGAAAGTTTAAAGATGGTTTAGACGCCATAGGTACCCCCCCATTCTGCCAACATTACTTCTTTGAATAAGGATGGAAAGGGAACTGTGGCTGGGGATACAGAAGTAGATGGAAAGACTTCCTGATCAAGACCCGGTACAGCCTGAGGGCCAGGATCCTCACAGACATCTTTAATTGCCCTCTTAGCCTTAGCCAAAAGAATTTCAAACTCATTAAGGGAAAACAATCGTGCTGAGGAAGGCATTTCTGAGGGAGCCTGTTCGTCAGACAGCTCCCCTTCCTCTTTTTCCGATTCATCAGAACTCGAACCCGGATCCCGGGGACGACTAACGAGCGCGTCTGACATGGGAACTCCCCCGTGAGTAGTGGATTTTTCCCGACCCCCACGATCCCCTTGCGAAAATTCCACCATGGGGGCTGTAACATTAGTGGGGGCTGTAACATTAGATCTGGCGCCGGTTCTTTTAGCAACTGGAGAATCCTCCTCCCCTGAGGAATAATCATGCGGAATTCTCCTATGGCGACGCTTCCTGGCGGTCCTAGCCAGCCAGACCCTTTCTCCCACAGGGATGGATTGTCTGACCGGACTGGAGTCCGGTGAAGAGGAAAAGGAAGGGTGCCTGCCCCTGCGTTGCCTGTCCTGATGTGTGTTGGCGCCCACCGTTTCAGTTTGACCCCCCGCTGGAGTAGTGCCAGCCACAGGGTTTATTATACCCCCTTGAACGTCAGACCTGGTCACAGGGGCTGAAGTAGAGGCACTAATAGTACCCTGCTGGGTAAGGAGCGGAGACACCACCGTGAGACAATTCTTCTGAACAAAGACACTAAGCCACGCTAGTTCCTTTGGTGACAATAACTCCCTGCTAGGACCTACAGTGCCCATCAGCGGTTCCCCCGCCGAATCACTCAACACCGAAAATGGAGGATGCAGCTGTTCCGACCGAGCCGACAAGGCGCATGGCTCCCCAGCCGCCTGTATAACCGGCAGCAATGTCCCAGCAATTGGTCCTATTGAGCTCGGAGAAGCCGCGGCCGTTGCCGATTTATCTAAAATGGCGGTCGCCATTTTGGCGGGAACAGCCGTTACGTCTTTCCCCAGCTGCCGCTCTCTCACTGCCTTCAATTGGAGCCTTTCGCTCATAGGCGCCTTCAGCAGGAGGGAAGCCTTAGCCTTTTTCTTCTTTTTAGGCTTTTCGCCCTTTGCCCCTAAGTGCTTTAGCTTCTTGGGCGCTTTAGAATGGCCCGTAAGCACTTTCTTTTTTGCAGGCACTTCCACCCGCGGCGGAACACTCTCTGCCGACATCAAGCCTGCCGCGGCAACTTCAGAACTTTCCCCAGCCCCCGAGGAGACTATTGGGGACTTTTGCATTGGGGCATCAGAAAGGGGCCCTTCAGAGAGGGAACCCCGCAACATGTCGCAAGTGTGAGCGATCTCCATAAATCAGGCTTCAAAACAGCGGTAAGGCGAAAGGAAAGCAGACAGCACAGAACTGCACAGATATCACGGAAAAGCGAAAGGATGAAATTGACCAGAAAGACACAAACGGAAACAATAACAGGGGAAAACCACAACAGAGGAAAGAATCACCGACCGTAATGTCGCCAACAACTCCTTTCCACCCCTAGCACACAGAAGAATGGAGAGAGGAAAATAAGCAGTACTGTCCCAGAGCGAAGACAGGACCAGAACTGGGCAAGCTGGGCTCGATAGAGGGAGTAACGGTCCTGCTTAAATCTTATTGGCCCTGTCTCAGAGCATGCAGTGACTGACAACCCACCGTGTGAAGGATGCCCTCCCCATAAGTGGAAAAAGTACTGTTTCCAGAATAGCAGAGCCTGAATCCTGTATACCTGTATACACCAACCTAAGAATAAAGACCAGTCTAAGCCCTTGAATCATCAAAAGCTGGATTGGGAAGTGTGCTTTTTTGCATTAAAAAAAATTAAATAATCTAATAAGATAAGTGTTGATTTTAATACATGTATTTTTAAAAAAATGCACTGCTGCCTAAATAGTTTGCATGGAAGTTAGATGCCTACTTCAGCTCCCAAATAAAATTCTTGCTTAAAACGCAAAAATCAAAATAGGAACACCACAATTGGGGAGCTATACTATGCTTCTGGAAATATTTTTCAAAAATGCTTTTGTTAAAATTACTTGTGTTGCCCATTAATGGTATTCACAAAATGTTCTTTAACTTGAGTCATCAGATAATGCTTTACATACAATGGAAACCAAACTTTTATTTAAGAAAAGAAGGGATTGATATTCATGAGACAAGATGAAGAAAAGATAGGCCAGGTCTGAAATGTATTCTTTGCAGATGTCACAGAAGACATTATGATCAAAAGACAGACAACAATGAGAAGCAGCTTCAAAGACACAGCTAAAATGGATAGGGAAGTTGCACTCAGACATAAGCAGAAACAGCTCACACATGAATGAAACAACTTTGATGCTGTGAGATAGATCAAAAAGAGTGACGTCTCAGTAAAAGTGAGGTCCTCCTCCCTTAAAATCACTGGAGCACATTGTTTTTAATCGAAATCCGAGAGAAAGGACATCATAAAAGCAGACATTGTTATGCTGGTCCCAGAAAATCAGAGATACAAAAAACGATCTCTATAGGGAGAGATGGATGATCAACAGGGAATAGACAGGAGGAGAGTGGCTCTGTTATTCCTTTTGGATCTCTCGGCAACTTTTGATACTATCGACCATAGTATGCTTCTGGACTATCTGAGAGGGTTGAGAGTGGGAGGCACTGCTTTGCAGTGGTTCCACTCCTACCTCTCAGGCAGATTCCAGATGGTGTTGCTTGGAGACTGCTGTTCTTCAAAACATGGACTTTTATATCACGTCCCCCGGGGCTTCATACTGTCTCCAATGTTTTTAACATCTACATGAAATCGCTGGGAGAGATCACCAGGAGATTTGGTGCAGGGTGTTATCAGTATGCCAATGACACCCAAACCTATTTCTCCATGTCAACATCATCAAGAGAAGGCATAAACTCCTAAATGTCAGCCTGGAGGCAGTGATGGACTGTATGAGGGAGAAAAAACTGAGTCTGAATTCAAATAAGACAATGGTACTTATTGCGCAGGGTCAGAACTCAGGAGACAATTTTGATCTGCCAGTTCTGGATGGGGTCATACTTTCCCAAAAGGAACAGGTACGCAGTCTGCGAGTGCTTTTGAACCTAATCCTCTCCCTAGAGTCTTAAGTTGAGGCAATGGCCAGAGGTGCTTTCTATCAGCTTCGGCTGATACACCAGCTGCATCCATTTCTTGAGATAAAACTACTTCAGAACAGTAGTACATATGCTATCAACCGCCATACTTTACTACAAAGTGCTATATGAGGGGCTGCCTTTGTACGTAGCTCAGAAACTGCAGTTGGTACAGAATATGGCAGCCAGGGTAGTCTTCGGGTAATTTTAAGGAGACCATATTACTCCTATATTAAAAGAACTGCACTGGCTATCACAGAGTTTCTGGGCAAAATACAAGATGCTGATTATATCCTATAAAGGCCTAGATAGCTTAGGCCCAGGGTATTTAAGAGAACATCTTCTTCACTCTGAGCCATATCGCCCACTGAAATCATTTGGAGAGGTTCATCTGCAGTTGCCAGTTCATCCGGTGGCTACATAGGGACAGGCATTCTCTGTTGCTGCCCTGAGACTCTGGAATACCCTCTCTGCTGAAATAAAAGCCACCCCATCTCTGACAACTATTAAAAGTCTCTAAAAACACATTTAACTCATTCCTCGACAACTGTGGTTTTGAGTATCCGCAAATGGGAAATTGTGTCCAGTCTCACCAAATGCAACCAAAGTATCTGCAGTTGGTGAGGGGTGTCTTTTTTTTAGTGATTTGGGGGGTTCCAAGGACAAATCTGCTCATTCCTCCTGTCGATGCTCGTGATTTAAAGTGCCTTTGAATAATTTTGGGTGGTCCAAAAGATTTCCAGATGTTAAATCTTCTCATTCTTCTCAGTGATCCGGGGGGGGGGGGTTTGCTGAATTTTTTGGATTTTTCTTTTACTTTTTTGGTCTTTTCATTATCTCAGTTCCCCTAAGCTCCTATTTCCCATTCATTTCGATGGTTCACCAACCGCGAATTTGCAAACGATGGGGTTTTGCTGGAACAAAACCCACACGGTTGGCTAGGGATGACTGTATTCACCCAAGCTTTTTAACTAGACTTGTGGTTTTAAATTGTTTTCAGGTTGTAATTTCTGTTTTAATTTGTTTTATGTTGCTGTAAGCCACCCAGAGACAAAAGTTTGGGGAGGTGTACAAATGTAATACATAAATTAAATAAAAATAAAATAAGTGTTGTCTTCTCTTCTCTTAGTTAAAAGCACGCAACTCTCTGGGTCACAGAGAACCCTCAACAAGCACAGTAAATAGCTAGTTCTCAGATTATGCAGCAGACTTGTTTTTGCAATGTGTCTGTGCAGTAATCCCTGCTCTCCTAACAGTCAATGCTTCATAAATCTGAAGCCGTAAAATATATGACTCTGCCACTTTTAATCTGGATAGAAAACATCACAAGTTTGCCCTCAAGATCAATAATTCCCAAACCATATGCCACCTACTGTCATGAGAACTTAATTAAATAATTAAAGGGCTCCCATGAGCCCCAAATTCCCACAAAGGATGCTACCTAATGCATCTTTGCATGATTCTCCGCTCTGGCTTCCTTCAAATTAGTCTCCACTAGAGACAAGCTATGCCTCCAATCACAGAGTCCCTTACCTACCTTCGCACTTAGAAGAAGCAAAACACAAGATCAAAACAGAAAGGTTGGGGGCGGTTTTAGCCGAGTTCGGCTGGGCTAAAGAAGATATCAAATTATATATTTTAAGTGTTTTTAAAAGGATCACCTTCCCCTGCCCCATATAAGGTTCCCACTCACCCCACCCAGTTCCTTCCCTACAGTTAAACAGATTATCAAAGTGAAGCCTTCTCAGTTTCACAAGTGGATAAACTGTGGTTTACTTCAAAAGAATGTATTTATATGTTTCAGCGCTGGTGCACATACATTATTTATGGAGCACCATCTATGTATATGGTGTTTATGAAAGACAAAAAGTCAGTTCCCTGTCCCAAGTGATTTATAATCTAGATAGCACCAGAGGGAACACAAGAGAGGAAGGGGAGGAATTGTAGGCAGCAGAGAATATGCAAATATTTAAGTTGCACATACTTGAGTTTGGTTATAGTAGGCAAGGAATGAGGACAAAGGATAGTGCCAAAGACTTCACAAGGTGAGGCTGAAGAAGGAATGTGAAGAAAGTAAGATAGGAGGCACTCACTGCACAGATGCTCCAGGATGTTTTCCCGACTACGGGATTTGCAACGGCTAATGCATTGCAAACTGTGATGGAATAGTGTTGGTTTCAAAACAAGAGTAAAGGGTTGCTTAATGCTTCATTGTAAGCTGGTGGCCATTTATATTTTCCATCCCCAGAAACTTATTTTCCAGGCACAAGTGTCCATATTCCCCTTGAAATACGTTTACCTGCCCCTCCTCCTGCTCCATTTGAGCCAATGGAGTTGTGGAATATGTGTGATGTGGTTTTTAAAAAAAAAAATCAATGGGGGCGTGAAAGGAAACCCTGTGACAAGCCTGGAAGGGGGAAGAGAGGAACTGGCACACCTGCGTGGGCACTCTCTTTTATGGCGGCGGCAGCGGCAGCCAGAAACCCCTTAGCTCCCCCGGCGGAAGCTGAGGCAGCCTCGCTGAGGGGAGCAGGCGGCCCGTTGCTCACTGGCCACCGCCACCACTCCCCCACCCCCAGAGTCAAGGCGGGCACACGGGCAGCCTCACCAAGCAGAGCAGGCTGCTTCTGAGGATACCATGGACAGCCCGGAAAACAAACAAATGGATCATAGGATCTATGTAGTCGCTAAGAGCCGATACCGACTTGACGGCACTAAATCAGTCAATCAATCAAGAGCTTGAATTAATTATTCAAGCAGCCAGGCAAAGAAGGAGACTCTTCCAGCCTTCGAGGAGCCAAGTCAACCCCTTAGCTCCCTTCCTCGCCAGGAACCGGGCTAAGGGAGACCATGTGTGCAGAGGGGTAGAGAGTCATCTCCCTTATAGATTTCAACTGGCCTAGTAGTGACCTCTCTCCCCACCTCATTCTGTCCTGCCACACTGTCTTGGACAAGAAGAGAAAGCAAGCCTGGGAAGCAGACTGGAAGGTTAGGCCTAATACAAAAAGACAGTATTTTTCAAGTGGAATCTGGCCCATTTTCTGAATGAAAATGTCAAACAACCAGCTTCATTAATAAGGCAAATAAACTAACTACATTATTCATTCAACTCTGTAAGTATTTAATGTATAGCAAAATCCTTGCTCCCCTAATAATGTTCTTTGAGCCCCCAAACTAGTAGTTCTAGAGCAGGCGTAGGCAACCTTGGCACACTAGCTATTGTTGAACTTCAACTCCCATCATCTCAATTGTAATTCAGCAAGGTTGCCTACCCCTGCTCTAGTCATTCTTCCATAAGGGCACCATGTTATGCTTGTTAATAGCACGAAAGTCACTTCCCTATAAAGTAGACTGTATACACCATTATTGGTAGAGGTATAAAACTCTCAGTGGGGATGAGGGTGGGAATGGTGAATTGACAACAAAAACGCATTGCATATAAGACATCTGTTCACAGATAACACAAAAAGCACATACAGAAGAAAGCTGAAATGATATTGTAAATCCACCTTCCTACACTGGCAGCAACTTCTGTCTTTCACACATGCACACCCAACAGCTGGAAAGAGACACAAACGTGCTTTAAGTGGCACATGTGAAATTGGTCTAAGATTAAAAGAGGAATAAAATGAGGAAAAACCACTTGGCACAGCAGTACCTGTAGACTGTATTTAGGCAAAGAAGGGCTGCTGATCCTTGAAAGTAGTATAGAAAATTGTTAATGGAGATAGGAACAGGTGTCCTAGAAGCAGGTTAACTTTTGGAGGAAGTCAATTAAGGACAAGAGCAAAAAAGCTGCTGTAACAATGCAAGGGATGAAACTAAATCATGAGGGAGAGGTTGGCTAAAAACCATAAGAATGCAAAATCAGATGAGTGCTGGCAGTTCAAAGAAATGAGAGCACATAAGATTGGGTAAAGGAGGAGATAATGGAGAACAACATTTCAAGGGATGCCAGAAACAGAAAAAGAGAAGGGCGAGCCAATAAAGGAAACACTGTAGGAGACATTAGTAAAGATAACAGAAGAAATGGAAGGCAAATCTGGGAAAGATGAGTAATGTAAAAACACAAGAGAAAGTTCCAGGAGGTGGGAGCAAAGAAAGCTTTTGATTTAACTCCATTGTGAGCACTAAAATCAGGATTGGGGTAGGGTAGAGAATGGTCAGCTTTCCAATCAAGTTTCCCATCCTGAAAAAGATTACTCTCAAAGAAAGTAAAATTATCTCATCTAATCTGAAGAGAATACTACAGAATAAAATATAAAGGGTCAGGCTAAGGCTGGCAGGGCTAGCCTAATTCATTAGGGCCACATTTTCCTTCCACAGGACAGATACACATTAAAACAATTGCTCATTTTGAAAGGAACTGTACTTTGACTTATCCTAGTCATTCAATTCATTCAAATGAATTTGACAGCATTTATTTATTACATTTATTTCTGTGTGCTGTGCTGATATTTCCTTTTGGCTGTCAGCCCTGGTCAAAGAAAGAGAAACCCTGCAGGAAGCAACTAAATTTGGTTGTTCTGAGGGGTTACCTTGGGGGACATGGAGATCAGCTTTCCAGTGAGAGGTGGCAGCAAGGGTAAT
This sequence comes from Hemicordylus capensis, assembly GCF_027244095.1. Taxonomy (NCBI): domain Eukaryota; kingdom Metazoa; phylum Chordata; class Lepidosauria; order Squamata; family Cordylidae; genus Hemicordylus; species Hemicordylus capensis. The sequence goes on along the minus strand of NC_069657.1, from coordinate 389,536,441 downwards.
AGGAACAGAAGATGATGGAATTATGAAAACGTTTGGGTTTTACAGACAGCGGAACAGATCTCAGAGTAGGACTAAAATGCTGAAGTAAAGAGCATGCAAAGAAAGAAAGAAAGAAAGAAAAGCTACTGCTGTTACTGAGGCAAAAGTACAAAACAAGCATCAAATTGGCAACCAAACACCCATTTATCATCTGTATTGTCATCAGAATACTTCTACTTTGCAGCAGTTCTTGCTTTAGCTGGCACAATTTATAGTATTCTGTTGTACACCAAACACCTCGGCAATGTATTACAGCAGTACAGGTCATGAATGGTAATGGATAGATAATTCACTTCTGAAGGGACAGCAGGGCCTGCAAAAGCAGTTTTAAGCCAACAGAGTTCAAGAGAATTCAAGTACTATGGAGACGGATGCCTACTGCACTTACAACTCTTCAAGTGCCAAAATTCACCAAAGTGCTGTTTCAACAAGGTGCATGATTTGGAGAGAGAGAGTGTAGAGTCATGAACTTGAAAAGACAGCCTTAATTAACATATCCTATGCAGGTTTATACTGAATCTTATACAAATCCTATGCACTATATCCTACTACAAATATTTATATATCGCTCTTCAACCAAAGTTCACAAAGCGGTTCACAAATAAAAATACATAAATAAAATGGTCTCCTGTCACCAAAGGGCTCACAATCAAAAGAATCATAAGGGAGATACCAGCAACAGCCACTGGAAGGATGCTGTGCTGGGGATGGATAGGGCCAGTTGCTCTCCTGCTGCTAAATATAACAGAATCGCCACTTTAAAAAGGTGTCTCTTGCTCAGTTAGCAGAGGTAACTGAATATCAAAAGACCATATAAATGAGCAAAACATTTTGTAGCTGGTTTAGTGTTTTTGTTTTTGTTTCTTCTCAAGGGTGCTTTACAGGCTTGAGATTTAATGCAAACTTTTAATCCACAGTAGTATTTTTGGAATAGTGTAAACATAGTATGGAAAAAATCTGCAGTTGAAAGACGTAGCTTTTTGTTTCTGTGGACATTTTTAAATGAGAGTGGGAACAAATCATACAGCAGAGAGGAGGAATCTTAAGAGGAGGAGTCTTCATGCAGTCCTGCAATTTTTTTCCTGCACACTGACCTGCAGTAGGAAGGGCAGGGCTACAAGCAGGAAGTGGGAGGATCACCTCTTCCATTATAAGCACTTATATACAACCAGTTGTCTATTCTGCCCCCCCCCCCCAATAATGCCCATTGGAAATCTTTAGAGCCAGAATTTATAAACTGAAGAACTTACCATTTTGGAGAGGGATGGAAGCACTACTGTACCCCTAACTATCCCCCAGTACAGAAACCAGATGAAAACTCCTCTCCGGGCTACTTCTGACATTACATTTCCCTAATCACATTTTTAAAGCAGATAGTTGTTGTGACACCAGATATACTGTTTCTGAGTACAAGGTGTAATAATTCCAGAGAAGGAAGTAGAAGCTTTGCTCAATGGAAGACTCATATCTGTGTTTGGCATTACAACATTATAAGTATGCATCTTTGGCCATTTTCTTTATCTCCCTGTACTTTAAAATATGAGTATGGAGCTGTTACTGTCACCCAAAGCCTAAATACTTCTCTGAGGAAGAAATCAGTTGCCAGAAGAAAACGTTTGACAAAGAACTTTTTATTCACCCAGGCCTTTAATAGTTGTATTGTTTACTACTGTTTTCATCCAGCTAATACTTATTTGCTGTTTGTTAACTTGCATTTAAGTCTGCATTTTGTTGTTTTTAAATGTTATACTGATGGCTGCTTTGAGAGGCAATTGTCTGACCAAGCAGGATAAAAACATTACAATAAAGAAAAAACATGAGCCGGCTATGGAATGGCTAGGAGAGACTTTTAACACTGCAGAATTCTAAAAGGATTGCTACCCATTTCTGCTTGGCAGAAAAATGCTTTCGTGTAGGACAATATATTGTACATATACATGCCCAAAATCTAATCTTAGATCTTTATACTAAGACTTATAGATGAGTCTCAGAGACCTGGATGAGGATAAGATCCACACAGGGCATCTGCCTGTGCTCTTGGAGTAATACTGCCACCTGTGCACCAGCTGCAAGAGTACTTATGAAAGAAATCCACCATACAGAAGTGTCCCCCCTCCCCGTTTCCTGATCAGACGTTTGCTGCCTGCATAGGACATGTGCTCACACTGCAGCTGGTGCTGGCATAATCAGGGCTTTCGTTCAGATACAACTGTACTAAAGCCAATTGGAGAGAACAAGGCCAGCATCTGAAGTCCTAGTCATTTCACAGTACAACTGGCTCTATATACAATGTGCTTCTGAACTTCAGCTTAGTGCTGATTCAAGTGGAGATTGGCAAATACAGACAGGAAGACACAAACTAAGAGGCTGAACCAAGGGGGGAAAACAGTGAGACAAATGTGAAGGCAGCAAGAAAATAAGGAAACAGCCTGATCAAGTGTTAGAAGACATGCACGCACAAAAATATATGAAAAATGGATTCAAAAGGAAAAACAGAGACAATTAGCATGAAATACAAATGCTAGGATTTGTATTATGCTAGGACAAAATTAAGTATGTTGTACAAGTTTAAAAATGAACTATACAAATGGCTATGTAAGCTGCCAAATGAACAAAGGATAAACTATTATATTTCAGAAGTGTAACTGGCCAAGAAAAAAGAAACAAGTAAAATGTTAGGAAACAGATGGATTACTCAATGTGACAGATCCAACATCACTAGAAACCCGTTTAAAATCTTAAGTGGAAAATGAGACAACGGAATACCACATTTAACATGTCTATGCACAAAAGAAAAAAATCAGAAAGACACAGAATTACTAGAAAATTAAACCATCTTATCAATGCACAGTTTATTTCTCATATTACTCTCTTACTTATTTTTAAAAGCTGGATCAGATAATACATTTTTGATCATGAAAGAAAGTATCATGTTTGCTTTCTGAGATCACTCTTTGGAAATTCAACTCAAATCCTACTAGCACTCAAGTGCAATGTAATGCACTTTACAATGCAAGTGGCTCTCATTTAATGGGCTTCTGAAATTCAGCTGGATGTCAGGTCATCCCACCCCATAATTGACAATGTACAGGGCAATCTCACCCTAAATAGAAAGAATGTCTTAGCCTTCTAATGCCAAGATACAAGGACCAAAAGCACCAAGAATCTTATTACATATGTTCATTCCCCTGGAATCCCCAAGTCTGGTGAAGAGAGGTCTCATGACACTGAAATGTAAGACACAATATAAGCTGCAGTTCTCCAGATCTTGTCCAGAAAACTAGTGTAATACAGCTACTGGAATGCCAAGTTCAGGTGTGAAAAACCCACATTTAGATTCATACTTGGCTACAAAGATCCCTGTGTTACTTTTTGGTAAGAACTACAACCCTGTTCAGATGACATCTCCCTCCACCTCAGGATTTTACCAAAGAAGAGACGAGAAGTGGTTCATGTACTCCCCTGCTCCAACCACAATGGGGAAAATACAGGATCTTCTGATTCAGTCATCCACATCTACCCATACTGAGAGGAACAAAGGATGAGTCAAGGGGGTACATAAATATAGGCCCACACCAGATCCCTTCCCTGGGTACAGTTGAACTGTGGGGAACAGGAAGAAAACAGAAATAGGAATAGGGTCTCTCTCGCTCAATTAAGCCTGCCTCCCAGGCTTGTGATGTTAATATCTGAGCTTCTGAAAGGAAGGGCAGGCTTTGACAACTACCAATATTTATCAATAAATAATATTCTGCTGATACTAGCCAAATGGCATAAAAATTCAGTACAGCTTGGCTTTCCAGTTCTTGCCCACAACCACGAAAATCTCCTTTCCAAGTTGCTGATTTGCTAGTAATATTCAAATTACCTTCAACTACAGAAAAAGGTACAGACAAACCCCATTATTCACAGTGGTTCCGTTCTCCACAACAACTGCAGATAATACAACCGCAGATAAGGTTCCCAGAGGCTTCAGAATTGTGAAAACATGGTGAAAACGGGCAGAAATAATGCAAAATGTCCTACAGTGCTTCGTGGGTCTGCAGCTGTCCCACAATGCCCCCCAAATGTCCAAAATTACAATTTTCCGTGATTTGGGGGGGGATTAAACTAATGAGCCACCAAAATGGATCCTTTCCTCAAAATGGTGGCCGGAAATGACCTTGGGGGTCATTTTCAGCCACCCCAAAACTGCAGATATGTGGAAAATGACCCCTTCAAACATTTGCTTTCCTGCAAATGCCGGGTTCAGGCGTCAATTACCCAACTGCGGATACACAGAACCGCAGGTGTCAGGTCCACAAATGGCAAGATTAACCTGTAATCATATCAAAAAGAAAATCTGAAGTTCTCATTTGTTATCATAATGCAAACCATTCTGTAAAAGTCACAACAGAGCATTATATTCTGGGTTCAGAAAAATAGCATCTTCCATTCATTTCTAGCTCACACAGATGATGGCAATGACCATGAAAATCAGTAAAGTTCTGTGTTATACTGTACCTTTTGATAAACTACAGAGCACACTAGGTCTTTGACAACGGAAAGGGAGAGATCTTGAACATCAATGGTAACAGTCTCCCGAGTGAGACCAATCTGTAGCAGGAAGGAGATTCCATGCACAGAGCCCCTGGAGTTGGTGAGGCTCTGTGTGCTGAAGCTGCCATTAGACAGCCGGCCCGAGAGCCCAGATTGTGGACTTGAAGATAAAGGGGTAGGTGGAGCAGCAGCATGAGACACAGATGGGGAAAGCTTCTGTAAGGATGGAGGAGAAGATTCGTTTGATGACATCTGACTTGATTTAAATCCGTCAAGACCTGTTTAATAGTCACAAAAAATATTTGTGTTCTTCCCCCCACAAGTTTGCAAGCGTAATCTCACGTTTGTCTTGAAAAATTCAAGAAAATGTCCTTTTGCCTAAGTCATCTTCATTTTCCATTTCATTCTGTGCATGATGATCTTTAAGATTACTTTGGACAAGAGTTATTTAATAAAAAGTCCTCTTAGCACAGCATTCACATCAGCTGATCAAAAATGCTTTGCCTTTAGCACCACATCCAGATGTTGGGAGAGGCTTACATCATTATGAAATTGTTCGCTTCAGAAACTGAAATAGACATTGTTTTTTCACACAAACTCTTCATTTCACTACTTTGGAAACAACCTTAGGTTTGGTTCAGATTCAACAACATACACACAATTACAATTTACATTGAAACCCTTGTCAGGTGTTGTTTTTTTTTAAAAATGCAGACAGTGTCCTGTTTCACAAGTACAGTCTCAGAGGAATCTATTCCCTTTTCAGAAGTTCTTGTTCCAATTCACGGAGACAATAAAATAAGATAACCCTCAATGGTCTACGAGTTTTCATTTTTGGAAGATGTTCATCTCATGAAGGGTAGGAACAAAAATTCTACAAATACAGTGAACAAAAGCGTTGGGTTCACAACAGTAGTCTGCAGCATTTTGAAGTGTTACGTATTGCCTAGTGGAAGAAAAAGAATTATATTATTTCACATGTACTGGGAATGTAACATAACCATCATAATAATACTTGTTAAAAGCAGAAATGATACCAGACACATGGCTGGAAAATGACACGGACAAATGCTCATGTCTTAATCCTCTTTTACTATCATGCTATTAGAACAGGGGCTCCCAACCTTCTTTAAACAAGTGTATCACTTCTGACACAAACCTTCAGTTCAGGTACCCCTTAGAAATTGTGTGTGTGTGTGTGTGTGTGTGTGTGTGTGTGTGTGTGTGTGTGTACACACAAATTTAAATGTTACAGCTATGAGACAGGCTACTCCAGTCAGTGGCTTACATTCAGATTCAAAAGTACTCCCACTGAAATTAATAGGACAAGTTAACTTGTCCCATTAATTTCAATAAGGCTGCTTATGAGTAACTTAGTGTGGTTGTGAGCCAATGACTGGAGTAGCCTGTCTCATAACTGGAGAGAGAGAGAGAGAGAACGAACACACGTGCATGCATACACAAAAACACACACAAATTTAAGTGTTAGGGAGACAGGCTACTACAGCCACTGGCTCACGAGCACATCAGCTTACTTGTCCTATTAATTTGAGTGGGAGTACTCAAGAGCTAATCTTCTGAAGCCTGTCATGCTGAGGGGAAATGAGGATATGTTGAGCTTCAGCATGTAGACAGCCAATCAGGAGCAGAGGAGAAGGACCTTCACCCTTCTCCGTCCCCTTCAGCAGCACGCACATGGCTGAGGACTAGGGATGTGCCCGAAACACGGTTCTTAGCGCGGTTCAAGCACTTGAAGGGAAATTCAAAGGGAACTATTAAGAGAAAGGAGAGCAGGTGCTCTCCGCTGCCCCTTCCAGCTTTCTGCTGAGGTGGCATATATCCCCAAGAGTCCTGCGCACCTTCAGCACACAAATAGAGCCTGTGCATGCACAGATGCCATGTGAGTGCTGACAGCATGCAGGATTTTTTGGGATACGCGCCACCCTGGCAGAGAGCAGGTAAGCACCTGTTCTCCTTTCTCTTAAAAGTTCCCTTTTGGATTTCCCTGCAAGTGCTCGAACCGTGCTTTGAACCAGGCTTCGGGCACATCCCTACTGAGGACACACTGGCCTGCAGCTTCAGCACTGGGAAGCAGGTGGGGTTTGAGTACCTCCTGGAGCCTTTCAAGTATTCCTGTTGGGAACTCCTGAATTAGATTATGAAAAATACTTCACTGTATATTTGCTGAAAATCATATCAAGGACATGATGTTTGTGGTTCCTTAATGTAATTGTCCGCTTTAACACAGCATGGCTCGCAAAGCAGAAGCAGAAAAGTTACACTGAATATTGATCATAGCACTGTTCTAGAATGGGGCTATTCTACAATTTACTCTCTTGTTTGGATACATAGAGTACATAAATACTGCACTGAAATAAGACATTGAAATTATAAGGCTACCACACACACAAATAAGTCCTCAAGGGTATTGACATTTTTACATTTGGGCATCCATGCACAAAAATTTTCCAACCAGAAGACCAACTATCCAGCTTTCCATTAAAATACATCTCCTCCAAAGTACTGATACAAGCAGTTTTGTTCCACTTCTAAAAAATTAGATTTATTCTTCTAGAATACATTCAGTTAGGAAAAACTGAGTATTTAAAATATCAAGCAAAAAATGTATTCATCAACAGTCCATTGCATTAGTGCTTCTCAAAATTTTGCTAAGAATAAATATGCATGCAAGATCCCTAGTTTCCAGTCCAATACTTTTGCACTAAATAAGTAGTAGTTCCAGAAAAGGAATAAGTAGAGTTTCCTCAATGCAGGGGAGAACGGCATTCCCCAGAATGTAACTTGCTTATAAATGAACTAGAGTTATGGGTAAGCAGCAAGGTGGACAGGTTTGTAGGTAACACATTAAATATCCAAGGGGGTGAAAACCAAAATAGATGGCAAAGACTACCAAAAGGGTTCCCTCAAACTAGGGGAATAGGCAACAAAATGGCAAATGCAGTTCAGTGTAAACAGCACCAGACCCAAATAGCCCTTGTGCTAGCACAACACTGGTCTGAATTTAGGCCACTGTGTACAGTTCTAATCACCGCATCTCAAAAGGAATATTTCAGAGTTGGAAGATGCTGAAGAGAGCAACCAAAATTATCAAGGGGCTCAAGCACCTTCCTTGACTACAATCTTTGGGGCTTTTCAGATTTATTTTTTTAAGGCAAGTAAGGGGGAACATGATAGAGGTTTATTAAATTATGCATGGTGTGGAGAAAAGGGGGACAGAAAATAGGTTTTTCTCCCTCTCTCATGACACCAGAATCAGAAATCATCAAATAAAACTGACAGGAAAGAGATTTAGGATGGACAACAAGAAGTACTTCTTCCCACTGTGCATAATTAGTCTATGGAATCTGCTGCCACAAGATGTGGTAAGGGCCAACAGCTTGCATTGCTTTAACAAGGTCTACTAATGGCTACTAGTCCCGATTGCTTTATGCTGCCACCAGGTTCAGAGGCAGGAAGCCTCCAATAGGCCAAGAGGTGCTATTTCATGGCAATACCGTGGGGACTATAGAATCTCTGTGGGGGGGTGGGGGGGTAATCCTCCCTCCTTGAGTTAAGAGTTCTCCACAAGATTTCCTCAGGGTTGTTTTTGTTTTGTTTTTTTCGGTTGTTGTTTTTTGCTAGGCTAGGACACATTGAAATAACAGCCCTAAAATCTAAGTTTGTATCTAGTCAGTGTCACATTTCAGGGCTCTCTCACTCACTCACTCTCTTTTGTATACCTTGAAAATGACTGAAAGAGACCCACAATGTATTAAAATAATGTGTGGTATGATCCTGGGAAAGATGTAGAACAGAGCAGAATATGTATATCATGTGTGGAACAAATCTTATTATTCAGATTTTACTTAAGGAAAACAGAGATCCTAGGGCATCAAGGCTTGATATTTGAACTGCATAATCTACACCAAAGTTTTCTCCATGACCTGTTATGAGAAACTGGGCGACAACAAACATTACTGACGACTAACTGAAAGGGCAAGACATTTTGCCCCCCCTCCCCTTTTCTATGAGCAGCACACACAATACCTTAGGTGTGTGCTCCATTTTCACTGCATATAAAGTAGTAGGTGTGTCAATGCACATACCTTTCAGAATAGTTTAAGAACAACAACAACTGCATGTTCTTTCAATGGAAAATCATATTTCTCTTATTTGGCAACATTTTTATTTATTATTTCTTGTTTACACAGTCAGACAGGTGTTATTGACTGGCTTGTTTTATCCAGACATCGCCTTCCCAAGGACCTGGGATGGCTGAATTTTACTGTCAATGTTGTTGCTGTTATTATAGATATCGTCGCAGAATATAGGCTGTTCCCAGTAAAGTTGCTTTTTGTAATTCGCTGATGGTAATTTCTGTAGCCCCTATGGTGTTGAGGTGCTCTTCAAGTTGTTTTGGAATTGCACCTATGGCACCAGTTACCACTGAGATTATTTTGGTCTTTTTCTGCCACAGCCTTTCAATTTCAATTTGTAGATCTTTGTATTTGGTGATTTTTTCTATTTCTTTTTCTTCTATTCTGCTAACCCCTGGTATTGCTATGTCAATTATTTTAACTTGTTTCTTTCTTTCTTCTCAACTACAGTTATATCTGGTGTATTGTGTGGCAGATGTTTGTCTGTTTGTAGTCGGAAGTCCCATAATATTTTTGCATCTTCATTTTCTACCATTTTTTCCGTTTTATGGTCCCACCAGTTTTTGGCTACAGGTAGCTTGTATTTTTTGCAGATGTTCAGTGTATCATCCCTGCTACCTTGTCATGCCTTTGTTTGTAGTCAGTCTGTGCGATCTTTTTACAACAGCTGATTAGGTGGTCCACGGTTTCATCTGCTTCTTTACAAAGGCGGCACTTGCTGTTTGTTGCTGATTTTTCGACTTTTGCTCTTATAGCATTTATTCTTAGTGCCTGTTCTTGTGCAGCCAGTATTAAACCCTCTGTTTCTTTCTTCAAGTTGCCATTCTTAAGCCATTGCCAGGTCTTGGTGATGTCTGATTTTCCACTTATATTGTGCAAATATTGGCCATGCAGGGGCTTATTTTTCCATTTTTCTGCTTGGTTCTTGACTTGTTCTTTCTTGTAGGCCTGCTTGGTTTCATTGGTGTTGAATAGTTTCTCGTTATTGAACATTTGAAGTGCATCTTCTTCACTGTCCTTGATATATTCTTCAAGGCCTCTTTTCTCCTCCTCTACTGTTTGATGGACTTGCAGCATTCCTCTTCCACCTGAGCTGCGAGGGACATATAGCCTATCTACATCACTCCAGGGGTGCAGAGCATGATTGATGGTCATGATTTTCCTGGTCTTACGATCCAGCATCTCTAGCTCTGCCTGGGTCCAGTCTATTATTCCTGCAGTGTATCTGATAACAGGTATAGCCCAGGTGTTCATGGCTTGTATGGTGTTCCCGCCATTGAGTTTGAACTTTAGGATTTTTCTAACTCTCCTGATGTATTCACTTCCATTTTTTCTTTTAACTTCAGTGTATGCAATGTTATCAGCCTGGAGAATGCCCAAGTATCTGTAATGTTTTTTATTTTCCAGGTTCTTGATGTTGCTTCCATTGGGCAGTTCTATTCCTTCTGTTTTTGTTGTTTTTTCTCTGTTGATTATTAATGCAGCACACTTGTCTAGTCCAAACTCCATTGCTATATCGCTACTGAATATACGGACAGTGTTTAGCAGTGATTTGATTTCTGACTGGGACTTTCCATACAACTTCAGATCACCCATGTACAGCAGATGGTTGATTTTACTTGATGTTTTAGATGTTTGGTATCTGAGGCCTGTTTTGTTTAGTATTTGTGAAAGTGGAGTCATGGTGATTACAAACAACAGAGGGGATAGTGAGTCCCCTTGGTAAATACCTCTTCTAATGCTAACCTGTCCAAGTGTCTCGCCATTGATTCTTAACTGTGTACTCTACATGCTCATTGCTTTTTTTATAAATGTCTGGATGTTTTTGCTGACACCAGTTCGTTCTAAACATTTTAGTAACCATGTGTGAGGCAATGAGTCAAAGGCCTTCTTGTAGTCTATCCATGCAACACTTAGGTTTGTTTTTCTTCTCTTGCAATTTTCTAAGATCATTTTGTCAACCAGCAGATGGTCTTTTGTGCCTCTGGTGTTTCGGCAATTTCCTTTCTGTTCAACTGGAAGCTGCTTATTAGTTAATAAGTGTTGCATTTCTTCATCTGCTATTATTCCAGTTAATAATTTGAACATGGTTGGCAGACAGGTTATCGGTCTATAATTACTTGGAACTGCACCTTTTGCTGGGTCTTTCATGATGAGATGAGTTTTCCCAGTTGTTAGCCATTGTTCAATATCACCTCCTTGCAAAATAAGATTCAACTGTTTTGATAGTTGTTTATGAAAGCTTGTTAGGTGTTTAAGCCAAAAGCCATGCAGTTCATCGTCGCCTGGAACAGTCCAATTTTTAATTTTCTTTGCTCTTTCACTTATTAATTCTGGTGTTATTATTAGATCTTGCATTTGTTAGCTACATTTTTCAACCTCTTTCACCCAGCCTGCTTTTTTATTATAATCTATTGGATTGTCCCATAGTTTCCCCCAGAATTGCACTGTTTCTTTATTTGGTGTTTCTAGGTTTCTTGCAGTTTCTCCTTCTATGCTTTGGTAGAAACGTCTCTGATTCGACTGGAATTGGAGATTCTGCCTGTGTTGTGTAATTCTAGCGTTTTATCTGCTAATCTTCTTTGACACTGCTGTTATTTGCTACTTTATTATTTCCAGGACTTCTCTAATTTTCATTGAATCTAGGTGGTATTTTTGGATCAGATACTGTTTGGTGTTTTCATTCTTCAGCTTCTTGTCTTTCATATCTTTCAATTTACTAGCATCTGTCTAAACCTGGAGATTTTATTTTCTAATCTAATCTTCCATTTAGTTGATGTACTACTTTCTTTTTTTACAGGTCCACTGATCTTATATCCGAGCTCTTGTGTTGTTCTTGTTGCTGCACTGTACATTAGGTGGTTTGTTTCTTGCAAATTATTGGTTGTTATTTCTGCAAGTGCAGCACTGACATCTTTTAATGCCTAAGCAAGTTGTTTTTTGGCAACTGTTTTTAGAGCTGGAAGTCGAACCCTGGTGGTTGTTTGGTTCATGTGCTCAGTTATTTTTTGCTTTAGTTCTTGTTGCTTTTCTGCTAAATGGCATTTGGGTTTTTGAGGTGAAGGCAAAGGGGCGGTTGCCTGGTTTTGATTTTGAAACAGTTCAGCAACAGTGGCATCCTCTATTTCCAACACCTCCTCCACCTGTACCTTAGCAACTTCTTCAGTTGGTGGTAATTCCTCTTCCATTTCTTGAGCCTGTGTTGCTCTTTGCAATTCTTCCAGCTCAACTCCTGTGAATACTTTATTTCTTATTATGAATCTTCTCTGGTCTGCTAGCCTTTGTTCTGTTATTTCTGTATCTGGATGCTTCTCTTTCCAAATTTGGTACATTCTTTTTAAATAATCTCTTCTAGTTAATAGCAGATCATTATTTCCTTGTTGGCATTTTTCGTATATTTTTTCCGGTTAAGCGACATTTCTTCCAGTAACCTTGCAGTCTTCAGCCCTGGTTGCTCAACTGAAGATCCTGAGTCCTGTAGCCCACTTGCCACCAGATGTTCAGGTACTCCAGCACCTGGTGTGGTCCTTGTTGACCCGGGCAACGACCAATCTGTTATAGATTTATTAAAGTTACGTCTCACCATATTGTTGATGGGAGAGGCACTCTTCGTCTGGCTCCTCTGGTGAGACCTGTCCAGTATGGTTGGACCTCTGGCATAGCTCTCACCTTCCTCAGAGCACGCAAGCCCCATAACCACACCAAGGTAGTGCCTCACTGGGGTTTTTATTATTATTATTATTATTATTATTATTATTATTAATCATCAAATTTGTACACCGCCCCAAACTTTCATCTCTGGGTGGTTTACAATAGCATAAAACCAGTTTAAAAACATATAGCAAAAAAAACCTTAGAACAATTTAACGATTTAAAAATAAACCAGAGATTAAAACCCCCCAAAATTAGGAAGCTGAGAAAGTTTGGGCGAAGAGATGGGTTTTCAGGTGTTTTTTGAAAATTGCCAGAGATGGGGAGGATCGCATCTCAGCAGGGAGCGCATTCCCCAATCTTGGGCATTGAAAAAAATAGGAATACATAAGCTAATGAATACAAATTAACATGTCCAACTATCAGTGCTTTCACTGAGATGAAATTATCCAGTGAAATACGATGTTTGGAATGTACATAACTGTATACAGGTGGCCTTCATTATCTGCACTCACAGTTTCGTGTATCTGCAGTCAGGCAATGTATACCCAACCTCATTATCTGCAGTACAAGGTTTCACACATCCGCAGTTTTGACAGCACAGTTCTGCCATTACATGATTGTGCTCTTGCTGCACATACTCATGAGTTATGCAAAAGAGTTTGGAGGAGGACAGTGGAATGCTTTGGTCTGCACGTTTAGTGTTTTTTGTGCTTCTAAAAGCCATTTTGGGAAGCATTTGGCAGCATCTGGTATCTTTAAGGAGCCATTGCTCTGGAGCTTTTGGAGGCTTTTTGGAGCCATTTCTGTGCAGCCTTTTTTGGGGCATTCCTGTGGAGCTTCTTGGAGCCATTTTCTGGAGGTAGCATTGTGCTACCCTCATAAGATGCTAATTATCACTTTATAAATTTAATTTTGGTGACATTTTTAAATTGAAATTTTCAAATTCAAAAATTAAGTTTAATTTTAATAATTACAGCACTATATACTATTTAATTTAAATTGCAATTAAAATTAAAATTCAATTTAGATTAAACATTGATTTTGATTATCCATTGAAAATTGATTCTTTTCTCACTCCTTGATTCTCACACACTCCTCTGTGTGTGTTTACATGAATTGGATTTAATTTTGTGTCGCCTTTTTGCCAATCTACCAACCAATCAGGCCAAGGGGCTTGTGCTGCTCAGTGCTGGACTTTCAACAGTGGGGTGAGGAAATGTCATGATTACACATTACTGAAGAAGCTGGGGGGCATTGCTGGAGGTGGCCAAGGTACAGTGCTGTGCTCCATCCTTATTTCTGCTTTTCCCCTGTCTTTTCAGTGATTTTTCTGATATTTTCCTGGGCTCCTGAACCGAACCCCCCACCCCAATTCCCATTAACTAAAGTTTCATTATCCATGGTTTTGATATCCACGGTTGTAGGCCAGAACAGTACCCCCATGAACAAGGGTCACTTGTATTCACAATCTGGGGGGGGGGGGAGAGATTAAGGGAATCTGTTTTAAATGGTCAGTTTCACAATCACAACAACCTATTCAGATCATTCCCATCAGATCTATCTTCAGTCCCAACTGAAGGAGTCTCACAGTCTGACACATATCAATCAGTGCAGCATAACCCAGCCCAGAAGTATGACAGAAACACCTCCTTTCTTGATGCTTCACATGCTTGCATCTACAGCACACTGCCTTCAATAAACTACCTTGTCATGCAGATGATGGCAAGCACCTTGTCTTCTAAATGCCGACTATGGCCAATAAAGAAAGAGCAGTCATCATGAGAATGTTTTTATCATACTAGTGGATAGTTTGTCCTTTTACTGTGCTGGTGTAGAGTATCAATTGTTGGTGGCATGATTCACTCAAAAGATGAGGGCATTGCTATGCAGAACACCCTATATCAGGCATCATTAACGTTTGATGACACACAACCTTTTCAAGCACAAGAGGTTAAATCTTGTGTAAAATGTTTCCCAAGATCAGTGAAAGCATCAAGAAACTCTTCATTTTCATAAAGGCATCTGCTTTTTCTTTCCTTTACCATAAAAGGCAAATACTGAATCGCATGTAGATGTGTGGAATCCAGTAAGAAAGGTGCATACTTTGTGACCTAGAGGTACATTGACATTTTGCAAATCAGCTACATGGCTTTATTGCTCACCAATGGGGGGGAAATATGAACTGATATCCAGTATTGCCCTCCTCCACTTGCCCTCATGGCACCTCAGACAACTCAACCTGACACACCACTGCACTCAGGTGGCAGTAGGAAAAGAGAAAGGACATGAAAGGATAATTAATATTAATCAAAAAATAATATATATTAAATAATACTAAACTCATTCTAAAATTATGAAGTGCTGCAGCCACATAATATATGAACAATCACATTTCTTTCCATGTTTCTATCTATGAGGTCTTCCTGTATATGAAATTAAATTCCTCTTCACTGAAAGCACTGATATTTCTCATTAGTCACGCTAATTTTGCTTTCATCCTATATTCTAAAAGTTTGTGCTTTAGCTTACAGAAGAAAGACATTCTTGCATTTAAAAGTGTAATTGGTCATATAAAAGAATTCTGTTTTATATTCATTTCAGAGACTGCACAGTGAGCTTATGAGATGAGACCTATACCAATGAGATATAAGCTTTCAAATAAGCTGTGGAAATGCCAGAAATACATAGGGTAACAGCCAACACTTTCCCCCATACTAGAATGGAAAGCTCTTCTGCTCGTGCGAGGTAAGGTAAAGTGTGCCATCGAGTCAGTGTTGACTCCTGGCAACCACAGAGCCCTGTGGTTGCCTTTGGTAGAATACAGGAGGGGGTTACCATTGCCATCTCCCATACAGTATGATATGATGCCTTTCAGCATCTTCCTATATTGCTGCTACTCAATATATAGGTGTTTCCCATAGTCTGGCAAACATACCACCAGGGATTCGACCCAGCAACCTCTGGCTTGCTAGTCAAGTCATTTCCCCACTGTGCCATTAAGTCACATTCATGCATGGTGGGGAGAAGCAAATATATTGTCATGACAGCTCCTTGCACCTTATGGGATATCATTATGGAGGGCCCTCTGAACCCGACCTTCCACATCCTCCTCTCATCTACTGACAATATCACCATCCATCCTGTTGAACAGTTCTGAAGTCCTAGCTTTTTCTTTCTCTCCTCTCTCCTTTATTCCTCATATTCAATCTGTCATCCAATCATGCTACTCCTCCCTTTACATGAATGCAAGAATACCCTCCCTTAATTCCCTCCCTTAATTCCCTCCCTTATCTCTGTTTCTCCATCTTAAGATGTAGACTGTAAAGTCCCTGAGGCAAGGATCTGTCTTCTCATTCTTTGAACAGTGCCATGTTCATGGATGGCAGAGATAGATAGATAGATAGATAGATAGATAGATAGATGACATCCAGACTAATCTTGTGCGTGCTAAAATGTTTCATGTGTGCAATGGGGGAGGTATGACATTTTGCCTATCTTTACTCTCCTCTGCAGACACTGTGCCTCCCAAGCATATGTCCCTGAAGGTTGCAGGACCCTCAGGTATATGCTTTCAGGAAGCACAAAGGGCTGCAGATGGGATTGGCAAAAATCATCCCTCCCCTACTACATGTGCAAAATGCTTTTCAGCATATGCAACCTTAGCCTGGATGACAGTCAACAACCATCATCGCCATCTTAGAATTATGATTTCCAGGCATGTGAAGGGGGGAGTTTAAAAAAACCCTAAATAATTAGATCAGCCACTCAAGGCCAGTCTCGATCTCAGGCACTATTTACGTCCAGACTTCCTCAGTGCAATAGAATCATAGAATGCTAGCCTTAGAAAGGGCCTTGGGGGCCTTCATACCCCTGACAAATAATCAAGTAGTAGGTTAACTAACATTTTATTTATATTGTTAAATGTAACTTCCTTCCACCCAAAATGCATTCTTATATTTCAAAATACCAGGGTTTTTTTGTGTTTTAAAAAAGAAAGAAAGATGAAGCAGTTCCATGTAAGACCAAGCACATATTGCTTGACAAAATAGTGGGCATAGCAGTACACTCTCAGGAATAGCATCACTGTCTTGAACAGGAAAATAACGCTGAAAAGACAAGACTGCAATATATCAAATCCTAACTGCTTATCCAGTGGTTTGTCTATTCACAATGTTAAAAACAATATTCTGTTCAGTACAGTAAATGACAAAGTTACATAACTTTAATGTGAGCAGAGCCAAAAACAAGATCACAAATTCCCTTAAACTTTTCATGGATTATACATTTTTACTTTTCATGCTCTCTAGAATATTGCACATCTCTCAACAAAAACAACAACAGGGAGAGGTGCTAGAAAAAGAGATATGGCTTAGCAGCATTATTCTAAATTGACTGAAGAGTAAAAGACCTGTAAGAGGGAATGAGGCTGCACTAATCTAAGTGAAAGAGTGCAAGAACATGGGGCGGGGGGGGGCGGTTAACAGTAAATTCAAAGAAGGGTGGGATGCTTCTCATTATGTCTAAGTATGGTTGCAGTGCTGGTGTGTTATTGTTGCTAATTCTTCACATAGGCAAAGCTGTATCAAGTTCAGATCTGAATTAGCAAAGAAAGGAGAAATGGACTGAAATATTTAGAACATCTATTCAATGTGACAATTTCAATAAGACTAGTTACTCCAGTTTAAATAGCCCAATTACTTTTGCCACATGGTTTTGGGAAAGGAACTCCAAGCATACAGTCCGTGAAGTTAAGTTATTGTCCTATCAAGAGAAATCGCTAGAAATCTGATCAAGAATCTACACTGCAGAGCTTTGAAGTATGGTGTGAGCACCAATCAGAGGCACTCTTACCCCTGGACCTTGGGGCCGAAGTCAAGGACCTCCACAGCCCAAATCCTCTTTAGTCTGTCATGGGTGGTACTGTCACCAGGAAGAGCATAATGATGAATTATTTTTTTAAAGGTTTTGTAAATTGTGGACAATGCAAATCATTTAAAGATACTAGAGAAAGACATGCTGTTCTGGTAGCTCCATGTCTTAACACTTACATCAGTTTCGGAGGATGAATACAACTGAAGGAAGTCCGGGTGGGTGCACGGCTGGGGGAGTCAGTCATGTGACTTGCCTCTGGGGAGCCTCCCAAGGCAGTGGGCCCCCAGACAACTGTATCCCCTTGACCTATTATAGTTAGCCTCTGGGGAGCCTCCCAAGGCAGTGGGCCCCCAGACAACTGTATCCCCTTGACCTATTACAGTTAGGCCCCTGGGCACTAATATGGCATACTGTTTAGAGCAGCCGACTTGGGCCAGGGAGACCTTCATGCAAATCCTTTTGCAGCCACAAAGCTCACTGACTGACCTTAAGCCAGTCACTCTCTCTCAGCCTAACCTCTCTCATGGAGCACTGAGAGGATACAATGGGTGGTGAAGCTCCATGTACTGACCCTGGAGAAAAGGCAGGATTTTGTAAAAAAAATGCTTGTATCTTCCCAATATTTACTCTCTCTTACCTAATGAAAATTTAAGCGTGACTCTAAATTTCATACAGAACTATCTGAATTCCCCATATTTGTAATGTGAAAAGAAGAACCACACTGATCAAAGTATACATTGTTTAGAAATGGCATTACCCCTTCCACTTTCTAAATTGCAACATAATCCACTGACTCATTCTGGACCAAAAGGCACTCTTAACTTCTGGAACTCTCACTGTAAGCATTCCTAATAACTGGTTTTGAGGAAAGAGTCATTAGAAATGGTTGCAAAAAGAATTTTAACAAGTTAAGTATCTCCTTTGGTCCAGAAGGAGTTCATTCCGGATGCTATTACAACTGAGAAAGTGGAAGATAGCCATTTCTATATTGAACAGAACTGAAATCTAGCTGCTTAACTTCAGAAAATCACATGTCAAAAATGACCAAAATCTTATGTAATATTTGACTGAAACCATATCTATTTCCCTACCTTGCCTGTGAAGTAATACTGCCTGATTTGGTGAGGCAAACGTCACTTTCAAAAAGTGACTGATTTTTCATGAGCCGTTTTGTGTCCAGACAGCATCTTAGGGGACAACTTTTGAGTTTGCAGTAAAGCCTCCCCATAAACTCATGGTAAAACCTGCTGTGCGTAAAAGACCTTGGTAAAGAGGAGCCAGTTCTACCTATGTATATTCATTTGGAGTTCTCTGAAACTCAGTAAGTGTGGACAGAATTGCAGCATCTGTCCTGGGAAGCTTCACAGAAAACTGAGAGGCTGCTGCACTCTGTACTGCCAAGCACTCACTGCAGGCCTAACTCACCCTCCGCCCCCGCCCCCATGCAGCCTATCCATAAGGGAACTTGCTTATTTAAAAAGCATATGTTGGCCTCCAGTCAAAGATCAGAAAAGAAAGGAAGGCTTCCACAACAGCCTCAACACCTGCAGATACTGGCTGAGACCTAAAGCAGGGGGGAGGCACCCTGCGTACTGTTGCCTTCTTCGCTATTCAGACGGCACTACTGCCCTTATCCTACCCCCTCTGGTAACAGCCAGGCTACCGGCAGGGGAGCAGCAAAATCATCATGTGGTTGTGGGTGTCGGGCACAAAGTAAACCTTCCATCTGAACTGACTCACTTCATTCTCTGTGTATACCTCCCTCAGTCCCTAGTTATACATTAGCCACAACCTGAAACCTAACCAACACCACTGCCTTATCATGGGATCTAATACTATTATATATCTGTCAAATGTAAATTACAGGAGATAAATTGCAAGAGGTAAATTACATCCTTAACACGAGGAAGAGTCCACAAGCCATCAATGTTCTTGCTTTTAAGAAAACACATTTCCATTGAAATTAACAATATAGGTTGTTGTAAGAGTGGCAGCTAAAGCAGCATGCGGCTCACACAAAGCGTCCACCGCGGTACTTCACAGATTATCTGAGCTTTTATTTTTAACTTGTTCACTCGAGATCCAACAGGTTGCCAATGCCAAGCTACGAACTTGCTGCGGGGTCTTCCCAGGATCTAAACCTCACTAACACTCTTATCTGCAGCATTGAGGGACGATGGCTGGGAAAGGAAGGGTTACGGCTCAAGTTCCTTTCCTGCCTCCCGGTTGCCACTTGGTTAGGGTCGAGGAAGGGGAGGGCGACAATGGGCTATTTTCCCTGCCTGGGTGAGAAAAAATAATTTTGCTCCTGGCGGGGGAAAGGAGCCAGTTTCGCCCACCAGAAGTCGAAGCAGCCTCCACCTGAAAGCATCCCTCACAGCTGGGGGCAGGGATGATGTAGCCTCAGAGAGTCGCCCGCCCTCCACATCTGGGCGCACCCCGGGCCTTTGGCCACATCTGCAGGAGGGCCGGCTCCCCGCGGAGCACGGAGAGGAGATACCCTTGGGACCCACCTCAACCTGGCTGCTGCTCCTGCCTTGGGCTTCGATGGTCCCCCACCCCTCGCCCCAGTCCCCCGGGAAGGGCGGTGTTGCCGCCGCCTCCTGCGGGACTGAAGGAACTTTCCACGTTGTCCGCTCGGCATTCCTCCTCGCCCCCTTCCTCTCCCGTCCCCCTTTACCCCCCGCCGCATAACTCCCGGCCACTCACCTGCAGCTATGAGAAGCTCCGTCTCGTCCCGGGACTGGGTGGTTTCACACGCATCTCATTATCGCCGCTCCCACTTCGAGCACACATACACACACTGAGAACCTCAGCCGCCCGAGACGGGACAGGAGAAGCGCGAGGCATTCTGGGAAGCGAAGTTTTTCCTCCCCTTCCTTGCTCTTGGGCTGCGACGAAAAGAACTACAGTGACCACGGGCCGTTGCGGGAGCGAGGCGAAGGGGCTGAGATGGCGCAGGCGCCAGAACGCCGGACAGTTTCCGTTACTTCTAATGCCTGTGGCGGTTGATGTTCTGAACCGCTAGCGCGAGGGAGTAGGGGAGGGGGAGCAATGGGGTGGGGGTGGAAAAAGGCAATGGAGCGCGAGAGGGGAATGAGGTAATAAGTGGGCAGGGGATGCAATCGCCAAAGGGGGAAAAATTAAAAAACGAAAAAGTGGGCATTTGTGGGAGAGGGGTGTAATTTAGACTGAATAAAATTGCCTCTCAAAGTTTCTGTCAATCCGGGGTTCGGTATTTCCATTCGTTTCTTTCCCCCTTTAAGTTATCATGTCTTTCTCGTCTGGTAAAGTCTCCTTACGTTGCCACAATCCCGTTACTTTAACAAGTTGTTGCTGTTCGGGAAGCTCTGCAGCTTGTGAAGGAAGCCAGAAAGTGGAGCTCCACTAGTGAATGTCTCAAATTCCAAGCGTATTCGATCATCACCTTCCTTTCTAATGATCTACCAAATACGTTGTTCTGATTGTCTTCTACTTTGAGGACAATCTATTCAAGTGTTATTTAACACTCTAGCCTTACTTCCAAGTGAACATGCACAGAGCTGTGCTGCTGAATGAGGCTGCTACACTTCATAAATCAGTAAAGACTGTTGTTTGGTTATAGAAGGCTATTTGAAAGGCTTCCGAATTCAAGCTAAAGCTCCTTCTACACACCATTATGTGTTCTCCACTCCGAAGAATTAATGAGCAGGATGAAAGGAAGTGGGAAATGTTACTTACTAGGGGTTGCAAGGTTTGTGAATTCTCTGTGTTACTGTGATTTTATGCATTTTATTTATCCTACCCTGCTTTTCTATGGAAACCATACCCAAAGCAAATGCAGAACATATTGTAACAAACATAAAACATCAATACATATTGAAATTGCACTGAACTACAATAAATTAATTTTTTTAAATACCCACTGCAGAAGCACAGCAGCACAAGATACAATTATCGCCGACCATTAAAAGCCTGCCTGAACCAATGAGTTTACAATGCCCATCTAAATGTCAGAAGGGATAAAGTGTCTTGACCAGCAAACTTCTCATTGACATGGCACATATCATAGACGTGGAACATATCAGATAAACCTCTATCTAGCAGCTGCATTTTACACCAGCTGTGACTTCTGGAGGGTCTTCAGGGCAACCCCACATAAAATGTGTACAGAAGCCAATCAAGAAGAAAATTAAGCATAGATAATCCATGCCTTATTTTCTTCTTGATTAGAGTCTGTAGTGTAGATACTATGAGGGGTTGCCCCTGAAGACCCTCTACAAGCCACAGCTGGTGTAAAATGCAGCTGCTAGGGGTTTGTCTGTGACAAAATTCTGAACATTGGTCTTGGCACAGCTGCACTGGTTGCCAATTTGCATCCAGATGTAATTCAAGGTGCTGTTTGTAATCTTTAAAGCATGAAACAGCTTCAAATGAGGATATGGATATGATGGACCTCCTCCCCCACATCAATCTGTCCATCTTATACGACCATTTAGAGTAGGAATGTGCATGAACCAGTTCGGAGGCCATTCTAGAGGCCTCCGAACCAGTTCAAAAGCGGCGCCATCTTGAAATTCAAAGATGATGATGGGCTCTTTAAGGGCAGGGGATGGTGCACTTGCCCCTCCCCCCGTTTCCCCCCCACCGGCACTCCATATTTTCCAAAGTCCATGCGGTGGCAGCATACCTCCCTGCTGCCCCTTCCTCTGTTCTTGGCTGGAAGTATCAGCTGTGCGTGCGCACGTCACGTATGCGCACTCATATGTCTAACATGCATGCATGCACGCAGCTGATACTTCCAGCGACTTCCGGCCAAGAATGGGGGGAGGGGCAGCAGGGAGGTACGCTTCCTCCCCATGGACTTTGGAAAAAGCAGAGCGCCTGCAGCAGAAAAGTGGCGGGAGGGGTGAGTGCACCCTCCCCCGCCTTTAAGAGCCACCCCGCCAGCTCCGAACCGCACCTCCGTGGTTCCATGCACATCCCTAATTTAGAGAATTCCTATTCACTAACTTCACAATATGTTGAACACTCATACACTCTATGTACAGGATACACAGTTATGTACAATTATTCACACATGTTGCAGGCAGGTATAGCAGTATGCTTCTAGGGATGGGCAAACAAGTTCGACATCGAACCAATTTAGTTCGACTGTTCGGGGTCCACCCCATTCGGTCCAACCCTAGATTGAATCCCACCCGGCGTTCGCAAGTTGTTTTTTAAAATTTTAAATTATTATTTTTACACTTACCCCTAGGTCACGCAGAGGCCTCCAAAATGGCCACCACTCCGAGGGGGAAAGGCCAAAAACCGACTGAAGAGCAGCCAAAGGGCCAATTTCAGGAATAAGGGAGGCCAGTGGGGGGAGGAGGAGCCTCCGCAGACACCCCCACCGCCAACTCAGACAACTCCCCCAGAGGGGGTAAGTGTAAAAAAATTTAAAAAAAAAAAAAAACAAACTCGTGAACCCCCCCCCCCCCCTCCGAACCAGACCAGGGGGATTCGAGAGGGTGCTGGACTGAACTGGCCCGGTCCAGTTCAGGTCCAATTCCGACTCGAACTGGACTAGACCAGCCAGTTCCGTGCATACCCCTATATGCTTCCTGTCTATACCATTCATTTGACGGGCCTGTATGCTCAGGCTTCACTTTTTAAACGAGCCTATTGTGTTCACACAAATACACATACATGTTTATAGACACTTGTATGCTCATGCAACACAATGTCTGAAGAAGACTCGTTCCCTCTTCAGACGTTCCAAAAACACAGCATCTAGAGAGCACACCAGCAAGCCCTGCCTCAGCCTTCTAGTCACGGAAACACACTCCATCATTCTTATAGTGCTTGCCTCTTCAGACTAATACCATAAGTGTGAACAGTGTGGTGGTGTAAGACTTCTCAGTGCATCAGCACCAAGATGGGACTTTTGGGTTTGCATTCAGGATGCTGTGTGTGAGTTTAGCATCCCTTTTCTTGGAATGTGAAGAAGGCTTATTTTGCATGTACTGTTGCCTTTAGAGGCATTCCTTACAGTCACATGAGAGAGCAGCTTCTCTGCAGAGGCCACCACGCTGTGGAACTACCCCAGCTGTTATCTTCTTGGCCCCTTCATTTTTTGTGTTTCAGCAGAAACTGATATGAACACTCTTGTTTCTGCTGCTTTTTAAGATGCTGAGCATTTTTAGGTCAGAAATACTTTCTGTTGTTTTCTATGCTTGTCTGCAGCTTTTGTACTTTTGTGAATTTTATATTGGTAAAAATGAAAAGTCCACCCGCAGTCTATCTCCATGCTTTTGTTTGGTATTGCTGTATTTGTTTTTATACAGCAATCTGTCACACTAGATGAACAAACCACTAATGATACATTATTATTTCTTGTTTACACTGTCAGATAGGTGTTATTGACTGTTTTGTTTTATCCAGACATCGAGTCCTTCCCAAGGACCTGGGATGGCTGAATTTTATTATCAATATTGTTGTTGTTGTTATTATAGCTATCGTAGAATATCAGCTGTTCCTAATATTATTATTATTATTATTATTACTATTACTACTACTATTATTATTATTTCATTTTATTATTAATATACCACTTTTGTATGGAAACTTCCATATGCACATGAAAGGAAAGAACTATCATATGTCAATGAGAAAAGAACTGAGAGCCAAATTGGCCTGGGATCTGTTTCTTTATGTTTCACTAGATTTTCCCAGTAGTTTTACACAGATTCTGTGCATATGTTCAGCTGAATACTGCAAGATATCCTTCTGTTTGTTGTGGTGCAGAAGAAAGGCTAGAAGCTTTAATTGGTAGCTTTAGGCCTGGTTGAAGAAGATAACTAGGCTTACACCAGGAGCTTTCTCTAGCCCAGTAGAGAACTTTTTTTCTCCAGTCAGCTCCTATGCCATATTATAATTTTAAACTGCTTTTCAAATCCCTTCCGTTTTATAAGCAGCTTGCTGTGCACCATGCGGGGAGCCTCTGTTTGAGGGGGGAAATGAAGGCTTTATCTGGAAATAAGTCCTGTCAAAAACTGTATGACTGAATTCCAGATAAATAGGCGTAAGACTGAATTGCATAGCACCCTTGGTTTCCCAAACCTAGCATGATAGTTCACTGGAAACTGGCCCAAGCTGGGTGCCACATGTAACAGCCAAGAACAAATTTTAACCAATGAGGTTGTAAGTGGTGGGTTTATTTTCAGAGGCTAATTTGGCTCTAGTGAATTAATAATAATCAAATAAAAGATGGCTTTTTCTTCAAATAATGTTTAGAAGCTTTTGTTTAAGAAAGTGTAAGTAATCTTTCACGGTTTCAAGAAGACACCCACAGAGGTTTTAATAATATGCAAACATATTTGTATTTAATAAATTAATGAAATATAATCCTAAAATGTCAGCATGGTACTGTTTCATTGCAAATATGTTACATATAAGTGTTCAAAAGATTCTATGCAGAAGCATCTGTGATTTTTTTTGGCATTCCAAGAACGAAGGCATCAACACTATATTTTCTTTCTTTCTTTCTTTCTTTCTTTCTTTCTTTCTTTCTTTCTATCTCCCCTCCCCCTAGACAGAGAATGTTGTGGCCCACGTTGAAATTGTTCCGCCTGATTCTGTGCTTAAAATGGATCACTGAACTGTTGAAATCCTGATATATTTTGGAAATATGAAATATTAATGCCACCTGGGATTATTTTAATGATGGATGTTCAATGAATAGGTGTTCTTCTTGATGCTAATGTGCTATGCTAGATAGTTCAGAGCAATCTCTGTTCCTTTTTTTCACCCAGCACCTGAACATCATCATCAAAATCACCTCCGTAAACAGCTAGGAAGATAGTGCAATAAGTGAAGCAAGCTCTCTGTACACAGAGGACATTTTCTATCCCACCCTCCCAAATGCATATCAGTTTATGAACAATAACAGATGGATATTGGGCATTACTGCAACCATTTTGGGGCAGCAATTAAGCCTCTTTGTAAAGCTTAGCTATGTAGCATCCAATAGTTTCCAATGCTTCTTTAATTTGTTGTCCTAAGCCATAATAGCTGCTTTTTCATAGATTAGATCTGAAGATGGATTAGCTAAAACCATTTTTAATAGCCTGTAAAATAACACCATCATCCTTTGGGAAGCTTTTGTTAGGCCCTTTTCTGAATCTGCATTTCTAAGGCAGAGAAACATTTTGTTTTTTTATTAAATCTCAAAGCAGCTTTGATCATCTATATATAGCTGCACATGTAACTGTAAAAATATATGTGATTATAATCACAGCACAATGTTACTGAAATCATATTAGAACACTGATTATCACTGACAGTTTAAGTGAGCTAATTTACCTTTTCAGTCATTGGAGAATGTTGTTGTCTAGCCAAAGGCTGTAACAATCAGAAAAATGATTAACACACACACACACACACACACACACCCTGATCAGTATACAAACACATATTTCAGCTACCAAGAGAGTTAGTTTTAACAAATCTGCACCTAACTACTGCTGTGACAAACAATACAATCCCTGGTATTTTGTCACACAAGTTAGCTGATGGGATACATTCCAAAAGCTGTTCTGCTATTAAATCCAGACCACATTTTCTATGAGGTAAACAGAGCACCCTGAAAGGCAATGAGTTGATTTTCAGTCATGCAGTCCAATGAAACACAATGGGCAACCCAGCACAACTTGTGATCTACCAAGCTGAATACAGACCACTTGCTCAAACTGCTCTCTCTGAGCCCCCTTCTATCAGTGTCCCTGTAAGATTTGTGATGAGGTTTACCTTGGTCAAAGGAACGTATCATCAGAATCTACCTAACCTTTGACTGAGACTGTTGGGAAAGAAAAACCCTTTTTCATTATAGCAGAGTGCACAGAGGCACAACACAGCGGAATTTAGTTAGGCATGCGTGTATGCTGGGAGTAAAGTAACTTGGACCCAGTTCATAGTTTCAAATCAATATATATGGCATTTATTAGAGAACATTCTGGATAGGAAAGTGAGGAGTTAGGATCTCTAATCTATCTCGCTAGCTGGATGCAGATGGATTCTGCATCTTCTCTGCACACATGGTACAGGGAGAGGGGCTTGCATGTTGTTGCAAGGTAGAAGGAACAGGAAGAGAAGGGGAGAGAGGAAGGAAGTGTCCCTGAGAGTAGCAATCTACATTCCAAAGGGATAGTGTCAGAGCAGTAGAGAAGGGATGACCAATGTCTTGACCCTCTAGCCCTCTGACTCACTAGTCTGTCCTCCACTGTCATTGAGACAAGAGACAGCGCATAGTACTTCACTTCCAACAGACTCTGGATACTGTTGCTTTTTGTGGTGGCTTGCTACATTACAGTAAGCCTTTCGGTCTGTAGGTCCTGCCTTGGACAGGCCCCACCTATGAGGGCACTAATTGGCACTTGCATTCTCTCTCTCTCCCTCTCCCTCTCTTTCTGCAAAAGGAAGAGTATAATAAACTTCCTATCTAAGGCAGGCTTTGTCTCAGTTTTGAGGCGTTCTTTATCATGGTATGGTGTATTTGCTTCTCTCAGCTTTACTGCTTGGCTTGTTCCTGACCTCCAGCTTGCTTCCTGATCCTTGGCTCCTAGTTTGCTTGGCTTAACCCTTGGGTTGTTCCTGACTACTGGTTTGCTGATTCTTTCTCCCTGGCTTTGTCTCCTGTGCCACCTACAGGTAGGTGTCAGCCTGACAGGATGGGAGAGAGAGAAGGAAGCAACAAAGCAACTCTCTTGGCCAAGAGCGTCCTTCCATTATCACTGCACAAAAGCTGTGGGCAGAGGTGGGCTTGAGGACTGGCAGTAGGCCCATCTAACAGCCCTGGACCTTTGGCAATTGCCCAACTATGCCAACCCCTGCCACTAGCAAGGGGCTTCCAGATGCTGGAATGCACCTGGCATATAGGCCAGATACTACACAGAAAACACACACACCATTTTTGCTGTCCCAGGCAGACAGCAAAAACAGGCAAAGCACCATAAATGGCAGCAGGTTGGCTGTGTTCTACATGGTGAGTCACAAAGTGCACCTACCTGTCAATAGTAGTCCGTTTTATTAATTAACAGTATTAGTATCTGAAAAGTTACCTTTCTGGTAACTCTGGTAATGTGTGATTAAGATTTCCAATGGATTTTATGCCTTTATATTTGACCTATTTGACCATGTTTGAACTTGGTGGTTTAATTAGGAAGTAATAATTTAGGGATGCATAGGCTCCAGGAAAACTTCTCTGTAGCCAAAAGGATTATTCTGGCAAATTGGAACACTCTGCTGCTTTTTTAAAAAGTTGTTTTCCCTGTCCCTCATCACAGGCATCATTGAGAACATACACCATCACAAAGACTCAGAAGCAAACAAAAGAAACAGATTCTTTGAAACAAATTGTCAGATTTATTTATTTATTTTATACCATCCTTTATCTTGAGACCCCAGGGCAGTTAACAAGATAAAAACAATCATAACATTTCAATAAAAACAATGACATTTCAATAAACACAACCTAAAAATGATCTTGAAGGAATGATTCATGATTCTGAGCATGGGAACTAGTCATTGTAGGGCTCTTTGCTTCTCCAGCTGGCAAGGTGTGAGTGTTTAGTGAAGGCTTCTTATACTTTCCAACATCTGTATAATTGCTTTATTATTTAAATACTCCACATCCTAAGCCTGGCCACTCATGGGTAATATTAACTTGAGAGAGCAAATCTTTCCATCCATGACTGAAAATATACAATGGCTTTGTTCCATAATAACACTATGGAGTACCTTGTCAAGAAGTTTAATTATACCTAGTGGCAATGAAACGTGCATAGTGTTATGATTCAGCTGTTGTTGTGAACTACACCTGGTTTCACATTCTGTACATGCTCAGACGGAAAGAGGCAAAATCACATCATACACAAACTGAATTGGTTCTTGGAGATGGTGACCATGTAGGATCTGGGCGCGCAAACAGAGATAGAGAGAGACACACTCAGAAAGTTCAATGGGCTTTATTATAAAAAGTTGCTCATCAGGATAAAATAAAAACATGTTTCTGATTCAAGTGTAGTGTAATGTGCCTAACTAACATATGTGTGTGCAATCAGTAATTACAGCTATCTAACAATCTAACAAATACTAATAAAACATTTCGAGAGAAGCAGAGGAAGAAGGAAGAAGGAAGGGAAGGCTTAGGAAGGGGTGGCAGTAAATAGTAGGGAGGAGGGAAGAGGGATCCAAGGCTTGTGGAGCAGCATATTACCAGGGTCAGAGGCTTGAGAGCGGTGGGGCTTTCAGCTGAAGGAGAGAGGCTGTAGCTGGAGACAGGAGCTTGAGAGTGATGGTCAAGCTTCTGGGTGGTCAAGCAGGCTGGTCAAGCAGGCAGTTTGCTCAGAGCGAGGCAGAGAGTGACTTCCTTGAGATCTGGGTGTCATGTACTGGTTAGGTCATCTGAATTCAGGCATTAATTGATTCCTTAATAAAATGGAATCAGACACAGGCCTGAATTCCATATACTTCTGGGTTGGTACCTCTGGGTTTAATGTTGGGGTACGGGGGGGAGTCCCCAACATTATTCATTCTCCAACCAATAGTGACAAAAATCACAGTGATGTCTAAATGGTTGTCCCATCTGTTAATATATTACTGGCTGCTAACAGAGTGTGTGGATAGGCACAGAGCCTCTGCAAGCTCCTGGGTGAGATGTGTGTGTTAGGGATGTGCACAGAACCGGTTCGGAGGACCTTTATGGGCCTCCAGACTGGTTCAAAGTACCAGCAGTTCCGCCAGTTCGAAGGTGGCAGGGGTGCCACTTTAAGAGCAGGGGAGGGGACACTTACCCCTCCCGCCACTTTCCCCCCACCGGCGTCCTTTGTTAAGAAAGCTGATTGGGGCAGCAGCATACCTCCTGGCCACCCCGTTGCCCCCGTTGGCCGGATAAGGCCGGAAGTCTCTGATGCGCCTGCAGAGTCCCATATGGCCGGGACTTCCAGCCATATTCGGTCAACGGGGGCAACGGGGTGGCCAGGAGGTATGCTGCTGTCCCAATCAGCTTTCTTAACAAAGGACGCTGGCGGGGGGAAAGTGGCAGGAGGGGTAAGTGCACCCTCCCCCACTCTTAAAGAGGCACCCCCACCGCCTTCAAACTGCCCCGCCGCAGTTCCGAGCACATCCCTAGTGTGTGTGAAGGTGTTCGGAGGAACCAAAAAGCATGTTCAAAAATGTTATTTGAGGGTGAATCTGGACCTCCACCTCAGACCCAAAAGCCAGCTTAAAAGAGGCATATATGCTTTGCAGCTGCAAAATGCTATAATGGAATTCTGAAAGAAGGTTCTCCTCCTGTCAATAAACAGGGTACAGCCAATAATATTGAAGGGTTTAAACAGGAAAGAGAAGGAGAAAGATAACTGGGAGAAAAGGGTGAGGGAGTAAGCAAGGAAAACCATTGACAGTTGGTTTTCCTTATACTGTAAGAAGAAGAAAGTGGGGGAGGAGAGAAGATGCCAAACACACACAAAAAGGACACTCTAAAACCTGAAACAAACTAGAAGAAAAATGTAAAAGCAACAACACATACTATACCCAAAAAAAGAAAACTGTTCTGACAAGACCTTCCCAACCACACATTTCATCTTCTTGCTGCCCATCAATGCCCTACTCTGTATCTTCCTCACCAATATAACATATATTTCAAATCTTATGTGATTTTTAAATTATGGGTTGTACTTATTTGTAATATCTGTTAGCATTTCCTTAGCTTTGTAAAAATAATGCATATGTCAACCTTACAAAAATGGTTTCTGCCACTTTCCAAGACATTTTTGCTAAACATTTTTTTTGCTAAAACACTTGTTTTAAAAAGATGGCAGTATTAATGATGCTACAATGAGTTCAGCCTTCCCAAATTGTTTCAGTGTAGCAGAATACCTTTTCAAAAAGCAAGAAGTGGGAGGGCGAGAGGGGGAGAATGATTGGTGGTGACTACCACCAGGAAAAAGAGGATGGAGAAGAGACTGATATGCAGCATGGTCTGCACATTGCAGATGAAGATATTGGGGTAGGCAGCATATTGGTGCTCAGCACACTCCGCACACTGCAGGTGAAAAAATTAGGATATGAGGAGGGAGATGAGGAGGAGGTTGGGGTGAAAAGAGATGGGCACATAGTGTGCCCTGTGCACCATAGGTGAGAAGATAGTGGGGTGAGGAGAGGTGAGAGTGAGGAGAAATTTTTGCACATGGTCTGCGCAGGTGCCAGGGGAATTTGGGCCAGGCTGGTGGAAAAGCAGTTACCAGCAGGGCTACAAGGAGCTCATCTAGAAGTGTCCACATTTAATGTGTGATACAATTGACAATAATGTATATATCCTTGCTCTGGCTCCAGCTTTCAGAGCAACATGTACCTTGTGTAAGCTAGGGCATGACAACAAAGTTGCCTTTTTGGCAAGACAACTGGCCTGTTCAATGTGCTTGTTGCTCTATGCTGGAGACAGAACAAGGAAATATCAGTGCTTGTTTCCTCAAATAGTGCTATGACATCGTATATCCGGTGTAAGAAAGTTGCTGATTTTTCAGGTTGGCATTGTTTTTCAGGAGCAGGGTGGACTGAGCTGCGTGTGGGACTCGTCCTGGCCTCTGTGAAGCCCACAATGCAGCGTGCAACATGCATACTGCATTGGGGGATTCTCCCAAGAGACAAGTGTTCTAGGAACCTGTCTCTGAAGGTGGCTGGCTAGAAGGTGCCACACAAGAGCAGGTAGCCGGGGGTAAGGGAACACTCACTCCCTAACCTCAGCTAACAGCCAGGCTTAAATGCTGGGCTAGGCAGTGCTGGCCTGCCAAGATCAGGCCCTATCCCAATCCCAGTGGTTCTCATGCACAGCCTAACCTGGGCTGGGCATCCCTAGCCTAGGTTAAGCTGCTCATGAGAACAGCCTTTCTGGGTCACAAATGTGGCAAACTTTAAGGTATTCTTTGTTTGGTTAAAAGTCTTTGGAAGAGAGTAAAATTTAACCTCATATGAAAATCTGACTTGAAAAACATAATTGGCAGCATCCAGACAATGTTAGTCATGACTAACTTGTCTCCTTGATTTCAGTAGTGCTTCATCATGACCAACTGGTCTGGATGCTACCCAATGTAAATAAAATAGTTCACTCCAATAAATCTCTTGGTATTTAAGTCTAGAATAATCATTTGGTTTCCAAGTCTAGAATATCATTTCTGTTGCATTTGCTTGTGGTAAAATAAATAATCATTTCCTGATAAGACACTGGGGTGGTTTGGGGTTTCCTGTAGGACTCCGATCTCTGTGAAACTAAAAGTTTTCTCTGCCTAGTCTCAGCTCATAAAAAGAAAAGGGAAGTTAATAAATTATTACTTCCTACCATGTATTTTACCTCCTTTGTATCAATTATGTTTTAAACAAATAGACTTGCAGCATGATCCAGCCAAAGTTAATCACCAGAGTTAACCACCTAATTGATTTTCCACAGGAAACTGCTAATGATCTCCAACTATCAACAGAGCAGGTGTGACTCTGCTGATCCTTTTGGATCTTTCGGCAGCTTTCAGTACCATTGACCATGGTATCCTGGGTTGCTTGAAGGAGGTGGAATTGGGTGGCACTGTTTTACGGTGGTTCCATTCCTACCTCTCTGTCAGATAACAGATGGTATCACTTGGAGACTGTTCCTCTGCAAAGCGAGAGCTAAAGTGTGGAATTCCATAAGGCTCCATACTGTCTCCAATGCTTTTTAACGTTTACATGAAACCGCTGGGAGAGATCATCAGGAGGTTTGGTGCACAGTGTTGTCAATATGCTGGTGACACCCAGTTCTATTTTTCCATACCAGCTTCATCAGGAAATGGCATAACTTCCCTAAATGCCTGCCTGGAGGCGATAATGGGCTGGATAAGATAACAAACTGAAGTTGAATTCAAATAAGACAGAGGTACTGACTATAGGAGGTCGGGACCCGAGAGATGGTTTAGATCTGCCTGCTCTAGATGGGGTTACGCTCCCCCTGAAAGATCAGATATGTAATCTGGAAATGCTCCTAGATCCCAAACTCTTTCTCGTTTCTCAGGCTGAGGCAGTGGCCAGGAGTGCTTTTTATCAGCTTTGGCTGATACACCAGCTATGTCCATTTCTGGAGGTAAATGACCTTAAAACAGTGGTGCGTATGCTGGTAACCTCTAGGCTTGATTACTGTGATGCTCTCTATGTGGGGCTGCCTTTGTATGTAGTCCAGAAACTACAACTGGTACAGAATGTGGTAGCCAGATTGGTTTCTGGGTTAACCAAAAGGGACCATATAACACCAATTTTGAAAGAATTGCACTGACTGCCAATATGTTTCCAAACAAAATACAAAGTGCTGGTTATTACCTATAAAGCCCATGATGGGTCCAGCTTACTTAAAGGTCCAGGGTACTTAAGAGAGCACTTTCTTTATCATGAACCCTGTGGCCTTTTAAGATCATCTGGAGAGGTCCGGTTACTGTTGCCGCCAGCTCGTTTGGTGGTGACCCAGGACCAGACCTTCTCTGTGGCTGCCCAGGGACTCTGGAATACACTCCCTATTGAAAGAGCCTCTCTTTCTCTGTTTGTTTTTAAGAAGACCCTCAAAAGGTACCTGTTTTCCCAGGCTTTTAACTGAAATTTTAAATTATTTAATATGTTTTTATCTTCTGATATTGTTTTTACTTGTTTTGTGGATTTTGATTGTTTTTGTATGGTTTTACTTTTGCTCTGTTTTTAACTTTGTACATCGCCTAGGTAAAGTGTGCCGTCAAGTTGATTTCAACTCCTGGCACCCACAGAGCCCTGTGGTTTTCTTTTGGTAGAATATAGGAGGGGTTTACCATTGCCTTAAGTGGCGCAGCGGGGAAATGCTTGACTAACAAGCAGAGGTTGCCGGTTTGAATCCCCGCTGGTACTATATCGGGCAGCAGCGATACAGGAAGATACTGAAAGGCATCATCTCATACTGCGCGGGAGGAGGCAATGGTAAACCCCTCCTGTAGTCTACCAAAGCCAGGAGTTGAAATCGACTTGACAGCACACTTTACCTTTACATCACCTAGAGATGTGTATATCAGGTGGTATAGAAATATGATAAATAAATAAATGTAAATGCTTAGCTCTTCCACTGAAATTAAATGGATGTAGATGTGCTTAATTTTGGCTAGATTAAACCTCTTGATTTTAGATACCTCATTTATTCTTTGCTCAGGATGTCTTTCTGAACTTTCTCTGAAAGACCTGCAGGTTGTTCTTTGCAATAATATGGTGTGTAGTAATGTGATGGATATTGATCATCAGCCTTGTCTACAGCTACAGACAAGGCTGACAGAACATTCTACTGTGATTGAGCTACAGCTGTAGGTTTAGCTGAGGATAAACATCCATAAAATGCTTATTGTAAAAGTTGTTTTTTCAGCATCCATCAGATGGCACTGTGACATTAACTTGACAATCAAGCAAGGCAGTTTTAAAATTCAAATATGTATAGTATAATAATATTCTAATAAAATCAAAGAAAAATATCAGGGTTTTTAGGTTCTCTTTTTACATTTTAAATCCTTCTTCAAAATAATTCTGAAGTTTCCATTTTCCATGATTTACTTTTCCAGTATCATATTGCAGATCATTATTTTACAGGCCTCATTCTGTCCTTAGGTGGCATTAACATAATTTAAATATATGCTTAAATATAAAAAGATAATGTGGATTCTTATTTTGTATGTGGAGTACATTTCACTTTCTGTATAGCTATATGTTTTATCTTCCCCAGTCTATGTATGCACACATCATATTTTATACTTTGTCAATTTTCCATGTCCCTACATGAGTTTCTTTGAAAAATGAGAAATGTCCTTAAAAGGTTGCACTGGCTGCCAATACGTTTCCGGGCAAAATAAAAAGTGCTGAACATTACTTTTAAAGCCCTGAACAACTTAGGTTCAGGTTACCTTAGAGAGTGCCTTCTTCTGCATGATCCCTGCCGCATCTGGAGAGATTTGTCTCTGGTTACCATCTGTACATCTGGTAGCAACTCGGAACTGGACCTTCTCTATAGCTACTCTTGGGCTGTGGAATACATTCCCAGTGGAAATTCGTAGTTTGGTCTCATTGTTTGCCTTCAAGTGAGTCCTAAAATCTTGTTTGGTCTGGCCTTCCAAGGTTTCCAAATTGTTCTTAAATGTTTTTAACTGGTTTTAAATGCTTTTAAACAGTGTTTTTTTAATTTAAAAAAATTATATTGTTTTAAGCTGTTTTAAATGGTTGTTTGTTGTGTGTTTTGTTGTTGTTATCCACTTACCCAGAGCCTTTGGAAAGGGCAGTATAGAAATGTAATAAACAAACAAACAAAGATATCAAACAAACGTAACTCCCTGGACGGGGTTGCGCTGCCCCTGAAGGAGGTGGTCCGCAACTTGGGGGTCCTCTTGGACTTGTGGCTCCTGCTTGAGTAGCAGGTGGAGGCCGTGGACAGAGCCCAGCTTCAGCTGGTCCACCAGTTGCAGCCCTATCTTGATCGGCAGGCCCTGGCAGCGGTAACTCATGCCCTTGTCATCTCTCATCTGGATTACTGTAATGCGCTCTACCTGGGGTTGCCTTTGGAGATGAAGAAGCTTCAGTTGGTCTGGAATGTGACAGCCCACCTGCTTATGGGTGCTAGGAGATATGATAGTGTCACACCTCTCTTGCGGTCACTGCACTGGTTACCTATTTGCTTCCAGGTCCAATTCAAAGTGCTAGTTCTCACCTTTAAAACCCTTCAGGGCTTAGCACCTACTTACCTGCAGGACCGCCTCTCCTGGCCAGTCCTGTCCCATCCTGTGAGATCTTCTCAGGTTGCCCTTCTTTCAGTCCCTGGTCTCAGAGAGGTTCATAGTACTAGGGCCTGTGGAAGGGCTTTTTCTGTTGCTGCCCCTTCACTTTGGAATTCACAACCCTTAAATCTCAGATGCTGTTCTTGTTTGTACACCGCCTTGAGTCTGTGGATTGGGCGGTACAGTGGTCCCTCGACTTACGAAGATAATCCGTTCTGAACGCACGTTCGTAGGTCAAAATTTTCGTAAGTCGAAAAGCGCATCCACGGAGGTCTGGAAACATTCGTAAGTCGAGGAAACCGCATCTAAAAATTCGTAGGTCGAAGAAGCCGCATCTAAACTGGCAACGACTTCCGGTATTTTTTGTCGTTCGTAAGTCGACATCTTCGGATGTCGAGTACTTCGTAAGTCGAGGGACCACTGTATATTAAATCTCTTAATAAATAAAATAAATATCAAGCCATTCCTATAGAGTGGTACTGAAGAAACCACAGAACTATTGGCAAAAAACATTTAGGACTACAGCCTTAGGTAGAAGTTCTAATTACATTAAAAGCCAAAACATGAGCTACTTTGATTGGACACACTCTGACTGTAGGGGAGTTTGGGCAGGATCAGGTCCAAAAGGTTTGAAAGTCTGTTGCCATGTCAAGCTGTTTGTAGGGAAAAGGTGCAGAGCTGGAAGTTGGGGCTGGAGTACTGACTGGAAAAGTAATACCACCAATGTAGTAACACCCATATTGCACATGATAAACTAATTGCTGCTGATTGCATGTATAACCATATGTGGAAGACACATTTCATGTTATTGAAAGCAACATATGGAAAAATCAATGCAAGGAACACACTTCCTGGGCTGGCAGAAAGAAATGACAGCAAAATCAAGGTAGAAATTAGTGCACATGAATGTCCTTCTGTCTTGTGGTAGCAAGCATGACTTGTCCCCTTAGCTAAGTAGGGTCTGCCCTGGTTGCATATGAATGGGATGTTTGATGTGTGAGCACTGTAAGATATTTCCCTTTCGGAATGGGGCTGCTCTGGAAAGAGCAGAAGGTTTCAAGTTCCCTCCCTGGCTTCTCCAAGATAGGGCTGAGAGAGATTCCTCCCTGTAACCTTGGAGGAGCCGCTGCCAGTCTGTGAAGCAGAGGCGTATCTAGGGAAAATAGTGTCTAGGGCAAACACTGAAATTGCACCCCATGTCCAAACATCCGACACCCATCTTTCAGATAACTTTACCATAGTATCAGATGAAAAATACAAGTCAAGCTCATTAATATTTTAATATTTCAAAAACTATTTAGCAGTGGACGTAACCAGACCAAAAAATGCTGGAAAACTACAAATTTCAGTATGCTGTGGCTCATGAAATACCCAAATACTATGTGGAGATGTACTTGGAAAACTAAACAGAAGTGCCTGTCTAATTCTCTACTATGCATTGTAGCATCAACATTACATGTTGATTTTTAAAAATCAATGGATGATACATTACATGTTGAGTTTTAAAAATCAATGGAGAATTTGACTTTTCCCAGATACTCTGAAAATCATTAAAGGATATGCAGAGTAAACTGTGTTACTGCTTGGAATATATTCTAGTCTTTCAGAAAGACAGTTAAAATGAGAGAAAGAGAGCAAGAAACTCCCAGTGGGCCTTAATACTAAGGATTTCACACGGATTCAAAGACAAACTCACCATTAATAGCCATATTATTAAGACATCACATTTAACTCACTTATCACAAGAAGCAAAGTAAGAGCAAACGAATACAATCCTAGCTCATAAACTTCAGCTCAGTATTCACAAGCCCTGATTCTCTGTACATAGTGCCAATCTGAATATGTGTACAGTGTCTTATATTATATTAACTTTTTTTAATTTATTTTTTACCTGTAGCCCCTTCAGGGGGCTTCCTAAATGCTATGGAGGGTGTCTGCAAAGGTTCCCCCTCCCCCCGCTGGCCTCTAGGGCCTCACAGGGACCATTTGAGCATGTGCGGTGGCCATTTTAAAAAATAATCTTTTTTTTAAAAATGGCAGCTGAAAACAAAATGGCCACCATGCATGCTCAAATGGCCTCTGCAAGGCCTGGCATGGCCTAGGGCAGGGGTGGGGAACCTTGGCACTCCAGCTGTTGTAGTTCAACAACAGCTGGAGTGCCAAGGTTCCCCACCCCTGGACTAGGGCCTCACAGAGGCCATTTGAGCATGTGCGGTGTCCATTTTGTTTTCAGCAGCCTTTTAAAAAAATTCTAATTTTACAAAATGGCGCCCCCTTCAAGTGGCGCCCGGGGCACATGCCCTGCCTGCCCCACCCTAGGTACGCCCCTGCCCTCCAGCTGTTTTTGGACTACACTCCACATAATTCCCTGCTGCTTCCTGGCTGCTTCTTGTATTTTGTACTGTTTTTATGCTTATGTTTTTATTTATTTATTTTTAAATCAGATTTGTTTATATATATTTTTAGCTCAATATTTTAATGTGTCTCTTTTATAATCTTGTTTTTAAATTTGATTGTGAGCCGCCTTGGGATTTTCTTAATGAAAGGCGGGGTATAAATTTAACAATAAAATAAAATAAAAATAAAAATAATTCCCAGCCACAGTGCCAGTAGCCAGGGATTATGGGAGTTCTAGGCCAACATCTGTAGGAGGGCCAAAGTTGAGCAACCCTGCACACACCACGTCACATGCAGTAATTTATATACCACAATTTTAAACGCAGTATTTTCACACCCCAGTATGCTCAAGGAATGGAATATGCTCAATCTACTTACCTGCAGATACCACGTTTTGCATTCTGCCAACCCTGGCCACGCACAGTGGGAGGGAGACTGGGTGGCCTGCCCATCACCACAGTCAAGCCGGCAGCCTGGCACAGTGCAGGCTGGCAGCACGGCCACCACAGTACCCAGGACAGGTTTAAAAAGATTTGGGGGCCCCAGGGGATGTAGAGGCCCTGGACATCTGCCCGGAAGACCACGGGTCAAAGTGCCTCTGAATTCAGACACATTGAAATGGTTTCGATATGCTTCATGCAGAATAATATCACACACTTTTGCTTACAGTGCAGCTTAATAATATGAACACAGTGACAACTTTGAGGGAAAATATGTATTACTAGTGGGCCTGGGCACAGAGCATCTGCGCCTCTAGTTGGGCCCAGCCGCCCCCTCCCCCCACTGCCTGCCAGCATGTCCGGCTTTCTGGCTGCCAGGCCAGATGACCAGCCGCTCCCCCCTGCCACCGTCCCCCTGGGCCAGGCTGTCCCACCACCACCTACTGCCTCCTCCTCACAGCGGCCAGGCTAAGCTGACCCGCCGCCAACGCTTCCTCCGTGCCGGTGGGCCAGGGCCCGCTGCCACCGCCTCACCCCAACAGGTGGGCCAGGGCCAGGCTGACCCACCGTTGCTGCTTCACCCACCAGCTGTCCTCCTCCTTCCACCCGCCCTCCTCTTCAGGCCGGCAGGGCTTCGCCCCCCCCCGCCCGTCCTCCATCTCAGGGTGGTGGGGCTTCACCCACCGGCTGTCCTCCTTCTGCCGCCCATCCTCCTCCTCAGGCCAACGGAGCTTTGCCTGCCACCTGTCCTCCTCCCGCTCCCCGTTCTCCTCCTCAGGGTGGTGGGGCTTTGCCTGCCACCCATCCTCCTTCTCTGGGCGGTGGTGGTTGCCGGTGCTCTTAGGAAACGTGGCTGGAACTCTTGCGCATGTCTCCCCCCTCTGTCAGCCAATCGCCTCCTTTCTGCCACATTCCCATGCATCCCATCTACGAGAATTAATTATATAGATTTTTAA
The DNA here is from genome assembly GCF_027244095.1 of Hemicordylus capensis. NCBI lineage: Eukaryota > Metazoa > Chordata > Lepidosauria > Squamata > Cordylidae > Hemicordylus > Hemicordylus capensis. Next base: position 389,497,574 of record NC_069657.1, on the reverse strand, counting down.
AAATGGTTTATTTTTGTAGTTTTAAAAGGTTTTTACAAATAAAACATATACAAGCTTTGTATTTCTCTCTTAAAGAAGATATCAAGCAAGGAAATACAGCAAGGAAATAAATACATATCACAACAAGAAAACAAAGAAGAAAGGACAAGCTAAGTTTGTTAGGGCTAGTAATTTTCTAGGATTTGATTTCTGGCTGGCTGGAAGTGTGTGTGTGTTTGACAGAGCAGATCAGTTAGCCTGAGTGGGGGATTAGTTCCAGGCAAGTGACTCAGCTTGTGGGAGGTGTCACATTCCTGAATAGAGTCAGATTGCCAGCAGATCTTGAAGACAAGGCTCCGACCAGAGGAGCTTTGCTCCCAGTAGCTTTGCTAAGAGGAGCTTGCAAACAGATATCAAAAGAGTTTTGCAGTAGTACAGTGGCGGTTTGGCATGGAACCCAGTGGGAAGGCACACAAGTGGCCCCCCTTCACACAGAGGAAATATGCAGCATGAGGATAAGGTAAGTATGGGGAAGTAACTTGCCTAGGGAGCAAGAGGTTGCTGGTTCAAATCTCTGCTGGTATGTCCTGCAGACTTTGGGAAACACCTATGTCAGGCAGCAGCAATATAGGAAGATGCTGAGAGGCATAATCTCACACTGCATGGGAGATGGCAATGGTAAACCCCGCCTGTATTCTATCAAAGAAAAACACATGGCTCTGTGGTTGCCAAGAGTCGACACCGACTCAACAGCACAACTTTACTTTACCCTACTCTTGTAATTTAAACCTTTAATTAGCTGGTAAAGGCATCCAATACGTAGCTTCAAGTGAACAAGCCCTATATATTCTAAATAGCCAATCAAACCAGTTATGAAGGTAGATTGATAGCAGGGGAGGGGGTGCTTCCCAGTGTGGATGAGACCCTCAAGGATGTGATAGAGGTATCCCATCCCCAGGTTTACAGCTCCTCTGTTCTCATGGAGAATGAAGGTATCAGTGAAGCAGGACATTGGTCTGAGAAAGAGGGAAATACTCCCTTAGCAGGGACCCTTTCCTTGGGTGATACACCCATATCCTCAGAGGATATTCCTTCAGGGGGTGGGGTCCTCCTAGTAGTGGGTGATTCTATCATTAGGGGCATAGAGAGATGGTTGTGTGACCCACGTGTAGACTAGTGACTTGCCTGCCTGGTGTGTAGGTTGCAGATGTCACACTGCGTCTAGGTAGCCTGTTAGGCAGTGCTGGGGACGAGTCAGCTGTCATGGTGCACATCAGCACCAACTATGTTGGGAAATACAGTCGGGACGACCTTGAAGCCAAATTTAGGCTTCTAGGTAGCATCCTGAAGTCCAGGACACCCAGAGTAGCATTGCTGAAGTGCTACCTGTTCCACATGCAAAGCCAGCAAGACAGGTGGAACTCAAGGGTTTCAATTTGTGGATGAGATGGTGGTGCAAGGAAGACAGGTTTAGATTTGTTAGGCACTGGGATACATTTTGGGGAAAGCAAAGCCTGTACAAAAGGGAAAGGCTCCACTTGAACCAAGATGGAACCAGATTGCTGGCACTTAAAATCAAGAAGGTTGCAGAACAGCTCTTAAAATGATGCCTGGGGAACTGCTGACAGGAACTGGGTAGTATCTGGTTCAGCAAGCAAAATCCCCTAAGGTGTGAGGGTACACACATTTTGGATAAACCAGAAGGGGACAGATTAGAAGATTAGAGCCAGGAGTTGAGCAGAAGGAAACACATGAAGCTGGCCAAAAAGGTCTAGCTATATATATATCTTCACAGTGGAGGATACTGAACCTATACCCTCTTCAGAATTGAGCTTCTCAGGTTTAGAGGCTGAAGAACTGTACCAATTTGGAGTGACAAGGGAAGGTGTTCTAAACTGTCTTGAAAAAACTAAAAATTAACAGATCATCAGGGCCAGAGGGCATCAACTCAAGAGTTCTGAAGGAACTCAAATGTGAAATTGCTGATCTCCTAGAAAAAGATGTAACTTGCTCTTACAATCAGGCTCTGTACCAGAGGGCTGGAAAGTAGCCAATGTGACTCCAATTGTCAAAAAGGGATCCAGGGGATCCGGGAAATTACTGTTCGGTTAGCTTAACTTCTGTGCCAGGTAAATTGATGGAAAGCAATTAAGGACAAAATTGTTCAATGTATAGAAGAACAGGCCTTGCTGAAGGAGAATCAGCATGGCTTCTGCTAGGGCAAGTCAAGTCTTTATTTCGGTCTATGACCAGCATAACAGCAAAATAAACAAGAAACAATTAAGACAATCAACTCCTACAAGGTAATAGGGGATCTCTATAAAATTACCTAAAACACCTAAAATATAATACAGTGAGTAGAGCAAGCTAGAAGTTAAAACTATGAACAGAAACTATATAATATTAATCAACACTAGGGTCAGAATGATACTGAGTATAAAGGTGGCAAGATATCAAAATTATGTGTCTGATACAGAACAATGTTAGATCTCATACCATTTTGTATTCTATACTATGTATGACAAAATCATATCCAACCAGTGGACACAACATACATACATACATACATACATACAGGCATTAAAATGTTTATTTCTTATTAAACTCTAAATGAATTTTGCTAGCTATTAAGCAAAACTTGGCCAGCTTATAGGATCTAAAATCATTCTGATCTGTCAAAAGAAGGTGTTTTTGGTGTTTTTTTTAACCCAGAATAGCCTGGATATGAGCTAATATTTGGGGAGATACGTTTATGCCGAAAGTCACAGTAGTATCCTCTATAATAAAACCCTTAAGTGTGATCCCGTGCTGCCCGTGTCTTTCTCGGCAGTTCTGGGCATGTGCAGAGCGCATGCCCAGAACCGCCGAGAAAGATACAGCCGCCCAGACACGGGAGGCCATGTTGGCCAAATCGTTCCAAACAATTGCCGCCACGGCCGCCACCGACCGCCCACCCGCCCACCCGCCCTCCCAGCTGCCCAAGTCCTCCTCAACCCCGGCCCGTGTCAGTTGGGCGATCTAAGACCATATTCTGAGAAGGAGAGAGGAGCTCACAAACAGAGCTCCTCTCTCTGCAAAGCCTCTGCCCGAACCGGCGCTTTGGGTGCAAAGGCAAAGTTGCGTCCTTTGCGTCCATAGCGGCAGTTCAGGCAGAGGCTTTGCACAGAGAGGAGCTCTGTTTGCGAGCTCCTCTCTCCTTCTCAGAATATGGTCCTTCATCGCCCAACTGACGCGGGCCTAACTGGGTGAGGAGGACTCAGGCAGCTGGGAGGGCGGGAGGGCGGGTGGGTGGGCGGCGGCCACGGCAGCAATTTTTGGGCCGATTTGGCCCTTAATCATGTGGGGGGGAGGAAAAGTAGGACTCGGGCAGCTGGGAGGGCGGGCGGGCGGTGGCCGTGGCCGCGGCAGCAATTGTTTGGGCCGATTTGGCCCTTAATCATGTGGGGGGGGTGGAAGAAGAGGACTCGGGCAGCTGGGAGGGCGGGCGGGCGGGCGGCGGCGGCAATTGTTTGGGCCGATTTGGCCCTTAATCATGTGGGGGGGCAGATGAGGAGGACTCGGGCAGCTGGGAGGGCGGGCGGCAGCCGCGGCAGCAATTGTTTGGGCCGATTTAGTCCTTAATCAGATGGGGGGGTGGCGGGGGCGACTGGTGGCGGCAAGTGAGAGACCGGCGGGAGGGGTAAGTAAACCCTCCCGCCGCTCTTAAAGATACCCCCCACCCAGAGCCACTAGCGCCCGTTATTATAACGGGCTGAAAAATACTAGTTGACAATAGAAAAGTACATGAGCTGTCATTTCAATCTCACCAGAGCCACAGGGGCAGATACGCTCTCCATATGGAATTTGGTATCTTACTTCCATCACATCTTTATTATTATTATTATTATTATTATTATTATTATTATTATTACATTTATATCCTGCTTTTCCTCCAAGGAGCCCAGAGCGGTGTACTACATACTTGAGTTTCTCTTTCACAACAACCCTGTGAAGTAGGTTGGGCTGAGAGAGAGAAGTGACTGGCCCAGAGTCACCCAGCTAGTTTCATGGCTGAATGGGGATCTGAACTCGGGTCTCCCCGGTCCTAGTCCAGCACTCTAACCACTACACCACGCTGGCTCACCACACATCTGTGCACAAGGCATTGCATCGGACTATTGTCAGAGCCCTGCAGCACTTTGAAACTGTTATCTGGTTTAAATAATTGGCAGGGGTAAAGCTCAGAGTTTGATTGCCAAAAAGACACCTGCTGGGATGGAGCCCTGATCAATTGGCAGCTCCATATAATAAACTCTTTCCTTTATTTTGACTCTGGCACTTTCATAACCCAAGGCAAGGGCAAGTATTGGCTCACTAACCTTTTGGAGTTATCTGAGAGTGTCAACAGGCATGTGAATAAAGGTGATCCAGAGTATACTTGCACTTCCAAAAAGCATTTGACAGAGTTCCCCACCAAAGGCTCTTGTGTAAGCTTAGTAGTCATGGAATAAGGGGACAGGTTCATGTGTAGATTGGTAACTGGTTGAAGGACAGGAAACAGAGGGTAGGAATAAATTGACAGTTTTCACAATGGAGGGAAGTAGGAAGTAGGGTCCCCCATGGATTGGTACTGGGACCAGTGCTCTTTAACTTGTTCATAAATGATCTAGAACTTGGGGTAAGTGGCCAAATTTGTAGATGACACTAAACTATTTAGGGTAGTGAAATCCACAAGAGATTGTGAGGAGCTCCAAAAAGATCTCTCCAAATTGGGGCACTGGGCAACAAAATGGCAAATGCAGCTCAAAGTAAACAAGTATAAAGTGATGCATATTGGGGCAAAGCCCCCCAACTTCACAAATATACTGATGGAATCTGAGCTTTTGCTTTTGGTGACTAACCAGGAGGGAGATCTTAGAATTGTGGTGGACAGCTCATTGGAAGTGTCCACTCAGTGCGTGGTAGCTGTGAAAAAGGCCAATTCCATGCTCCTTCCATTAGGCAGGAGATTGAAAATAAAAATTCTAATGTTATAAATGCTTATACAAATCTATGGTGCGGCCACATCTGGAGTACTGTGCACACTTTTAGTCACCATATCTTAAGAAGGATATTGTAGAACTGGAAAAGGTGCAGAAGAGGGCAACCAAGATTATCAGGGGCCTGGAGCACCTTCCTTATGAGGAAAGGCTACAGCATTTGGGGCTCTTTACTTTGGAAAAGCAGCGACTAAGGGGAGACATGAACAAGGTGTATAAAATTATGCATGGAGTGCAAAGAGAAAATTTTTTCTCCCTCTCTCACATCATTAGAATCAAAGGCCATCCCATGAAACTGAAGGTTGGGAAATTTACGCCTGAGTGGACGATGCACGTTTTCATACAGCACATAGTCAATATTTGGAATTCTTTGCCATGGGATTTGGTAATGGCCACCAGCTGGGATAGCTTTAAAAGGGACTTAGACAAATTCATGGTGGACAGGTCTATCAATGGCTACTAGTCTTGTAGCTGTGGGCCACCTCCAGCCTCAGAGGCACAATGCCTCTCAAATACCAGTTGCAAGGAAGCAACAGCAGGAGAGAGGGCATGCCCTCACCTCTTGCCTGTGGGCTCCCCAGAGGCATCTGGTGGGCCACCTTGGGCCTGATCCAGCAGGGCTGTTCTTATGTTCTTATACATTTAAAAAAAATTAAAACACTTATTTTGAACTGTTTTATGTTTAGAATGTTGGTTCTCTTTTAAGGTGCCTAGAGACTTTGGGTTTGGGTTCAGTTCCATTCGCTGAAAAAGCTTTCTGAACCAATTTTTAGGTTTGAATACAGGTTTGATTTGACTTTCTGGAAGTGAACAAAGCTATCATGAGTCCACCAAAAAGTGATGGGATTGGGGAAAGGTTGCAAAAAAACCCCAAAAAATGAACAGGCTAGGTACCTGCATCTTACCTTCATGAAGATGATAAACTGTCTATTTTTTAATAAGGACAAAAAGCCAAGATACTAAACTGTCAAAAAAATCTCTGTATTAAAAAAACAGGCTGGATGCTAGCAAGCACCTTCCCTTCATGAAGACCATAAACTGCTAAGCCCACCCACCAGTTCTTAACATTACTGGGAAAATATCCAACTACAGATAAAAACAGGTATGATCAGAGTTCTGCTTAGCAGTTGTGGATATTTTGGGGTCCTGTAGTTTTGACTTTGCACTGCTCACATATTCATGGCTGGAGACGGAACAGAAACAAACTAATCACATTTTTGCTTCCTCTGATTCTGCCTATTCACTGGCTGTTATCTTACCCATAGCTTTTTCCTTCCTGCCCTACTAGTCCAACGATTCCTTCCTTTTAGAAAGTGGTAAAGCAGCTGCTAAGCATATCATTGAAATTGTATCTTAGGACAAGATAAGTACTGAATATGTACTCAGATGTTAATGAATATTCAAGTGTTCCATCTGTTGCCCTCTAAGGAGGTTGTGCACATGAGCAGAATGGTGGGTATGTGGGAGGATGAATGTGTGTTCCTGATTTATGAGAACCTGTATGGTAGTGGTTGGTTTGGATGTGTTCATGTACCAAGCTCCGTTAGAGCTTTTGGCAAGTCATTATCTCAGCTTAACATAAGTCCCAAGGTTGGTGTGAGGATAAAATTGAATCTGTAGAAATAAATGAGAGATGAACTTGCACCATGTTCTCAGTCCAAGTCCAGTGATTTAGGTTAGACAGTAACCGGAAGGTAGCATGAGGAATGGACACTTGCACATTCCAAGGGAAGAGGTACTCCTATCTGAAGAGGAACAGGTCACAGATACTCACTCATGTGGAAGACTCACAGACTCAGACCATAACATCAGCATCAGTTTAAGAAAATGGGCAGCTTGAACCTTCTAAGAATCCACTCATCAGTTGCCGAAGACTTCAGCTTCTCTTTAAATCCTTGCCTGAGGTGTCAGAAAATTACATACCTAGGAAGTGTGTCAGTGTAAGGGTCTGGGCCAGAGAGTGTCCCCTTTAAGCTTTGTACTCATTGACCTGAAGAGGTCAATGTCAAATGTACCAGATTCAGTGACCCTGATCATCCTGATATATAGAGCTAGCTCACAGTTGCTAGCATTTCACATTCAAACTGCATTGGCTAAATGCAAAGCTTCCTGATTTGTCAAAGCACCATTTCCTGCAATTTTCAAATGGGAAATTGATATCCTGATTTGTTGGAATCACTTAAGTCATTGTTTCCTTGTACTGATCTCATAAGAATTTGTGGAGAGCTGGTCTTGTGGTAGCAAGCATGAATTGACCCCATTGTTAAGCAAGGTCTGCTCTGGTTTGAATTTGAATGGGAGACTACACGTGAGCACTGTAAGATATTCCCCTTCAGGGATGGGGCCTCTCTGGGAAGAGCATCTGTATGCTTACATGCAGAAGTTTCAAGTTCCCTCCCTGGCTTCTCCAAGATAGGTCTGAGAGAGACTTCTGGGAGAAACTGCTCCCAGTCTGTGTAGACAATACTGAGCTAATGGCTCAGATGGACCAATGGTCTGACTCAGATTATGGCAGCTTCCAATGTTCCTATCCTCTCTAATAAAACGCTTGGTGTCCGTTCGTGGACAGACACCAAGCGTGTGTCTGTGCCTCCCTGCCCTGTTCTGGGCATGCGCAAAGCAGGGCAAGGGAGACACGATCGCCGGCACCCGGCAGCCATCTTGGGCGGCCAGAAGCGGCCGCCCCTAAGAAGCCGGAGAAGCAGTGGCGGGGGAGAGTGACCGAGGAGGAGGCGGAGCCGCCGCCTCGGCCGAAAGAGACGGAGGCCGGGGGCGGAGCGGAGGCCATGTAACTTTAAAAAAAAATTGCTCCCACGGCCGACGCCGCCGACCGCCCACCCTCCCTCCCAGCTGCCGAGTCCCCCTTACCCTGGCCGACTGCTGTCGGCCGTAGACAGCCCTTAATTTAAGAGGCAGAGAGGAGCTCGCAAGCAGAGCTCCTCTCTATGCAAAGCCTCTTGCCGAACTGCCACTTTGGGCGCAAGGGACGCAAGCGCCCAAAGTGGCAGTTCGGCAAGAGGCTTTGCACAGAGAGGAGCTCTGCTTGCGAGCTCCTCTCTGCCTCTTAAATTAAGGGCTGTCTACGGCCGACAGCAGTCGGCCAGGGTAAGGGGGACTCGGCAGCTGGGAGGGAGGGTGGGCAGTCGGCCGTGGGAGCAATTTTTTGCTGGCGGGGGCAAGTGCCTGGGCCGATTTGGCCCTTAAAGGTAGGGGGGGCGGACGGCGGAGGGAGGGGGAATGGCGGCGGGGGGCCAGGAGCCCCGTTACTAGCACCCATTATTCAATGGGCCAAAATTCACTTGTGGTTTAATAAACCAGGAAGCTCTGGAATTAGCTGGGTGTATAAGGAGAAGAAGAAAGAGGAGTGGGTAGGGTGTGTGTTGGCTTATTCATAATCCATGGTCTTGCCTCTTTGGCTGGTTGATTACTGTAGCTTATGAAAAGACCTTGCCACAGGAACACATGAATATCAAGTGGTGCTCATCCAGAATTTGTTTACTGGCTAAACAATTTCTTGACTGCTGGGGATTCATTCCTTTACTTAAGTAATATAACATCACTTATTCTGTTCTTTGGCAGCAACAGGTGGTACAGAAGAGGCTGCTTCCACTAGACCTGCATCGAGGATGCATTACTCCAAATAATCACTTAGCTGTACCAAAGCTGCACACAATCGTTCATTGGTCCATGCACTATGCATGTCATACTGTTTGAATCTGATGGTTAGGTCAGTAATATCACCCCAGGACACACAAATCAAAGTAGTACTTCAAGCGGCTTGTAGAATATGCAGCAATTTCTGACACACTTGTGTTTCTTATGAGATACTGAGGGAAACACATCATTGCAGAGCACTCCTGGAGCAAAAGCTAATCCAAAAGGTATGCACTTGTTCAAACAGCAAGAATACTGGCTTGAAAATCTGTGAGAGCAGTGAGGTGCAATAAAGGAGTACTCGCATGAAAGGAGGAACTCAGACCTATTTGTTCACCCTGATCAATGATTTCTTATAAAGGATTTGATGGACATTTTGTGCAGGTTTGACCAGTAGCATCCCCCCAAAAGAACCCAACCTTTTCTCCAGTTGCCACAGAAAAGGTAATGAAGAGGAAAGGGTTCTTCTCCGAATAAGAGAGCTGGACAGCAAGTGGAGCAGCAAAAACCATACAAAGTCCCTGCTTGGCTTGTGTACAAAGAGTAAGATTGCACTGGGATGTAGCGCAGAAGCAGGCAGTAGAGTGTGTGTGCAGGGAGTACGATCATGCTTGGAACTTGCCTGAAAGCTTTGAACATCCCACACTTTATTGCCTTATGAAAGTAGACAATGTGGCATTGTTTTATAGCTGCTTTCCTCACAATTACAAAGTATCTTTATGTAGATTTAACTAAGAGTGAATTCAAAAACGACTACATTTTCTCCTCCTCCTTTCACTCTCTTTTCCTTTCTGACTCGACCCCTTCCCTCTCTACAGGATCCCCACTGGTACAAACTTCTAAACAACAAAATCTAAAAGATACTGAGGGTATTCTCATGATCACTGGAATGTGGGCCAAGGGAGCTTAGCCCGCTTTCCAGTCATTGTGAGAACCAGCGGGCTTGCAGATGAGCCCAGTGGTTCCCTGGTGGCTAGCCGGCCAAAGTAGCCCTCCCCTTAGCCCAGGATAGCAGAGTGAGCGCTCTGCTAACCCAGGCTTCCTGATCGTGTATTGCCGCGGTAACACACGAAGAGACCCCTGGCCAGCAGGTTGCAAACAGCCTCCCAGGCTCAAAGGTCTCTCCAGCTCACGCGGGGTATCTTGGAACTTCTGGGGGCCATGTGGCCCCCGATCCCCACAGCCCCCGCTGGCTACGTGACGGAGCCGGCAGTCATGTGGGCGGCCGATCTGGCCACTTGGGCTGCTGCCTTGATCGTCTGCAGGGAGAGTGGGCTAAGCCTCACTGGATGGAATACAACAGGCCTCCACTGTTTGCAGTAGCAATCTGGCATCAGGGCTGCCAATCCCACTCTAGTGTCCCCTCAGAGCATCTCTGTTCAAATGCAGGGAACATTATAACCATGCTGTACACAAGGCTGAGTCTACAGAATTCTTCCTTCGTACATTCAAACAGGAATTGGAGTGGCTCTAGGAGACCCCCCCAGACCTTGGAGGCCATGGACCAGGGCCCCAAGGTACAGGGGTTAGAGAGCATCTGGCTGAGACCAAGAGGGGTGAGGGAGATGGAGCAATGCTATGGAGGAGCAACCAAGAGGGGTGAGGGGATGCGGGGGATGGAAGCAATAGAATGGAGGAGGAGCAGGAGCGCAGATCAGGTGCAGGTGGAGAGAACTCTGTGGTGAGGGGGCTATGGTGGAGGGGTAGGAAGCGCATTCAAGTACTAGTGATTTCCTGGACTTCCAAAAAGCTTTCGACAAAGTTCCTCATCAAAGACTCCTGAGAAGACTTAGCAGTCATAGGATAAGGTGACAAGTGTTGGAAGTGAAGGACTTCGCGCTGTCTCTTGTCTCATGTTGTGAACTACACCTGATTTTGCACTCTGTACATGCTCAGAGGGAAAGAGGCAAGGTCACATCATACACAAACTAAATTGGTTCTTGGAGATGGTGACCATGTAGGATCTGGGCGTGCAAACAGAGAAAGAGAGAGGCACACTCAGAAAGTTCAATGGGCTTTATTATAAAAAGTTGCTCATCAGGATAAAATAATCCACATTAAAAACATGTTTCCGATTCAGGGTGTAGTGTAATGTGCCTAACTAACATATGTGTGTGCAATCAGTAATTACAGATATCTAATAATCTAATAAATCCTAAATAAAGCATTTAGAGAGAAGCAGAGAAAGAAGAAGGGGGGGCTTAGGAAGGGGGTAGCAGTGATTAGTAAGGAGGAGGAAAATCGGGATCCAAGGCTTGTGAAGGCAGCATATTACCAGGATCAAAGGCTTGAGAATGGTGGAGCTTTCAGCTGAAGGAGAGAAGCTTTTGGCTGGAGACAGGAGCTTTTAGATCAAGCATGCAGTTTCCTCAGAGCACGGCTGAGAGTCAGAGCACCATGGCTGGGGAAGTCTTGACTTCTCACTTCGCAGCAGAAGTCACAAACAGTCCCTTCTCCCATGGAAAGAGTTCCTGCCTCTAGCCCCGGGGCTTGGGCAGCAAACCCTTGGATTGCCCATGAGCAGATCTTGCTTGTAGGCACAAGATTGCTTGTAGGCACAAGACTGCTGGTAGGCAAGGGACTGCCACTTCTCTGTCCAGTAAGCCTGTTCTTTATAGTTGTATTTTCCTTTGATCTCTCATAGAGTCTATTCAAATCTCCTCATCTTTTCCTGGGTCCCCAAAAGGGTGACAATGCTGTTACCTTCTGGATAATGTCTTTTAATTATTCAGGATATTGGCCAGTCCAGAGAGATCTGAATCCCATCTTCTGTAAGCTGTGAGCTTAGAAGGGGGGGCATTGCCCAAAGCAAATCTGCATCTCTGAGCTGCAAATGGGCATCTTCTCTTGTCCCAGATTTGCTAGCCTGATCCCAAAAGGTGTTAAAGTGTTAGTAAAGTAAGAATTAAAGTCTATAGGTGTTTTATTTGTGTGCATTTACCTATGTTGAATTTCTATAGAGAGCAATTAAGTATAGCAGAGCAATAATTGTCAAGGATTAACATAGGCTTCTTGAAACAGGAAAGGGGAGATCAGCCTCTGGCCTCTTCCACAGAAATTATCTGATAGTGAGTCACATTTTAGCATTTGGATTGTTCTGGCCTGGCTTTTGTGCTTCCTTGAGTACCCATTTCACAATACAATGCTGGATTGCCTCTTCCCTCACAGACCAGTTGAGATCTGGGGTGTCAATTCACCCTGAGTCCAGGTATTAATTCATTTCTTAATATAAAATGAAATCAGACACAGGCCTCAATTCCACATACTTCTGCGTTGGTACCTCTGGGTCTAATATGTTGGGGGGGGGGTGCGTCCCCAACACTCAAAGACAGTGGAGGATAGACTAGTGAGTCAGTGAGCTGGGCTTCTTCCTCTCTCCCTTCTCTTCCTGTTCCTTCTACCTTGCAACATGCAAGCTCTTCTCTCCTGCACCATGTGTGCAGAGACGATGCAGAATCCATCTGCATCCAGTTAGCTAGATAGATTAGAGATCCTAAGTTCTCTCTTTCCTATCTAGAATGGAGTTCTCTAATAAATGCCATATATATTGATTTGAAACTATGAACTGGCTCCAAGTTACTTTACTCTCAGCATACATGCATGCCTACTAAATTCTGCTGTGTTGTGCCTCTGTGCACTCTGCTATAATTAAAAAGGTATTCTCTTACCAGAGAGAATTCCCAATAACAAGTACATGTGTGGATTGCTAACTGGTTGAAGGACAGAAAATAGAGGATAGGTATAAATGGAGAGTTTTCACAATGGAGGGAAGTAAGAAGTGGGGTCCCCCAAGGATCTGTACTGGGACCAGTGCTTTTTAATTTATTCATAAATGATCTAGAAGCCGGGGTAAGCAGCGAGGTGGCCAAATTTGCAGATGATACCAAACTCTTTAGGGTAGTGAAATCCACAAGAGATTGTGAGGAGCTCCAAAAGGATCTCTCTAAACTGGGTGAGTAGGCGACAAAAGGGCAAATGCGGTTCAGTGTTGGCAAGTGTCAAGGGATGCACGTTGGGATGAAAAACCACAACTTCAAGTATGTGTTGATAGGATCTGAGCTGTCGGTGACTGACCAGGAGAGGGATCTTGGGGTCGTGGTGGACAACTCGATGAAAGTGTCAACGCAATGTGCGCCAGCTGTGAAAAAGGCCAATTCCATGCTAGGGATCATTAGGAAGGAGACTGAAAATAAAACGGCTAATATTATAATGCCCTTATACAAAATTGTTGTGCAGCCACATCTGGAGTACTGTGTACAATTCTGGTCACCACATCTAAAGGAGGATCTTTTTGAACTGGAAAAGATGCAGTAGAGGGCAACCAAGATTATCAGGGGCCTAGAGCACCTTTCTTCTGAGGCAAGGCTACAACACCCTGGGGCTTTTTAGTTTAGAAAAAAGACAATTGCGGGGAGACATGATAGAGGTCTATAAAATCATGCATGGTGTGGAGAAAGTGGAGAGAGAGAAATTCTTCTCCCTCTCACATAACACTAGAACCAGGGGTCATCCCATGAAACTGATTGCCAGGAAATTTAGGACCAACGAACGGAAGTATTTTTTCACACAGTGAATAATCAACTTCTGGAATTCTCTGCCACAGGATGTGGTGACAGCCAAAAACCTGGATGGCTTTAAGAGGGGTTTGGATAACTTCATGGAAGAGAGGTCTATCAATGGCTACTAGTTGGAGGGCTATAGGCCACCTCCAGCCTCAAAGGCAGGATGCCTCTGCGTACCAGTTGCAGGGGAGTAACAGCAGGAGAGAGGGCATGCCCTCAACTCCTGCCTGTAGGCTTCCAGTAGCATCTGGTGGGCCACTGTGTGAAACAGGATTCTGAACTAGATGGGCCTTGGGCCTGATCCAGCAGGGCTGTTCTTATATTATCTTAAAAGGAAATCTAACAATATTAACCTGACTTACTGCTTGCGTTCATAGTAAACCAGTGATGACACCCAAATCTATTTCTCCATGACATCATCATCAGGAAATGGCATAATCCCCCTAAATGCTTGCCTACAGGCAGTAATGGACTGGATGAGGGATAATAAATGGAAGCTTAATTCAAACAAGATGGAGGTATTCATGGTAAGGGGTCATACTTCGAGGGATGTGATAGACCTTCCTGTTCTGGATGGGGTTGCATTCCCCCCAAAGGAAGAGGTACATAGCCTGGGAGTGCTTCTGGACCCAGGCCTCACTCAGGTTTCTCAGGTTGAAGCTATGGCCAGGAGTGCTTTCTTCTGTCAGCTTCAGCTGATACGACACCTGTGTCCGGTCCTTGAAGATAATGATCTCAGAACTGTAGTGCATTCTCTGGTAACCTCTAGGCTTGACTACTGCAATGTGCTCTATGTGGGGCTGCCTTTGTACGTAGTTTTGAAGCTTCAGTTGGTTCAAAATGCAGCGGCTAGATTGGACTCCGAGTGTCTCGGAGAGACCATATTATTCCTGTTTTAAAGCAATTGCATTGGCTGCCAATAGGTTTCTGGACAAAATGCAAAGTGCTGGTGATTACCTATAAAGCCCTAAATGGCTTAGGACCGGGTTACCTGGAAGAGCACCTCCTTTTGCATGACCCCCAACACACATTAAGATCACCGAGAGAGGTCTGTCTCCTTATATCACAAGTTCATCTGGCGGTGACTCGGGAGCGGCCTTTTCTGTAGTCTCTCCTAGGCTGTGGAATGTGCTCCCTACAGACATTTGTGGTTTTTACATCTTTACCAGCCTTCAAAAGAGCCCTTAAAACACATTTTTTTAGCCAGGCTTTTTTGAATGTGTTAAATTTTTAATGGTGGTTTAGATTTTTTAATTGCTGTAATTTTTGAATTGTTATATTTTTAATTCCTGTTTTAATAGCTGGTTTGTGAACCACTTGGGGCCTTTGGAGTCAGGTGGTATATAAATTAAACAAACAAATAAATTAAATTAAATGTGTTACAGAGGAGGGACAATTTTTGTCCATCTCCCCTTTCCTTTGCCCACTCTGCATCCTGAAAAGATGTCCCTGAGAACTTACTGGGTTACTGAAATTTGTCTTTGATTCACCCCATTTTCAAGATGCAGTCAAAATTCTCCATGAAATCTCCTCTAGGAACATAGGAAGCTGCCACATACTGAGTCAGACCATTGGTCTATCTAGCTCAGTATTGTCTTCACAGCAGGGGTGTACCTAGGGTGGGGCAGGCAGGGCATGTGCCCCGGGCGACACTTGAAGGGGGGTGCCATTTTGTAAAATTAAAAAAAAAAATTTTAAATGGCTGCTGAAAACAAAATGGACACCGCACATGCTCAAATGGCCTCTATGAGGCCCTAGGCCATGCCAGGCCTTGCAGAGGCCATTTGAACATGCACAGTGGCCATTTTGTTTTCAGCTGCCATTTTTTAAAATAAGATTATTTTTTAAATGGCCACCGCACATGCTCAAATGGTCCCTGTGAGGCCCTAGAGGCCAGCAGGGGGAGGGGGAACCTTTGCAGACACCCTCCATGGCATTTAGGAAGCCCCCTGAAGGGGCTACAGGTAAAAAAAAAATTTAAAAAAAGTTAATATAATATAAGACACTGTACACATATTCAGATTGGCACTATGTACAGAGAATCAGGGCTTGTGAATACTGAGCTGAAGTTTATGAGCTAGGATTGTATTCGTTTGCTCTTACTTTGCTTCTTGTGATAAGTGAGTTAAATGTGATGTCTTAATAATATGGCTATTAATGGTGAGTTTGTCTTTGAATCTGTGTGAAATCCTTAGTATTAAGGCCCACTGGGAGTTTCTTGCTCTCTTTCTCTCATTTTAACTGTCTTTCTGAAAGACTAGAATATATTCCAAGCAGTGGCACAGTTTACTCTGCATATCCTTTAATTATTTTCAGAGTATCTGGGAAAAGTCAAATTCTCCATTGATTTTTAAAACTTATGTAATGTTGATGCTACAATGCATAGTAGAGAATTAGACAGGCACTTCTGTTTACTTTTCCAAGTACATCTCCACATAGTATTTGGGTATTTCATGAGCCCCAGCATACTGAAATTTGTAGTTTTCCAGCATTTTTTGGTCTGGTTACGTCCACTGCTAAATAGTTTTTGAAATATTAAAAGATTAACTAGCTTGACTTGTATTTTTCATCTGATACTATGGTAAAGTTATCTGAAAGATGGGTGTCAGATGTTTGGACAGGGGGCGCAATTTCAGTGTTTGCCCTAGGTGCTATTTTCCCTAGATATGCCTCTGCTGGAGGGCCAATGTTGAGCCACTCTGTGGTAGGGGGACGATGCATACCTTGCGGCAGAAGTGGGGGAGGGGGCAAAAGGTCTTTAGATCCAGGCTCCAAAATTACCTAGGGTAGCACTAGACACTACCAATACTGCCACCGAACCTGCATCAAATTCCCAGAGAGCAACTTGGGCTGCCCTCCCCACAACCTGCATTCCCAGTTCCAGTTGGAAACTTCTACCTCTTCTCTCTGTCCAATTCTTTCTACATTCAAACTCCCAATTATGATCTTCTCTCACACTGCATCCCTCCCTCGACCAGACACTGGTCTCAGACCCAGCCCTTGCATGTGAACTGCTTGTTTAAGAAAGTGGCCACAGGCATGAAGAAACAATAATGTTTGAGCCATCCATGTTCACAACAGGATATTGACTCAGAACTCCTGCAAACCTTGCAGGCAGCTCAGCTGCTGCTCAGTTAAGGATACTCCCTTCTTTGTGATTGCTCTAATTTCCCCACTTAAAGCAGAATTATCTGCCCAGAAGAGAAACAACCAGTTCCCATTTCAAGATAGATTCTGATGCTGGGGATATTTTGAGAACATCTGGAACTTCTTTACAGAAGTGCTGGATGTGCAATTAATTTCTCTTGGGACAATCCCTCCTGGAACCATATAATTCAAAGGGATATTATTAGCCTGACACAACATACAGAAGTTTTGTCTCTCTGTATTGCACATATACCAAGTTATCTGCCAAGAAAAGGGAAAACAGAAGAACTCTGGAGGACTTGCCTATTAAATGGACTTTTTGTGCCCTGGTAGACCTGTGGAATAGCAGCTAGGCCTTGACCATTAATATTATGGCTGCCGGACACTTCCTTCACTTGATTTGCTCTAGTTTCTGGAACTAAACAAAAACAATTTAGGTTCCAGACATTCATCCTTGAAACTGAATGGCTGGAACCAAAATGGCGCTTTACTGTCTGAAATAAATATGGCATAAAGTCCATTTGAAGGACTATGTTGGGATGGTGTGACCGTGACAAAGAGTCTTCTTTCTGTGCTGCCACTGCTTTTTCAGAGTTCAGACAGACCTCTTCCAGGTGGTTCTCGGGCTAATTAATTCAGCTTGTTGTCTCTGCTCAAAAGCTATAGCCCACAGTTACGGAGTTTCCTAGATACTTTGTGGATAAAATGACAAGTATTTCAGTTAAATTGAAAGCTGGACATTTGTCAGCAGTGGCTGAATCCCAAGTTCTAAGAGTTCTGTTTTGTTCAGTTATAATGGATTGGATTATTCTCCGATAGTCATTAACTGAAAAAGAAAAAGAAAAAGCTTTAGGGGAGGCTCTGGGTAACCAGTTTGTGAGCTGGAGCATTATCTGTTGGAAGCGGCTTCATATCGAGTCAACAGCAGCAACAGGCCAACAGCAGTGAGGTGAAGGTAGGTAAAAGATGGAAGTCCCTAGAAAAGCCAGACCGTTTTGCACAGTGAAAGTGTTGCACTGCACTGGGCAGCCAAGCGTGGCCTACAGTGGGCAGCCAACTTTGCTTTAGAGACAGAGCGGGGAGTGGGCGTGGGGAATATGTGAGATGGGAATATGTTAGGTTGCGTGTTGAAATGTTTCTGCTAATGCATATTTGCATGAATATACCTGTTTTATATTCTTACATTCTGTGTGTTCAGCTGTTGTTTGTGCCCTTAAGGACCCACGTGTTAAAATACTGCATGTGTCACTCTGTGTGTGTGTGTGTGTGTGTGTGTGTGTGTGTGTGTGTGTGTAGGGGGATGATGCTTAACTTGTAGTGGGGTGTGGGTGGGCTCCAAAGGCCTTTAGGTCCAGGCTCCAAAATTACCTAGGTGTACCTCTGCTCACCATTGATGAAATTTTTGTATGTACATATCAGTAGATACAATGAGCCTCTTTATGCTTTGCCTAAAGCCTGCCAACAGATCTCCATCACCCTTTATGCCTGGCGTATTTTCCAACCAGTAAAGAATGGACCAGGCAGAACTGGGGGAAGAAGAATGAGACAGAAATTTCCCTCTAGACATGTGACCCATTGGAAGATGAAAAAGCATGGCCAGAGACCAAAATACAGTCAATCAAGTGGACTTAGCTAATGTACATTAAAAAAAACAACAACATTGTAGATAAGTCAGGTTGGGTCATCCTATGGTACCAGTATACCAGCATTGCCATTTCACAAGCAACAGTGGATTGACATAGCTGGGATCCTATACTTGCTCTATAGTATAGTATAGTATAGTATAGTATAGTATAGTATAGTATAGTAATTTGATTTCTATACTGCCTTTCCAAAAATGGCTCAGGGTGCTTTACACAGAGAAATAATAAAAAAATAAGATGGATCCCTGTCCCCAAAGGGCTCACAATCTAAAAAGAAACATAAGATAGACATCAGCAACAGTCACTGGAGGTACTGTGTTGGGGGTGGATAAGGCCAATTACTCTCCCACTGCTAAATAAAAGAGAATCACCATGTTAAAAGGTGCCTCTTTGCCAAGTTAGCCGGGATTAACAAGATGGGAGGAGAAACAAGAGCTGTAAAAAGAAACAGAAAGGTCCAGTCCCATGGCAATTCCACTGGGAGCCACCAATCACATGGCGATTCCACTGGGAGTCACCAATCACATGGCGATTCCACTGGGAGCCACCAATCACAGGGCAGCATTCCACTGTCATATTCATAATATTCCACCAGCAATGGTGGTGGCACACCTGGCATATGGTGGCTTCCACCAAATTTTATGTTGCTCAGGCTGTTTTTGTTTAAGCCTCAGATGTGCCCTATGTGTATTTATGAGCCCCTGGTGGCGCAGTGGTAAAACTGCCGCCCTGTAACCAGAAGGTTATAATATAAGTTCGATCCTGACCAGGGGCTCAAGGTTGACTCAGCCTTCCATCCTTCCGGGGTTGGTAAAATGAGTACCCAGAATGTTGGGGGCAATATGCTAAATCATTGTAAACCGCTTAGAGAGCTCCGGCTATAGAGCGGTATATAAATGTAAGTGCTAAGGCTTGTGCATAACAAGCTTAATATAACCAGAATTTTGAGGGAAGTTTTGATGTTTTTAAAAGACAAGAAAAAAGAAAAGAACTCAAAAGTTAAGCTTTTGGGGAGAATTGAAACATGGCCTTTAAAAAAAATATCTGTAACTTTTTACTAGCTGCTGGAGTCTCATCACACTGACTGGAACAGCACCTTATCAACAAAAACAAATAGCATGCTTTGATTCTCTGTTCCACAGAAATGATAATCTAGAAGAAGTCATAAAGCACAACGCCTGCTAGTGAAAAACACAAGCCTCTGTCTAGCAGCCCTGCAGCCCTGTATCACTGGGGGAAGACAAGAGGAAACGAGGGAGGGGCGAGACCATCCTGCTGCAGCCGCTGCCCAAGGCTGAGCGATTAGTCATGTGCAGTCCTCCTGATGATGCTGACGTGGTGCCAGGGACAAAATTCACTTCCCGGAGGAAATACTAGGGGCAGCTGGATGTGTAAATAAACATCTCTCTCCACTGAATGGGCCTCTTCAAAAACAGGAGGCAAGAAGACTGACAGGAAACACACCCAGAAGCACAATCAGCCCAATTAAAGCAGATGCAAAGGTAGAGGATGGCGAATGAAGCACACGCAGACACACTCAGACAATCACACGCCTGCTCTTCCAGCTGCTCCTCCGTGGGCAGGCTGGCTCCACCACTCCTCCAGCACTGCCCCTTTCCCTCCTCCTCCCCACCACAGAAGAGCTGCTTGAAGCTGCCTCTCTCACATCAGTGAGGGAGTTGGCAGCCAGTAATTGCCAGCTAAAAAGAAGCGAGAGCTGCTGGAGAGGCATGGCTGGGGGAGGCAGAGGGATCAGCAGCAAGGCTTCGGCATCCTGGTGTCTGGCCTGGGCACTCATCCTGGCTCTAGCCCCCTTGCTGCCTCAGCAAGTGAGTGGCAGAAAAGGCAGAGTGGACTGGACTCAGGAGAAGGTGGGACTGCGGTCTCTCTCAGACTGGTTTGTCTTTTCCTCGCTCTTTCTGGGTACAATCTGTGAAAGGAGAGGGAGGGGAGGGAGGGAGGGAATGATCCAGATGGGTGGGGGAAGTGGCCAGGGGCCCATCGGTCAGAGATCTGAAGAAAGGAGGCATTTCAAAGAGCCTCTCGTGATCATTTCTTATTTTTTTAGCAAGGCGCTAGTATCAATGCAA
Source organism: Hemicordylus capensis (assembly GCF_027244095.1). Lineage (NCBI taxonomy): Eukaryota > Metazoa > Chordata > Lepidosauria > Squamata > Cordylidae > Hemicordylus > Hemicordylus capensis. Next base: position 389,477,481 of record NC_069657.1, on the reverse strand, counting down.
GATGAATATTATTTATTATGCTAATACAATACATGCTGAATCCTGTGATCTTCTGATGTGTGTTTTATATTGCTATTTGTTTTATGCTTATGCTTTCATTGTATGGTTTTCTGCATATGGATTGCCCAGAAGGGTATCTTTAAAACAGGTGACCTAGTGGGGTGATGTATGGCTAGATTGTCCCTACCTAGCCAAAGCACAAACTAGAACACTCAGACTTCAGTGAAAGAAAATGTATGCTAAACATAAGCTAATAATGAAGCAGAACAGGGGCCTATATTATTAGTGATAGTGGTAGATGTTGTCATCTGTAGGTGCATGATACAGCCACCTTCCTGAAGTGAAGCAGGCCTGGGTCTGGTTGGTGCCTTGATGGGAGACTGCCTTGGAAATTCCGTGCATGCAGCCTTGAGTTCAATGCAAGAAAAGCAGAATAAAATGTAATAAGCAAACACAACTCAACATGTGCATTGTGCAAAGCAATTGCAACACCCTAATCTTGCATAGGTTTACTCAAGAGTAAATTCAGTGGGACTCCCTCCCAGGTCAGTGTACATAAATATTGCACTGTTAGTCAATAAACTGTTTGAGAGGAAGTTTGGGAGGAAACAGTAACGGGGCAATACAGAGTTCATAGACAGAGCATGCAGTGTATTGATGCTCAACATAACATAAGTATAATCCCATTTGATTCTGTCTGCCCATTGAGATCATCAGAAGAAGGTCTGCTCCATGCCCCACCTCCACCTGAGGATAAATTGGTACCTATGTGGAACAGGCCTTCTCAGGGATGGTCCCTTAGCTCTGGCACACCCTTTTTGCAGGAGGCCCATTTGGCCACTCGGCCTTCAGAAGGCCTGTGAAAACAGTTCTCTTTAGATGGCTTTGAATGTTAACCCCTGCTAACTTGGCAATGAGGCACCTTTTAACGTGGTGATTCTCTTTATTTAGCAGGGGGAGAGTAACTGGCCCTATCCACCCCCAGCACAGTACCTCCAGTGACTATTGCTGGTGTCTATCTTATGTTTCTTTTTAGATTGTGAGCCCTTTGGGGACAGGGTTCCATCTAATTTGTTTGTTATTTCTCTGTGTAAACCTCCCTGAGCCATTTTTGGAAAGGCGGTATAGAAATCGAATAAACAACAAACAACAATGTTGATTGATTATATACTGCTCATTTTTATCATTGATATTATGATTAGTTTGCTTTTTCATATTTTGATAGTTTTATTTGTTTTAGTTTTATGATTTTTATGAAATGTAAGTCACTTTGGGGATTACTATGTAATGGTCATGTCTACAGTATTGAGTCTGACTCTGAAGGCGGGGTGGGGCGGGGGCACGGACATTCAGGACAGAAGAACCAATCCCAGCCTCAGCCCGAAACCCTGACACCAGGCTGAAGTCTGAGCCTCCAGTAGGGAGATCCCAGAACTGGAGATTCTGGAAGCAGAGACCCTGTTGCCCAAGCCCAAGGCCCCAGTGAGCCAGTCTCTTCCTCACCTTCACACCTGAACAACGGTACTGAAAACAGGTCAGAAGGAATTTCCTGAAATGAAGAAGTGCTAGACTCCAGGCCAGGGGTAGGCAACCTTGGATCTCTAGCTTTTGATGAACTACAACTCCCACCATCTCATATAACAGCACCAATCATAGCAGGGGAAAATTAAACAATATTCAAAGCCATCTGAACAGGACTGTTTCCACAGGCCTTCTAAAGGCTGAAAGTGAAGAGGCCAAATGATGGGAGTTGTAGTTCAACAATAGCTAGCAAGTCAAGGTTGCCTATCCCTGCTCCATGCCAGAGAACTGCCCCTTTAAATATCTTTGGTCCCTAGACAGAGAGGCAGAGCCTGGGAAAAGTAGTCTGAGCCTACTGGTAAGGTTTTAAATTAAGACCTCATTCCACCACTGGCGCTTGCTCGAGCACATTGTTCACAAACACGGAGCTATCCAGGGTACTGCAACCTCAACTGCCCTGCCCTGCCCTGCCAGCCCATGATTTGGGGACAGGACAGTGACCAAACAGCAGCATATAAATGCAATATAATATAAATTAAAAGAGCACACTAGCCAATAACAACATTACACATTTCAATCAATAAAGTAATCAATAAGACAGCGGCAGCTTGGAATAAAACATAAAAATAAAGCAATAATAATCAGCGTAATAAAACAGGAATAATCAGCAGAACACAAATCAAGAACCAAAGATAATCAGCAAGGTTGAATATTCTCCAAAACAAGAGGATCTTGACCTGGTGCCTAAAAACAAGTTAGAAGAAGGCCAAGTGAGCCTCTCTTAGCAGCAGATTCCAAGGCCTACTTGCCACTACCCAAAAGACCCTGTTTCATGCACCCATGGCTATACTGAGATGGTGGAAAGGATCTCGCCCAACATGGCCAGCCTGCTAATCAGATGTGGTGAGACAGTCGCGTCAGACAGCAGATTGGCGAAGGCAGCAGGGGTGCACCTCACGCCCACCATCCACTGCCACCACTACTTTACTGCACCTCCCCTCACACCAGTGCCCTTCCCGTGCCTAAAATCAGTGCTTCTGCTGCTGCTGCTGCTGCTGCTCTGTTGCCACTCTCTCCACCATCTTTTTCTGCTCCCTGTTTTTTCAAGAGGCCAAAATTGGTAAACAGAATGGAAAGGTAGTATGGTGGGCTATCTAACCCATTATTCTGCTCTCCACACTTCTCTCTGCTCTGTTCCTCAGTGGTGGTAGGAGGAGAAGGAAATAGATGGGGAGGAAAGCACGCCCCCCTCCAACAGCAGGAAGGTGGAAGAGTGGAATGCAATGTACTCTGCTCACCACATCACCATAGAAATGGGAGTGGGGTGTCCAGCACTTTGCCATGCCACCTCAGGCATGGTTGGGGCTTAGGCCAAGCTTGGGCTTAGGCCCAAGGATCATACTATGTAGGTAGATTTATATGAGACGAAATGACCCTTAAGGTTACTTGGTCCTGAATCTCATACACAAAGTATATAGTGCAAGAATCATCCATGAAAAATTAGTATAGGTATACATTGCTCAGCTAGAGATTTACAAAATTCATTCTATTTAGGCAGATGTCATTCATTATTTCAGTTAGGATGTGTGTGGAGAGAGTAAGAGGGTTCCCAGGGCAGGGCCAATGTGTCTCTGTGAATGACAGAGATTGGCAGATTCAACAACCTGCACATATACTACATTTTTCAGCTTCTACACTCTTTTGTTCGTGTGGTATGAGTGTTGCAGAGAAACTGCTTATATCCTGCTTATCCTTCCCCTGCTAACTGGGCAAAGAGGCACCTTTTACCGTGGTGATTCTCTTTATTTAGCAGGGGGAGAGTAACTGGCCCTATCCACCCCCAGCACAATACTTCCAGTGACTGTTGCTGGAGTGTGTCTTAAGTTTATTTTTAGAATGTGAGCCCTTTTGGGACAGGGAGCCATCTTATTTCTTTGTTATTTCTCTTTGTAAACCGCCCTGAGCCATTTTTGGAAGGGCGGTATAGAAATCGAATCATCATCATCATCATCATCATTATTATTATTATTATTATTATTATGCAATTCTACAGGAAGCAACTTTAATTGAGAAACAAGAGTTTGATATTTATTACTAACTGAAACATAGGCTAAAAAAAACAATAAACAGACTAACAATCTTTTATGCAGAGAGAGGGAGAACCTCTCAGGTTCCATTCAAGAAAGCAAGTAAGAAGCTGACAAACAAACCATGACTCTCCACCCCCAAGCCTACTGGAGCCAAAAGCATACAGACATGTCTAGCACAAGAACTGATACAGTGCTATGGCAAAATCCCAACACTGAGGCCTGTTAGGATACTTACTGATATCTTAAGAAATGCTTCAAGACTTTGACGCTATTTGCACGACCAGCCGAAACCAGGCTAAGAGAGCCCAGCCCGGTTTCGGCTGGTCGTGTGCTGTGACAAGAGCTTTGCGGCTCCTGAGCCAACCCTCTTAAATCCCCCCCGCCTGTTAAATGAGGTTAGCAGAGCGCACACTCCACTAACCCTGTTTTCCTGGTCGTGTGTCAGCATGGCATGGCTCTGCACCACAGTGACTCACGAGTAGATCCCCAACAGTGGAGGCTACAACAAGCCTCCCCAGAATGCCCCACACACTTGCGCTGGGCATTCTGATACTTCTGGGGGCTGGGAGGCCCCCGATCCCCACCACCCAAGCCGACTCCATGACGGAGCCGGCCCGGTAATCGTGTTGGCAGCTGATCTGGCAGCCCAGGGCAAGCTGCCTGCTCATGTGCAAGAAGAGCGGGTCTAGCCCACTCTCCCCGCAAAGCCTCTTATGGCACTTCACACTGCTCGTGTGAAATGCCTCTTTCTTTAAAGTACACACTCAGTGAATGTTCAGAAAAATCTGACTTTACCAGATGTCTGCTCACAAATGTCCTCAAAGTGATCCTGCACTGTGATCCTACACTAAGTGATCCTCACAAATGTCCTCAGTGACCCTACACTGATGTCATATAAAAACATTTGGCACAACTCCAGCTATTTGTGCCTTTTGTTTATGTATGTATTTTGCTTCTCTCCCAAAGCCTCTGAACAGCTACCCAGTAACGAAAAATAAAATAAAATGAATACCTCAGACAGCCTGTGAGAAATCTAAAAGTTGCAAATACATGTGGATTTTTCAAGAGACACAAAACAGCGAGGGCTGTAGTGGTGTGTGGGGGCAAGTGACTACATTTTTGCCCACACACCACTACACACCATCCATAATCCATGGTGACCCTGGAGAAGGAGCTGAAGGGCTTGGGAACAGCCAAGCGCGGTCAGAACAAGAACAAAGGGTTCTTGCAGACACAGGGTGACTTTAACTACTGATAAGCAGGCAAAGGAATACTGAAAAAAGATATGGATGACATGAGTCAAAGCCAAGCAGAAAGAATATTAAAATTAAACTTGGCCGTACATTTTTCACAGTTCGCTATCCATGCTTTCTAAACAATCATTTGTAACATTTGCCCATAGCTTTTTATGGAACATCAGAGAATTATAAATGTTAGCTTTGTTTTTCCCTTCCAGATCAGTTGAGAAACCCACTAAAGGCCAAACCACATGTGATGCAGACTTGATTGACTCTCTCTTCCCCCATCTGTTCTGTTTTAACTAGGCAGAGCCATGGGAGGATTCACTGGAGAGCAGAGGGTCCACAGCTGGGGAGAAGGGGCTTATTCCTTTCCCCACCAGCCATTTCTCCACTCAGAATTTGTAGATACACCCCAAGCTGCTTTTCCACCTGCAGGGGAAAAGATACAGATCTTTTCATCTGCTGCTACTAGGAAAGCAGCTTTGAAGCAGGGAGGATTCCGAGCAGACAAATGATCAGCAGAGAAAGGGGTTAAGTACCTCCTCACTTGACCCTCGACTCACCAATGAAGCAGCTCCTTTTTGTTTTGTTTTTAAAAACACTATCAGAAGAAAGAGTCATGCAACTGAGTGACATGTGCAGTTTGCTTTTATGTAGAGGTGCTCTTACTCCTGGACTTTGGGGCAGAAGTCCAGGGCCTCCACACCCTCTTGGGGCCCCCCAGATCATCATTAGTCTGTCCCGGGTGGTGTCGTCACCGCGCTGGGCAGCCACATATGACTGTGACCTGTGCTAGGCGGCCGAGCATGACTTCTGCTTTAGAGACAGATCGGGGACTGGGGAAAGAAATATGTGGGATGGGAATAAGTTGCGTGTTGAAATGTTTCTGCTGATGTGCATTTGCATAAATATACCTGTTTTATATGCTTACATTCTCCTGAGTTCAGTTGCTCTTTGTTCCCTCAAGAACCCACATGTTAAAAATACTGCGTGTGTCATGGTGTGTGTGTGTGTGTGTGTGTTTGTAGGGCAGGGCTGCTCAACTTCAGCCCTCCTGCAGATGTCGGCCTACAAATCCCATAATCCCTGGCTATTAGCCACTGTGGCTGGGGATTGTGGGAGTTGTAGTCCAAAAACCTCTGGGGGGGGGCTAAGTGGAGCAGGCCTGGTGTAGGGGGATGATGCTTAACTTGCAGCGGGGATGGGGATGGGCTCCAAAGGCCTTTAGGTCCAGGCTCCAAGATTACCTAGGTACATCTCTGCTGTTATGCATCAGCTTTATTGCTTTAATCTGCCATCATCCATGATCATTCTGTTCTAAACTATATTGTACTTCCAAAAAAGATGTTTACTTCAGCAGCAGCATAATGATATTATTACTATATGTCTTCATATAACGGCAAAAACTGGCAGCAGTGAATGCTTGTTCTGTTGATCATGTGGTCTGTTGCCCGCTGTGTGATATGGATTTCCAAACCAAAAATATTCATTTTTTAATTCTGTGTTAACTACAAGCACTCATATCTCAGTTTGGGTTCAGGGAGCCCTTCTGGCAGCTTGCCAGTATTGTCGCCAGTAAGAAAAGTCTGCAAGACAAAGAATGCTTTCCATGATTCATTACCAAGAAAGCTATAATTTAAGCATCGTTCTAAACCTAAGCACACTAAAATCAGGAAACCAGGGAAAACGAACCCCACAATGTAAGCTTTTAGTCATCTTTCTGGCTGCCTTCAGTAAGCTATTTGCAAACCTATCTGCCCGTAATGTAATGTAATGGGATGTAATAAATAAATAATATGTAATGTAATAAACAAATAATATATAAAAAGGCACTCAGAACTCACTCACTTATTCATTCCAAGGGTTGTTAAAATTGTAAGTGCACTTCCTTAAGAGCTAGATTCTTAAATTTGGCACACACATAGTCCAAATGGAATCAATCCCTATTAAAACCTGAAAATGAGACATGGTATATCTCTTCCTCTAAACAGGGCACTCAGAGTGTGCTCCCCAAAGGCTAGTGTACTTCCACACCAGCTAGAAAGCTGGAAATTGGTACACAGCAAGCTCAAGGCACCCTAATTCCAAAAAAGGTGTCCCACACAGTCAAATAAATAAATAAATAAATAAATAAATAAAGATAAATAGATAAATAAATAAACTCTTTCTACACATACTTCTTTGCACATGTCAGCAGACACACAGGCATGTCAGTGTACACAGCCACATACACACCACAGCCATTTCCCATACCACCCTTCCTGACTTCTCCACATTTTACCAAACATAAAAAATAAAAATCAATTTCCATACTCCAAGCAGTGGGCATTACCTAAAGCTAGAAGCTCATCTGGCTCTTGGCAGCTTCAGGGGACTGAGGGAATCACCACAGATGTTTCCGCTTTTGGAAGCCAGCCCATGGCTGCTAGTTGTTCATGCTGTCAGGGTAGAGTGCAATAATATGGAATCAGTGCTGGATTGACCCTTCAGTAACTCCTAGGCCTGGCACATCCCAGTGCCCTGCTGCCCTGTCATGTTGAGTCCACCAATCATAACATCACCCTACCTTTCAGTTTGAACTGACCAAAAAACAACTCTCTGGTCCGCCCCCACGTGCATAATGCCCCTAGGCCTGGGCCTATGAGGCCTACTGGGAAATCCATTTCCCCACTGAATGAATGCTGATGCAAATGGTAGCTGGGAGAAGTTGATGAACCAATAAAAACTGACATGTTGTGCATGCTGAGAATGTAGAATTAACTCAGACCAGAGTAGATAAAGGCTGCATTTGCACGTAACATGAAACTGAAGGTTGCCAAACCCACAGTTAATTTTGGTAACCATGAATTGCATTGCAGATGTTCATCCAACCGCAGCCTGGCAACCTCCAGTTTGAGGCTAGGGGAGCCACTCCCTCTTCTTGGTCCACCAAGTTTGCATCCTAGCAAGCTCCATTGTGCTTGTGTCACCAGACTGTGGGCAAGGCATCACAACATCTGTAGGGTGACAGCCATTGGCCACGATCTTCAGGGGGATATGCCGAGCATGATCATGCTTTTTCTGAATGGATGGAATTCATTAAATGGTATTTAAGTCCTTCTCCTGACAGCAATTGCACCGCCACCCTTGTAAGAGCCCTGCACGAAAACAGTTTTGCACAAGCCCAATTGCTGGCAACAGGGGAATGCAGGGGGGCACTTTTTTTCTGTTACTCTAGAAAGGGATCATGAGGGTTTCCTAGGAAGGAATATGTATACGAGGGAGGGCAAAGGATCCTGGGATCTGATCCATTGTGACCAAAGATGCTCTTGAGATGGCTGACCCCGGCAAAGCAGTCCAGGGACACCAAATCACACTCCTGCCCCCTTGTCAGCTTGCCACCCAGGGATTAGCCCTCTCATGAGAGGGCCAGTCCATTGGCGAGGACCAGAGGTTCTGTGAGCTTCAGTCCTCTGTCGGGCTGCGTTAGGCCATCCAAATTAAGGGTCCCCCACTGGTGTGGGGCCCCCATTCTATCTGGTAGATAATACAACTTGTACAGCACGACCCTTTTCTCTCCAGGCAACTCTTTCATACTCCCAAGGAGTAGTGGCTGCTCCATGTGTCCAGGCGGTACCAGGTGGGCAGACTAGGGAAACACCAGAACCAGGGATAGATCTTTACTCTCATTCAAATTTCCTGGGTTTGGACCGGCATTGCAGATTGGTAGCCACAAAGAATTATGGGAGAGGAAAACCCTGATTATCATTGATCCCAGGAAAGTAGGGTGGTTGTACTGGGCAAAAGCAAACATGGATATGTGCCAATGTCAGAGAGACTACTTGGCAGAGGGACTGCTTGGACTGCTTCACTGTGGCAGTTGCCAAGACAGGGAAAGGTGTTGCTGGGGTACCTGTCCCCACAGCTTCCTTGTGTTGAGCAATTAGGCTGGGTGATAACTGCTATCCAGCCCTCATGTGTGTCTCCATGGATTGGCACTCTCATGAGAGAATGTTCCTTGGGGGAATGGGCATAGTCACACATTATTAATGATTCTGCCCAATCCATGTGTCCCCCCTGGACAGTTCTTCTCATGAATAATGCCATAGAGTGTGTGCTTGTACCCAAGGGAAAGGAGCTGGGCCCCCCTTCCCCATCTTTATTGTAAAAAAACATAGAGCAGAGACAGACAAGAGTTCCTTGGTGGGGCTCTTTTAAAGCCGATACCAGGTATCACTGCCCTACCATGCGTTGTCTTTGCAGCGATCTAATTGGGTTGCTCGGTTTATGGTGCCACTAGGATTGCATGTGCTTGTGAACATACTTCTTGACTGATTATTTTGTGTGTGTGTGAACAAATTACTTTGTGTCCATCTTGCCATCCCCTCCCCTTTTTATTCTGAGTGCCAGAAGGGATAACAAGTGAGTGCCAGTGGGAAACAGGCATCTCCCAATGTGACTTCTCCTTTTGAGAGGCTTAGAAGCTTGGGATGGGATGGGATATGGTGGCATCCATGCTGCCAGGCAGCAAGAGATGGGGACAGAGACGGGGAGTGGGGCAAGTGCTCGGAGAGGCAGAAGGCGAGAAGTGCAGCAGCCATGGAGCAGGGGCATTCCTGGGTGGGTCTGGGCCGCCCTCTCTATGATTTTGGCTCCAGAAACAGCACAAAGCTATGGTTAGGGCAGCGTCTGCGTTCAAATGTAATGCTGCCACCTTCAAACCTCAGGTTGGAGCAGCAAAATTCACTACAAAATGAAAGTTCAAATTGGAGTTTGGCGAGGGAAACTGCAGGTTGTTTTTGCCATGAAACCATGGTTTCACGCATTCGGACATTCACGATTTCCAACCTCTGCCCCATTCAACTCCGGTTTGCCATCGGATGTGAATGAGGCCAAACGAGGAGGTTTTCTATTTTATATAGGTAGGCATATTTTCTCTTGCAGTAACTCTTAACTTCTGTCAAATCTCTTCCTGTGCAATGGATGCTATACATTTAATAGGTCTCCTTTGCACAGAACTGCAGGCTAAGGGCTTTCTTCATACCCACACACAGATGTGTAGAAGCTGCTTTCCTGTGGTCTAATCCTATATAGCTGTAATATGTGTATGAATGCTAAGCAGGGTCCATCCTGGTTGCATATGAAAGGGAGACTAGAAGTACAAGCACTGTAAGATATTCCCCTCAGGGGATGGAGCTTCTCTAGGAAGAGCAGAAGGTTTCAAGTTCCCTCTCTGGCTTCTCCAAGATAGGGCTGAGAGAGATTCCTGCCTGCATCTTTGGAGAAGCCACTGCCAGTTTGTAGACAATACTGAGCTAGATGGACCTATGGTCTGACTCAGTATATGGCAGCTTACTATGTTTCTATGTGGTTGGAGCAATTCATGTAGGTCTATCCCATTCGATTATTATTGAGGGATCCAGTTGGCTCCGTTCATACGATTCTGCTATTCAGACATGTGGGATTACACCAAGAGAAGGTTCCACACGGCCATGGTGAGTGCACAGACCACATTTGGGTTGATTGTATGTAGCATTGCAACAACATGTGCTTCTCGTGTTTTATCCATGTTTTCATGGGCAGATTCTTTTGCTGGAAAAGGACATCCCAAAATGCAATATGTGATATGTACACACTATTTCTTAGAGTAACTTATTATCACAACCATGTCTCTGATTCCTTCTGCAGTATTCCCACCGTCCAACTATTTTAAATGCAACTCTCCTTCAAGAGGTTGCTGCAAGCACAGATGTCAATCGAATGTGGCAAAACGATTTGCACCCAATACTAATTGAGAGATACCCAGGATCACCAGGGAGTTATGCTGTGCGTCAGGTGAGACCAAAGAGTCTGAAAGCTCCGCTCACCCTGTTATCAAGTAACCCTTCCTGTTCTCTCCCTTTCCTGGTCCCTTCTTTCTGTCTGTCTCCCAGTTCTAGGAACAGTCGACTTTTAAGGGTGTGTGGATCTATCGGTTGCACAGGGCACCACACTTGCAGGGATGCTGTGCAGAGTTGCTGCTGGCCTGCACATCCCTAAAGCAATGCTGTGCAGCACAGCACAGCATCCAGTCTTCCGACCACTGAACTTTTAGTTATCAATTTATTATGTTTATAAACCACCTAACCTAGCTTGTAAGCCCTTTGGGGACAGGGAGCCATTTTATTTTATTTTATTTATGTATATCTATGTAAACCGCTTTGGGAACTTGTGTTGAAGAGTGGTATATAAATCTTTGTCATCATCTTGTCACCTAACAGCTAAATCTCAATGCGATGTACACTGCTTCAAAAGCAGGCACTGCTGTTAGAGGTTGTTGATTTTTACCCACAATAGGTAAAACAGCAGAGCACTAAGGAATGAGCACACACTTCAGTTACAGAGTAGGTAGCAGAGGATGGTTTGGATATTGCAGCTGTTTCGAGAAAACACACGGAGATCCTTGTATGACTAAACACTAAATATTTATTGATTAAATACACTTAGATAGGAAAGACCTATCTCTAATCTAAAGGACTACATAGTGGATAGGTAAGGAGAGAGATAGAGATGTTTCCATCTGCTCTCTAGGAGGAAAGGAAGGATTGTGACTCAGCACAGGAAGTGCTGCAGAGTCAGTTCAGGGGTCATAGAGTAGGGACAGATAGGGAGACCCTGACTCACTGTCTCTACTCCCAATGCCCCTAGTGGCCATTAGGACAGTTGGTGCAAAAGGTTGATGCACTGGAAGTTCATCTCCAACAACTGCAATCACCACAGTTCAGCACGGTGGCTCCCTTGCTCACTCTTTCTCTCCTCCCACTGAGCGGCAGGGCTATTTCCCTCCATCTCCTTCCCATATTGTGGCGATGCAGCTGTGGTAGGGGCAGGGGTGGGTAGCTATAGCTGAAGAGGCTCAGAACCCACATGTCAGAGATCTGGATTCTGAGTGTCTAAGCCAGCCAGCTATTCCTTCTCTCTCTGCCACCTCCACCGCCACATCACAGCAGCGTGGAAAGGAAACCAAGAGGTCCCACACTTCTACTCAGCGGGAACAGAGAAAGAGCAGGACTCTATACCTGTGCTCTATGTAGGCGATAACTGGCACAATAAAGCCGGGCAGGGGAGAGGTGAAGGGATGGTTGGGGGGTAGGATTTAGTTCTGGCCATGTGGGGACTGAGACTCACCCCAACTGCTCACCCCTGAGGTTTCAACGCTGAGGGCAGGGAGGAGATTCATTTACCAACTTTTGCCCCCTTTGAGGCTACTTCTCCTGGCTCACTCCCTGTGAAGGAGGTAGGTAAAGGTAAATTGTGCCGTCAAGACTCCTGGCAACCACAGAACTCTGTGGTTGTCTTTGGTAGAATACAGGAGGAGTTTACCATTGCCATCTCCCACGCAGTATGAGATGCTGCCTTTCAGCATCTTCCTGTATCACTGCTGCCCAATATAGGTGAAGTATTATCTTTCTTACACACACACACATGCAGAGGCAACACTTGTTTCCAGTATTTTAATTTTTTCCCAACAGGGCACTGGCTAGCTTAAAGCCAGCTGTGGGCATACAGGTTCATGCTGGTTCTCAATAAGTTACTCTGCAAGTTACACCAATACATGCTGTTTCAGCCTTCAACTAGAACCTCACTCTGTTTTCACTACAGTTACGGAGGAGATACGTTTTTTTAAAAAATGCGCTATTGAGATTTACACAGTGATTCAGGTCTGTCAGGACCGCAGGATGAAGTTGTATCATTGTCATTAACATCAATCATCACAGAAAATAGCCAATAGGGACACATAATATTTGCACATTGCAACTTCAAGCACATCTAAGTAGCTGTAACTGTATGTTACACTGCCCAGAGACATGAGTTTTGGTAATTTGGTAATAACAGATAATTTATTTATCTGTTAAAATAAAATAAATGTTTGTGCTAATACTAATACAAATCCCTTACTATCTCAATCTCTTCCTGCCCTCTCTTCCCTTCCTCTGCTGTCCTCACCCTCAAACAAGTTTAGACTGTAAGCTTCTTCGGGCAGGGATCTGCCTTCTTTTGCTCATGAAACTATAAAACATCATGTACAATAATGGCCTGTTTAAAACAAACAAACAAACAAACAAATCCATCAGCCAGATTCTGTATAGCAATCATAATGCTATCTGATGTGTGATGCTAGCTGTGGGAAGAGCTGTATTCCCAGCTACACAATATTATAGCACATCCAGTGTTGGGAAAATATGAAATATTTTTAATGGAAGCAGTGCACTGTCTCAAGGGAAAGTGCCTAGATTGCCCACATGTGGGTAACAACTGAACATTTATCACGCTAAAATCTGATAACTGGAGAAGCCCTAAAGCAACTGTGATCCATCTCAGTACAGCTAGGATGAGATGAGAGGTGAGCTGGATGATCTGCAGTTGATGAAGCGGGAAAAAGCAACCTGTTTCAAAGCAAGTGCCTATTGCACCTAGTTATCTTGTTTCCTAGGAGACTTACTGGCAGCCTAAGCTAAGAGGAAAACAGTGACATCTCGGGCACTGCAATCACTGGGCATGTTCAGGCAAGCATCTGTACTGCTGTGAGATAGGATCAAGATTTGAACAAAAGGATTCCTGTAAGGAATAGCAGACTCTTCCTTGTCCATTTCAGTTGGGCTTACCAAAAATGTATCTTGAATTTGAGGGCCCTCACTGCCAAACAGGTGATTGGTGCTGTCAGTTAAGGTGATAATCTGTGGGTGTGTTTCTGGAACCAATCCCTTTTGCAGCCCATTGAGGTATTTGGTTTCTGCTTCATATATTAATATTGATTTGCTATTTCTTTATTATACTAATCATTCGGCTGTTCCTCCAATAAGCCCTGGGAGGTATACAAGGAGGCCTCCTATCTCAGAACTTGGACTTGCTCAGTACCACTTCAGGCACCTTCTTTGGACCATGGACTTAGTGGGCAATCATTGAGGCTCCCTTCCTAGTGAATGCACAGAAGGCCACAGTCAGTGTTCCCTCTAAAGGCGTACACATGTGCATGCGCTCACATGTTTTCTGATGTTTGCTCCGTCAATTTTAGAGCCTGCTCAGGTTGAATTGGGAAGGCCCCATTCTGAATGCATGTGCGCGCACACTGCCTTGATAACTGCTGCCCAGAACAAAACTCATTCTGCACATAGATGAGAGAAGTTAGAGAGAACATTGGCCACAATGCCATTCCGATAGCTTTCTATTACTTTCCAGTGGTATTAAAATATATATGAGATGATATTTTAAATGTGATTTCACATATTATGTGGTTTCATTCTGAGATTTCATTCTGATAAGCCCCAGGTCCTGGTTTCTTATTCGTTCATTTAATTTCCATAGAAGAGACTGTTTGTAGCCTTCTGAATCTATTACTAGCCTTCCGTCGCATCACTTTTGATTTGTACTGCATGTTTCTTGTGGACAAGTACCAACATGATACATAGGGTCCTGAAGGCCCTGTTAGACTTTGATTCCAATAACATTAAATGTGCCACAGGGATTATTTCTAAAGTGGATGAGACATATTGCTAAGGAAATATTCAAAGCCATACATCAGCGGTGGGCAATTAAGTGTAATTAAGGGACAGCAGCTGAGGTACAGCATGTAGTTGCTGTCATAAGCATCCTCATTTACATTCAAAACTAGATTAGCAGTCTGCAAAGAGTTCCACACCCTCACATTTTTAACTACTTCCATGCATTTTCCAAGAAATTGTGAGAAAATGAACTGTTGATGTGTCCACACACATGCCCTCATGTTCTATCCCAGTTTCCCTTTACATTGTGACTGCTCAAAGCTACCATTGCCTTTCGATTAACCCAATCTCTTCTGGTTTACCCCTATACCAACTTCTCACTGGTGGTGGACAGGGATGGTACCTCCAGATGACTACATGTGCAGGGTCTTGGAAGAGTGATTCCCATATTAAGCTTCTATATTCATTATAATGGATATAGGAATGTGTACAACTTCTCCCTCCACACTTTACCTCTCCTTAAATAGCAACCCAGTCTGAAGCTGAGCATCGCCTCCACTTTGTAAATCAGACTAGTCTTCAACTGGAGTCTATTTTCCTTTTCTTGGAATATGGTGACTCTTACCTAGGACTTCCTCCCATGGCTGTGAATTTGATTTGTATCCAACAGTCAACACATGGGTTGCAAAGGGATGTTGTTTATACTTTGAGTGGTCACCACCTTGAAACGAAATGGCAGATCACTACCACCACCCCCAGCCCTGTCAGGGTCCCATAGGACCCCCTCCCATTTGCTGTGAATTTGCTTTGTAGTGGATTGTAATAGTTATTCGAGGGAGGCACACGCAAACTCAGACATGCAGACACACACAGGCATAGTGATTTCATAAGCTTTCTTCCCTTGGGAAAGTAGACTGAACATGAAATTTTGAAATGAAAGCTATCAATGGGTTTTATTCCAGTATATCATTTCAGAGGAAAATGGTAAGCTTTGTCAGGTTCTTCTCTAGTACATCTAGTTCCTGCAGAATTCATTTGTGTAGGTCTGCTTGAAAATAAGGAATGTTCATCTCACTTGACCTTGGCTTTATACCTTTCAGCATATCAAGCACCGTCTGCAAGGCCTACAAGCTGGCTGGGTAGTAGAAGATGACACATTTCAGAGCTATACTCCTTATGGATACCGCACATTTTCCAATATCATCAGCACCCTCAATCCCCTCGCCAAGCGTCATTTGGTGCTTGCTTGTCATTATGATTCAAAATACTTTCCACCACAACTGGATGGCCAAGTGTTTGTTGGAGCCACCGACTCAGCTGTGCCCTGTGCTATGATGCTTGAACTGGCACGTTCCTTAGACGGACAGCTTCGGTCTCTAAAGGTATTCATTTATTTCTCCAGTTCTGCCTGCATTCATTGTGACCCTGAGCCTGGTGACTGACTTTCTCTTTTGTTCTCCCATCTTTCCACAGGACGCCATCTCAGGTGCCACATCAGATCTCTCTCTGCAGCTAATTTTCTTTGATGGTGAAGAAGCCTTCGTTCAATGGTCCCTTTCTGATTCTCTGTATGGTTCTCGGCACTTGGCTGAGAAAATGGTGTCTACACTTCATCCAACGGGTGCCATAAACACAAATCAGATTCAGGGCATTGTAAGTGAAAAGTTTATGAGGGGAAGAGGAAATTGAAGTAATTGATCCAGGCATCAGATCACAAGAATTCTTGTGTAAAATATTTGGTTTGATTGGAGCAGAGACAGAAAAGCATTTTGCAACCTTTAGACAGGTGTAGCCCGGGCTTTCTCTCTTTATTTCTTTTCTGCAAAAGTTAAACATGAAAGTATCATGGTTTTCAGTGGGAGGCAGGTAAGTGTCTACTTAACTCTCCTACTAAAATTAATAGAATTGGATCATGCCCTTAGCCTATGTAAGTAGCTGTTTAAGCCAATGGGTCTCAAAACCTGAACAACAGTGAGTACAGTACATCACAGGTTGTATAGGAGGCACTCTAGCATAGATACAGCCACCATGGAATCTCAAGAATCTCAGTTCCCCCCCCCCCCACAAAAGAACTAAACACGTTTCCAGCTGGCAAAAGACCCCTAAAGCTGTGAACAGCTTCTGACAAATACACAGGGCTAGTAGTAGTTAGTGGGCTATGGTATTACTGGGAAATTTTCAGAGCAGAATGTTGGAGCTCTTTATATAATAAAAGCAAAAAAATTAAAATAAAACAAAACACCAACATCAATGCTGTAATATTAAAGTCAGTCTTGTAGTAAAGTCAGTCTTGTAGGACTGCTACTAAAGGGAAACACTTAGTGGCTGGCATGATCTGCAACCAATATGGAGAGAGAGGGAGGTGCAGAGATGCTGCTGCAGACTCCTCTAAGTCGTGAGGATGTGGATGCTGCTGTGGACACACAAGTGCAAAACCAGTGTTCCTGCAGTTTCCCCCATGGTACCAAAGAGTGTTGAGCTAGAGCATCTTCTCTCCTTTCCTTTCACAATGGCACCAGCAATGACCTGATCAGTGGGGGAATGAATGAAACACCTCAAAACTGAGGTGGGATACCTCAAAAGTTACTAACCCAACATATTTGCCACTCAGTGTTATCGACTTCAGGTCATGCACAGATGGGCCAGTCCTAAGAATAGCCATCAACTTTACAGACTCTCTCTTAGCCATTCTAGTAGCATCTTTTTTACCATATAGTTTGCGGTAAGCCAAATTGAAAGATGGGAGACAGACACAAACACGCACACACCAGGTAGAACATTCATATCATTTTCCTGGAATTCTCAACATTCCCCAAATTTTGCAGGCATTAGCTGACATCCTAACACAGCACAAACACTTCAAACTTCAGCACCCATGTTGTGCTAGCCCCCATGTTAGTCCCCAAATGTGAGTGCTCTGTTAAAGCGGAATGAAAATAAAACTGCTAATCTTGTATATAAAATAAAACTGCTAATCTTGTAATTTGTATAGCCCTTATACAAAACTATGGTGCGGCCACACCTGGAGTACTGTGTACAATTCTGATCACCACATCTAAAGGAGGACATTGTAGAACTGGAAAAGGTGCAGAAGAGGGCAACCAAGCTGATCTAGGGCACCTTTCTTATGAGGCAAGGCTACAACACCCTGGGGCTATTTAGTTTAGAAAAAAGATGACTGCAAGGAGACAAGATAGAGGTCTATAAAATCATGCATGGTGTGGAGAAAGTAGATAGAGAGAAATTCTTCTCCTTCTCACATAACACTAGAACCAGAATTGCTGGGAAATGTAGGACCAGCAAACAGAAGTATTTTTTCACACAACGCATAATCAACTTGTGGAATTCTCTGCCACAAGATGTGGTGACAGCCAATAACCTGGAAGGCTTTAAGAGGGGTTTGGATAACTTAATGGAGGAGAGGTCTATCATCGGCTACTAGTTGGAGGGCTGTAGGCCACCTCCAGCCTCCAAGGCAGGATGCCTCTGAGTACCAGTTGCAGGGGAGTAACAGCAGGAGAGAGGGCATGCCCTCAACTCCTGCCTGTAGGCTTCCAGTGGCATCTGGTGGGCCACTGTGTGAAACAGGATTCTGGACTAAATGGGCCTTGGGCCTGATGCAGCAGGGCTGTTCTTATGTTATGTTAAATGGAAATCTAACAATATTATCCTGACTTACTGCTTGCGTTCATAGTAAACCAGTGATGCTGCTGAGGCTGCACAGGGAAAGTCATCATATGACCCTTGAAAATGTGTTTCCACTCTAATAGCATTTCTCGAGTGTGGGTGGAAGGTCTTTCCACCCTTGCCCAAGTACGCCAGCGGGGACTAGTGTGGCGACTAGTGCAGCATGGGCACTGAGGTTAGGAGCACCCCTGCTGTGACATTTAACACAGTTCTTCATTTATTTTTCATAGGACCTTTTTGTTTTACTGGATTTAATTGGTGCTCGAAATCCAACTTTTCCAGTTTACTTTATGAACACGGCTCGGTGGTTTGGGAGACTTGAAGCAATTGGTAAGAACATGTTACACAAACATAGCAACTAAAATAAAATCAGTTCTGCAAGTCTTACACAGTAGAAATTCTGGATATTGCTTTAAAAAAAAAAGTTTAAAAAACCCTGTTCTATCTCTGCTTTTAAAGCACCAGAATGTAACAAGTCATACGAAGTCCCTCATCCCATTTTTTAAGATAAAGAACTAGGCAAGTATTAACTAAACAGTGAACTGCTAATGGGGCAGCTAATCATATTCAGTCTGACACGACATTCAATAGTGTTCCCTGTGAAAACGCCCAGTTCACACAACCACCTTGTTTTCCAGGACATGATAAATGCCAGCAATCATAGCAAAGGAATTCACAAGACTCCTTTATCATGTGAAATTGTGGAGTAAATGATTGTGGGAGGACTTTCCTGCCTCAAAATGAGTTGTTTTAAATCAAACTTAAGGCCCTTTTTAGTCATTATATCTTGCTATACCTGGCTTAAAACATTGTTTTCTTTTTTAACTGCAGAACAAAACCTCAGTGATTTGGGTTTGTTGATAAACTACACTCCTGGAAGACAGTATTTCCGGGGTGATTTACGAAGATATCCAGTTGAGGATGACCACATTCCATTTTTAAGAAGAGGTATGTAAGCCTATATTAGTTGTTTACTTATAGCAAGATGATGGAACAATATTTATGGCTGGAATACTTTATCCTCAATTTTTGGTACATCTTAATCCTCAAGTAAACAGTGACGAGATCTGATTTTCAGGCATCACACTTCCTCATCAGTTCCTACTTAAAGTTCTCTGTTGATCTCATAGATCCTGAAAATTCCTAGCTCACTTATGGAAAGCAATAATCTCTCATTATTTACAGTACTGATCTTGTTATGCATCAGAAGCGTAGCGAGGCTGGCGGCAGCCCGTGTGCGGCCACTGCCACAGCCCCCTGGCCCCATCCCCGTGTCTGACATCAGACGCGGGGGACCTGTCTAGGGCTGCACTCACAGCCCCTGATTGGTGGTGGCCCAGGTTCTTTGAACCCGTTTGCCTAATGGTGGCTCCACCCTTGTTATACATATCTATATTCAGCAAGTGTTAGTTGGAAGTGGGTCGCTCACATGCTCTGGATTTTGTTCATTTGATTAGATTCTGTATTCATTTGTGCTTTGCATAGTACTGTGACACATCCTCCAATCTCTCTTTTGCATTGCATTTAGCCTCAGTCAGGGCGGGTGGGAGTCTCTCTACTCAAATTGCCAGATTTGTAATGTGGACACCTAAAGTATGCACAAAGTCATCTCTGGCCCACAAAATCTTGGCCACAATTTGTTAGCCACTAAGATATCACTAGACACTGGCCTGGTTCAGACAGTCTGTTGGTTGGATGAGTGTCATGGGCCAAAACTGTTGATGGGGGGTTATTACTTATTATAGCAGAGTATTTCAGGAGCCAACTCACTCCCATTACAGCAGAAGTTATCAGGGTCTTAGGGGCAACAGCTTGTGAATGATAAGCATGGAGATTCATGTAAGGTTAAACTAATCTACTTTATTCAGAAGTACATGATGATAGGAAAGACCTATATCTAAGTGCTGGCGAAATGGTGGTCAGAGAAACACCTATAGAAGCATGGTGCTCAGAGGGAAAGCTAGAAGCATTCTGGGAAGGAGGAGGAGGAAGTCAGGAAGTTCCTGAGTATACTCTATCAATTGAGGGGTGATAGAGGCAGAGATAAACAGGGAAGAGAAGGAGACCCTGATTGACTGTCTCTGCTCCCAATGCTCCTCGTGGCTATTTGGGTTACTGGTGCAAAAAGTCGATGCCATCCGGGAGCTGGATCGCCCATAAAAACAGCACCAAGCTTCACACGTAAAGCAATCCTGCGGTAAAGCAAACTGCAGCCCTGCATATCATCTGAACCCAGGAGATGTGAAAAAGCATGTTTTACAAGCCAAGATATGAAAGCAGAATTTGATCTGTAGCAGGATTCTTGTGTCACAACTCTAGACCCAAGCTGAGGAGGGAAGACAGGAAAAGAGGAAGCACATGAGCTCAGTACTGTTTGGTTTGCATTCCCAATCGTCATCATTATTTTAATTCACCTCTTTGTTGTTTATAGCACTTTGGGTTTGCTGAATTTTAAGTTCTTTTACTCCATGAAACATAAAAAGCTTTGGTAACAGGCAGAATAATTTAAAATATAATCAGTTAATTGTACATAAGCCAATAATTAATAGTTTTTAATTGGTTGGCAGTTCTTTATAATTAGTACCTTGCTAATGATGCAGCGGGAAAATGACTTGATTAGTAAGCCAGAGGTTGCCAATTCAAATCCCCACTGGTATGTTTCCCAGACCATGGGAAACACCTATATTGGGCAGCAGCCATATAGGAAGATGCTGAAAGGCATCATCTCATACTGTGCAGGAGGAGACAATGGTAAACCCCTCCTATATTCTACCAAAGACAACCACAAGGCTCTGTGGGCGCCAGGAGTCAACACCGACTCAACAACACACTTTACTTTAGTGTCTAGATAAGTTAAGAAAGGAGACTTAGTTATATGAGCAATGTGATTTCTGCAACATGTATGTTTTTTCCATATAAAATCAAATGTGAAATGAAGCATTTGGGGGCAAACTATTAATGACATTGGGCAATATACTGCACAATCTCCCATTGATGCTAAGGACTCAATGGGTCCTAAGGGTCTCATTGATGTTTATGACCTGCCAGTGGTGCTGCACAACTTCAGAGGCAGCCCTGACAATATGGTGATGGGGCTACTGTGGAAAGCATTTCAAGCATAACCTATAAAGCCCTAAATTGTTTAGGGACAGAGTATTCAAGATAATACCTTCTTTGTTATGAGCCCCACCACTTATTGAGATCATCAGGAGAGGTCCATCTACAGATGCCACAAGCTTGTCTTTTGGTGGTTGCACCCCCTTTATGGAATAGCCTCCCCAGTGAGATTCTCACTGGCTTCATCACTTTGTTCTTTTAGACGCCAGTTAAAGATCTTTTTGTTCACACAGGCCTTTTAAATTCAGGTTTTAAGATTTGTTCTGATTTTAAACGAATTTTAAAATGAGTTTTTAAGCTGTTTTGTATTGTATTTTGTATTTTCTCTTTACCTTTTTTGTCTGTTATGATTTAATGTGTGATGTGTTTTTATTGTATGTTTTAATCCTCTGTTGTGAGCCACCCAGAGCACAATTTGTTATGGGACAGCTAACAAATGCAGTGGGGTTTTTTAAAAAAATTAATTATCATCATCATCATCTGGTGGCTACTTAGGGATGGGCCTTCTCCATTGCCACCCTGAGGCTCCAGAATGCACTCCCTGTTGAAATTTATATATTTAACTTATTTATATACCACTCAAAACTCACAACTCTGGGCAGATTACAGAAATAAGAACCTCCCCATCTCTGACCATTTTTTTAAAAGGCCATTAGGACAGATTTGTTCAGCCAGGCTTTTAATTAGACATGGGGTTTAACATTGTTTTTAAATTTTAAGTTACTTTAAAATTTTAATTTTTCTCAATATTAATTTGTTTTGATTTGTGTTGTTTTATTGTAAACTGCCCAGAGATGTGAGTTTGGGGAGGAATATGATTGTGTTACATAAATAAATAAGCAAGCATGCATGCATGCATCTGGGCAGCACAGCGCTCCTAGGGGTGTGTACAAAACCAGATTTGCCAGAACAGCTCGGTTTTGGCCTGGTCAAGATGGGCCCAGTCCGAGTTCAAACTGAGCCAGCTCAATTGGCTTGAAGCTATACTGTTAAAGGGGAATTGGGTGGGGATTCCCCTTTACCATTACAGGGCAGGGGGGATTTCCTAGGTATAGAGGGGGCAGGAGAAGAGTAAAAAGTACTTACAGCAGCCACCGGGGGTGGTCCCATCCCCAGCCTCCCCGAGTAGCCCAGGCCAGTTTGGGCCGAGTTCGGGCTTCTGTGCATGCATGGAAGCCATTTTAGCGACAACCATGCCTGCACAGAGGCCCCAAACAGGCCTGAACCAGCCCGGGGTACTCAGGGGGAGGCCAGCAGGGGTGGGGGGAGCCACCACCACATCCCCATGTGGCAGCTGCTGCCACAGCTCGTACTTGTAAGTACATTTTAACTCCCCTCCCACCCCCTCTGTACGTAGGATAGCCCCCCCTGCCCCTGCCTGTACTGGTAAAGGAGAACCCTCATCAGATTCCCCTTTACCAGTATAGCTCCAAGACAGCTTGGTTCAAGCTGAGGCTGGTCTGGTTCAACCCTGAACTCATTGAGAGCCAAGCCAGCTTGACATCAAGCCCAGCTCAAACCGAGCCAGCTCACACATCCCTAAGTGCATTCCTGCTAACTGGGCAAAGAGGCACCTTTTAACGTGGTGATTCTCTTTATTTAGCAGGGGGAGAGCAACTGGCCCTATCCACCCCCAGCACAGTACCTCCCATGACTGTTGCTGGTGTCTATCTTGTGTTTCTTCTTAGATTGTGAGCCCTTTGGGGACAGGGAGCCATCTTATCCATCTTATTTATTTATTATTTCTCTATGTAAACTGCCCTGAGCCATTTTTTGGAAGGGCGGTATAGAAATTGAACGAGTGGATGAATGAATGAATGAATGAATGAATGAAGGGTTTCTTCCATTCTTTCTAATGAAAAGGAGCACTGTGCCCAGATGTGCTGGAGAGGCATTCCACTGCAACCCCATCACTACCCCATTGAGGCTGCCTTTGAAGTTGCGCAGCAGCCCCAGCAGGTCCTCAGCATCAATGGGAGACTGCGCAGAAAGTTGCCCAGTGTTTCTTTTCACGAGTCTATCCCATTCACATATGGAGCCGGAGCCTTACTTTAACAGTAAAAGGAGCATTGAGGAGGGGGTTAATGAACACGCCCCTCTATTGTATTTTATCCAGTATCTTTAATGGTTTGTTGTTTAGAAGTGTCTCCCAATTGAGATCCTGTTGGGGGTGGGGAAACAAGGAGAAAATGGAGTTATTTCTGAACGAACTCTCAGTTAAATCTGTGTCAGATTACTTTCGCTTCATGGGGGAAGCAGCTATAAAACATCCTCCCAGAAAGGTTTGTTACCATGTTATTGTTGCTTTTAGTATTAAGATCTGTCCACTCCCTGCTTTATATGGAAATGGAGAAGACAGGTCATTGATATCCCTATCATGGCATGTTTGACCCTTAGCTGAACTCATGTTACCTAAAGCTAGTTTTCAGTGCTAGTTTTCTCAAACCTTACATTATCTCCTCCCCGCCACGATTCATCAGTCCAATGGCCATCCATTTCATTTCCTTACACTCTAGCAGTGTTGGCTTGGAACTATTTCAGAACAAAATTTAGTAAAAGACATCAGACCAGAACAGGACATCATAGAAATTCCAGACTGCACTCAGTAGGCTCCAAACACCTGATCATCCTCTTTGCATCTTTTGTTCTCTGTTCCCCCCCAGGGGTTCCAATTCTACACTTGATACCGTCTCCTTTTCCTCGTGTGTGGCACACCATGCAGGACAATGAAGAAAACCTCAGCAAGCCCACTGTGGACAACCTCAACAAAATACTGCAAGTGTTTGTTCTGGAGTATCTCAACCTCCCCTAACACCCTCTCGCCCACCAAATTGCTGATCTGTTTTAATAATACCACCAGGCCCTCTTGGGGTGTTTCTAAGAACAGGCTCTGGATCCTTTAGGAATAAAATGCCCTACTTCACTGCTTGCTCTAAAAGAGAGCCAATCCCTCAAGATTAAGCACTACTGTGAGTGATCTTTAATTATCTCTTCCAAGAAAATCTGCAGAGAGCACCTACAGATAATTAGACCACTGTGACAACTGTGCTGAAAAGAAGCCCATAGAAAGCATTATTCTTGTAAAAGCAAGTACATATAACAAAGACTGTCCTCCATCTTTATGCACTTCATACATGCACATCCCATCCTTCTGCCAAGTAGCTCAGGCTGGTGTACACGGTTCCTCCTCCCCCTCCCAATATTAATCTCACAATTCTGTGTGATAGGTTAAACTGAGAGATGGTGACTGGCCCAGGGTCATTCAGTGAGCTTTAAGGCTGACTGAAATTTGAACCTACATCTCTGTGGTCCACATCCAGCATGCTTACCAGTAACCTACACTTGAATCTTAGTTTACCGTAGCTACGATCTCAGTATCATGGTTGTACCCAATGATAGTTTGTAATAGTTTCTCTACATTGCTCTTCCAAAGAACTAAGAAAGCACTGTTTTCTTAACAAATCAGGGTGAGAATTATGAATGGTGGTTCATTTCCTGTGATAATCTGATGTCTGGACGATCTTATGATCCACTCTATGGTTTGAGGCTGCAGTAGGCATTTCCAACAGGCTATGCATCATAAGCATTGTTCAGACATTCCTGAAAACTCATATAAGTGTACAGCATGCATAGATACAGATCTGTACACAGGCACAATTATTCACACATTTTTTCTGAACACAGGCATAGCAGTACTACACATCCTATCTTTATCCTGCATTTGAGGGGCCTGTATCCAGGTTCACTTTTGAAATGACGGCAGGTATAGTCATTCACACAAAAGTGTATGTGAGTGAACAGACATCTGAACACTAAAATGTCTGTATAGGACAGTTCCCAGGATAGCGGATGCAAGTCAGGGCTGAGGTAGCAGTCTTACTACAGATTGCTTACCACCTAGCAAATGGTGACTTGTACTGACACCACTGAACATGTGAAGCTACGCTTATTCCTGAATGTGCACATTTTCAGGCAGCAACTTCCATATCCTTTGAAAATATATAATACACACCAATGCAATCGTGTCACAGCAACTTCATCTAATAATGTGATTCTATAAACCTGCTTTAGCTGTAGCAGCAGAAAGAATGCCTTGGCTATTATAACTGAAGCAACACTCTCAATGACTCTGCCTAATGCCAATCAACCACCCCAGTGTTTTCACCTTTAAGATCCTAGACTACTTCCTTTGCATTTGCTCCAGTAGATACAACAGCTGCTGCTCAGTACTTTGGGAAACTGGAGTGCCCAATTCATACATTTGAACTCAGGGCTTCAATCCCATCAGTACTGACCACAGAAGTACATCTCTCTCAATGCTGCTTTGTAACACTGGACTTGAGTACATGTAAGGGACAGGGCTTCTGCAGATACTCTGAATTAACCCTTTTAAAAATGCTTTAGAAGTGAGTGCAGCAGGGAAGCAACCTGCCTAGAGAGCAGGAAGCTGTTGGCTTGAATCCTCACTGGTGTGTTTCCCAGAATATGGGAAACTCCTTTATCAGGCAGCAGCGATATAGGAAGGTGCTGAAAGGCATCGTCTCATATGCATGGGAGAAGTCAATGGCAAACCCCTCCTGTAGTCTACCAAGAAAACCACATGGCTCTGCGGTTGCCAGAAGTTGACACCAACTCAACAGTACAACCAACCACTGTTAGGGCAAGCGCTTACATTTTCAAACCTGCACCAGGTACATGCAGGATAGACAGCATTCCTGTCTCCAGTTTTGGATAGTCACTGTAATAGTTACACAATCAGCTAAGCTGAAACAGCAGCCCCTTGGAGTTGGAGTTAGACAATATCAACAGTTTCTAATTTAAAAAGAGTCTCCTAGATAGGCAACTCCCAGTAAATTCCAATGCAATTACTCTATTACTGATGTTAACAGAAAACACTTTCGTTAACAGAATAGATTCTACAGAGAATTAGCGTAAAAATCACTCATAAAGATCAGGTTTGTCTCCTCTGAACTGAAGAAGGGGGCGGGGAGGAGGGGAAGGACAAGTGAACATAGAGATGTAAAAATGACAAGGAATAAATTATCCCTTATTAATGAGAGCAAAAATGTACTTCAAGAGACTCCTCTGAGCTTTATAGTTTTCTTGGGACCACCCACCATAGCCTATCAGTTATAGCGTACAGGGGACAGGTAAGAGACAGCAGCAAGCCCATTCATTTAGACCTTTTACTGTAGGAATTCCTCTACATCATGGAAGTCTTAACTGTACCAGAGTTAGTATCTATAGCATCAGCAAGAGGAATGTACATAGTTTTTTCCACCAATTTGTTTTAAGATTATATGGAATTAAAACAAAAATGTTTTAAGAAAATAAACTAATTTAGCACGTTACAGTTGCTGGTTGCCATTTGTAACAGAAGCCATATTTTTGGTTCTTATGTCTGATTTTGTTGTTAAAATTCCATAACCCAAATGTAGTCTTTACTATTACTACTACTATTACTACTACTAGTACAATATTTATAAACCGCTCATCAACCAAAGTTCTCAAAGCGGTTTACATAGAAAAATAAATAATACATATAGAAGATAGTCCCCTGTCCCCAAAGGGCTCACAAGCTCAAAAGAAACATAAGGCACATACCAGCAACAGCTACTGGAGGGATGCTGTGCTGGGGTTGGATAGGGCCAGTTGCTCTCCCCCTGCTAAATATAAGAGAATCACCACTTTGAAAGATGCCTCTTTGCTTAGTTAGCTGGGTCTTTAAACAGAGCATCAAACTTGTGTTTACTGGATAAGCAAGTGACTTATAGATTATCACGGTAAAATAAACCTTGTTAAAAATCAGTTGGAAGCTATTATTCTTTCCCCCGCCCCCAACATTTACACTTTCAGTTATGTTGGTGTGAAAAACCAAAATATACACAGTGGGTAAGACAATATTTTCTACTAAACCAATTCTGTTGGCCTAGGAGAATACAAACTGCCTTCTGCCTGGTGAAGAGTTCTTTAACCTCAAAGAAACCACAAGAAAGAATGCTTAATCCAGATCAAATGATCCATATCCTTTACATTTTGTTTTTGTAAACCATCCTAGGAACATTACTGAATGTGTGTGTATGTATGGAACACCACTTCCATTCATGAGGAAGGACTGTTGGATTTCTGTCTTCCACTCCATTAGCAGCCCATCATGTTGTAACTCATGCTATTTTGGAATCAAAATCCATTTTGGGTGGGGTGGGGGACGATGACACTATGACCTGCAGGAAGGGTTGAGAAAGCCCCATTCCATATGTAGTGTGCCATTCACTGTTCTCTGAATCCAAGCTACAGAGGGTGTGTATTTGTTGTTCACCAGACTGCTTGAGTGAGTGAGTGAGTGAGTGAGTGGGAGGGACATAGCCTGGACCTCTCCCTGGCAGAGGATCAAGGAGAACCTGCATAGGCTCTGGCGGCAACATTGTCCTGCTTCAAAGAGTATCACGTCCCCATTACCATTAAATAGTCTTCTCTGATGAGAAAGAGGAATAGCTGCCAGGGAACCTACTCACCATAAAGGGAAGGACAGAACTAACCACTGAAGCAACGGGCAGAGAGGAAGAGAAATCAAACTTCACCTACACTCATATCCTCCTTAAACAATGAGTCAGAAGTGTCCCTTTAATCATGAGGGGGTGAAATTGAGGTTTTGGAAGGAAATCTAGAGGTAGGAAAAAGAAGGGAGTTTCCACATTCCTACAACAGAATCTGTTTTGCAAACAATAGTAGCCTAAATGACCTTCTTAGCAGATGAGAAGTAACTGAGGGAAGACTGGTTATGGTGCTCAATACAAGGATGTGGTACACAACTTCTAAATGGCCCCAACAATAAAGAAAAGCATCACAAATATCATTAGCAGAATATATTAAACTCATGTGTTGTGTTCAACTGCTTGATGCTGCTGATGAAAAATGGATATGCTGAACTGTTGTTACGGACACAAGCTAGATACCGGGAGGTCACGGCCTTGCACTCTTCCAGAGGTAATGTCAAATTTCAAAAGCAGCCGAAGATGGATTTTAAGATCAGTGTTTCCCAAACATCAGGCTGCTAGTGAGTTCACCAAAGCATCCCTCAGACAAATGCACCTCTTCCCACTTATTCAAACAGGGTTAACAACAGTTTAAAAGCAGTAAAGTTTAATACTTTATTTCCAGCAAACCGTCAAACATAGAAGACACATATAAAAATTAATTGGCAATAGCTAAAGCTGTAGAAGAGTCATCAAAACTCTTATAAACCTGACAGCAATATATATAAAATAAATGGTCGAACTATATTTCAGTCTGTTTGAACTTTTGACATCTGTGGACACTTATTTGAAGCACTTCTCCATCTTTTCCAAAGATATATGACTCCTTAAATGATTGAATGATTACATCAGAGGCACCAAAGTTTTAGAAAAATAATGGAAACCTTTATGTTAGATAACAATCTTTTAATAGTCATCAGGCTAAGAAAAGGGGGGGGGGTGAATTCAGAAAAAAATTCACTTCATCGCAAATTTGTTTTCTTCTGGAGCTCTGCTCATTTTATGTGGTAATCATTTATGAAAGAAACAATAAAGATATGAATAAGCTCACTACTTGTAAAGCTGGGGCTTTCCAGTTATTGAGAGCAATGTCTCAAAGACTGAATAAAATTATGAACTCATAGTGTCATGATTATTGGAAATATTTGATCCCAGTCATCTAGAAAATTGGTCTTGTAAAAGCTGAGCAATAAAATAGGTGGGGGGGGGGAATTCAAACAATAAATATGGGAAATAGTTTATTAAGGTCTAGACTGACCTCGAATGCCAGCTCCATATCTGTGGGGGACATTTATTAAGCCAGTCCTGAATCCCTGGGTTGCCCCCACTCCAGGCACTCCAAAGCCTTGAGTGAAAACACCGCTGTAAGGCACAGTTCCACGGTTGAAGCCCAGTCCATACGGCCTTGTCTGAGTGTTCAGGAGAATGACTGGATTCATATTTTTGCCTGGAGTGTTGAAAGAGAATTCTGGAGGTGGACTGCTTGGTTTGGCTGGAGTAGATGTAGCAGGGCTAGAGTTTTCTAAAGGCCTTAGAGGTGGCATTGGAATGATGTGATGATCTGAAAGATTCAGCATATTGTTTGCAATAGGTCCGGAGGCCAATGCAGGCCTGATCCAGTCATCTTTGAAAATCTGAACAGTCAGAGTAGATACTAAAGTATACAATCGATTGGTCACATGAGCAAGTACCATTTGCTCATTGGCATCTCTTCGAATTCTCACATGTACCGATCCAGCCTAGAAAATAAATTAAAAATACACCCATTAGATCCCTGAAGACAACCACTATAGACTTTTTGCAGGGGTTATCCACAATTATGTAGATAATACACTTCTGGGCAATGTGGAATTTTAGATGTTTCCTGATGGATCAACTGCACACGAGCACTCCCATGTATTCCATGGATGTGAATATACAGGGGATCATGACAAAGATCCTCTGGGCAGCAACCAAACTAGACAGTCATAATTAAGCACGATGGAAATCAATGGGAAAAGTTAGTCAGAACTACATTAATTTCAATGGGACTTTGTCTGGATGCTGCCCGCAGTCTAGAGTACATAACAAGACTATGCAAATATCTGGCTTGGAATAGCCAAAGCTGAATAGTTCTTACAGTCCCACAGGTACCACGCAGAGACAACTGTTTCCACTACTCGGCTGCATACTGTTCTGCTGTTTCTGTGCCGGCAGAGCTCCTTAAAGGGAAAGGGAGCCCTGCTGAGCCCCAGCAACATCTGCAAAGTCATACAGGGAACACTGGGATGTAGAGTCTTTTCCAGCCCTCTCTCCATAGAGTAATATGGGGAAAGCTCTGGAAAGGACTTCACTTCTCCGCACTCCCCACATGCCTTCCAAGATGTCACTCCATTCCTCTTTAAGGAGTTCCTCTGACACAGGGAACAGCAAGCATGTGTGGAAGTGAACAATGGGAACCGTTGCCTCCGTGAGGGGCCAGCAGCACTATACGGATTATTCTGCTGCAGCTATCTGGAGGCAAATATTTGCACAGGCCTAATACATAATATATATTTGTACTAAGACTATAACTTCGGGCTACATGAGAAACTATTGGATTTTATTTGTTGCATTATTTATGTAGCGAGTCATGTGTCATTTTAAAAGAAAAAATGGTTGTTCGGGGGTGGGAGGGGACTTACCAGAGTACCAAATCCCAATGTCCAGAAGTGTTCATTTCGAACTTCTAACACTCCATCCAAAGTAGAAACCTAGTTCAACACACACAATGGCACACAGTTAAGAAAGCAATTCAAGCTACAATAATTAAAAGGACCTAAATGGGTACTACTAATACAACAGATATTTTTAAAAAGCCCTAAAACAATATTGCTATCCAACAGAGAAATATTGATACTTTTAAAAATGTACATAAGCCTCTATACATTACATAACCTGTAGAACACACATATGCATATTAACAAAAATTAATATCTTAGCTAAAATAGCAATATAAAACAGTATAAACAATTAATAATTATAATTAATATACATATTAATCTAGACCAAAAGACAAGTGACTCTTATGTAATATAGTCCCAAACTGTCCTCCTTGACTTGAGTCTTCAAGGTAAGTCACAATGAGAATGGAATCCCATGCTTGCAAACCAATCTAAAAAAAATTCTTCTGAAATCCCAAATATCCAGATATGCAAACTGGTAATCCAATAAACCTTTCTTGTAGGATCAAGATTCACCCACAAATAATTCAAGATTGTTTTTCTGATACTTTTCATACAATGCCAAAGCACTTCAGCCTTAACAAGGTGTTCTTCAGTGGCATTCACCCAATGAATCCTTGTGATTCTTTAAATGAAAACTAGTCAAAAATACTAGGCCAGGTGCTTACTCCTGGCCTGTGTTGTCTCCAAGGTCTTACCACCCACTAATGTCTTAATCTAATGACGTCAGCTTATACTTTCTGTTCTCAATAAGACCTTCAATTCCAACCTGCCCCCTTCACCTCCTTTCACTTTCTAGGAAAAAGTAAAGCACATTAGATATGTAGGGTGCAAGCTCCCAGAGGAATCTGCTGCCCAGGCTCCATGGAAATGAACTCTATTCTTGCCCAGCTGCCACCCATTTCAATGGGGCTTCTGAATAAGACCTTCCCAGAGAATTGTGCCTGAGTGTTTTTACAAAGAATGAGAAAGGTACCGTTTCCTTCTCTAACAGCATAAGCAACACAGCCCTGGGGTGTTATAACATTAGTTGGAATTAAATCACACTGAAATCTTCCAAATAAACAGGTATTAACATCAGCACTCATATCTATTTATTCCTTTACTTGTAAAGAAACTGTAAGGTTAACTCTAAATTTGATTAAGGAAACGTTTACAGCTGTTTACTTTCCACTGTAACATCCATCAACATTCCACAAAATGTAAATGATGAGATCAGTGGGGGAAATAGAATTGAAAATCCAAAGCTATTTAAATGATGAGACACTTATACGCATGCTGGTTATCTAATTCAAACATCAATCCATTTATTTCATACACAATGAAAATGGAAGCACCTACATTACAAAAGCAAAAAAATACATCTAAGAGACACAGATGAAAGAGTAAGGTTCTTGTTATACCCTTTTAGCCCCTGAACTCAATTTTTATAAGGTAGGATCCAAAGCACTGCAGATGGTGTTCAGTTCATGTATAGGGACTTTTTTTTGGCTCTCCCATGCCAGAGGCAGTTCCAACAACCCTTCAACAGCCCCCTGGCAAGGTCCAGGGATCCTCCAGAGCAGCATCTGATGAGGGAATGTCACCAAAAAGAAACATTGCCCCCTCTCCAGTGCCAAAGGCAGACACACATGGGGACATGTGAAAGGGGCAACCCCTTGGATTTCTGGACAGACATGGGCAGTGGTGGAGGAAGAGTTGGGTGCTGGCCACTATGTATAAGTGCAACACTTTATAATAACTTACCTCTCGTATAAGTTTATCTAACTGTCCAATCACATGAGGTGGTGTTGTCTGAAAAAAAACAAAGTTTGATTACACTTATTTCTTTAAAAGTTTGGTCCTCCCACAAAGCTTTAGGAGTGATATTGTGACTTAGTAAGTGCTAAGCGTATACTACAGAAACTATAAGTCAAAAGCCCAATACAATGTTACAATCGAGTCACTAAATACAATCGAGAAGGAGTCAGGAACTCTTAAATTCCTTTCTCTCTGCTAATCCCCCTTCTGTTTCTATTTAGCAACACTAATACTTATTGGCTGACCAATATGAAAGAATTTTAATATTAGTACTATATAATGAAATACCATATAAACCAAGTTCTTCGCATAGTACTGTCAAGATTGTTTAATTTTATTTTACTTACAATTTGAGGGTTCCATAAGAAAGTGCCTATAACTTCCCTAAGCCTTTGTTTTAAAACTTGCTGAAATTAAAATTGGAAGTCTGTCACAGGAGAAAAAAGAATCTATACTACTAATATTTATATATATTTGGCTCTTCAACCAAAGTTCACAAATCGGTTTACATATGAAAATAATACATAAATAAAATGGGCCCCTGTCCCCAAAGGGCTCACAATCTAAAAGAAACACAAGGCAGATTCCAGCAACAGCCACTGGAGGAATGCTGTGCTGTGGTTGGATAGGGCCATTTGCTCCCCATCGCCCGCTGCTGAATATAAGAGAATCACCTTTGCTCAGTTAGCAGGGGAATCGATAGCAGCCAAATTCACTTAATTTGCAAAACCGATCCAACAGCCAATATAAAGAGCAATGGCTGACATGTCCTGCAAGCTTATGAGGACAGAGCAAGAGCTCCATTCTCATAAGCAGAGAGGAAACTAACTGCACATTAGGCTTGCTTCTCAACACAACATGTGGGGAGGGGGAGGTGATTTTTGCTCCCCACCCCCCACAAAAGCCCTTTCAAACATCCAGCAATATGTCCATGAAGGCTGCACAACCCTCCTGGCACCCTCCCACCATGCCCCTTAATCATGTCAGGGAAGAATGTTCATCTGAATAGATTGATTCATGTTCCACATACCTCTTTAAACAAGTATTTCAAGCACATGTAAAAGGGCTATTCGGATGAACAGCCCCCCCCCACACACACACACGATAAAAGGACATGCTAGGAGGGCACTGGGACCTCTATAGACAACATCCTGATGGGCACACTCTTGGTGTGTCCCCTTCTTAACTATATGGGCAGGGACAGCATTGTTCAAACCAGCCCTATTGTATTGTTCCCCTAAAGATTTATTGCTTGCATTTCAACTTTTTGAAGGTTAGCCTCATATCTGATTTATGCCTAAACAATCATTATTCTTTCAGAAGTTTAGGAAATTTCTCTTGTGAATGACTACATGTATAAATTAATTTTTTAGTGAGTGGGCCCAGGAAAGAAGGGTCAAAGTTCAAGGAAAACTGCCTCAGAAGACAACAGATTATAGGGGATGCTGAGTGAACAGGCCTATTCACAGGTTACTAGATTTTTTAAATGAAGATCGTCTGCAGATTCTGTTCTAAATATCCACCTTCTCATAAAACGAAGAGTAGGATCTAGGCCTCTACTTTTAACCTGTAAACCATCAGCAGTTTGTTTATGTGTAAAGAAATACCACACGACTTTCTTGTATCTGCTTTTCTTCTTGGAGCACTTTTCTGTACTATAACAACATTTATCATAGTAGGAGTCTTTAAAAAGACACACAGACACACAGAGCTATAGATTCAAAAACAAAATCCAGAAGTGCCATATGCAACCAAAAATTCTAGATGCATATTTGAGTCGGATCAGATATAGTTCAAATATGCATTCAGTTGCTTCTTGTAATTCTTTTATTAAATGAAATCTGTAATGGCAGTAGTTTCTGTTGTAAAATTCTATTTCGAAGTGGCTTCCCTTGCCATCTCACCTGTAGCAACACCTTTCCACTGTAGACGCTCATGGGATACATGGTACCAAAAGTCATTAAGGCAATGGCTACTGCCGAGGCAGTATCAACTGCAAAATAATTACTGAAAGAAATAAGTGTAATGTTAGAGGACACATCTGTTTTTCAATGTCTATAAATTTTATGGTTAAATTCAAATGTACTTACTTAATTTCAATTAGCATATATGTAATGCAAAGAGCTAAAGCCCCTGCAAGGTCGATCAAAACAAAAGGGTTCATTCGTGGAAGAAAGATGCTGCTCAACCCAGGAATGATACCACACAAACTAAAAGAGAGCATACAATAATATGGAATAGCTACAGTTAATGATTGGAGTCCGAGGGTCGACAACAACACAGCCCATTCAAATGTACATTAATAGTTCTTACAGTAATGCTTTACTGACAAGGGAGGTGTGATTGCCCAGTCTTGAGCTTTGTTGGGTATGACTGGCCAGTCACAAGCCTTGGCCCATGGAGTTAGTTAAAACATATCGGTGTTTGCAGCATAGTCACCTTCCTCTTTCCTACCTTCTGAAATCACATCAAGCTGTCAAACTTCCGTTGCAACTATTTCCTCACAGTTTAAAATGATGGCATCATTTGAAACTGAGGAAATAGTTGCAATGGAAGTTTGACAGCTTGATGTGATTTCAGAAGGTAGGAAAGAGGAAGGTGACTATGCTGCGCGCGCACACACACACACACACACACTTCAAGAAACTAGCATCAAGGATGTCATCAACATGCTAATATTAAATTTGCAGGTGGACAGAGTCACTCCATCATCCAATATTGGGAAACACAGTTCCCTATGATCCTATGTGAGGTTCTATCACATTTATAAAGGGAAGGAGATTCAGATGTATCAATCAAAACAGAGACTAATGCCATCAATTACCTTTAGAACAAGCTCACACACCTTCATATTACTGTAACCACAGGACAAATGGTAACCTTCTTAATACTAAGCACACATTATCCACTGATCCTTTCCCAAGAAACCGATCTCCAGCCCCACCCACAAGAAAACTTTCCATTTGGGACAAAGTGGCTATGAACAAACAAGGCAGGAGGATGACATTTCACTAGCTGAGACTGGCAACAGCAGAACAGAGCTCCCAGATGACGAGTAAATGGCTCAGATATGGCAGCAAAACAAAGAAATGGAAAGGAGCCACACCAGGAAATATGCAAGGCTCAGTTTTCTCTCACACAAGGGCCAAGAAACAGGAACTGTCCTGCTAGCTCCAGAGAAGGATATTTCAAAATAAGCTAGGAGGATTTGGCATAGGAAGAAGCAAGGTCTGCTTATATTCGAGCTTGCTTTTTCTGAGTGTGTGTGTGTGTGTGTGTGTGTGTGTGTGTGTGTGTGTGTGTGTGCGCGCTTGCATTTTTAATCTTCTTGCTTCCTGAAACATTTTCCAGGAACCTGCCCCTCCAGAGACCGGATGGAAGTTTAGGACACCAAGTATGTCAAATTCTAAGCTATTAATCAAAACCAGAGCACACAGTCCACCACAGATGAATACTTTAAACAAAGAAGTTGCATTATCATCTCTTTCCAATACTTCTGAGGGAACCTAAGCTGTACAAGTCTGCTCACCCAAGAGCACTTTCCCAGCCCCTCCTCCTCACTGCATCACCTCCCCCCACCAAAATCTGCTCCTGAGATTCAGGAGACCTTCCAGAACAACAAGAGATGCAAGTGCAGGGGCTGTAGGAGCCAGGATGGGAGAATAAGTGGTTATGAGGCTGCAGCACCCACGCTTGGATCCAATCCTGTTATCTCTCAGCTCAACCACAATTTCTTCTGGAAGGCCACTCCAGTAAGATGTGAAGGGTGGCAAGTCAGAGGCACCACTCCACCATGTTGCCAAAGTACACTACTGACAAGGCCTGTGGCTCAAAACCCCTCACCTTTGTGCTGGCAACGGGGGTGGGACTCAATAGTATTCCTCAAG
Organism: Hemicordylus capensis; assembly: GCF_027244095.1. Taxonomy (NCBI): domain Eukaryota; kingdom Metazoa; phylum Chordata; class Lepidosauria; order Squamata; family Cordylidae; genus Hemicordylus; species Hemicordylus capensis. The sequence goes on along the minus strand of NC_069657.1, from coordinate 389,441,439 downwards.
AATAGATTTGGCCAAAGGGCCACCAGTTGCTGATTCCTACAATATATATATATAATCTAATGTTCTCTTACCTTCTGCTAAGATCTGCAACATGTTCCTGAAGCCAGCTTGTACTAGCAGCTGTACCAAACAAACAAAGTACTGGTTATGATCAAGAGAACACTCATTACAAAATAGCTATAAACATCACTGCAATTCTATGTTAAGACATTTATGACTTCAGGTAGGTACAGTTAGTGTTTTAATTATTTTTAAAAAACTTGCAACCTGCCAAACATGAATCTAGAGACCCCTTGGGGCAGCTATTATTATGATTAGGGTTGTATATTCTCTGCATTAAAAAATACCAAACTGCAAGTACAATCCTATACCTCGAGCCAGACCTGCATAAAAGAAAGACCGACATCCTGACTAACGAAGCATGAGTGCTATGTAAGAAACGCTGATGCTGTTGATAGGGTCAATTAACACAGGGGGCGGAATTCTGACAACCTCCAATTCCCCCAGAAGCACCTGTGCTATGTGAAAATATGTCCCTGAGGATCATGCCTCCCTTGGAGACATATTTTTTCAGGTAGCACAGAGTGCTTCTATGGGAAGGAGAGATCATTGAAATCCCACCCCCACCCTCAGCAAAAGCATCAGTGCTGTGTTTCTCTGGAACTCAGCAGCAGCACTAGTGTTTCTCATGTGCTTCATAAGTCAGGATGTTGGTCAATATATGTGTCCTTGCACCAGCCCAATCCACTTCATCATTGCATCAGCACAGCTACACTGTTCTTTGAACTGTGTTACTTTTGATTATGTGATCCTGACTGAGAACAGGATACGGACTAGCTTCCACTGGTGAGCAGTGACTCAGAAGTGAGTACTGGAGTCAGACCACAGGACTGAGTCATGAGACAACATCTGAAACATTTAGGTGCTTTACAAATGTACACTTAGGGGGAAAGGGTCTGCATAAACAAGTCTATTCATGTTAGATTTACAGAACTGTCATAACTGAGCTAATTTCCTGGCAGCTTGCCTCTGGCTTTCTGCTGAGACCCAGTGGCACACAGATCTCTCCTTCCCACCCCTAGAGCTCTTATTGGTGCTGCAGTTTGGAGAGAGAAGCAGCAGGAGTAACCCTTGCTATTCTCCACACTTTCTCCTTACTTCAGTGCAAATGAGAAAATAGTTCTGTCCCATGTTCTCTACACATGCCAGAAAAGTCAAAAAGGAGGAAGGAGGAGAGGGACTAGTGGCAACCACAAACAATGGTTGGCTAAACAATTGTGGATAAATATTCACCAAACTCCCATAATTTGCCCAACACATCTATTACATACCTTCAGAGACATAAGCAAAAGGCTTATTCCTAACAGAAAGCATTGTAAAGAGGTTGAAAGAGAGTGCCACAAAGGTACCGACCAACAATCGACCCCTACAAAGAATGAAGAAGTTAATCTTCATGGTTTATACCATTCACTAACATGCTGCCAAGCATAATTACTAGCTACATTGGCCTATTCTGTTCTCCATTCCTTACATTTTACAGTCTCGTTGAAATTGCATTTAACATATCCCACTAGCTATTACTGAAAAAAGGAAACTGATTTTGTTCAACTGAGAGTTCTCCTTTTTCTAACAGCTGAAGTTGAAGAAAGCTGCCTTTCTATGTTATACACCAAGGTGTATATTCTGGCATGTAACAAACAACTATTAGTTTTACAACCTCAGGGGCACACCTACAACATTACAAACACAAAGTCATTTTTCCCTGCAACTAACTAATTATGGAGCTAATTTATAACTATGGACACAATCCAGGGTCATGCTCTGGCAGTGAATTCAGTGTCGGGGACTGCACCCTCTCTAATCAGTATTAACCTTATTTATATATCTGTGCTGCCAACTGTCAGTCGGATCCAGACCTTTTGTGCTGTAGCACTCTGGGGCCAAGAGCTCCTTCCATGAATGGAAGGCAAGGTGTGCTCTAAGAAGCACCCCTCCTGCAACCCTCCTTCCATTCAAAGAAGGAACCCTTGCTCACAGAGCACTACAGTGCGTAAGCACCACAGGGTTGGCTCCTAACCTATGTGAAATTAACCAATTATTAGTTAAGTCACTTTATTTCTGTAATGTTGAGTATAATATTCTTGCATATTAAAAATGGTATCTTACGTGTGAATCTCTGGTTGCTCCATAAACCGTTCAGCACTGCAAAACACAAGAATCACAGTTTTAAAGTCAATAAATTAACATTTCTATTAAGAAATATGTTAGTCACACATCATATTTACATCTTCGCATTTTCACATATACAACTACCAATATAAATCAGCAGCCACATCAGGCATGCTAAAAAACTACTAGGGATGAGCCCGAATCATCTTGGCGCCTCTGAAGAGGCACCGAAATGATTCGGCTCCCTGCAGCCAAAATGTTTCAGCATGGGGCAAAGGGTGCCTTTAAAAGGAGGCAGACAGGTCTTACCTGCCCCTCCCTGAAGCCTCCGCCGCATCGCTCTTCTAAGCAAAGCTGCTCCGTGAAAGTGGCAGCCCGTGCCGCTGGCTTCTTTAAAGCGCCATGCCACGGCATACTGCTCCCAGCATCCCTCATGTGGCAGCGGACACCATTTGTGTGCTGACGCCATGCGAGGGATGCTGGGAGCAGCATCCTGTCACCGCGGCACTTTAAGAAGCCAGCGGCACGGGCTGCCACTTTCATGGAGCAGCTTTGCTTAGAAGAGCACCACAATGGGGCAGGGCGGTGGAGGCTTGAGGGAGGAGCAGGTGAGACCTGCCTGCCTCCTTTTAAAGGTACCCTCCCCCCCCCAAGTATGTTGCTGAAGTATTTTGTGCACATCCCTAAGAACGACATCAAATTTCATGATGCACATTTTTAATTTTCTTCACAGCATTAGTAACACTAACCTATTCACTTAAGTGGAGCTATCCATGTTATATTATTTAGAATATTTATATACCACTTCTAAATAAAAGAGTTCCCAAAGTGATGGTTTACAATTAAAACAAAACCATTAAAACCAATAACAGTTAAAACAGAAATATAAACAATATAAAACATCAATTAACAATTAGAACATTAAAAAAAACAATTAAACAACCAGAACAATTAAAAAACAATTTAAAAACCCTGGAAACCAGGTTATACCATTAAAACTAACTAAAAACCCTGGAAGGCCAGGCCAAACAGGCAGGTTTTAAGGGTTCTCCTGAAGGTCAATAAAGAATTCAGGTTGCGGATTTCTGCCAGGAGTGCATTCAGGAACAGCTACAGAGAAGGCCCGCCTCTGAGTCACCACCAAATGAACCGGTGATAATTGGAGACGGACCTCCTCAGATGACCTTAGCGTGCAGTGGGGATTATGTAGAACAGTGTTTCTCAACCACCGGTCCCTGGACCGCTGCCGGTCCCCGAAGGGTTGAGTGCCGGTCCCTGACTGGGAGTCAAACCACCACCACCCCAACTGAAATCAAGGCACTCACTTCCTCAATTTTGCACATGGCACAGAAGAGGAAGAGTATCACGGAGGCATGGGACCCTTCTTGTGCCTTGCCTCCACGTGCTGCTGAGATCTTCCTACAGCTATCTTATTCCCTATCTTTACAGCTTCAAACTGTATGCGATGCGGGGGCATGGAGGAAAAAGTATGGCAGTGGGCGCCACTTGAAGGGCTGCTGGTTCTTGCATGCTCATTGTTTGCAGCCAAAGGTTGGTTGATTGAAACCCAGCTGCCTGTTGTGGTCGAGGCGCCTTGAGAGGGAACGCTGTTTCCCTCTTGCATCAGTGGGGCTTGCTTGTATGTTGTTTTCATTGGCCCCGTGTAGCTTTTGAATTTTTCTAATGGCCCAACATCCCCTCTCCATTGAGTAATCACAAGCACCTCTACTCCAGACATACTGGAGACAAATTTGTTCACCCAGGCTTTTAGATTCAGGGGTTCTCAACCTTGGGTACCCAGACGTTGGTGGACTTCTACTCCCATAATCCCCAGCCATAATGGCCAAATGCCATTGTTGTTGGGGGTTATGGGAGTTTAACTGAGGGACCCAAGGTTAAGAACCCCTAATATTCAATGTTTGCAAAAGATTCCAAATTTAATTATTTTAATGCTTATATTATTTTCATTCTAAACTGCCCAGAGATGCAAGTTTTGGGCAGTATAGAAGTCTGATAGATAGATAGACAGACTTGAAACCCCTTTACTAACTGCTGGTCCGGGAAACTGCGCATGAAGAATGTAGCGGTCCTTGAAACTCTGCACGAAGAATTTAGCGGTCCTTGACTCCAAAAAGTTTGAGAAACACTGATGTAGAAGAAGGCGCTCTCTAAGGTAACTCGGACCCGAGCCATTCAGGGCTTTAAAGGTAATAACCAGCACTTTGTATTTTGCCCAGAAACATATTGGCAGTCATATTGAAACAGTGTAACTGTTTCAAAACAGGCATAATATGTATGGTCTCTCCGGGTTGCCCCAGAGACAAAGCTGGCTGCCGCATTCTGAACTAACTGAAGTTTCCGGACTATGTACAAAGGCAGCCCCACGTAGAATGCATTGCAACAGTCAAGCCAGGAGGTTACCAGGTGATGCACCACTGTTTTGAGGTCATCCTCTTCAAGGGATGGGTGCAGCTGTCCAATCAGATGAAGTTGATTGAAAGCACTCCTGGCCATGGCCTCCACCTGAGAAACTAGGGTGAGGCCTGGGTCCAGGAGTACTCCCAAGCTGCGCACCTGCTCCTTCTGGGGGAGTGTAACCCCATCCAGAACAGGGAGATCTAACTCACTCCTCAGATTCTGAGCCCCTACAATGAGCACCTCCATCTTGCTTGGATTTAGCTTCAATTTGTTCTCCTTCATCCAGCCCATTACTGCCTGTAGGCAGGCATTTAGAGAATGAGTGCCATTTCCTGAAGATGAAAAGGAGAAGTAGATTTGGGTGTCATCAGCATACTGATAGCACCCAGCACCAAATTTCCTGATGACCTCATCCAGCGGTTTCATGTAGATATTAAAAAGCATTGGTGACAGAATGGAGTCCTGGGGGACTCCATATTATTTTATTATTGTTTAACAAATTTTTATACCGCCCCAAACCTATGTCTCTGGGCTCCCGTTTTGAGAAGCAACTGTCACCAAGCTCCACCATCTGGAATCTACCTGAGAGATAGGAGCAGAACCACTGCAAGGCAGTACCCCCTATCCCCAACTCCCCCAGGCAATCCAGAAGGATACCATGGTCGATGGTATCGAAAGCCGCTGAGAGATCCAGAAGAACCAGCAGAGTCACACTCCCTTTGTTGATTCCTCAGTAAAGGTCATCCATCAGGCTGACCAAGGCTGTCCCAACCCCATAGCCAGCATTAAAGCCAGTCTGAAATGGGTCTAGATAATTGGTTTCCTCCAAGACTGCCTGGAGCTGGTTGGCCACCACCCTCTCAATCACCTTGCCTAACCAAGGGAGATTGGAGATCGGCCTGTAACTATCCATTGCTAAGGGGTCCAGGGAAGGCTTCTTTAAGAGTGGTCTAACCATTGCCTCCTTCAGACTAGGAGGCACCCTACCCTCCCTCAGCGAGGGATATCATATCAGTGAAGAAGTATATATATTCCTACCTTTCTTTAAGTATAAAAAGAGCCCCAAGTTGTGCTAGAACAGTGGAAGCAAAGACTGCTAGGACTTCAAATCTCTCAAACCTGCAATTATAATATAACATATAAACAGAAATATTCATCATTCATCAACAATATAAAAATTAATTAGCCAAAAAAGCATAATTGCATATCAACTGTATTAAATTATACCAAGTGGGGGGAAAAGGTTGATTATCTTGTTATTCCAGAAAATGATTTTTAAAAAGATTCCAGTAAACACAAAATTATCATCTTGTTGTCTACCTTCCCGCATTCAAATAAAACTAGCTGGGCCGGGCGCAGAGCACCTGTGCCTCCGCTGCCCGGCTGGCCCCTTCTCCCATCTGCCCAGCCCACTTCTCCGCTCATACCCATGGCTTCTGGCTGGTGGGCCGGACGTCTGGGAGGCCCGTTTCTTCTCCCCCCCCCCCGCCCGGCACTTTCTGGCCGGCGGGCTGGCCGGAAAGCCCACCCACCACCTCCTCCCGCCTGTCCGCCGCCGCCTGCTCCCACCGGCCGGGCAGCCCGCCCACCATGAATCATGGCAAAGGAGGATTTCTTAGATTTTAGAATAGTTCTATAAGCATATCTGGAATCCTACAAAATCTGAAACCTATGCACAATTTTGTATGCTGAGTTTCCACTGAAATCTATGGGACTCTGTACACAGTAATTAAATGTGTATCTTCTTTATATTTAAAAGCCTTAGGACGTATGTAGCAAATCCCATGGTACATGGCACATCTCGTGAGATTTCATGGCAGGGAAGAACAGAGCAGAGCCCAGCGGGGGGGGGGGGGAGCCTCTCTCTGAGACGGCCCTCACTTACCTTGCAGCCAGCCAGCCCACTCGCCCTGCAATCTGCCTCCTCCTGTCTCAGCCAGAACCACCCCTCACTCAACCCGCAGCCTGCCCACGGATGCTGCACCCCTTCCCGCCTAGGCCTGCAAGTGGGGAAGGGTCAGGCAATACAACAGAGGCTGGTGGTAGGCTGCCGCCACGATGCCTCTACTTCTGCCCTCAGCTCCAAGTGTCGCCGCCACCACTTGCAGGCCTAGGTAGGAAGGGGCACTGCCTCCGTGGACAGACAGGAGCCAGTGAGGCAGTGCCGGCAAGATCCGCCATGAGTGACCAGGGAGTGGGATAGTCCCCAGATGGGAATCAGGTCCTCAGTGCCCCCAGAGCGACAATCACCAGCGCAGGACTCCTCTCATCCCCAGACTCCCCGCAGCCTTTCCAGAGGATTGGAGGCCCACCTGGGCTGGGAGGAGGCCGAGCTGCTGTGGTCAGTTCTGAGCTGGGCCTGAAGGAAGAGCAGCATGGCGGGGCTGGGAGGCCAGATCTTCTGAGACACAACCAAGAGACGCCTCCTCCTCCTGCCCTCCTCGGTAGCCTTAAATGACACACCCCATGTGACAGAGCTGCTCAGGCGGTCCTCATAGCCTGTGGGTGCACAACTACCGGGAGGATTTGGGGGTGTCTCTTGACATGTGTTGCATTGGCGGGGAGCTGGAGAGGCATGTCTAGGGTGTGTGTGTTATGGGAAAGGAAGAAAAGGATAGAAAAAGAGAAAGGAGGAGGAGGACAGAGAGTGGGGGAGGGAGGAAAAGCAGGGGGGATGGGACACAAGGGATGAAGAGAAAGCAGCGGCTGCAACAGGGGCAAGGAGAGCAAAAAATGTACTAGGGCATAGATGCTCTGTGCCAATTAAGCTAGTTTAGAATATTTTGTATAAGGGTATTTACATAATTATGTTTTTAAGTTTTGAAAATTTGTGATCTCATACATTGTCCCTGTCTTTTTTTTTTTTTTTTAACCCAAGACTTGAAGATATACTGTTTATAGTGAATCTTTTCTTACAGACTGCTGAGTATTTCCCTAAAATAATCAAGTCATGTAGTGGAGAAACACTTCCCCCTCCAGGACAATTTGATATAATGAAAAGTAAAGTGTGCCGTCAAGTTGATTTTGACTCCTGGCGCCCACAGAGCCCTGTGGTTTTCTTTGGTAGAATACAGGAGGGGTTTACCATTGCCTCCTCCCGCGCAGTATGAACTGATGCCTTTCAGCATCTTCCTATATCACTGCTGCCCGATATAGTACCAACAGGGATTCGAACAGGCAACCTTCTGCTTGTTAGCCAAGCATTTCCCCGCTGCACCACTTAGGAGGTTTAAAAGGTTTACTAGCACTAACCTGCAGAAAGTTGGCTCCATCCAATATTTACTAGAATATCAATATTCCAAGTAATACTTGCAGAAAAACAAAAACAACAATTCTGACAATAACAAATCCTTCCTTCCCTCCTTCAGTGTATGACATGTTGTCATTCCTAATCAAGACTGAATTTTAATTTTGCAGTGGCCATTTAATCTGTTACAAAGGTTATCTGTTTTTTTGCAATATAGGGAGTTCTGTCTTTCCTCCTCAGTCTAGGCATTTGGATTCTGTATAGTCTGAAGGGGAATCCCTTGACATTCTGCCTCAATACAACGTTGACTGTGCTATGGGAAAACCTAGTGCACCTCCTCCATTACAAATAGGGAGCTGTGCATGCAAAGCTCAAGATGAGCTCAGTTGGAAATATTTTTGAGGACAAGTGAACTCCTCTTTATTTTAATGTTGCCTTCCCTGTCTCTTCACTCCCTTCTTTTAAAAACCTCCTTCCTACATTGTCAATTCCCTTAGTCTTTTTAAGACCACAGGTTTTCACAACTGTCTAACAGCTCTTTTGGTATAATTTTTATTTTTTGTCATTAATCTTTGGAATGGAGCAGGTTAATTATAAATATAATTGGATTTCAGGAAGTAAATGCTACTAAATACTTATCAGGAAGTAAATGCTACTAAATTCAGAGAGATTGATTTCTAAGTAAATGCATCATCATAAAACTCATTTTAACAGAACATTAGTTATTCTACTTTTATTATTTTTCAAATTAAAAGTAAGTACAGTGATATCAGGATTATTCTTTTTTTAAAAAAAAATCACAGTGTTTAAAACTGGGCAGGGTCCCCAGCTACCAGATAAAATTACACAGATCCTGATGTGACCTACAGGCCACCAGCTGGCCACTCAGGTACTAGGGGATCCACATGTGATGGAGAAAATATACATTTCAAGCATCATATAATGATGTCTCAAGCATAATATAATGTTTCAGGAGGAAACAAAGCTAGAACTACAATCCTATTTTGATATGCATGTTCCAGCCTTTGTGTGTGTGACTGAAGAACTTTGTACAATTTTGAAAATGTTCAAATTATTAAAGAAATCCACTAAATGATTATCTCTTTATTTAGGACAACAAAGGAACCCTTCAAATAATTTCAGGATACATGAAATATAGTATTATAGAAACTTACCCAAATGAATAAGCTGGGCTGGGCTTCTTCATCATTACCCAATAACTTATTAAGCATGTTATTAAGCTACATTTAAAAGAAAAGGAAATTCCAATAATGAATTCCATTATTAAGGAAATTAAACATCTAACTATTAACGACTCAAGAGTTTAAAGAAGTTCTGTATTCCAAAACATAACCTTGACTTGAACATTTTGATAAAGCATAAAAGTAATGAACTGTGTCTTACAGGCCAGGGTCTCAAATCACTTTTAAACAAATGAGAGCCAGCATAGCATAGTAGAGAGCCAGCATAACATAGTGGTTTTTGTGCTGGACTAGGACCGGGAAGACTTGAGTTCAAATCCCCAATCAACCATGAAATTCACTGGGTGACTCTGGGCTAGTCATGTATCTCTCAGCCTAACCTACCTCGCAGCGTTGTTGTAAGGATAAAAATAACCATGTACACCACTCTGAGCTTCTCAGAGGAAGAGTGGGATATAAATGTAAATAATAAATAAATAAACAGTCTCACTGCAAAAAATTACTCTCAGAAAGCAATCATATAGAACTAGTGAAATACCTCTCATATATTTAGGCAAGCTGAATATCTCACCTTCCAAACAAGTGTACTGCAAGGCAGTGTACAAATAAAAAATAAATAGAAACTTTATGAGCAGGAGGTGGAAGACCATGGTAGTTCAACTGAGTGGAAAACACGAGAATTCAGTTGAGTTTTGGAACTCTGATTTTCTGAAGCAACTAAGTTAAAATAAGCCAAGATCGTTGGGTTCAGCCATTGTAACCAATCTCATCCTTTCCTAAACTAGAAAAGGAAGCAGACGCTCATGCAAGGATGGTAGAGGGGAGAGCATGCTCACCATTAACAGAGGTTCCATGCGACATCTGAAGCCACCCCACTGTGAATGAGCTGCAATGAACCTCAGGCTTGTGCAGTAATCCTCCCCTCGTTTTTACTGTCCCTCCATGCGGAGAAGGAGAAGGAGAGCTTTTGCTCTGCACTTTAAGAACAAACTGCAGTTCCCCATTATGTACTAACTTAGAGTTAGTACCATGGTTTGATATCCTGGTTTGTTCTAACTCTAGTTAGTTAACAAACCAAAGTTTACCAAGTTCAAAAATAGTGCAGCACTGTGGTATGGTCTTAAAGTGAAAGCCAAAGGTTTCACTTTCCTCCTTTCATGTGAAGGAAAGGAGAGGGGAAGTGTGTGAGCTTGAGGGTCACTGTGGCTCATTCATTATAATTTAAACCACAGTATAGAGACTGATCTGAACCAAGTTGAAAATATTTATAGCACTATATATAAAACATAATCCAGAATATATTTATCATATCAGTCTCATATCATCACACAAGCAGGATTTATTATTGAATATAAAATAATGTTTGCTCTGGTTTTAGACAAATACACAATTAGATCGAAATGTTTAAAAAGCACACCTACCTGAAAAGATCAAAGATTGTCAGGTAAGTATATGCAGTTAAAGCTGTAGAGACAAAGAGGTTTATTTTCACACGAATACATAATAGATGACATTTGTGTCATTTAGAGGCTTATTTTTAAGGGTAAAAATGTTATTGGGCTAGATACCATTTCCATCGCAAAGATACTTTGCTCTAGATTTATAATTGCAACCTAAGCTGCTAAACTGTGGGTCAGGGCCCCTAGAACTGAGAAACACCGGCTGCAGAGAAGTCCTGGGAATGACCAGTCTAGTTACTGCTGGAAGACAAACAGCAGGTACAGGAGGATTCAGTTCCAGTCTTTGGGAAATGATTAGAGCAACTGGTGCGGGGGGAGGGGGGGACCTACTGCCAGGAAAGTGGAGAGCAACAAAGGCAAGGAGGTAGCATTTTTAAAAAAACCCCACACACTTCAAGAATCTTCCTGTCCTATTACATCTTGCTGGAAAGACTCCAGAGAAGAAGCAATGAAGTAAACACAACAGATGATCTAGCATAGGTTTTGCAAAAAGTACACAACAGAGACACTGCATTGTAACTTTCAGTGGAATGTTGCTCCATCATCAGATGTTTCTTCTGGGAACAAGAGTGTAGCACTCACATAAGCACAAGCAGAAGCTATCCTTGAGCAGGTGTAACTTTCCTTTCATTTCTGGAGGAAGCTTCCTACAATGGAATAGTGCCCTATAGGGATGTGAATGAGCAGATTCGGCGCTCCATTTCTGGAGCACCAAACCTATTTGAACGCAGGCATTTAAGCCAGCTTGGCAGGCAGCCGAGTGGGGTGGGTGCCATTAAAAAACAGATAAGGCACTCCTCACCTGTTCGTCCCTCCCTGCTGCTTTTTCTGTGTGTGTGCTGGCCGTGTGTGCTGACACTGATCTGGGCTGCAGGAAGAAACACTGCAGCCCTCCGGATCTCTTTCAAAATTGAGCACTAGTGGTGGGGGGAGGTAAAGTGTGCCTTATCTGCTTGCTTAAAGGCACCCCCACACAACATGCAGCCCCAGGAAGTGCATGAACTGTTTGTGCACATTCCTTTGGATTTGTTAGGATCCAAACTAATTCTAATAGCGCATGATGCTCAAAAATTTACAACCCTTTTATTATTACACTAGCTGCCTACTCATTTTTAAGATTAGCATTAGAATAAATCTACTATCCAGACACATTCAAATGCAAGAACAGAGACATACCTATGCTGTTTGTAGAACTGCACCACATAAGCAGGAAACCAGTACATACTACGTTTATTGCACCAAATAGCAAAATCTTCCAGGACTGAAAAAGACAATGGTTTCAAATCTCTTTAACAAAAAAATTAAAACTTAAGATACAACCCTACAACACACATGGAAATACACAAATTCTGAATGGGCTCAGCTTTCAATCCCAAGCTATTTTCAGATACAGCATTGGCTCATAGATGAGACAAGTTTATTGAGGCAAGCTTCTCTATTTTATGCATTTTAGTCCACTTTTTGACCAGAAAATAGAGCACTATGCTAGCTTTGGGCAGTTTGATCATAGCAATTGTGTGATTTAGACTCAATAAATCAAACTGAAAACAAGATTAAATGATAAAAGAGACATTTACAGCATAAAGAAGTTATTACAAAAATTCTAAAAACGTTAGCCAATTGACCAAAAGACCCTCTGAAATCAGGGGGGGAACCACCATTGAGCAGACAAGTTCAAAGAACCTGGCCCCGAGCCACGGAAGGGAATCACGAGCCCTCTGTAGTTCATTCCTAGCCGGCTGGCTGGGTGCATTTATTTCCCTTACAATCCCTTGCTCGCCATGCACATGTGCATGTGACATCCCGCACAAGGAGCATTAATGGTGCGTGCAGTGTGCTCACAGCAGGACCACCAGGGAAAGGGCAGAACCTGTGCCTTCATTCCCTGGCTCCACCACTGTCTGAAATAGAAAGCTCTTTAAAGGTTTCTGAAAGCTTACAGAAAATAAGCCATAGAAATTTCACAACAGAGAGCATTTGACAAAAGGGATGCTACAACAGAGCACTTTTCAGTTGTGGCCCCTTGGCTTTGAAACGCCCTCCGTGAAGAGCTTTGCCATGCTCCCTTCCTCAGTGTTCTTAAAACACAAACACACACACACACACACACACACACCCCTTTTAAAAGAGCCCCTGGTGGCGCAGTGGTAAAACTGCCGCCCTGTAACCAGAAGGTTACAAGTTCAATCCTGACCAGGGGCTCAAGGTTGACTCAGCCTTCCATCCTTCCGAGGTCGGTAAAATGAGTACCCAGAATGTTGGGGGCAATATGCTAAATCATTGTAAACCGCTTAGAGAGCTTCCAGCTATAGAGCGGTATATAAATGTAAGTGCTATTGCTATTGTAAGTGCTATTGCTAATGTTTTTATCTGTTGCTTATAACTGGTAGGTTTTTTTAGTTCTCAGTTTTTAGCTTTTTATTAATAACTAACTTACATAATAAACAAATGTGCCTGATTTTTGTTGCCTGCAGAACCTCAGCTAGCTGAAGTTCTAAGAGTAATGCGTCTGGCAGAATAGTAAAAGCTGAACTATAAAGATACCTGGTTTCTATATAGCTAAGGAAGAAAAAAATATTTGCAAGGTTTTTTCTCCCACAGCTATTAAATGCAGTTGAATTTGTCCTCCTCCTCCCTACTGCTACTAATATTCAGTATCAGTTGGCAATAACAGTGTGAACAGTGTTTGTTCAGAACACAGACATAGCAGCTATTACACAGATGGCTTACAGTCTAAGAAAAATGTACAGAGACACAAGGGAGAAGATGAGATATGCCAAGGAAGTGGTAGTGATGAACAGAAAAGGATTAACTAGTAACAGTCAGCATATAAATCAAGGAAGGATTCATAGAAGCAGACTTTAAGGAGAAGTTTGAAGGAGATGATATATGAAAAGAGCAGGAGATGATCAAGAAATCTTGGCTTCCCCCACAGGCTTTTATATGAGTGTTGTTTTTGTTGCTGCTGCTCTGTATTTTATGGTCATACTGTGTATGTTTTAATTTGATTTGTATTTTTATATTCCAATTCAATATTTTTATTGTGTAACTTTTATAGTCTTACATTGTTTTACATGTTTGTAAACTGCCTTGATATTGTTTTAATGAAAGGTGGTATAAAAAATTAATGAGAAATTTTAAAAGCCAAATTGGACAGCTTAAGAAGTGGTCCATGAGGAGATATCCAGATCCAGTACATACTACCTGATTTCTGTACATGTAAGCAGCCATTGACGTAAGATTGCATTGGGAAAGATTAGCATGATACACCCAATGTAGAAAGTCAGCAGTTAATTCCACAAGTTATAGAAGCATTTTTCCCAGCCATTGCAATAAGAAACTATTGTAGGATATAGCTGTATAGTCCGGATACAGCTATACAGTTCAAACTACACAAATATGAGCATGTGTGTAGCCAAAGAAGGGTTGTATCTATTCATGTGTAAGGGGAGTTGATAGTGTGAATCAGTTGTCTAAAACATAAAAGTCAGCAACTGAACGATCCTTAAACAGAATATCAGTGATATATTCAGAGCAGTAAGTTGGAGTGATGAAGTGAAAATATTCAGAGCAGAAAGTAATTCATAGATTAATCTCATTTGCCCTTCAATGATCAGTATGAAGAAATAGTTGCATACCCCTCAAAATGAAATATTTCAATCCAAGTCAGAGTCCAATGAACAAATGTTTATAAGTATCTTTTTAAAACTTCCACTTAAATATTGCCCTGAAAATCCATGTAACGCAACAAGAAATTTATTTTCTGTATTGTAAAAGAAAATGCTCACCCTTCGATCAGCTGCTACTAGTCTAAATTCTTGTGTTAACTTGCCAAGTAGCGACCTCTGTGATTTGCGAAACAAGTGTATTGTCCCCTGCAAACAAAAAAAGCCATCACTTTTGTCTTTGCCAAAATTCCTAAATTAGTTCAATTTCTGAATGCATTTCTTTTTAATAAAAAAATTGCATCACCTGTGTTAGTCACTGTCACAAAGCAAAGGTGTTACAGTATGGCATTTGCTTAAGGAATCAGATATGGTCATCCACCAGTTACTAGCTTGGGCAAGACATATTCATCAACAATTCTGAAAAGTGGTGGTGCAGAACCACATGGTATGAGGGAGAGGAGAGCTGGTCTTGTGGTAGCAAGCATGACTTGTCCCCATAGCTAAGCAGGGACTGCCCTGGTTGCATCTGAATGGGAGACTTGATGTGTGAGTACTGCAAGATATTCCCCTCAGGGGATGAAGCCGCTCTGGGAAGAGGTTTCAAGTTCGCTCCCTGGCTTCTCCAAGATAGGGCTGAGAGAGATTCCTGCCTGCAACCTTGGAGAAGCTGCTGCCAGTCTGTGAAGACAATACTGAGCTAGATAGACCAATGGTCTGACTCGGTATATGGCAGTTTCCTATGTTCCTATGTTCCTAATTCTTCACGATTAGTTAACACACAACACAATTGTGTTAACACAAATCAGCTTAGCCCAGCAGTTACTTTGCATTGCAGTTCTACAATACAGTGGTGTGGGTCCTCATAACCTATTCTTGTTTCATGGATGAACAGTATCCTCAGCTCCTACACAAACACCAGAAAGCCACAACGACTGCCGCTTTTGTCCCCCCACCCCCCTTTTAAAGAATAATCTCTTGTGCTTGTAACAGTAGCATAGCAGGCAGAATACAATAACAGATGCTCTCTTCACTGTGTCTCCACAATTGATTGTTTTAAAAGACATTTCTATCCTGCCAACCACTGTTTCAAGGCGTGCACACATGCACGTGCTCACAAGTTTTTGGATGTCTGCTCGGTTCAATTTAGATCCCACTCAGGTTGAATCAGGAAGGCCCCATTCTGAATGCATGTGCACACACACTGCCTTGATACTGTCACCCAGAACAAAACTCATTCCGCACAGAGCTGAAAAAAAAATGAGAGGGACCACTGCTGCCTACCCTCTAAGGAATTCAGGGCTTTTATATGGTTTCATCATCACAGCACCCCTATGAGCCTGGATAGGCTGAAAGATACCACCATCCTCAGGCAACCCTGAACTTTATGACCTCAACCATCTTTTGCAGGAATCCACATCTCCTTGCTAGGACTGCCAACTGGCCAAGAAAAAATCAAATCCTTATTTAATTTTTTTTTATTTTACATTTTATATCCTGCTCTTCCTCCAAGGAGCCCAGAGCAGGGTACTACATACTTAGGTTTCTCCTCACAACAACCCTGTGAAGTAGGTTAGGCAGAGAGAGAAGTGACTGGCCCAGAGTCACCCAGCTAGTTTCATGGCTGAATGGGGATTTGAACTCGGGTCTCCCCAGTCCTAGTCCAGCACTCTAGCCACTAAATCTGTTTTCAAAGGAACAGGAGCAGGCCAGGTTGCTCTTTAAAACTAGCCAGGCCTTCTTGGATATGCTCAGCATGCACAGCCATCCAACCCCTGAAGTCCTAGTGTTCACTTTGTGGCACCGGCAGTAGCCGAGTTGCTCTGCACTGCTTTCTCCAGCCCTTTGTAACCTGCAAATGGGCTCCCTCCAGAGGCCCCTATGATGAAATGATGCAGGGACCTCTGAACAAAGTCCATCCGCAAGTGTGGAGATAATCCTCCCTTCATTGAATCCCTCCACATGTCCCATTGATCCAATTTCCTCCTAACCACTGTTTGCCATCTTTCCTGCCATTATTTTTCCTCTCCACCACATCATCAATTGGTCTTTGTCCTATGGATCCTTCTCCAGTGTCTCCTCTAAATACCAAAAAGCAACTCTCAACACTTCTTCCCTCTTCCGCACAGTTTCCCAGTTTCCCCTCTACTCTTTGCCTTAAAACCTCTGGAATGTGCTGCTTTCTCCCACTGTCTTGTATTTCTGTCCTCCAACTGCATTCTTGTCACCCTCCAAGTAGGCTTCCACCTCCTGCACTTCAATCAAACATCCCTCACAAAAATCACCAGTGATCTTCTCACCCTCTCTAGTCTGTCTTCACCCTTCTTGGTCTTTCTGTGGCTTTCGGAAGAGTTGATCACTCTCTCTTGATCGACTCCCTCAGGGCTTCAGATTTATTTTATTATTTTATTTATTTATTAAAACATTTTTATACTGCCCAAAACTTACGTCTCTGGGCGGTTTACAACAGAATAAAAACAAAGTAAAACATTGGTTAAGACAAAAATGAGGGGGGGGGACACACACACACACACACACACATTTCAACAATTTAAAATTTTTAATTTTAAAACACCATTAAAACCATTAAAACAACATTAATTAAAAGCCTGGGTGAAGAAATGTGTTTTTAAAGACTTTTTAAAAGCTGTCAGAAAGGGGGAGGCTCTTATTTCACTAGGGAGCGCATTCCAAAGCCTAGGGGAAGCAGCGGAGAAGGCCCGTCCCTGAGTGGCCACCATACAAGCTGGTGGCAGCTGCAGACGGACCTCTCCAGCACATCTCAGTGGGCGGTGGGGTTCATGCAGAAGAAGGCGTTCCCTTAAATACCCAGGGCCCAAACTGTTTAGGGCTTTATAGGTTATAGCCAGCACCTTGGATTTTGCCCAGAAACATATCGGCAGCCAGTGTAGCTCCTTCAATACAGGAGTATTACAGGAGTAATACAGGAGTAATATGGTCTCTCCGAGATGACCCAGAGACCAGCCTGGCTGCCACATTCTGGACCAGCTGTAGTTTCCGGACTACGTACAAGGGCAGCCCCACATAGAGCGCATTACAGTAATCCAGTCTGGAGATTACCAGCAAATGTACCACTGTTTTGAGGTCATTCACCTCAAGAAACGGACTCAGCTGGCGTATCAGCCAAAGCTGATAGAAGGCACTTCTGGCCACCGCCTCAACCTGGGACACTAGGGAGAGGCTCAGATCCAGAAGCACTCCTAGACTACGTACGTGTTCCTTCTGGGGAAGTGTGACCCCCATCTAGAACAGGCAGATCAAAATCATCTCTCGAGTTCCGACCCCGGACAGTGAGTACCTCCGTCGTAGCCAGATTCAGTCTCAGTTTGTTATCCCTCATCCAGCCCATCACCGACTCCAGGCAAGCATTTAGGGAGGTTATGCCCTCTCCTGATGAGGCTGACATGGAGAAATAGATTTGGGTGTCATCAGCATACTGGTAGCACCCTGCACCAAATCCCCTGATGATCTCTCCCAGTGGTTTCATGTAGATGTTAAACTACATTGGAGGCACACACCCTGAGGCACACCATACAAGAGTTCAGATTTTGAAGAACAGCAGTCTCCAAGGGACACCATCTGGAACCTGCCCGAGAGGTAGGAGTGGAACCACTGCAAAGCAGTGCCTCCAACAATCAACCCCCTCAGACGCTCCAGAAGGATACTATGGCCGACAGTATCGAAAGCCGCTGAGAGGTCCAGAAGAACCAACAGAGTCACACTTCCTCTGTCAATTGCCAATTGGAGATCATTTATCAGGCTGACCAAGGCAGTCTCCACCCCATAGCCAGCCCGAAAGCCAGTTTGAAATGGGTCTAGATCAGGGATTCTCAACATTGGGTCCCCAGATGTTATTGGACTTCAACTCCCATAATCCCCAGCCCCAGTGGCCTTTGGTTGGGGATTATGGGAGTCGAAGTCCAATAACATCTGGGGACCCAACGTTGAGAATCCCTGGTCTAGATAATCAGTTTCATCCAAGACTGCCTGGAGCTGGGAGGCCACCACCCTCTCAATTACCTTGCCCAGTAATGGAAGATTGGAGACAGGCCTGCAGTTGTTCAATTCCGAGGGATCCGGGGTAGGCTCCTTCAGAAGCGCTCTAATAATTGCCTGCTTAAGACAAGGAGGCATCCTACCTTCCCTCAGAGACGCATTTATAATCTCTACCAGGCCTTCTACAACAACCCCCCTGCCAGATAATATAAGCCACGTCGGACAAGGGTCAAGAGAACAGGTGGTGGGCTGCACCATTCCAATCATCTTGTCCACATCCTCAGGAGTCACAAACTGGAACCAATCCAACCTAATCACACAAGAGGAGTTGCTGGACACCTCCACATCAGACACTGAAGTAATTGTGGAGACAGAGTCTAAGTCAGCCCAAATACGAGAGATTTTTTCCACAAAGAATTCATTAAACACAACACAGCAGGTAATCGATGGTTCCAAATTATGAATCAAGGGAGTAGGGGTACTCACTAGTCCTCTAACAACCCTGAAGAACTCCTCCGGACGTGAACTTGTGGATGCAATACGGGCAGAAAAGAATCGCTTCCTTGCCACACGTATGGCCTGAGCATAGGTCTTCAAATGAACTCTATGTTGCAATGTCGGATTCAAGCCGAGTCTTTCTCCACTTGCGCTCCAGCCGTCTACCTCGCCGCTTCAGCCCCCGTAGTTCTTCCGTATACCAAGGGGCCAATTTTGAAGCAGGTCAGAGAGAACGCTTAGGAGCAATCATGTCTACTGCCCCAGTGAGTTTGCTGTTCCAATTCTCCAGCAGGGCATCAACAGGATCACCAGCACAGCCAACACTAAATCCCTCCAAGGCTTCTTGAAATCCTATTGGATCCAATAACCTTCTCGGGCGGATCATCCTAATAGGTCCCTCACCCCTGTGAAGGTGGGAAGTGATTGTGAGTCTGACCTTAACCAGATGGTGGTCCGTTCATGACAATGGGGAAATCACAGGATTCCCTACCCACGGAACACCACCCTGATCAGAGTGAAAGAGCATGTGACCAGCAATGTGCATCGGCCCCGAGACCACTTGGGATAGGCCCATAGTCGTCATGGCCGCTATGAACTCCTGAGCCGCACCGGACAAATTGGTCCCAAAGTGAACGTTGAAGTCCCCGAGCACCACATGCCTGGGGGACTCCAACACCAAGTCCAATACCAAGTCCGTCAGCTCTGTTAGGGACTCTGTTGAGCAGCATGGCGATCGGTACACCAACAGAAGTCCCAGTCTATCCCTGGTCCCCAGTCTTAAGTACACACATTCTATATGGTCCAACACTCTAACAGGGATCCTGGTAAGGGAAAGGTTATTCTTATAGACCATAGCCACTCCACCTCCCCACCCATGGTCCCTCACTCGCTCCTCAACAGAGTAACCTGGAGGAAGAAGCCGGCACCACACTGGGCCCCCAGCCTCCCCCAGCCAGGTCTCTGCAATACATACCAGGTTGGCACCTTCTTCCAGAATCAAATCATGGATGGTTTCTGATTTGTTCTGAACCGACCTGGCATTACTGAGGAGCAAGTTGAAGTTCCAAGGATGATCGGCACTGCTCCCCAAGGTCAAAGAGCTGACAGGACAGTCGGAAGGAGAAACAACTAATAGATTTCCAAGTCCTCTCCCCCTGTAACGGCCCGCTGACCTGCCAACGTTCCTTCTTCTGTTCCCCACCACGACCAGAATGGCCGCCCCACAGTCAATGGACACGCCCCCTGTCTCCCCATCTCCAGCTAAGCCCAGACACATTCTAAGATTGTCTCACCCAGAAAAATTAAAACAGAAGCAGAAGCTCCACTATTAAATGCCCCCCTACACCAATACCTAGGCCAAGAGACCTGGCCCTCGCCCTCACTGTCCTCTGAAGTGGCTCCCCTAAAGGGGCGACCCCATTTGGTGTCGACCCTTCGGTGGCGGACCCGCCGCCACTGGCAAAAGCCTATATAGCCTTGAGCAGGCTTCAGATCACCACATTCTATTCTCAAAGATTTCTCTTCCTACCTAATTGTTCTTCAGTGTTTTCACAGAGCCTCTTCTTTCTCTTTTCATTTCTCTGTCAGAGTCCTCATGAATCTGATCTTGGCCCTTTGCTATATCTCTACAAGCTGTCCCTGGATGATCTCATCAAACTCTACTGCTTTCAGTACCACTTACACCGATGACATCCAGCTGTACCTTTCAGCCCCAAAATGTTCTCCCACCATCCAGCCCTGCATCTCCAACAGCCTGTTTGACATTTCAGCTTGGATGCTTCATTGTAATTTCAAGCTCCCAACCAATCTCAGTGTAATCCCAATGCCCCAAACCAAACTCCTGATCTTTCCTCTTCTCCTCCCACTGCTTACTCGTCCAGAGACAATGTCACCACCCACCTTGCTGAACAGGTGTGGAAGGAGAAGCATGCACAACTGCCAACCACTGCCCAGTAAACTTGCTAAGGCACAGAGGGGACTACTAGGCGGCAGTGAGCAGTGGCAGATGCTTCCCCTTCAGCACTACTGCCCACTGCTACAACGGCAACACCATGTTAGATTTCTAGGATGCCCCACACTCCTGACGTACAGCGGGATGCCGGGGAATCAGGGAAATCTAAAATGGGACCAGTGCTCTAGAGCTAGGGAGCAGCACTGGAGTGAACTTGCCCAGCAAGTTCCCAGGTACCATCAAGGGCAGGGGCCCTGTACAGGTCTTTGCCCCAGATCCCATCACAACCTGGCACTGGCCCTGCCTGCACAGGGATAGCTTCAGGCACTGGTTCAAAAGCTGGCAACCCTACTCCTCACTCTAAGACCAGCATCCCTAGCCACCCAACACCACACTGCATCTGTAGAAAAGGCTCATACTGTAAAAGACTCCCCCCTTAAATTGCACTCATCTTGGAGCCGTCAAGGATACAGAAGTTGCCCATAACAAGTGGTGTCAGCCTTAGCTATTGCACAAGTGAAGGGAAACCAGCCCCTCAGAACCGGGAAGCTAAGCAGGGTTTCTGAGGAGGCGACCCTAGTTACATCTTATCTCCTCCTGCTGCACCCCACCACCAGGCACACGGTAAACTGCAGCAGCTGCATGCATGATCGCGCGCACACACAGGCCACCCCACAACCTCGACCTGTCTGAGACTTTAACTTCACAAGCACAACCACCGCCGCCCCCCTTGGGGTGAAAAAGAAGGCAACTCACCATGTTGAGGAACAAGCGGCTCCCCAAGGGGCCGGAAAAGGCGGGCTCCTCTTGTCACCATGGGGACTCGCGGGGACTCGCGCAAACTGGTGCGTGATTGGCCAGAGTCGGGGCAGAGCCGGAACTGACGGCACGCTTCCACCCAAGCCCCGCCTACCCAAGACGCGGCGCCCTGTGCGTTGTGACAGGCTAAGAGAGCCCTGTGCGCATGCGCCAATTCTGAACGTGTAACGGAGACTGAGAGGATGCAGACACGTCTCTGGAAGGGGTCTGATGATGCAGCTGCAAAATCTCAGAGTGGCCCGAAGGGG
The DNA here is from genome assembly GCF_027244095.1 of Hemicordylus capensis. Classification (NCBI taxonomy): domain Eukaryota; kingdom Metazoa; phylum Chordata; class Lepidosauria; order Squamata; family Cordylidae; genus Hemicordylus; species Hemicordylus capensis. Next base: position 389,419,745 of record NC_069657.1, on the reverse strand, counting down.
CTGGCTGACATTCCTCAGTGCTGAAGGGGCTGCCTTGGCCCGGAGACACTCTTCCAGTACTGAGCCGGAGCTTTGGAAACCGTTGCCAGGTCGTCCAGCCCTCTCTGGCTGTCTCTAGCACCATCCCACCTACTCTTGCATAACTTTTTAAACTTCAAATGCTGAGACAACCCGACAGGTCGTTTGCCTCTCTCCCTGCTCCCCTATATATATGTTCCCGAAATCTAACATGTGGGACACAGCTTGCCCGCCTAGAAATGCATTATGCCCCTTTTGTGCCGCACTTGGCTTATAGACTATGCATGATTACCCGCAAAGATAAACTCCACCGAGTGCAATTGGACTTTCTTCCAAGAAGTGCGTTGTGCTGCAGCCTAGCTAACGGAGGTGTTAAGCTTTGTAATGGAGATTTGCAAAGGTGAACGTTACCGTGGAAGCCAGAATCCAAACCGAAATGAGGAAATGTACTGAGAGGCGCAATGCTAAAGATCCTGGTGAAAGATACAGGTGTGTTACTGTTGAGGCACTAAGCTGCTTGCCCACCCTCCTCTAAGCCGCCTAGTAATGTGGGTATTGGACAGTACAGAAATGCAAACATAAATAAAGGGGCTTCCAGTCTAAAAGGGTGTTATTAGGAGTGGAGGTGGAAGGGGCGCTTAACCTTTCCCTTACCCAGGGCTGCAGAGAGATAAGATCCTCTGTGGTGCAGATTTTGGGTGCTCCTGCACCACACAAGTGCTCTCAGATAGAAGTAATAAATTGGAGGGGGGCCTTTGCCTTGCAGGGTCCTGTGGCAATTTGGCACCTGCTGCACCCTTAATTTCTTGCTGGCAGATGTGCGTCATTTTATTAAGCAGCCATTTTTTGCTTTGTCTTTTAATATGAGAACTGTACCTGCTAGCCCTGCTACACATCAAGCTGTAGTTCCAGAACTAGTTCTTTTATTTGAGTTTTATCCATGAGAGTTGTAACTCTAGTTAGGTATTTAAGAATGTGTTTCTTTATGTTTAGCTAGGTGTTGTTTTTTAAAACTTTCTTCTATCATCTGTTTTTCTTTAAGCATTATGTATTAGCATTTATGTTTTTTGTGTGTGTTTGTGTGGTAGACCTGTGGTTACAATAATAAAACATACACCTGAGTCCCTTCCCTACTATTTCTTAGCAAAAAGAATTAACACATGCCAGCAGCTTTTCCTCCCAGCATTTTAATTACTTGTTCCCTTGGAGGAAAAAAACACTTGAGAAAGTTAAACAGCACCTCATCTCTGCCCTGCTGTTTCTCTTGACCAGAGATCCATATTGGGACCAGTGCTCTTTCACTTGTTCATAAGTGATCTAGAAGTTGGGGTAAGCAGCAAAGTGTATTGTAAAACTGGAAAAGGTGCAAAAATGGACAACCAAGATGGTGCACCTTCCTTATGAGGCAAGGCTACAGTATCTGGAGCGTTTTAATTTGGAAAAGAGGCAACTAGAGGTGTATAGAGTTATGCATTGAGTGTAGAGAGAAATTTTTCTTCATCTCTCACCACTAGAACCAGGGTTCATCCCATGAAATAGAAGGTCAGGAAGTTTAGGACTGACAAGAGGAAGTACGTAACAGTGCATAATACACCATAATTCGGCCTAATATGCATAGTAATTTGGCTGACACCCCAGCTGCGTCCGTTTCTTGAGATAACCGACCTCAGGATAGTGGTGCATATGCTGGTAACCTCCAGACTGGATGTGGGGCTGCCTTTGTATGTAAGTCCAGAAACTATAGCTGATTCAGAATGTGGCAGCCAGGCTGGTCTCCGAGAGTCCGGGTCATCTCTGAGAGACCATATTACTCCTGTATTGAAAGAGCTACACTGGCTACCGATAAGTTTCCAGGCAAAATACAAGGTACTAGTTATAAACTATAAAGCCCTAAATAGCTTGGGCCCTGGGTATTTAAGAGAACGTCTTTGTCATGAACCCCACCACCTATTAAAATAATCAGGAGAGGTCCATCTGCAGTTGCCACCGGCTCGTCTGGTGTCTACTTTAGGACAGGTCTTCTCCGTTGCTGCTCTGCTGCTTTGGAACACACTCCCTGCTGAAATAAGAGCCTCCCCATCTCTGACAATTAAAAAAAAATCTTTAAGGACACATTTGTTGAGCCAGGCTTTTAATTAAAAACTGTTTTAATAGTTTAGTTTTAACATTGTTTTAAGGTTTTAAATTGTTGCAATGTTTTATTTTTGCTGTCATTTTTTTAACCAATGTTTTGATTTCTTTGTTGTCATTTATCTGTTTCAACTGTTTTAACTTTTCTGTTTTTGTTGTAAACCGCCCAGAGACTTAAGTTTTGGGCAGTATAAAAATATGTTTAGATAAATAGATAATGTTTGGAATTCGTTGCCTTGGGATGTGGTGCTGGCCACCAACTTGGACGGCTTTAAAAGGGGTTTAGGCATATTAATGGAGGACAGGACTATCAATGGCTACTAGTCTGGTGGCTGTGTGCCACCTTCAGCTTCAGAGGCATGATACCTCTCAATGCCAGTTACAGGGGAGCAACAGCAAGAGAGAGGGCATGCCCTCACCTCTTGCCTGTGAGCTCCCCAGAGGCAGCTGGTGGACCACTGTGTGAAACAGGATGCTGTACTAGATAGGTCTTGAGCCTGATCCAGAAAGGCTGTTCTTATGTGCTTAACAATGTAGCAACAAGATGACCGGCCCTTGCCTCACAGAGTTGAACAACTAAAATTCGATACAACAGAAGAGAATAGAGGCAAAGGGTTAAGTAGTTGAGGAACAACGAATTGCGTCAAATGCTCTATGGAAATAGGATTTAAAGTGAAGGAAGTCAGTGGTAGCCTAAAAGGAAGAACCACTGAGTCCTTTAAGGAAGCAGCAGGCCTTCAAAATACAGCTCTACTGGAAAGATTAAGGGGAGCAAGGCACATAGCACTTCATGGCTGGTTGTGCTGAATCCAGGAGTAGACATGAAGCTGATGTAGGGATTTATTTAAAGAGTGGCATCAATGTAATCAAGTTGATTACATTATTGATGCAAGGAGGTGGAAGAGCTCAGTTATAACAGCCAAGATGTGGCCGGGTGCCAATTGTGGAACAGATCACGAACTGCTCCAAGTCAAGCTAAAGCAGAAAGACTGAGCTATCCAGCTTCCACAATATGAGCTTGAGAATGTACCCACCATTTTCAAAGAGAACATCAGGAACCACTTTGAAGTTCTGAACCTCATTGATAGGGAACCAGAGGAACTGTGGTATGAAATCAAAGAAGTTGTTAAGGACAAATGTGAAAAGTGACAGCTAAAGACCAAGAAACAGAAGAAAGCAAAATGGATGTCAGAACAGATGGTGGAAATTGCCAAGAAGAGGAGAGAAGCCAAAGTCAAGAAAGATAAAGACTTCAGAAAGGAACTTAATGGGGAATTTCAGAAAGCTGTTAGAAGAGACAAGGAGCAGTACTACAATGACATCTGTAAAGACCTTGAGGATGGAAATAGACACAGAAAAACAAGGTGTTTTTCAAAGATTTCTGAACTCAGGAGGAGGTTCCAACCTTGAACTGATACGTTAAGGGATGCCAAAAGGACAGATAGTAAATGATTCAGAGCAGATCAAGCAGAGATGGAAGGTGTATACTGAAAATCTGTACAGCAGGGACATCAACATGCAAGATACTCTAGAATAGGGATTCTCAATGTTGGGTCCCCAGATGTTATTGGACTTCAACTCCCATAATTCCCAAAGGCCACGGGCTGGGGATTATGGGCGAGTCCAATAGCATTGGGGGACCCAACGCTGAGAATCCCTGCTCTAGAAGATATCCCCTACTTGCAAGAACCTCTAGTACAGAAAGATGAAGTTAGATCAGCACTGCGGTCATTACCAAGTCGGTAGGCTACAGGAATTGAAGAAATAGCTACAGAAATATGGCAGGCAACAGAAGAAGAATCAGTCAAGGCTCTAAGCAAACTATGCCAGCAAATTTGGAGAATGACAGTGGCCAAAGGACTGGAAGAGGTCAGTCTACATGCCCATACCAAAGAAAGGAGACTTAACAGACTACACAAACCATCACACAATATCCTTAATTTCACATGCTAGCAAAATAATGCTTAGCATCATCCAACACAAATTAGAGCCCTACGTGGAAAGGGAAATACCAGATGTACAAGCTGGTTTCAGAAAAGGCCAAGGAACAAGAGACATCATTGCTGATGTACGCTGGATAATTGAGAAAGTCAAAGAATACCAGAAAGAAGTCAATATGTGCTTTACTGACTACAGAAAAGCCTTCAATTGTGTCAACCGTGCCAAGTTGTGGAATATCCGTAGGAAAATGGATATCCCAGAACATCTCATTGTTCTCATGAGAAACCTATACACAGGACAGGAAGCCACAGTCCAGACAGAACGTGGTGAAATAGACTGGTTCCAGATCAGCAAAGGAGTAAGACAAGGCTGTATACTTTCTCCTTATTCATTCAACTTATATGCTGAACATATGCTGAGAGAAGCTGGATGGAAGATGAGTGTGGTTTTAAAGTTGGAGGAAGAAACACCAATAACCTGTGCTACGTTCATGACACCACTCTGATAGCTGAGAATGCAGATGATCTGCAAGCTTTAGTAATGAAAGTCAAGGAGCACAGTGAAAAAACGTTACTATGCCTAAATGTAAAGACGACTAAACTAATGACAGCAACCAGCCTTAGAATTGATAATGAAGACATTGAAGTGGTAGATAGCTTCTGCCTTTTAGGACGAACCATCAACAGTAAAGGATCCAGCAGTCAAGAAATACGCTGCAGACTAGCACTTGGTAGGGATGCAATGAAGTCCTTGGAAAGGATATTTAGATGCCATGATATGACTATACTTACAAAGATTAGAATCATTCAGACAATAGTTTTCCCATGACACTCTATGGATGCAAAAGCTGGACTATATGACTATACTTACAAAGATTAGAATCATTCAGACAATAGTTTTCCCATGACACTCTATGGATGTGAAAGCTGGACTTTGAAGAAGCAAGAAAGAAAAAGTATTGACGCTTTTGAACTTTGGTGCTGGAGAAGACTTTTGAGAATACCATGGACAGCCAGGAAAACAAATAAATGGATCATAGAACAAAGCAATCCGAAATTTTCACTTGAGGCACAGATGACCCGGCTCAAATTATCATACTTCGGACACATTATGTAAAGATCCAGCTCCCTTGAGAAGTCCATAATGCTTGGGGGAACTGAAGAAAGGAGAAGAGGACGACCACCAGCAGCAAGGTGGAAGGACTCAATTACGGCAGCAATGAATGTGCCACTGAGAGACCTTTAAGGCCAAGGAAGACAGATCATCCTGGAGAGAATCTATGTGGTCAACACAGACTTGATGGCACTTAATCAAATCAATGGGACAAGTGAAGGGTTTTGGGTGCAAAGTGGTAGATAGGGGAAGTGGGCAGAGGTGTGACAAGAGAAGGCCACACAGGGCAAATTTACTGTAGTCATGGTGGGAGGTAGTTCTAGTGTGATCCAGTTTTTGCAGATGGGAAGTAGAAGGAAGACTGCTTTTTCAAATTGTTACAGAGAAAAGCAATGTGATTTGGCAGTAGATTTGAATATTGGGATCCAAGAGGGGAGAGTCAAAATTAAAGCCAAACCTTCATGCTAGATCAATACAAAGGATGGATTAGTGATGGCCCACTTCAAGATTTTACTTTGCAGGTAGGTAACCCAAAATGTGAGTTCAAATGATGTATTGAATGCAAAATTCTTTAAAAGGGTTTAATAATAGAAGATGACCACAACATATGAAATATTTCTCTTTCTTGGGTTTACATCATTTGTTATGATCTATAATTCCTAGGCTTAAATATCTTTCTAATTTCATGATTTGGTGCTCACCATAAATAAGAACTTGATAACAGCCCAGCTGAATCAGGCCCAAGATCTATCTAGTCCAGCATCCTGTTTTACACAGTGGCCCACAGGCAAGGGTAGCCTTCTTGAAAGCCCACGGGCAAGAGGTGAGGGCATGCCTTCTCTCTTGCTCCCTTGCAACTGGTATTCTGAGGCATCGTGCCTGAATAAAGGTGCACACCTTTCAACCTGCTGATAGAGATAGCACACAATAGCTATAAGCCCAGGCCCAGTGAGCTCATGCTAAATGTGAAGTCAAGAATCCTTTTCAGACCTCAGAGAAGATCAGAGAACCTTCAGAAGTAGGTGGGATATGGAAGGAGGACTCAGAAGTGGCCTGTGGGAAGAAGGTGGAAAGCTATATTATGTGAGTGGGTTTCCACTTATACAACTTTGGATACAACCTTCTGAGTATGAGATGACAATGAAACATCCAAGCAACAATGTCACAGGCGGAATTGAGCGACTGGATATAAGAGCTGACAACATTCTGGAATACAGGAAAAAAAGATAGGTGGTACTGAATGAAAGCCACCAGGGATGGCTTTTTCTTAATGTCCAAGCTGATATGGCTGAATACTGAGGACTCATTTTTAAGAGAACTTGATTCTATGTTAAATCACATGTCTATTATGTTTTTCCCCTTGTTTTGAAAAAAAATAATTATTGTAACCTGCTCCCAAGTTGTAGGACTAGGAATGAAGTTCTTTGGCCAAGAACTTCTGGTAGGTAAGAACCATTATGGAAAAAATTGCCTGCGAAATCTTTTGGCTAGGCTGAGAACACTTAAGAGGAGTTATTTAAGTACCAAAGTTGGAGTTAAACTCTGATCTCATTTATCTCATCCAGTCAAAGCTTGCCTTATTTCCAATATTGTTTGAACAAGGTACTCTGTAAAAGTAGTCACTCAAATTATTTTTCACTTTTTTATTTAGAATCTAACAAAACTGAGGTAATAAAAAAGCTTGTTTCAACACATTTTAGTTAGAACTTACATTGGTTACGATTTTCAGTCTTGTCTCAGAGAAACAAAATGGAAGTCTTCTAGAAAAAGCTGATCTTACATTACATGAGAAATATGAAAAGCAAAGTTATAGGCAACAGATTTGAAAAGCATTAATTTGGACCTAGTAAAATCAAAACTGAAATGAAGACATGTTGCACAATTTCATCAAGGAAAATTAACTTTTTCAGTATTATTCTGTGTGACTGTTTTTCATGCTTTTACACATTTTCCAAATAAAATTTTATATCTTGATAAAAGACATTGTAATTCAGCAAGAAAGACAAGTTAAACAACAAACATTTTGACAATTCTCTCAGACCTTTCCTATGTCCATACGTTTCTGTTGCTGAAAATCTGGCTACTATGAAGAAACTTTAGTTTTGGCAGTACTTTTTGTTTTACATTCAAACCAGTTATTCATATATCAAGGTCCTTCTTAGAGGACACTACTTTAGAATAATCCTCTCAGATGAGGCGACAGCTGCTAAATAGCATTTTCAGGAAGTACTTCAGTGTAATTATACGCATGAGCGTTTTCCTCTGTCTTTGCTACAGATTGATAGCTAAACACATTTCTTAGAAAAAGGCATTTCACAGTTTTCTGTAGTGTCCTTTTAATAGCCTAGGTCTCCAGTACTGTAATGAACAAGTCTCTCAAATAGTCTCACACTGACATGGCAACAGGTACACCAGACTAATGACAAAACAAACCCGCCATGGCCAGAAGGAAGAATTATAGCCAGGTTCCCACTAATGACAGAATGTCTACATATCCAGTAGGAACATTATAAGTGTCTCTTCAGGGAAATGTAGGAAGATTGGGGGCAACAGAATAATTCATATTTTGCAAGTACCAAAAACCTAGCCATATGTATCTAGTAACTACTTCTACTAGAGAGACTTGAAACAAGGAAAAAATGATGAAATTTAATTACCGAGTTATGGCTTGTCAACATTATAGCAATTTCCACATTTACCTTAAAACAAAGTTGTGACTATAAAAGCCAACAGAATTAGCCAGCCATTAAACAATTCCACATGGTTGTGTATCCTCTGCCTTGAGTTTTGTAAAGTGTTCGAGTCAAGAATTTGACAAAAACTAGTATTAAAAATGCTTAAGGGGGGTAGCATCCACAGGCCTCATCTTTAATTAAAGAGAATATACATAAAATGCAAACTAAATCCATTTGAACTCCTGTGGAACAACCTGAAATATATAAAATAAAAGTGACTGCAGATCACAAACACCACAAAGGTACAAGGAGGATACATCGTTAAATTCTATTCAAGTAAGTAGCCAGTGCTGAAGTCTTCTCAACACATGCTCCAAAGTTTTTTCATATAGTTGAACAATTCTAATCAAGTATTTTTACTTAGATTCTCAGTACTGCTGGTTCTGACACCATGAAAAGTTTATTTCCTGTATTTTGTGGATATTGCCTACAGAAGGCAATTTCTTAGGCAAAAATTATTTTGCCTTTTCCAAAGTCAAGTTGTTTGCTCTAGAATATGTCGGGCAGTTTACCCTGGCTGCAAGCCAACATCCAGTTAGCTGTGCTCAGTCCTATGGAGGTTAGTGAGCTTAAGGCAAATGGTTGCAGCCTTTGTTCACAGCTAATCACTGCCTGGGATAACCACATAGTTCAGGTTTTGAAAATATGAACTTGAGCTTTTCATATAGCACTTTCGCTAGTTTCCCTTACTGGAGGTCCCCTCACAACACACCCAAAGATTAATCTACATCAGAAAGGTAGGTGAATGTATTTAAAAGTTTACTTCAGTTGCTCAGTGTCATAGGTAAATCTAATTCAGGAATGCAGGACAGGGTAATACTGCAGGTTTGGACAATTAAAATCTTTCCAAGGGTTAGCCCATAATATTAACTTGGTTGTCCTACCTACATTTTAAAACAAGACCGGGTAACTAGCATCACTTCACAGCTATGTCTGCTTTCGTCACATTGATATTTCCTTACAGCAAAACTGATAGTTTTTCTATTTAAGGAAGAAGTTAATTTGTGCCAAAATGAAGGGGATACTTCACAGTTCATTTAATTGGAAAGGGGAATGGTTCTTACTCTATTTCTTCTTTCAGACAATACAACAAACATTTTATTCCATGGACGGGAGTTCTTAAATTGGCTAGTTATGTATCAAAAGGAGATCAATGATCCAGAGCTAATACACATGAGAAATTTTAGCCAAACTGCACAACAGTGCCAGACACATTACACTTTCAGTGCAAAGTATCAGAATGAATCAGTTATGGAGAGGAGCTTGAAAGACATCCAATGTGAGTAGCAAGCATTTTTAAGCTTCCCCAAAAGATGGATCATAATTCACATGCCCAAAAGCTTCAAACATCTACCACGTCTAATCAAGCTATTTAACAGCCACTGTGATACAATATTAATATTAAATTTTAATCTAGTTGCAAGATGAAACAATTTTGTTAGTCTTTAGGAATCATGATTTAGTGATTTTAGGACTCAGAACTATTTTCATGTGTGCCTCCAGAATGGCTTTAAACTTATGGCATGGTCTCTACTGTCATTACTGGTATCTAGTAATGGATACGGGTCTCTGTAGAAGTGCTAAAAATTCATCAGTTTGAAATCAGTACTTTTATATTTCAGCAGTAGAGAGCAATATATACTCAGGAGATTTAATATCTCATTTCCAACCAAAGTCAAATTCAACTTTTTGGAATTAAAAAGCATGATTATTATTTTATTTTATTTTTTAAAAACAAAAACCCTGTTTTTTTACTTTTATTTTCTTAATAGAAGGTTCAACAATTTTTCTCCTTTTCTACCTTCCTCAGAATCCCCAAGTGAGAAAAAAATTGAACAGTCTTCTTTCTTAGATGTTATTTTAATCCTAGTAATTGAATAAGTTTTTTGAACACAATCATAAAGGGGTAATCAAATCATAAAGGGGTAATCAAATCATAAAGGGGTAATCAAATCATAAAGGGGTAATCAAATCATAAAGGGGCAATCAAAGGGGCAAATATGCCTGTCCCTTTAATATTAAAAGGCCATGGTTTTACAAATAATTCATATCATAAAAAGTAACTTACAGAAACAATGTAGTTACTATACTTCTTAAAAAGTCAGCTGTCTCTCCCAAACTATAGTGACAAATTGAAGCACAAGAAAGATATAAAAAGCTAATGTAATTAAACAAGTAACCAGTGTCATGATCACTTGCATAGATTTAAAAAACAAACAAACCCCAGAGTGTAAAGTTCCCGGCTTTCAGTCATTATACATATGAAACTAACACCAAGGAGCAACACTGCACTTCATTTGACAGTTAATACCATTTACTCTTATTTCTTGGTCTCCAGGTCTACAATGTAAGGACAACTGACAAGTATCCTACAATGGAACTTTTACAAATGCATCCGAGAAATACTGCAAGAAATGACTGACAAAAGTGGCTACTTCAAGCCATTTGGTGTTTGCCATTTTCACTGGTCATTGCTGTGCTGCTGTCAAAAGATTTCTTCCTAAACTGTCCTATTGACTGTAGAACAAAGAGCAACAGACCAGCTTCTTTGTACTTTGAACTTGTCAAACTAATGCTATTCCCAATGCTGTTCTTCCAGATGCACAGGATTATTTCTATTTGGCACCTTACTGATATAGATCAAGAAAATGAAAATTGGACACTTAACGATTAGTGATTAATAGGAAGCAAGTAAAAATAAATGTCTAATCAATTTTAAAAAATCAAAAAAACTTTCAACAGATTATGCCGTTTGAATATTTCAGTCAGCAAAAAAATATACAAATTACATTTCCTACCCTCACTCAGTTGCTAGAGTTCTTTCCCCCCATGTCTTATTGTGCTGTTATAGTGCCCTGTGTGTAAATCCAGATAACATCTATGAGATCTTGATCAACACTTTGTATTCTTTTTTCTTAATTCCGTCTCCTGTTTTAGTGCAGATATTTAGAGATCTGAAAAGTTCTGTAAACTCTGGCTGCATTCCAGCAGCAGTTTGTATCAACTGTCTCTTGCTGGCAACTTTCTCCCCTCACTTTTTTCAAAGCTGAATGTCAAACAGTAGTGTCTCCATAGTCTCTGTTCCAGCGAATATAAGCCTCCAGGGTCTGAGGGCTGAGACTACGCTTTATTTTCTTCAAGGACTCAGTGAAATCTGATAACTTGATGTTCCTCATCTAGAAGCAGAGAAAGTATTTCACATTAAATGTCTACATGCTGTTCCTGGTCTACACTGTTACCAACTAATTAAAATTTAAGGTTGGTGTTCATTTCTCTATGAAACCTGCCCACAAAAGGCACCCAACTAGGATAAGAACAAGCAGCACAAGGTGAGAAAAGGGACCACCCACCAAAAAAACCCCATTATTTCTTTCCATGTTTTTAGCTTTTAATACCACTAGGTGGTGCTAATACATGACAATGAAGCCAAGCAAGTATTTCTGGGTGCTCACAATTTTTTCTTATGACTAACATCTGACTAGCCTAAACAAATGAATACATTTTTATCTTGCATTCTTATGGTCATACACGTTTGAAACTGCATTTGAGTATTTAGTGAAAATTACAAATATCCAGTCCTAGCCAGAAGTCAATTCCTTAAACAAATACTTTGGGCAGAAGATTTCAAACTTCTGAACTCACTCTTGAATATTTTGGCTCCAGAACCAAAGAGTGATCACATTCTGATGCAACCAACGATGGGTTATCATCATAAGAATGTGCTGTGGCAAACCTGGCCCGTGCCCTCCCTCCTCCCTTTCTTGGTGAAGCTTCCAGTTGCCATGGCTGGTACATACATACCGCAGTTTCCCCCACATTCAGAACCACCATATTGCTCGTTACAGGGCACCAAATGGAAGCTGCCAATATCTTCCAGATGTACAATGAAGTGGAGCCAGGAGCACACAAGCCAGAGATTTGTCACAGCATGTTCTTATAACCAATCACAACTGTGTCTGAATATGGCCAGTGACTATATGGCTATACATCATAGGCTGTTCTTATTATGACATTTTGCATTGCATGGGAAAGGGTTTGGTGACTGTTTTTAGCACTCTCATCATCCTAAATGCTAAAATTTATAAAGGCATATGATGCATTGAGGGGTAATCTATTGGCATGAAATATTTTCAGGCTGCTTGACCACATTATTAAATACATTAGACAACTCACTTTGTGATATGAATTGTGAGAACAGCAAGTATGAAAAGCTAGGCAAGTTTGTTTTGCTTTCAGGAATATCCTGAAAACTACAGTGAATCGCATGTTTATATGATCCAAGCAAGGAATACAAAACACAAGGCTCCTCTCTCTTTCTCACCCTCACGAGACAACCTGAAAAAAAGATTGTGCTCTCTTCACAGTATTTATGAAGTAGGACAAAAAGCAATGCAAGTGGTTTGTTTGGAGAGTGAAGTCCATACCTCACTGGCAGACATGTTCTTTACTTGCTCTGGCTTTAGTTCTGAAAATGATAAAGAGTTCATCAATAAATTCATTCCAAATCACATCAGACATGTCATCAGTAGCTGAATCTTCACTGTCCTAAGTGTACTAGAAAACAGTCAATATAAGGCAATACTAACAGCAGTTCACTTCCAATTTTTTTCAAAAATATAATGGCATTACAACGATATCTTGTAAATATAACTAGGCGAGTACTAAATAAGATAGAGATAAATGGAATTTGGACATTTAAACATAGTTAACATCTACTATTTTCTTAGCACCTCAACACTAGAAACAACTTTAACTTTGTGGAGAAGAGCCAGGTGTTTAGGAACAACTTATCTGCATTGAGATATATGTGTACACATTATATACATGTGTACACATGTCTGTACACATCATCACTAAAAGCGGCACATATGCTCACGGACTATGTTTCTGCACACACAAGCCAATTTTTCCTTCTACCTGCACTCCATGAATGCTGCTCCCCTGGCCTCTAGGGGGAGCTTTTGAGGGAGTATTAAAGAGCTCTGGTACATGCAGTAAACCCTTATACATCTCTTCCGTAAGTGTATACTTCGTTTAAACTACCTTTTCACTGTTCCCTGTTCCTTATCCTGAAGAAAACACAAGCTGCTAGGGGGAAAACCAACTGGATCCTAAACATTACACTTTTCCAAGATTTTTTAGGTTTCAGAGAAAAATTGTGTACTTTAATGTTCACTTCCAATATTTTAAAGACTCATTGATCCAATAATGGTATTCTCTCACCTGCAGCCCTTTTCACTTTGGGACAGGAAGCTATCTTCCCATTCCTTTTACTAAGTTAAGTACTTTGCAATCTCAAAGGGGCTCACGGTCTTAAACACACACATGCATGACACTAGCAACAACCCCTGGGAGAGAAGGTATGCTGGGATGAACAGAGGCAATTGCTTTCTTCCTGCTAAATGTAAGAAAGCCATGACTTTAAAAAATGCCTCTTTGCCTAGGTAGCAGGGTTAGAACAGATTATGTTGCTTCGTTTGGATGATCTAGCAGCCAGTAACAGGTAAAATCCCAATAAGTAACAATTCAGCCTCATAGACTGGTTTTTTATACTATCTATATTATGTAATCTCATTTACAGTAAAGTGCACAATATGAATGGTTATCTGCAACAGTATCAGTCCAAATTTCTTTTTTAAAGGCTTTGAAAATAGGATACTTTGCTCCAAAAACACAGAACAGAAGACAATTCAGAATCTCATAAATCTATTAAAATAGCTCTCCTTTAAAGGCATTACCAAACTAAGGCATTACTAGGATACAAAGAACTTTTCGTTAAGTTATTTTGCACCTAAGGATGCTTTGTACATCAACCCTGTATACCATGCACTGAGGAGAGTTTCAAAAGCAGTTTGTGAGGGCACAAAGGTGGGTGTTTACATGCTCAAGCTCTTAGGCACACCTGGAGGAGCTTTTTGAATCCTGGTCCATATGGTGGGGAGGTAGTAGGGGTCAACAAGTTGTCTAACCACTTTAAAATTGCATTTTTCCCTCAAGAGCTAATCATGCTTACCTCGAATAGGGCCCAGTGCTGCATCTTTTGCTAATGCCGTTAAGTCACTCCCTGAGTATCCCTCAGTCATTCTGTGTAGAGGAAGTGTAAACATTTAATTTCAGCAAGTGTGTATATGCTTGTGTGTATAAAATGTACAATTGCCTTACAAAAAAACTATGGAACCACAATATTTTTTACTGTTTTCAATTCAACTGTATTTTACTTTGAGCTTGTGGAAGGGTGACCTATAAATGTTTTAAATGTTAACAGATACCAGTTAATACATTTGAAAATGAGTTACACAAAATACTTTAATATTCATTTGACCAATTAAAGATTAGCCTAAGTATAAAGGAGCAAAAAGAAACAAGGAAGCACCCTCTGAGTCTAGAATCTGCCACCATACAGGGCTAAGGGTCACTGGGCAGTTGCACCCTATGTCCCTCAGGAAGAAGATTGTAGCAAGGGAATGATTAGCCTGGGCCCAAGAGAAGCCTGCTTCTTATTTATTTATTCGGTTTCTATACTGCCCTTCCAAAAATGGCTCAGGGTGGTATACTCCGAGAAATAATAAATAAGATGGATCCGTGTCCCAAAAGGGCTCACAATCTAAAAAGAAACATAAGAGTCTTCCCTGCCTCCCAGGAAAACACACTCTGCTCCAACTTCCAGCACCCTCTGGAGTTTACCATCAGCCAGAGGACTAAGAACTGCTAAGCTGTGTCTATAGGTGGGACAAAACAGAATAACACTGCATGTGTTTTGGACCATTTAGTCAAAAGTGGATATAAATCCTTAAAATGAAGTGGGGGTGGGGGTGGGGGTGGGGGTGGGGGCGAGCCAGGAAATAAAGCACTTGTGCAAAACATCTTCAAAGGAAATATTTTTTAGTGTCCCTGCTAATGAACATTGGTTCCAGATACCACTAGACACAAACTGCAAGTGTTAACAATAAACCCCACAAAGTTGCTTACCTAGCTAGCTGTGCCAACTCTTTTTGGGTTAACGGATTTCCTTGCTTGCTCAAAAGATTTTTTAGTAAAAGCAGTCGTGTCTATAAGGAAACATGCAATATTTGCTAAGTACATAAAGAAGAAATCTTACATGGAAATCTTGAAATTAAACCATTTGAAACATGCCAATGTGTGTTTGAAAGTTTATGTAGAATTATTTTGCCTTGTGATGTTTACCCATTAGTTGCACCCCAAAAATGCCCTTCTGCATACTCATGGAAATGTTTGGCACCATGCACAGAGAATTGTGCAAGTCAACTGAAACTTAGTCCAAAAGGGTTCTTTTACTTGCAAAAAGTCTTGTATAAGCAGAAGCCTGAAAACTGCTACAGAAACACACCATGTGGATTCCTGTGCAAGCTGTAGCACAAGTACTTGCATTTATTTCCCGTTCTTGGTTCTTTGGATCATCCCCGCTGACGGAGATTTTATCCACACACATTCTAGAACAAGTTAACAATGAGATTGTGTACACCTGTCATTCCAGAGCTTTTTTTGATAACTCAGTTGAATGTGTATACAGACGTGAACGAAGAACCAACAGCTTTATACATATTCATTTCACCAAATCTATAAGATAGTTATAAGCTATCTCCTTCTAACTGCTTTCAAGCAGCAAACATACAAATGGCAAAAAAGTAATAGCAAATAAAGTAAATTTAAGTTCAGAATTGCTACATGATCTATAGTGTCTGCTTCCTCTAATATAAATTTACTTTTCAGTACACAAATGGTGTGCATTTATTTTATTTACTTAGCTTGACTGAAGAGAAGAACTTTTGAATTTGGGGCAGAAAGTGTAATAACGGGTAAAGGAGGGAAAATAATGTTGGTAAGCGCTACACTGAAGGAAGGGAACTGAAAATTGGAGGAGGGACAGAGAATTGTACAGTACTGGAGTGACATCTAACCACATACTTCTGGTTTCTCAAACTTTATTTAGATGCTGTCAGAATATGATCAAGCTCTTTCTTCCACAAACATGAAGTCTTAAATGAAAGCTAAGATTTTCAGAAAAGTGTATGTGTAAGCACATTATGAAGTAGAAACCTGTATTCTATGTTGTTCTTTGTACTTTATGTAATGCACATTGGAAATCCAAGTTTTGGGCACCTATGTGAATGTTTTACTGTCCAATAATTTGCACCAAAGAACTAGCAGAAAAGTATACTCAAGTTAAAATGCATTCACGAGCCATATACCTCTTCATTTGGTAAAGATACATACACCCGTTTGGTGAATCGTCTGAAAAACACAAATATATCAAGGGTACAAGCTGTAGTTAGGAGAACAGAACGTTTTGCAAAAGCCATATCTCATTCTAAGAGCAAATCTCATTTCCTTCTGGGTAAAAAAAAATTGCTATATTTTCCTTCACACAAATTCCACATGAAAATTATGGGTTGGATCCCGATAACCTCTGGATTCCGCTCACAGAAAATTGCTGCCTTGCCCTCTCATCCTACAGTAGCCCCCTGAATCCCCCCAAAAGCCAACCCCAACAGCTAAGGACCCATGGGAACAGTATGGGAGTGGCACGGGGGCTCCTGGCAGAGAGGGAAGTCAAGAGAAAAACAGGTTGCTCACCTGTAACTATTGATCTGGAATTGATCCATTGCAGTCATAAGAGTGGGTTCCATGCCTGCGCAGGGCCATTCAGGCAGTATTGACTAGCTCTTCAAAGAGCTTAGCCCTGCCCCTGCACGTGCTGCACTTTGTCAATTCCTGAAGGACTGACATTTCAATGCAATCATAGTTTCAAACAGGAAACAGTCAATAAGGTAAAGAGCCTGAAATACTCGTTAACAAATGTTTTGTCATTTTGCATACTGCAGCATATGTATGCATACCGCATACCAGGAGGGAAGGTCTTATGACTTCAACGGATTATTTCCAAATCAATAGTTACAGGTGAGCAACCTGTTTATCTGGATCGTGATCTATTGCACTCATAAGAGTGGGTGACTAACAATCTGTCAGTCTGCTATGGTAAGACCCTTTTCAGCACACCCCTCCCAAAATTGGCCTGAGCTGCAGAGTGAAGGTCCAATGTGTAGTGCTTAACAAAGGTGTGCTCAGAGGACCAGGTTGCTGCTGTGCAGATGTCTCTGAGCTTAATGCCAGCCATAAGGGCAGCAGAAGTAGTGTAAGCCCCGTTAGAGTGAGTCCGTATGGTCTTTGGGTGAAAGGTTGCCAAATTTCTAGACAGAGACTATCCCACTGGGATAGTCTCTGTCTAGAAATTTGGCAACCTTTCACCTTGTCCTTGTAGCTGACAAAAAGGCGTTTTGTCTTCCTATAAGGCTTGGTCAACTGCAAGTAGAAGAGGAGTGCACGCCTTACGTTCAAGGAATGCACTGAACACTCGAACACTGTCGTGGGATTCCTGAAGAAAGTAGCTAAGACGATGTCAATATGAAAGTCAGAAACTATTTTACGTCTGAATTCTGGGTCCAGGCAAAACACTACCCTGTCCTCACAGAACTTAGTATAGGGGACATCAATATGAAGTGCATTCAGTTCACTCACCTGCTGAGCCGAAGTTATGGCCAACAGAAAGAATGTCTTCAGTGTTACAAGCTTAGGAAAAGCCGTAGCCATGGACTCAAAAAGGAGACTCCATTAAAGCGGGCCAGACTCCATTGTTCAGTAGGCCCTTGGATAGGCAGATAAAGGTTGTTCAGACCTTTCAAGAATCTCTTTTACTCCAGATGCGAGAAAATTGTCTTTCCATCACATCCAGGATGACAATCAGAAATAGCAGCCAGATGGACCTTGATGGAAACATTGGCCAATTTCTGGCCAAAGGCTTTTTGCTGAAGCATTGATAAGGCTTGCAGAAGTGTGCTTGTCAGACTGCCTGTAGGAGTATGCCTCCTGCAATGTTTATTTATTTAAAATATTAAATAAATATTTAATATTTAGAAGAATAACCTTGTGAGGGAGCCATGTACTGTAAGTCTTAGCAGTAAACTCAGACTTTTTGATGGACTCCAATGTGGAGTTAGTGGTCTTGCAGAAGAGGCCCTTCCCATCGAAAGGAAGGTTTTCCACTTGCTCCTTCATATCTGGTTGATGAGCAGTGGATCTCAGCAAAGTGTGACGTCTCAGAGAAATAGCAGCCGCAAGAGCGCAGGACTGTTTCCACCAGATGTTTGGAGTTGCTCAGTTGCTGTCTGGTGAGAAGAGTCACTTTTGTGTGGACGTCATTAAATCTAGCCAGAATTCTTCCAGGGACATGTCAGCCTGTTCGGTGAAGACGTGGGGGTATAGGGATGTGCACGGTCCGGAGCAGTCCGGACCGGCACCGAAGGGGGGCCTTTCTTTTAGGGCGGGGAGGGCTTGCTTACCCCTCCCGCCTCTTTGCCCCCTCCAGCGCCCGTATATTAACGAGTACTTGGGGCGCTGGAAACAAGCCGCCCCCGCCCCCCCCCGCGAGTCGATTAGGGCTAAAGCTACTGCTGCCCCCGTCGCCCGCCCGCCCGCCCTCCCTCCCAGCTGCCCTCCCTCCCTCCCAGCTGCCCGGCCCGAGTCCTCACCAGATGCTGATTTAAAAATAGAGAGGAGCTCACGAACAGAGCTCCTCTCTGGGCAAAATCCCAGACGCTACTGAGGCTTTGCGCGGCGCGCGTGCGCCGCAAAGGACATCTGGGAATTCTGGCGGAGGCCCTGGTCTAGACCGGGCCTCTGCCGGAACTCCCAGATGTCCTTTGCGGTGCGTGCGTGCCGCGCAAAGCCTCAGTAGCATCTGGGATTTTGCCGAGAGAGGAGCTCTGTTCGTGAGCTCCTCTCTATTTTTAAATCAGCATCTGGTGAGGACTCGGGCTGGGCAGCTGGGAGGGCGGGCGGGCGGCGGGGGCAGCAGTAGCTTTAGCCCTAATCCGCTCGCGGGGGGGGGCGGTGGCGGGGGCGGCTGGTTTCCAGCGCCCCAATTACTCGTTAATATACGGGCGCTGGAGGGGGCAAAGAGGCGGGAGGGGTAAGTAAGTCCTCCCCGCCCTTAAAGAAAGACCCACCACCCGGACCTGGACCGGCCACGTCCGAACCGGTCTGGAGAGTTCAGAGGCCTTTAGAATGGCCTCCGGACCGGTTCGGACACAACCCTATGGGGGTATACCAGGCGAAACAGGGAGTGTAATTTGCAATCTTCAGTGCAAGACAAGAACCCTCCAACCCAGCACGTCGGGTTTGCAGTCCTCCTTGTCCCCAGGAATCATGTGTCTCCTGCCATTTTTTGCGGAAGAAGAGGTAGAGGCACAATCCACCACCACAGAGTTGGGGGACAGATGCTTCAACAAAAAAATCATTTTCCTCCTCCTGGATACAATATAGATTCTCCAGACGTTTTGACGTTGGGGTGGAAGTTTGAAGGACTACCCATGCAGATTTGGCAGCTTTAGAAATCACTGGGATTTCTAAATCCTGTATACTTGGTAGGTGTACAGACTGAGTGATATGGCAGAGTTGACAAAATTATAGACAGGTTCATCAACATCCTGTGCTTACTCCTTTAGCTCCAGACCAAAGGCGGAAGCCATCTCTGTAATTTGACCATGATAGGAGCACATCTCCTTATGAGAAACATTGTCACTGGGTACCATCTTATTCAGCAGCTCATCTGGGTGCTCAGACAAACTCATGCTGGTTGTAGAAGTGTCAGAGTCAGAGTCTTCCATCAATATGACAGTCCTAGGTCCAGAAGGGAGGCCCTTCTTTTTGGGGACTGTTTGCATATTGGAAGAGGACGTGTCCAGAGTCACGGTTGGGGTGGGCTGACTCCTCAAAGGCCGGGGCGTGGGGACCTCCACCGTCTGTGTAGACATCAAGGAGAGTTGCACCGTGTGTTCAGGCACCATAGCAACATCTACTCTAGACAGCATGACTTGACGAGCCATGGAAGCTGATAAAGGTTGTTCAGGAAGAGGTGTAAATTGAGTGGCTATCGGAATCATGGAGGCAGAGGAATGATGCAGGGCTTTCCAGAGTTTATATTTGTAGTAGTCCCTGGGAAGGCCAAGAGACTGAAACTGCCTGTTAAGCGTCGCCCCAACCACCATCACAGATGAGCCCCTGGGTAGTCTTTGGGTGCCCTCCATGGATGTGGACTGGAGGTTTGCACTGTTGTAGCATGGCTTGGTATCAAGCAGATAGGCTGGAAGGCTGAAGGAGTCAAGTGTGTTGAAAGACGAGGTCGAGAAGGCAACATTCCTGGTGTCCTCGGGACAGAAAGGGCTGTACTGTCCTCATCGTTGTTGAGAACCTAGCTTAGGAAATCATAGAAGGCCAACACCAAAAGGTGTACTCTCATTCGAGTCAAATATGTTGAAGAGCCGCTGGGCATCTCCAGGACCCAGGCTGTCCTCGAAAGCATTGTCCTCGGTATCTAAAGTTATTGGCGAGGCCCAAGATCAAAGACCCTGCTGCGCCCACAGAAAAGCTAGGGATGGAGACTGCAAGGGTGTTCTCACTGGCGACAGAGCGGCCACGAAGTCGAACAGTCGGTACCATGGTCAACATCGAAACAGGAGTTGAGGCTGACTGCCAAGGTATGGTCACTGGAGGACTGAGGTCCACAACTTCTGGAGTCTCCAGATGAGACAAAGCAGCCTCTGGTAACGACTAGAGATTCAAAGGCAAAGTCATAGCCCGTGAAGCGCCTGTCCCTTCATAGCGTCTGGATTTTGTGCTCTTTCCCCCTATGCTTTTTGGGAGGAAGTGCGACTTCAGCATTGGAGCTCCAGTGCTGAGACTTGTGCTGTTTTTGATCAGTGGAATCAGAGGGAGGCTTTGGTGCCTTGAATGTGCTGACAGTTGATATCCAAGCAGTCAACGCCAAGGCACTCCATGTTGAGGATTTAGACTGCCCCTCTGCAGTCCTTGACACCATCGCCGATGCCATGCCCAACGTCGAAGGGACTGGGGTGTCAACAGGAGACTGGGGCATCTGTGTGCTGGGACACAGTGTGTTGTCATAAAGAGCAGCTCGGAGACACAGGGCTCTGTTTTTTCCTCGTCTTGTGGGAGAAATGTAGGCATATTTTACATGTAGATGTGTTATGGTCCTCCCCCAAACATAGAAGACAAAGTTCATGATTGTCCACTGAGGCAACTTTACCATTATACAATGGAGACAACATTTGAAGAACTTCTTTTTATCCACAGTGAACAAGTATAGAAAAAATGGATACTCAAGCGTATAGTCAGGGAAGGTTTCCAAGTCAGAGCCGTGAGAGCCGTCCAACAAGCCAAGATCGTCGCCGAAGAATCTGTCTGTTCATCGTAAAATAATAAAGTGTGTCTCTCTCTCTCTCTCTTTAAGCTGTGGGAGTACCCGCCAAACAAATTCTCCCAACTAACCCCAAAAAGGAAGTGAACTACCGCACAGATGCTCTGTGCGGGTTCAGCTAGTTAAGAAAAGAATAGTCAAGTCCAGTCCAAGTCAGAAGAATAATAAATCAATCCATTTGCTTTTTCCACAGAAGAAACTGTTCCTAACCAAGGAGCTCACTGTCCGAAGTGCTGATACAATGGCAGTCTAGCCTGCCCAAACCAACAAAGTGCACCATGTGCAGGGGGCAGGGCTAAGCACTTCAAGGAGCTGGTCAATTCTGCCCTAATGGTCCAGCACAGGTGCAGAACTCACTCTTATGAGTGCAATGGATCACGATCCAGATATCATGGAAACTACCCCTTCCTTTTATCTGGGCTGAAATGCCATCCTCTTATGCTAGGATTCCTTTGGATCCAACCCTATAGGTTTGAGAATATTTGCTTATATGCATTATGCTCAGTGCACATTTCAGTTAATTACATACTCTACAAAATGCACTCTTTTGTTCCTATTATTTTAATTTATATACCGCCTTGTTGTTGTATTTATGGTCTGTGGTTTGCAAACCATAAATACAACAAAGCACAATAAAACTATTTAAAACCACAAGTAAAACCTTGCATTAATGATCCAAACAGTTTTGTAATACAGGTGGACCTCGTTATCCATGGATTCCATATCTGTGGATTCGAGTATCTGCGGTCAGGGAAAATGACGCCCAACTTCAGCATATGTGAAAAAGGGGGAAGGGGACATGCCGACCTCACATATCTGCAGGTCAGAGGTAGCCAGAAATGACTGCTAATGAAAATAGCCACCATTTTCTTTGATGGAGCCACAAAATGGATACCATCTGTTAAAAAAGGGGGGGGGACAACACTCATTTTCAGCTGATTTTGGGGCACAACAAGACTCGGAGAGCAGTAGAGCATGGAAAGACGCTACCCCCTCCACCAAATTCGGCCAACCAGGAACCTAACCCCTGTGATCCCATAGGATTCCATTATTCAATATTCACAGTTTCCATATCCATGGCTGCAGCCTGGAATGGAACCCCCATGAATATCGAGGTTCTCCTGTATTATCAGCAGTTCCCTTGTCTGATACGGTATTCATAATGCAGGTTTTCTTACCATTTTTCACTATAATAAATTACACTCTGCCCAAACATGCCTAAATTATTCTCTGAAATACTAGAACCTAGAACATATGCAACTTATTTTAAATGTTTAGCCAGTTAAGTATGCATAATTTAAAGTACCTGAGAACAGCATCATCAAGCTCCTGTGGCCTGTTAGTTGCTCCCATTACAAGTATTCGGTCCTCTCCTGAAGACTGTACCTATTTCCCCCCCATAAAACAAGTTCAGGAATTTAGAGACAGAAAATTAAGCAATAATGCTTGATGAGGTAAATATCCTAAAAACTATATATTGGTATAGTATGTTGTTCTCAAAACCTGGGTCATGTGTTTATATATATATTAAATAGAACATGAACAAAATGGGTTATATTCAGAGTTGAACAAATGGAAGGAAGTTCACGTAGAGCAAGTTTGTCACTTCTCCTTGCCATAACAACCTTCTTGGTCCTTGAAAAGCTGCTCCTGAGGGTCAGGTAGTGGAGTGGTGGGCCTATCAAAGTTGACTCAGAGTGAAGTTTTGCTCACAGTGTCTCCACTCATTTTAAGTCACAGTAAAGTCCCCCTCCCCTCGCACCCCCTCCCAGAGGACCCTCAGATACTCAGCTTCTGGAAGGGACAGGGGGCTGCTGTGGGGACTAGGGCATGGAGAAGTTCCTTTGCATGATTTTTCTTCCATTCATGCACCTCTGGAAACTACCCTCAAATGCTGCTTTCTGCATTCATACTGTAGTATGCTACTAAGATTAATACTTACACCATCAAACTCTATTAAGAATTCTGTTTTTAAACGTCTACTAGCATCATGTTCGCCTTCTCTTCTCTCACATAATAGGCTATCCACTTCATCTGAAAAACAGAAGTGCCAGCATTATAACGTGATATGATAAACACATAACTAAAATACTGTATACTAGCTTAAACCACGCAGAGCATCCGCGTGCTAGTACTCTTGGTCATGGCTGCAGCATAGCTGGCACCTGTTGGCCAAGCTGCAGCCCCCTATCCCCAGAGACCTCCGAGCCCCACTCCTGTTCCTCCTCACTGGAGCAGCAGCAGCAGCTGACCAGGCCCTTCCTCGCTGCCACCACCAGCATGGCAGCTCGTTCCCCTCAGGCCGCTGACAGGCCCAGGCCCGTCCCTTGCCTGCCTGCCTCCCTCCACCAATGGCCTCAGGAGCCCCAAACAGCAGCAGTGGCTGACTGGGCCCTTCCTTGCTGCTGCTGCCACCACCATGGCCACTCGTTCCCCTCAGGCCGCTGACAGGCTCGGGCCTGTCCCTCACCCTTCCTTCTTTCTCTTCCCCTTCCTTTCGCTCTCTCTTTCTCCTCCACTCTCTCTCTCTCCCTTCCTGAGTTAACAAATCTTGTTCATCTTGTTTCCTCATCTAATCCACACAACGGCAGCCTCCTTCTCCTGAAAGGGCTCTTTCCTCTCTCATGATCCCTCTCTTCACAGACCCCTGCCCACTATCCTTTTATATAGAGAGAGATTCTTGTCCTCTACAATCAGGAGCATTCCGACCAGTAACAGTTGCATTCTAACCGACCTTAACCATCACAGGCCCCTCCTCCCTATCTGCATATGGAAACCCCACTGCCCAATCACCACGGTGCCACAGGCCCCTCCCTCTATCTGCATATGGAATCACCCAATCACTATGGTCCTTCTGCTCTCACAGGCTCCTCCCCCCATCTGGATATGAAATCCCCACTGCCAAATCAGGTGCTTCTGCTTGCAAACTCTCACAAGAGTTGCCATGCATGCGATTAGCCACGGGTATGCCTTAGAGAATATAGAAGATTTTATCCAAAACCTATTTAGAGCTACCAAATAAAAATCACTAATACATTTGGCATGAATATGTATACACAAAACTATTTTTCTCTCTGTGACTAACTTCACATTCCAGGCTACCACAATCTGGTACAACACAACCTATTTTTCAAAATATTGGAAGACTAATAAAATACAATTGATAATGGCAACATTACCTTGACACAGGAATATGCTTTTTAAAAAAGTTGATGTTTTAAATAGGCATGCAGAGCAACTTACTAGACAAAAATTGGAGTCCTACCTATAAAAATTATAGAAGGCTGAAGCTCTCTGGCTACTGCAAAAAGAGCACGCACCAGTTTCTCCCCTTCACCAACCTGAAATAAGAGAGTTTGCTTTAAGAAAACCAGCAATGCTTGTAACTGCTGCTCATTCATACCACCAGCATTTTTTAGAACAAGACGAGCTCTACTAATTTCACAAGCTCAAGACACCAACTCTGTTGGTACGCATGATCTAGCTCTTCACTTCCTTCCAAAAGACCCTCATTTTAATGACTAACACAAATAGCAATAGCAATAGCAATAGCACTTACATTTATATACCGCTTTATAGCCGGAGCTCTCTAAGCGGTTTACAATGATTTAGCATATTGCCCCCAACATTCTGGGTACTCATTTTACCGACCTCGGAAGGATGGAAGGCTGAGTCAACCTTGAGCCCCTGGTCAGGATCGAACTTGTAACCTTCTGGTTACAGGGCGGCAGTTTTACCACTGCGCCACCAGGGGCTCTTCTTTGCAGACTCAGGAAATTCACTAGTCTATTAGTCTGTGACAAGCGAAAAATGATGCCTGACGAGTGAAAAAAAGGTCGTATCAATATAGCTTGAGGAACCATCTGATGAGTAAAATATTTTGCCTGGCTGGTGAACTGAGCCAACACTTCTTATGAAACTATTCTCCTTATGTTAGTCCTAACATTTGTGTATAGCAACTTAAAATTATTTAATTTTAAATACTTTAAATTGTAATTAGGAACTTTAAGTTGTATTAAATACTGCAAAACATTGTTTTTAAAAATAGGTTGCTTACCTGTAATATGATCTCTGTGGGGATCCCTGGTCACTCACAATTGGGTCTTCTGTGCCTGTGCAGGGGGCCCTAGGAAGAATCTATAGCTCCGTTTAGGTGCTCACTAGTCCTTTAAGGCGCAGTGATCTTGGAACCTACAAAGCCGGCTGTAGAGCACCTCCTTCTTCGGTTCCTGAATCGGCCGCAGCAAAGGGATTGATGACATTGAGAGATAGAGAAGACAAGCCACAGCAGCACAGTTAAGTAAACATTTCATGTTAAGCTAGCGGAGGGGATGGCCAGTCAGGTGTTGTGAGTGACCATGGATCCCCACAGAGGTCACAAGTTACAGGTAAGCAACCTGTGTAGGGATCCATGGTCCCTCACAACTGGGTGAGTGAACAGCTCCCGTAAATAGGTGGGTGCTAGCAGTTATAATACTTTATGACCACCTGACCAAAACTGGCCTCTGATGCAAAGCACAAGTCCACAGCATAGTGACAGACAAAGGGCAGGTCTGAAGACCAGGTGGCAGCCCTGCAAGTGTCCTTCATGCTGATGCCCATGTGAACAGCTGAGGTTACCATGGACCCAGTGGAATGCGCCCTGATCTTGAAGGCAGCTGAACCCCTTGCTTCTTATAACAGAAAAAGATCAGTTGCACCAACCAGTTGGGCAATCTCTGGTTAAAAAGGGCAAAACCTTTAGTAACCCCTGCATAGGAGATGAACAATTTGCTAGAACGCCTGAATGCCTTTGTCCAATCTAGGAAATAAAGAAGACACCTGCGGACATCTAGGGTGTGCATAGAATGCTCATGAGGCGAAGATGGAGCACAGAAAAACATAAGGAGTATTATGTCATGGTTGATATGAAAGTTCAACACAATCTTAGGGCAAAAGGCAGGATCCGGACGCAGGACCACCTTGTCTGGATAAAATTTAGTATATGGTGAATCAGCCCTAGAGCAGTGAGTTCACTTATACGTCTCACAGATGTGATGGCCACCAAGAAGGCAGTCTTTAGGTATAGCAGCTTAATGGAGGACAACAACAACTGTTTGAAGGGAACCTCCGTCAGTGCAGACGATGGGAGAGACACAACTGTACCTGCATGGGGTGTGGTGGAGGGTTTACAGGTTGTCAATCCCTTTCAAAAACCTTTGGAGTCCGGGTGAACAATAACCGACTTACCATCCCAGCCCGGGGGGCGTGCAGAGATGGCAGTGAGGTGAATCTTAAGGGAGGAGTCTGAGAGACCCAAACCCTTGAGAGAGGCGAGGTAGAGGAGTATTTGGCGGATCAAAGCTTGGAGCGCGTCAAAATCCTTAGTAGACGCATAGGACATGAAACTCTTCCATTCACACCTGTAGACCTGTCTCACAGAGGTCTTTCATTTATCAAGATCTTGTCTAAAAGTTCAGCCTCCACAGTGTCAGCAAGAGGGTCTGAAGGGCATGGTGTAGGATTAGACCCCCTGGA
This sequence comes from Hemicordylus capensis, assembly GCF_027244095.1. Lineage (NCBI taxonomy): Eukaryota > Metazoa > Chordata > Lepidosauria > Squamata > Cordylidae > Hemicordylus > Hemicordylus capensis. Next base: position 389,392,997 of record NC_069657.1, on the reverse strand, counting down.
AGGCCAGGCAAAACAGATAGGCTTTGATTGTTGGTAATGATGGTTAGTATTTGGCCATGCAGGGCAAGTAGTTAGCCAATTTGAGGGAGACACATCCGAAAGAGTAAAACCTCCACTCCATGAAGTCCAGTTTACGGCGTCCTTATCTACAGGGGCTGAATGTTTCCAAGCAGACTTGGTTTGCAGTGCACAGTACACTACTAGAGGATTCAGCGCTGGATGTTTGAAAAGAAAAGGGCAGGAAGTATCCTGGACCTGATATAAATCACCATCTTTTTACAAGCGAGAGTAGATGCCACTGGAGTAGACCAGGCAGCCTTAGAAGCAGCCACCAGGGATGGGAGCAGTGGTATCACAGTGGAATGCGCTACAGTTCCTGAAGTTCCTGGTGCTAACATCAGAGCAGTAGTCTTCAAAAACAAGGGATGAGGCAAGTACAAAGTCCCAGGCTGAGCCGATGGAGTCATGCCCCTCGGCACCGAGCCCAGCATCAAATGCAACCTAGCTGGCACTAATGTCGTTGTGGTTGAGGTCGTAGAAGTATCTCTTTCTTGTGGGGCTCTCCTGACATGGAGTGATGGCGATCATGCTTATGCGATCGCTCCCACTTTCTTTCCTGAAGTTTCTTAAAGGCAGTCAAGTCTGAAGTCGACGGTGCTGAAGTCGTCAAGGCCGAGCCGACAGTGTAGATAGGCCCAGCACCACAGTTTTTGGCGGGGATGGGGGACTCAGTCTTGGCATCCGGGGGCGAATATTTTCATACAAAGATGCCTTGAGGCAAAGTTCCCGACTTAGATGAGTTTTCTTTTTAAAAAATAGGCACACTTTACAAGCACTGCTATTGTGCACGTCACCCAAGCAGATAAGGCAATCAGAAAGCCCATCGGAGGGCATCATACCCTTACAAGTAGCACAGCGCTTAAAACTCTTCGGAGTAGACATAGTTAAGTCCCAAAAACAGTCCAAACAGCCAACAAGTCAAAAGTAAGATGCCTAAGCCAAAGGAGAAAACTAAGCAAAATCCAGAAACAGTCAGTGATCAGAAAGCTGAGCAAAAATTAGTCAAAAATAAGTCCAAAACACAAAGAGAATAGTCATGTAACAGTTCGTAGTCAGCCAGGAAAACAGAAAGATAAAAATAAAACTACCATCTCTTACAGGGACAAGGGAAAAGAGGAGCAGATCCTTCCCGAGGCAACGCAAGCAGCGGACAAGAAGGAGCTAAAGAGGAAGGTGCTCTACAGCCGGCTTTGTAGGCTTCGATATCACTACAACTTAAAGGGCCAGTAAGCACCTAAACGGAGCTATACATTCTTCTGGGGGCCCCCTGCGCAGGCGCACAAGACCCAGTTGTGAAGGACCATGGATCCCTACAGAGATACCCAAGTTGTATGAACTCTTAATAAATGTATTTATTTCATCTAGAAGCTATGCACTAACTTTTATTGACTTTGGTTTTCCTATCTCATTTACAAGAATGAGGGTGCTTCAGATGACAAAACTGAGAAGATAGGTTGAGGTAAATTAAGGAGGAAAAATGACAGTGAGCACAACAGCCCTATTCACATATTATGTTCAACACCTGTACATTCTGTGTACAGTGTATACACATACAGTTATTCACGCATTATATTCAACACACAAATAGTAGTCCTTTTCTTATCAGCACCCTACATTTAAGGTGGCCTATACCCACATTCTCTTTATAAATGAGCACATGTACAGAAATTCAGACAAAAGCATGTACAACCATACAACTTAATGCCTGAATATGACTCATGAAGGGGAAATACAGTGACTTAGGGAGGACATAGGCAGCCTGTGTTTGGGCCACCCAACCCCCCAACCCATCCAGCTGCCCTGGCACCATTTCTCCCCGCCCCCGTGCATGTGGCAGCAGCCTCCCTGACCAAGCAGCCCAGGGTAGGCTGCTCTGCCTCCGCAATTTAGCTGGCGGCTGCACAGGGCAGCCTACCCTGGGCTGCTCCGTCAGCGGGGAGGCTGCCACCAGGTGCCTGTGGCAGGGAGAGAAGGGGCGCATGTGGGGACAGGATGCCGCCGGGTGCCTATCATGATGGTGGCCCCAGAAAAACTGGAGGCGGCCCTGGCAGCAGCTGCCTTTGAACCCATGCACACAATTACAACTCTGCCCCTGGGGAAATGGGATAGCTTTGAGTCAGAAGACTAAGGACCAAACTAGACTTCTAGAGCAACCCATGGGTTTGTAGAGAAATAGGGCAAGCACATGTTTAACAGAGTGTGGTTTGGGGATCTCTACTTTATACCAAAGGAAGCATTCAGAGGAGCAGTGAAACCTACCCCTCCCCCACCTTACCTCAAGATGCTCTGCTGCTTTTAAGTAGTTTTCTCCCTACCCAGCTCACTTCTGATATTGGAGTTGGGCTGGAGGAAAACAGCTTAAAAGCAGTGGAGCACAACGAGGCAAGGCAGTGGAGGGGCTGGTGCTGCTCCCTTTCCCCCACCCCCTCCACATGCACACAAACACCTGGGAATTACATCCCACTTAGGCCAACAGAGCAAGGACATGTTTAAAACACACACAGTTGCCCTGAACATTCAGTTCAGGATTATTTCAGAGAATTAAAGGTGGCATGCAAGTATCGTTGCCCATGCTGTACACTAAGATTCAGCAACTGGCAGCTTATGGACCCAATCCAATTTCAGTCTGAAGAGCCAAGGAAAGGGGGTGGAACAGGAAGATCTATGGAACTTGTGCATGTATCTCTTCATTTACTGTTGTTCAGTTCTTTATTTTTCAGTTGAAGGACAAAGGTGTGGGAGGATCGCAATAGGATGCATGGAGAAAGGTTTCCCATCAAACGTACCTTCTCTCTCATCCCCTCCTCCCAACTTAGCTCTTACACTGTCTGAACAAGTAAAAGGGGAAATGTCAGCATAGAAACAAACACAGGAACATAGGAAGCTGCCATATACTGAGTCAGACCATTGGTCTATCTAGCTCAGTACTGTCTACACAGACTGGCAGCAGCTTTTCCAAGGTTGCAGGCAGAAATCTCTCTCAGCCCTATCTTTGAGATGCCAGGGAAGGAATTTGGAACCTTCTGCTCTTCCCAGAGCAGTTCCATCCCCTAATGGGATGTGCTCACACATCAAGCATCCCATTCATATGCAAGCAGGGTGGACCCCACTTAGCTAAGGGGACAAGTCATGCTTGCTACCACAAGACCGGCTCTTCACACAGCCACAGGGCAGTGTGTGTAGGATTCCCCTCCTTCCTCTCACTTAAAATAGCCAAAGGATATGGCAAGATTAATTGTCAAGAGACTCATCCCACTGGCAATAAGAATTTTCAAGGTTTTTAGTGTTTCAAAAGCCTAGAACTTGTTCAACCACAGGTAACAGTGGAACAAAACAACTCCCAAATTTAGCCTTTCCTAAGCTGTCATGAGATTACTAGTTACTAATGATCTTGTTACTAGGTCTTTTTGCCTCATTAACCCTGTAGTTTAAGCCATATCTCATTTTAATCATAAGAAGAACACTAGCGCAATGCACAGTGGGCAGCATCCAGACTAAGTCAGTGAGCTTTACCTGACTTACATTAGTCATGATGAACTTGTCTCACTGATTTCAGTGGTGCTTAGTCACGACTAACTAGTCTGGATGCTGTCCATGGTATCTTGCTAGTATTAAGGATATATCTTCAGTCAACATGAAACTGGTTACTATTTACAGAAGGCCAATAATGAAGTAGGTACTGTCATGAGATTACCCAAATAAGTTAAACCTTTTGTAAATCATGCTTTCAAATAAAGACTTTTTCTATACTGCCACTGTCATCAAAGCAGTTTAGAAGTCAGACTGAGGACAGGTATCTATATGTGCCACCTTTAAGAATTTTGGCAATCTAAAATGTTCCAGTTCTTTGGCTCCAATAGATCTCTGTTGGAGTACCCAGAATCCTGTCATCCTATTTCTGTTGATGAAGCTACAAACCCTCTTATTTGCAGCTCTGGAGAAAAAAGCTAGAAGCAAAGCCAGCAGTTGTCGACAGCTGTAGGAACAAAGAAAGGCAATAACTTCCAGTGTAGCAAAGAGCCTAGTGCAAGCATTGCTCCAGCTATGTTTGCTAAGAAAAACCCATTAATCAAGAGCTCCTGGGAAGTGCTTTTAGACACACAGCTAGAAAATGCAATTGTTACTTACATATTTTGATGTTAGACTTGCAGCACTTATATTAAAGAAGGTTGAATTTGATTCTGCAGCCACTGCTTTGGCCTGGAATTAGGGAAAAATGCAATTTAGAACTGCACAATACTACCAGGATTATAGGCTGCTCACTGAATTGTGCAACAAACTGAACTATCTCTCTCATCAATTCTCATGTCTTTCCTAGCAAGTTCCTAGTTCTCACTTAGTAAACTACCAGTCACAGTACAAATGACTATGTATTAAAATATATTCCTATTTCAAAGAGATTAGGCAGTATCTTCATTCCACAAATATATAAAGCAATTGTAGAGATTTCTGAAAAACTGTCTTAGTTAACATGAACTAGAATGAAGTAGATTACTCACCAACATTGTTTTCCCATTTCCTGGTGGGCCAAACAGCAACAATCCACGTGCAGGAGCTCTAAGCCCTGTAAACAGCTAAAAGAGCAGACTATCACACAGAATGTTACATCAAACAACTATGAAACCATATCTAAATTGGCAGTTTCTTAGCCAACATTTCAACACTTTGCTGCTAGTTTTAAAGATAAAAGGATTGGAGGCCATACCAATCATCCAATAATCTCACATCTCCATGGGTAGAGCAACCAAGACAGGCCCCATCCAAGGAAAGAGGGGGGTAATGGGGTGCAGAGGACACCAGGTTTAAGCCTTAAATAGATTTTACCTTAATAGATTTTATAGGATATTCACTGTTTTACAGCACTATTTCAGACATATATGCACAAATTATACATGTAACTTGAAAATCTCATTGACCATTATATGAATCATTGATGATTTCATTGACCATTATGTATATCAAAATTTTAAGCTCTGTGGAATCAGGTTTTTACAACCAAATGTTCTCCACTTTTTTCTCTGTATGGCTGGTACACTCTGGGTGTCACTTTAAATTATACTTCATTTTGCTTGGATAATATTCACAGAGGGGAATTCTGAGGATAATTTGGGAGAGGCAAACTTGTTTCAGCTCTAGTGTGTAGCATGTAGTCAGTTGCTCTTTGGTATATATAATTTAGCATAGCCTACATACTGAACCCAGGAAAATACATAAAATTCAAAACATAGATAATGGCCAGAAATGCCAAATGTACCAGTTTCTTTCCACTGAATAGTTAATTACTAGCCACCTTACTGGAGAACAATGGACAACAGTCATGATTTTTATTACTAAATACAATTAATACGAGTGATGGAAATATAACAAATGTCTCTGCAAATTGTCTTGCATTTGTCATCAAAGTAACTCACAAGTTGTGACTATTATATCTAATTACTTCAAACAGAATACTTAAGGTATAAGATGAAAACTGACAGAAAACAGATTACTTACCTCAGGTCTAAGTGAAGGAAGGATAACAATTTCTTGTAGTGCCTGCTTTGCAAGCTCCTGCCCAGCAATATCATCAAATTTGACAGATGGCCCACTGAACACATACAGAATACCAATTAGTTTAACAATCGACATTTCATTCTCCTGAACTGCAGCTGGCTAGACTCATGCCTCTCAACTCAGCCATATTTTTTTTTTAAAAAACAACTATTAAAATTATGAAGTGTCCACAATTTATATATTAGCGTTCTATTCCTAGGAACATGTCTCTGTGCTTTACTTAGCTCATACAAATTCAACTATTTTAAGTAGTTTGAATTATTATATTTCAGGGCAGTAAAATCATAAAATCACACTTTGCTTTTCCTAAATGACAATCCAACCCCACAACTTACAAAATCTTTATTAAACCAAGCAAGCATTGCTGTCACTTACCTGTCTACAATTTCGTTGAGAATAAGATTAGCAAGATTAGTATCCACATTTCTAAACATCTTCACATCTTTCTTTTTTCGCACAGCAGTTGTAGGAGTAGACGGCTTGTTGGCTCTATTGTTCTTTGGAGTAGTCTGAAGGAACAATTGTTTCAAATACTTCAGTACTGGTTGAAAATGAACTAGCCCTAAGCACCTCAAGCTGCAGGAAAGCAAATTTTTCTTCAGATAGAGGTGTGTTTGGAATTGGGGCTGAGGAAAAGCAGCTACATCACAGATTTAAACTGCATTATGATACTAGTGGTTTTACTGTCAGTCTCTTTCCTGCCATAAACCCCTAGCATAATACTTGTTTTTTTCACTACAGCTGCACACTACAGTTGCCCCTTTCACCAAAGTTATGCAATAGTACCCAAATCTTTTTCCTTGTAGCCACTGCTTGTGTGGTAGCTATTCACTTTATGACATGTTAAGATTATTCTATTCCAAGTTGCATCACATTTTGGTTCAGAACTCTTACTTTTAGCAGCTAATTAAAAAAACCTGGGGGGGGAGAGAAAGGAAGAATGATTAAAAAAAAACAAAAAACCACCATGACAGAAGGTGTACTGAGATGTCCCAGAATTGGACAACTGAGAAAGACAATATTACTCCCATTTTAAAAGCATTACACTGGCTGCTATATTTCCAGGTGAAATACAAAGTGGTGGTAACAACCTATAAAGTGCTGAATGGCTTAGGCCTGGGTTATTTAAGAGAGTACGTTCTTTTAGATATTCCCCATCATTTATTAAGGTCAGCTGGGGACAAGGACCCACACATTTAGGGTTAGCTCATTGATCAGTCATTATTTGGGGTCACCAACAATCCCCTCTCTTCCCTCATATCTTTTTCTGGCACACAAGCAGAGGGCTTAGGAGAGAGTTGGTTTTCTGTCATTTGCACTGGGATATGGAGACGGTAAGAAAGAATTGGAGTTTAAAAAACAACTGCCATTTCTTACCTTCTCAAAACTGGCAGTGGAAATGCGACCTCTGGTGAGGAGATCTGGGTAACACCGAGTGTCCTGCTTGCCAGAGGGCTGGGAGCACTTGCCATTTGTAAGCTGGCAAGCAGATTTGTAGATGCCTAGCTGAGGAGCTCTGCCCCTGTTTGGCAGTAACTCAAGGCCAGGTCTTCTCTTGAGCTTGAAAACATGCTCACTTCCAGGATACAAGGTCCAACTTCTTTGCCAATTTTAAAGATGATCTTAAAGACGCATATTTTTAACTTGACATTTGATAGCTGTATTTAAATGCTTTAATTCTGACCTGTTTTAACCGTTCTATAGGTAATAAACCAAATAGATGCTAGTGATATACAATATATAACGCATGATGAATAAAGTTTAGCTTAATTGAGGATATTTGCTAGTGGCATTGTTGCCTATAATAGAAGTACTCTGCCCTGCCACTCATTAAACCAGTTCTGCAGATTATTGGCAAGCTTTATGCTAAACTGCAGAAAATCCAGTCTTCTCAGAAGACAGCTGAAGGCTGATTTAAGAACTGTGTGTACAGCTGCTGCAGATGCCACATGACAAGTATCTGTAACATCACAACCATACCTATAACTTTAGAACAATTTTGCAAGTGAGGAGATCGGACTGTGCCACCAGCTGCCATCCTCTAACATGTGTTCTCAGTAACAGAAATAGATGCCATGATGGAGTTAAAGCTTCCAAACTTTTATTTTAAAGTATCAGTTGTTATTATCAGACACAGGTCCTCAGTTCTGAATTGCAACCTTTCTAAAAAAAATCTCAGTGACACACATGCTCCACACTGTGCCCGAGATCTACCACCTTACCTTCTGAGTTGAAGTTGTTGGGACAGTTCCTGGTCTAGGTGAAGAAAAATTGGATATTCCACTATAACTAGGTGTCCTCTGGTGCCCTGAAAGGCCCCCGGATCCTGTTTTTGCCACAGATTTTGAACGAGGGAGTGAATTGCTAGTTTGAGTCAGTGGATCCTTCTTTTTTGGAACAGCTCCACTTTCTACAGAAAGAAAGACACAGATGGATCAGTACAGGCTATGCTCAAACCAAACAGCTGTTGCATATATCCATCTGCTTTAAAAATGGCATTTTGGTTTAATACTCTGCATTACAGCAGTTGAAGACCTACACATAGATGGCAGTATTTTTCTTACTAGTCATGTAAAATGTACAGAATATTTATTTTCATTCTTGAGCTACTGTGAGCCAAGATTAAACTGTGTAACTGTATGCAAAGCTAGCAGGTCTGTTACAAATTGATGCTTAAGCACTGCTAGACACAGACCCCATGCACTGTCACAATTAAGATGATTCCACGGGACTTTTCTGGTGTTCAGCATCTTGTGAACAATTCATCCCCATTGTATACATAACCATGATTACTTCCTAGGTTAGCTTATTATCACACTGTTCCTTGATATTCATAACTCAGTCTCAGCTGTTACACTATACCAGTATGACAAGAAGCCCACTGTCCAATAGCATATTCCGCATCTAATCAGTACTAGTTTTTAACAGCTAACATACCGCTGCTAACTGGGCAAAGAGGCATCTTTTTAACATAGTGATTCTCTTTATTTAGTAGGGGGAGAGTAACTGGCCTTATCCACTCCCAGCACACTACCTCAAGTGACTGCTGGTGGTGTCTATCTTATGTTTCTTTTTGGCACATAGAAGAACAGGCTCTGCTGGAGAGAACAAGCATGGCTTCAGCAAAGGTAATTTTTGCCTCACAAACCTTTTGGAGTTTTTTTTGAGAGTGTCAACAAGTGTGTGGATCAAGGTGATCCAGTTGACGTAGTATACCTGGACTTCCAAAAAGCTTTTGACAATGTTCCTCATCAAAGACACCAGAGGAAACTTAGTGGTCATCGGATAAGGGGACAAGTACATGTGCGGATTGCTAACTGTTTGAAAGACAGGAAACAGGGAGTAGGTATAAATGGAGAGTTTTCACAATGGAGGGAAATAAGAAGTGGGGTCCCCCAGGGATCTGTAATGGGATCGGTGCTTTTTAATTTATTCATAAATGATCTAGAAGCATGGGTAAGCAGCGAGGTGGCCAAATTTGCAGATGATACCAAATTATTTCGGGTAGTGAAATCCAAAACGGACTGTGAGGAGCTCCAAAAGGATCTCTCCAAACTGGGTGAATGGGTGACAAAGTGGCAAATGCGATTCAGTGTTGGCAAGTGTAAAGTGATGCACATTGGGATGAAGAATCCCAACTTCAAGTATATGCTGATGGGATCTGAGCTGTCAGTGACTGACCAGGAGAGGGATCTTGGGGTCGTGGTGGACAGCTTGTTGAAAGTGTCGACTCAATGTGTGGCAGCTGTGAAAAAGGCCAATTCCATGCGAGGTATCATTAGGAAGGGGATTGAAAATAAACCAGCTAATATTATAATGCCCTTATACAAAACTATAGTGCAGCCACACCTGGAGTATTGTGTACAATTCTGGTCGCCACATCTAAAAAAGGACATTGTAGAACTGGAGAAGGTGCAGAAGAGGGCAACCAAGATGATCAGGGGCCTAGAGCACCTTTCTTATGAGGCAAGGCTACAACACCCTGGGGCTTTTTAGTTTAGAAAAAAGACAACTACAGGGAGACCTGATAGAGGTCTATAAAATCATGCATGGAGTGGAGAAAGTGGATAGAGAGAAATTCTTCTTCCTCTCACATAACACTAGAACCAGGGGTCATCCCATGAAATTAATTGCCAGGAAATCTAGGACAAACAAACCGAAGTACTTTTTCATACAACACATAATCAACTTGTGGAATTCTCAGCCACAAGATGTGGTGACAGCCAAAATCCTGGATGGCTTCAAGAGGGGTTTGGATAACTTCATGGAGGAGAAGTATATCAAACGTCTACAAGCTAGAGGACTATAGGCCACCTCCAGCCTCAGAGGCAGAATGCCTCTGAATACCAGTTGCAGGGAAGAGGGCATGCCCTCAACTCCTGCCTGTGGCTTCCCAGAGGCATCTGGTGGGCCACTGTGTGAAACAGGATGCTGGACTAGATGGGTCTTGGGCCTAATCCAGCAGGGCTGTTCTTATGATTGTGAGCCCTTTGGGGACAGGGATCCATCTTATTTATTTCTCTCTGTACACCACTTTGGAAACTACTGTTGCAATGTGGTATATAAAAGTATTTGTTGTTCTTAACATAGGAAGAGGCAACCAAATTTAAACTGCTAATGTCAACCAGGCCTGACATGCCACTTCTAAAAAGTATGCAATGTCACTTAAAGTAAAGTTGTGCTGTCAAGTTGTGTTGACTCCTGGTGACCCACAGAGCCCTGTGGTTTTCTTTTGGTAGAATGCAGGAGAGATTTACCATTGTCATCTCCCATGCAGTATGAGATGATGCCTTTCAGCATCTCCCTATATTACCGCTGCCCAATATAGGTGTTTCCCACAGTCTGGGGACCATACCAGCGGGAATTCAAACTAGCAATCTCTTGCTCCCAAGGCAAGTTAGTTCCCTGCTGTGCCATTAGGTGGCTGCAATACAATACAACTATTTCAAGGCGGAGGGGTTTGGACCCAAAAGATGGTTTAGATCTCCCTGTTCTGGATGGGGCAACACGCCCCCTGAAAGATCAGGTACAGAGCTTGAGTGTTCCTGGATGCAAAACACTCTCTGGTTTCTCAAGTTAAGGCAGTGGCCAGGAGCATTTTGTATCAGCTTTGGCTGCTATATCAGCTACGTCCATTTCTGGAGGTAGGTAGGTAGGTAGGTAAATAATAAATAAATAAATAAATAAATAAAATAATTAAAACATTTTTACACCGCCCAAAACTTATGTCTCTGGGCAGTTTACAACAGAATAAAAACAAAGTAAAACATAGTTAAGACAAAAACGAAAAATTTAACACATTACAACAATTTAAATTTTTTTAAAGAATATTTTAAAACAGCATTAAAATCATTAAAACAATATTAATTAAAAGCCTGGGTGAACAGATGCATCTTTAAAGACTTTTAAAAAGCTGTCAGAGATGGGGAGGCTCTTATTTCACTAGGGAGCGCATTCCAAAGCCTCGGGGCAGCAGATGAGACGGTGGCAACTGCAGACAGACCTCTCCAGCAGATCTCAGTGGGCAGTGCGATTCATAACGTAGAAGGTGTTCCCTTAAATACCCAGGGCCCAAACTGTTTAGGGCTTTATAGGTTATAACCAGCACCTTGGATTTTGCCTGGAAACATATCGGCAGCCAGTGTAGCTCCTTCAATACAGGAGTATTACAGGAGTAATACAGGAGTAATATGGTCTCTCTGAGATGCCTGAGAGACCAACCTGGCTGCCACATTCTGGACCAACTGTAGTTTCCGGACAATGTACAGGGGCAGCCCCCACAAAAAACATTGTAGTAATCCAGCCTAGAGGTTACCAGCAGATGTACCACTGTTTTGAGGTCATTCACCTCAAGAAACGGATGCAGCTGGCGTATCAACCAAACCTGATAGAAGGCACTTCTGGCCACTGCCTCAACCTGGGAGACCAGGGAGAGGCTTGGATCCAGAAGCACCCTTAGACTGCGTACTTGTTCCTTCTGGGGAAGTGTGACCCCATCCAGAACAAGCAGATCAAAATCATCTCTCAAGTTCCAACCCTGCACAATGAGTACCTCCGTCTTAGCCGGATTCAGTCTCAGCTTGTTATCCCTCATCCAGCCCATCACCGACTCCAGACAGGCATTTAGGGAGGTTATGCCCTCTCCCGATGAGGCTGACATGGAGAAATAGATTTGGGTGTCATCAGCATACTGGTGGCACCCTGCACCAAATACCCTGATGATCTCTCCAGCGGTTTCATGTAGATGTTAAACTACATTGGAGGCACACACCCTGAGGCACACCATACAAGAGTTCAGATTTTGAAGAACATCAGTCTCCAAGGGACACCATCTGGAATCTGCCCGAGAGGTAGGAGTGCAACCACTACAAAGCAGTACCTCCGACACTCAACCCCCTCAGATGCTCCAGAAGGATACTATGGCCGACAGTATCGAAAGCCACTGAGAGGTCCTGAAGGACCAACAGAGTCACACTTCCTCTGTCAATTGCCAATTGGAGATCATTTATCAGGCGATAAGGCAGTCTCCACCCCATAGCCAGACCGAAAGCCAGTTTGAAATGGGTCAAAATAAACAGTTTCATCCAAGACTGCCTGGAGCTGGGAGGCCACTACCCTCTCAATTACCTTGCCCAGCCACAGAAGGTTGGAGACAGGCCTTCAGTTGTTCAATTCCGAGGGATCCAAGGCAGGCTTCTTCAGAAGGGGTCTAATAATTGCCTGCTTAAGACAAGGAGGCATCCTACCTTCCCTCAGAGACGTATTTATAATCTCTACAAGGCCTTCTACAACAACCCCCCTGCCAGATAATATAAGCCATGTCGGACAAGGGTCAAGAGAACAGGTGGTGGGCTGCACCATTCCAATCAGCTTGTACACATCCTCAGGAATCACAAACTGGAACCGATCCAACCTAATAACCTAATAACACAAGAGGAGTCGCTGGACACCTCCACATCAGACACTGAGGTAATTGTGGAGACGGAGTCTAAGTCGGCCCGAATACGAGAGATTTCCCCCACAAAGAATTCATTAAACACAACACAGCAGGTAATCGATGGTTCCAAATTATGATTCAAGCGAGTTGGGGCATTCACTAGGCCTCTCACAACCCTGAAGAACTCCTCCGGACGTGAACCTGCGGATGCAATACGGGCAGAAAAGAATCGCTTCTTTGCCGCACGTATGGCCTGAGCATAGGTCTTCAAATGAGCTCTATGTTGCAATCTGTCGGATTCAAGCAGAGTCTCTCTCCACTTGCACTCCAGTCGTCTATCTCGCTGCTTCAGCTCCCGTAGTTCTTCCATATACCAAGGGGCCAATTTTGAAGCGGGTTGGAGAGGACACTTAGGAGCAATCATGTCTACTGCCCCAGTGAGTTTGCTGTTCCAATTCTCCACCAGGGCATCAACAGGATCACCAGTAGAGCCAACACTAAATCCCTCCAAAGCTTCTTGAAATTCTATGGGATCCAATAACCTTCTTGTGCGGAACATCCTAATAGGTCCCTCGCCCCTGCGAAGGTGGGACATGATTGTGAGTCCAACCTTAACCAAGATGGTGGTTCGTCCATGACAATGGGGAAATCACAGGATTCCCCACCCACAGAACACCACCCTGATCAGGGTGAAACACCAAATCAAGCGTGTGACCAGCAATGTGTGTCGGCCCCAAGACCACTTGGGATAGGCCCATAGTCATCATGGCCGCTATGAACTCCTGAGCCGCCCCGGACAAACTGGTCCCAAAGTGAACATTGAAGTCTCCCAGCACCACAAGCCTGGGGGACTCCAACACCAAGTCCGAGACCAAGTCCGTCCGCTCGGTTAGGGACTCCGTTGAGCAGTGGAGCAATCAGTACACCAACAGAAGTCCCAGTCTATCCCTGGTCCCCAGACTTAAGTACACACATTCTATATGGTCTGACACTTTAACAGGGATCCTGGTAAGGGAAAGGTTATTCTTATAGACCACAGCCACTCCACCTCCTCACCCATGGTCCCTCACCCGCTCCTCAACAGAGTAGCCTGGAGGAAGAAGCTGTGACCACACTGGGCCCCCAGCCAGGTCTCTGTAATACATACCAGGTCGGCATCTTCATCCAGAATCAAATCATGGATGGTTTCTGATTTGTTCTGGATCGACCTGGCATTACAGATGAGCAAGGTGAGGTTCCAAGGGTGATCAGCACTGCTCCCCAAGGTCAAAGAGCTGACAGGACAGCCGGAAGGGGAAACAGCTATTAGATTTCCAAGTCCCCTTCCCTTGTAATGGCACGCTGACCTGCCAACGTTACTTCTTCTGTTCCCCACCATGACTGAAATGGCTGCCCCACAGTCAGTGGACGCGCCCCATCTCCCCATCTCCAGGTAAGCCCAGACACATTCTAAGATTATCTCACCCAGGACTAATTAAAATAGAGGCTCCACTATTAAACGCCCCCCCCCCATTCAAATACCTAGGCCAAGAGACCTGGCCTTCACCATCCCCCAAAGTGGCTTGCCCAAAGGCGCGATCCCCTTTGGTGTTGCCCCTTCAGTGGCGGGCCCGCCGCCACTGGCAGAACCCTATATAGACCTGAGCAGACAGCTCTAGGCAGATGGAATCCAGGAAACTGCCAAGTCACCCTCCTCCCCGGGCCCCAATCCTGCAAGGCCTCACCTCAGCACAGCAGCTAGTCCTGGGGGGCAGCAGGAGAAGCAAACAGGCAGGCACCCAGTCTCTCACCCTAGAAGCAAATGTTGTCTCTCCTCTTCTGTCTCCTGCAAGCTTCTGGGGGGCTGAAGTCACTGACAGAACCCTATATAGCCCTGAGCAGACAGCTCTAGGCAGATGACCTTATTAAATTAAATCGCCTTAAATCAGTGGTGCATATGCTGGTATCCTCCAGGCTCAACTAGTGTAATTTACTCTACGTGGGGCTACCTTTGTACGTAGTCAAGAAACTACAATTGGTACAGAATGTGGTAGCCAGGTTGGTCTCTGGGACAACTCAAAGGGACCATATAACACCATTTACCAAAGAACTGCACTGGCTGCCAATATATTTCTGAGTGAAATACAAAGTCCTGGTTATATAAACCTATAAATCCCTTAAAGGTTTTGGCCCAGGGGTACTAGAGAGCGCCTTCTGTGTCATGAACCCAACCATCTATTAATATCATCTGCGGAGGCTGAGTTATGGTTACCACCAGCTCATTCGGTGACAACTCGGGATGGAGCCTTCTTTGTGGCTGCCTCGGGACTTTGGAATATGCTCCCTATCAAAATAAATACATCTCCATCTTTGCTTGCTTTTAGAAAGGCACTCAAGACATACTTGTTTTCTCAAGCTTTTAACTGAAATTAAATTGTAAACTGCTTAATTGTTTTTATCATATGAAATTGTTTTAACTTTTTATTCTGTGACATTTTTACTCTGTTTTGTGTGTGTTATAAATTGTATATACGGCCTAGAGATACACAGGTCAGGCGGTATATAAATATGATAATAAATTGAATCAAATTATACCACTGCCAATTCATAAAAATCATAGTTGAAACTCCACCAGATGTTAGGTAATACAAGAAGAAATCAAAGTTCTGGCTCAGTTCATGACAAGTTAATACACACATAAGACACAGGAAGTCTTCGGAGATGTCCAAAGATTTCCTACAGTCCTATGTGTGTTAAAATGTGTGTGTTAAAATATAAACATTATTAGACAGAAACACCTCTAATGGAAAGTGAAACATTCCATGCAAAGTTTGAGCCAAGCATGTAATAATCCTTTTTTTTTTTTTAAAGCAAAGCTCTTGCTTGCTTCTTTATTGCTACATAAAGGTTTGCCAATACTGTGGCTTAAAAGAAAGAAGAAACATGACAGTCAGATATACAAATAATATCATCTCTATTGATGCATTTAACCCAGATTTAAAGGGTGAAGGATTGTTTCCTTAAACTGCTTTGGAATAACTGAACAAGTTGGGATGACGCAAGATAAAGTAGGCACAAGGACTAAGCTCTTCCAACTTTTTTTTTTTTAAACAGAGTTTATGTAAGAAAAGTTAAAGTGTTTCAGAATCTTTCCAAAATCCACAAACATTCAGAGGTATGGAGATACAGAAGTTACGAGGTTTCCCTTGAACCCATTGCACGGTCAGGCAGTGCACCTACAGCAGTGGGTTTTCAAACTGTGTTCCACAGAACCCTGAGGATATACAATGAGATACTGATCATCAGAACGAAAGAGAGACAGTCGACTCTTATTGGTCTTCTGCCACAGGCAACTCTTGAACCTTACTGATTCTTCACCATGCAATTAATACTTTTTTCAAAGTAATATAGGATGCGGTGGGGAAGAAACTAACTGGCTTTCTCCCCACAAAAATAAAAGCAAGTGCAGTAAGTAGTTAAGCTTTTCAAGATTTTTCTAATAAATTTCAAAATAAGAATGAGAGCAATTATAAGCAATTGTTTAATCCAAATGAATTTTATCTGAAGACCTAACTTGAGAGTTTGAAAATCTTCCCTGGCAATTATAGCCATGCAAGATTGCACAAACAGTACATAACCATCAAGTATATCTATAATACCTTTGTTTAAATGGCCAGTTCTGAACTGGATTACATATATTTGAATACATATGGTTTTGGAGATGTAGGGGTGTGTGCATGTGTATTTATTAGAATTCATTTCTACAGGCAGATTCGGTGTAAAATGGATTATAATAGTACTAGTAACTAAACATGAAATTATAATCTTTACATACAATTCAAATTACATAGGATTAAGTTTATCATTTCAATTTCCATAGCTAAAGTACTATGGGCCTGAGGCCCCTGACAACTGTATACTGTAACAGAGTTAATGAAAAAGGAGAATGTTGCTTTATTCTTATGAGTATCGTCCAAAGAAAACTTTTACCATACATAAAGGAGAATGAATGGCATTCAAACCCCACCCCCCATATAAATCTTAATGAGGAACACTCCTTAAAAACTGGGATGAGGCAGTGAGAACAGAAACCTTCTCAAGAAGCTTATCGGGGTGTCTTTGTACTTTACTACCAAAACTATTTTTCAAATATTATTCTCTAGTTAGTTTCTCCCCAAATTCACTTTAGATTTTGGAGGAAAGCAGGCAGGGAAACTGTTTTGGGGCTCTGTGGTAGAGTACATGGTTTGCATGCAGAAGGTCCAAGGTTCAATCCCTAGCATCTCCAGCTTAGGACTGGCAAAGATCTCTGTCTGAAGCTCTGGGAAGCTGCTGCTAGTCAGCATAGACACTATTAACCTAGCTGAACCCATGGTCTAATGCAGTATAAGGCAACTTCATATGTTCAACGTGCAAGGTTGTATCTGTTTGTCTCTCTACAATGAGTTGTCATTCAAACATTTGCAGACATATTGTGCAGCACAACATGCTTCCCCCCATCACGTGTGCAGTCAAGCTCTTAACACAGGATCTGGACTAGTGGCTTCTGTAGCACTATGAGTGAAATCGCATTCTGCTGCCCTACATAAATGACTGCCTGCACATATACAGACTGATCAGTACCAGCAACCAAAATTGAGAAAACAGTCTCTTACTGATACATGTACCAACACTTGTGCTTGCTTTCAAGCAATTAATGCCTCACATCATACTGAGCCAGCTCAAGACATTGCACCACTCTCAGATGAAAATTTGAGATTACAAAGATGAAACACGAGTATTTCTGGCCTAGGTTCAACAAGTTGTGTTTTTTTTTAAAAGCTTAGACCCCATCCAGAACCTTGGAACAGGGCAGTCTAGCATATCAGATTTCTAAAGTGAAGACATTAATAAATAGTACCAAAAATATTTAGCTGAAGAAACCATGTTTAATTTAGTCTTTTAGTTTAATTTGTGCATTTGGCAAAACTTGCAAAACTAATTTGCAAGCTACCATCTTACAAAGAATATGAATGCTTGAAGGCTGGTTAGAGACAAAGCAAAAAAAGTAAGTAGAAATCTGTGGTAGAGAGCTATCCAAAGCTTTCACTAAACCACGTTACCATACTGATAACATAAATGCACATTTTGCTGTTTTAAGCTTGCTTTTACATTTTAGAGCATGCAGAACTCCTTGCAACCATCATTTTCATTGATAGCCAAGATTCACACTTGATTCCCTAAAAGCTTGTACTCCAACTTAACACACCACCAATACTTTCTATTCCACATTTGTGTAGCCTTCCATTTTGATCTTAAACGCACTTTGTGACATCAAAAAAGTCAATAAGCAATCACCTTAAATGGGAGGTTAGTTCTTCCTCTGTTTTTATTTTAACAGAAAAAAGAACTCAAAACAATCCATAGAAATTCACTTCAATTCCTATACTTTATAAGTCTATGAAATCTACAAGTTTATTTTTACTGACACTGCATATAAATACTGACCGACATACAGCGCAGCATCCTGCAGGTGGTTTCTGCATTGCCCATGCTGCTGTGTGCATTTTTTAAAAAAATTGACCTAGTTGCACTTGAGTGCTGTTGCACAAGTGCCTCAAACTGTACGAAAGCAATTTCACAACACTGGCCATTAGAAATAATGGTTGTAGTACTGTGCAACTGCATTTGTACAAGAGCACTCTAGCAAAACATTGCTTTTTTTTTTTTTAATGTGCTCAGCAGAGAGGGCAGTATGGGAGCCACTCTCAGGATGCTGCAACATATACGGGCCACCAATTTTTTTGAAACTGTTAAACTGCCTAATGTCTTGCCTTTGCGAATATTTCATTTTAAAATGCAACAAAAACTTTAAAGAAGACACAGAAAACAGTTTAGCAGGAGTATTGTTAAGTCAACTTTGAGAATGGAATGCACTTATACAAAACCTTTAAATAGAAAATACATTTTAAAAATAGATAAGGGGCAGGCAATTTAGCACTGCATCTTTTGCTGTTATATCATGTACTGATAGACATCCCCTTAATTAGGTGCAGGTAAAGCCAAACCCACCTGACTGGAGATGTCCATTGCGGCATACCAGGTTAGTACTGTCACTAGAGACTTCCATTTGCAGCTTGGGGATTTGCTTAACTGCCTGCAGCTTCTCTATGCAACAAAACAGAAGGAGGGGGAAAGGACAAATAAAAAACAAAAAATGAACCAATGAAAATTACACACACTAATCACACCAAAATGACTTTGCGTTCAGTTGACTTGATATGGATTCAAGTTACAATGCATGTGTCAAATGTTCACTATGTTATGAAATTACAAGAACATCTACTGAATGAAGTACTATTATGAATAAGTTGTGAACTGCAGTCAGTAGCCAAGTCAGTCAGAAATAACAATGAAAGAGACTGATGGGGAACTTTTCAGTGAAGTGTGCAAGGGCTTATATCTATCTATGGGAAAGATGTGCGCACAGATCTAGCAGTTGCTACAAGTAAGTCTTATTTTTATATCATTAAGTACTCCATATTTAACAGTTAATGCTATGGCACAAAGTGTTTATTTCAATTGATTACAAGCTGCCCAACAATTATTTTATTAAATAGGCTGAGACCTGTTTTCTGAAGAAATTAAAATCCTCAAATTACTAACTTCTGTTATCATAATTATGGTAATAGTGTGTTTTTAACATGTGGACACTCAAAAGATAACATCAGTATGTAAAGTTAGTGGATACGAGGAAATGAAGTAATTCTGTCACTTCACAAACATGATATCATAAGAAATATTCTAAGAAATCATATTGCTTCAGTTTCCTCCACTATGTTAATAATTAGTTGTTACCTTTCTGAAGGACCTTAAACCCTTAAATCCTGCTGCCTGACTGGCCAAAACAGTCTACAGTATACACACTTAACTTCTTATTTGGGAATCTTCACATTCATTGTAAAACCTTTTTTTTTTTAAAGGCCAACTCCCATTTTCAAGTGGGTACTTTTAATATTTCAAATAGCTGTTAAAATGCAGGAATGTTTCAATGTCAATTTGGCTCACAAATTTATTCCATAAAACCAGGTTGCTCACCTGCAACTATTGATCTGGTAGAGTTCCATCGATATCCATAAGAATGGGTAATGCACCTGCGCAGGACCCACTCGGTAACATGCCACAGCAAGTCGAGGCAACCAAGGCTATGTAAAGGTGGGTTGGGCACCATGTTCTTCAGTTCTTTTACAATGGAGAATGCATAGACTTCGACAAAAGTTTCAAGATTCGGTACGATGCCAACGCACCTGGAGTCGAATGTTGTCTTGTAGGAGGAGGTTTCTGGGTCTGTGTAGACACCTTTGCAGCCGATGTCGAAGCTGAAGGGTGGGGTTCTCCTGACATCAAGGGACTTAGCACCTTGTCGTAAATGGTGGTGCAAAGCCAGGGGTTTTTTTCCGTTTGTTTCGAGGAGGACTGGCAAATCTTGAAGGAGGAGACATTGTGCTTTTCTCCCAAGCAGATTAAGCACAAGTCGTGGAGGTCCTTCAAAAGGGAGCTTGGTGTTACAGCCAGTGCATCTCTTGAAGGTCCACTCCTCCTCAGCCATCTTAGCGTGATCCAATTTGTCGTAAAAGTCTGTTCCAAACAATTCAATTAATGCCAGCAAATTCCAGAAGCCATTCCAATATACCGATGACACCAGAGTAGTTGAAAAAATACCACTGCTAGTCAAAGCCAATAATCAGTCCGGGGTTTTGGGGTGGCTTTTTTACAATTTTCTCTCTCAGACTCTCAAGAAGAATTAGTCTGACGAAGAGGGACAGTCTGAGGACTCCACGCAAAAGCGGTCAGAAAAGAACTGAAGAACATGGCGCCCAGCCCACCTTGAAATAGCACACTGAAGGTGGGTAGGCGGGGTTTGGTCACCTCAATGAGCTAAGGCACTTTACCGAGTGGGTCCTGCACAGACGCATTACCAATTCTCATGGATCGACGGATCTCAATCCATATCTATCATTTCCCTTACACCTCCCATCCCAACACGCGCATTGTCTCCTTTATGATTCGACTAGTTATGGTCACTTGTATCCTTCCAGAAAGAACAGAATTTGTGAAAAGTAACAAAATATTTGTTTATTTATATTTATATACTGTCTGGTGTGTATATATCTAGGAGGTATATACATATATCTAATTAAATATGATTAAGGATTAAAATTATAATTCTCTCATACCATTCCTAAACTTTCACAAAAATGGTCCAAGTTATAAATAAATTAATGGGTTGTAATGCCCTCCCCCCAAAAGCACAGCATTCCATAACACATCTTCATGCAATATCCACCGACGGCTCCATATTCCTAAAAGTATTTTTGAAGTCTGGCCACCCAATATCTGGGTAGTGATTTCTAAACAATGACCTATATACAAATTAAGAGTTGTGTGCAGAGAACCCTTCTAAGTACATATGGAGGGTGGGGATGATTTTTGGTAATCCCCTTTTCGTCTAAAGCCACTCATGCTTCCTGAAAATACAACCCTGGGGGGCCCACAACCCTCAGGTACATATTTTCAGGAAACACAGGTACCGACTAATAATGCTTAAAGGAGTATGAAGTTATGTCGGAGGTTCCATGAAGATATGTCATTTGAAGTGTCAGGGAATGGTATGTTGGGGACAATTGTTTTGATTAAAGGCAACTGAGTAACAACTGAATTCAAAAGGAAGCTCAAATACCAGTGTGTGATATAGAGCTTCTATTTCATTTTCCTCTCATTCTCTCACCAAAAGAAACACCCTCTCTTTCCTAGACCTTGGACAAGGTTTCATCTCAAGGCCATAAGCTTGCTAGATCCAGTCTCATGCCTCAATTCTCAATAACCGATTCGTCTCTCTCAACATTTGTATATGACTGATCTAGTGCAGGGGTGTAACTACCCTTAGGCAAGGGGAGGCAGTCATCTTGGGGCCCCACTGCCTCGAGGGGCCCCCCAGAGGCACATCACATGACTCCCACGCGCCCATGTTGCACCCCCTATGAATTATGTTGAGTCTCTTGGAGATTGGCAGGAGCAGAGAGTAAAAAAACTAGATTCAATGTGAACTAGATATTCACCGTATTCATAATGGGGATGTGAGTGTGAGTGCACGATATATTGTGAAGTGTGTTTGTGTATGTATATCAGCGAGAGGCCAATTTTAAAATCTTGTCTCTGGGCCCCCTCCAACCTTGCTACACCCCTGATCTGGTGAGAAAAGTACTCGCTCTCCCTAGAAAAGGCTAACCACAAACACAGATTTCTCATTTTCTAAACCAAAGACAAAAATGCTTCTCATTAATCTCTAGTAGCTAATTATCACATTCTATTCCTCAAAGAGATCAACCATGTGACCTCATCCATCTGTTTTATATTACAGCTTAACAATGAATAAAAGGCAAATCCTTTGTGTCTTGTTTTCAGCAAAAACAGGCAATAAAACCAAACCACATTTCAAAACCTGAGGGCATATCCAAAGAGCAATATTCACTATCAACCCAAACATTTCAGTCACTTAGTAACTGTAAAATATTTGAGCAACGCTATGAAGTCATATCAGTAAACTCCCACAAATTAAATGAGGGTTTCTTTCCATCACACCAAATTTAGAGCAGACAAGGTCTACTGTCTACAAACAAAGAATGTGTAAGTATCACAATTTATGTCAAAACAGGTGCTCATCTTATCAATAATTTGCTATTGCTATAGTATGTTACACATAATCTGACATCTCTAAAAATCCAATGAACAATAAGAAGTACAACAAAGGCAAGTTCTAAACAATTGTAAATAATCTTCTACAAGATCTGCATAATTTTTTATAAAAAGGCTTATATCAAGACTATATACCCTTAGAGAGGAAGCCGTGTTAGTCTTGCAGGAAAAAAGTATCCTGTGCTTCTTAAAGATTTAGAGCAATTAGACCCTTTGCCAAGTGCCATCAGGACCCTCAAGTATCTTAAACACTGCCCCCCCCAACAAGAAAGGAGAAAGTAATTGAGAACCTTCAAGGAAAAAAACAGCAAAATTGAGGGAAAGTTTTCCCGCCTCATATGTGGATAGGAAGCAAAGATGAAACCCATTTTTCACTAGAAATTTGGGGGTGGGAGAAGACAAGGACCAGAGACAGTTCCAGTTCAAGGGAAATAGGCATATTTAAACTGGACACCATATGCACAAAAAGGAGATTTACATCAACATAATATACACTACAGCTATAAGAAGTGTGTGTTTCTTAAGTCAAGCCTGGGGGAAAAATAAAAACCATCTTATTTATTGTTCTACGTATACCGCTTTGAGCACTTTTGTTTAAAAGCAGTATATAAATATCCGTAGAAGTAGATTACATCTATTCAAACGTCACATACCATGGCTGGTTTAAAAAACAACAACATGTGATTCAGCCATTGCCCACAATTCCTTAACTGAACTTAAGTGTTTCTGCCACTCAACTATGTAACGTTTCGAAAGCTCAAATTAAATCAGACATAAGTCTTTATTAAATCATAGGGAGCCCTGGGAAGCTCTGAGTCAGAGTGCAAGATAACAAGGAGAGAAGCTTTTTAACACTTTCCTTTCTGCATGTTTTCCTGTTCTAAATAACTGATGTGAAGTGGCTACAGCAGCCTAAGGCTGTTCCTCCACTCAAATTTGCAGCTTCCCAAGGCTGCTTTTGGTTTTTAAAAAGACTGGGCAATACACATGCACCTTCATAGGAACCTGCCATATACATACCATGTCTAGTTTGGCCCTAAATGACTTAGTCATTTTCACTTAGGAAAATTAAGTAACTAGGCAATTGGAAGAATGCATGATTTAAAAAAATGCATTTTTTACTACTAACAGGAATTTACTAGAAATAAAGGTGTGAAGGAATGAGGCCTGAACCTCCTCTTTTTGTATATAAGATTTCTGTATTGCAATTGCTTTGCTTGCTTACTCCCTATGTTAAAAAGCTGTGCACTGGATCAAATGTTCACAGCTTCTGTTCTACAGTTTAGTTTTGGAGGGGAAAGAGGTTTGGTTTGATTGGGTTTGTTTTAAAATAATGGAGGAAACTTGAGTGGTTTTGATTGGTTTGTTTGAAAAAAACTGGAGGGTGAAAGGAGAATATAAGCAGACTGCCTTCAGCAGAGTTTTATTACAAGTTGGTGAGCTGAAGAGAATTCAAGAGAAGGAGTTCAAGGAGTGAAAGTTGCTATCACAGTCAGAGAGAATCAGAGCTGGTGCTGGAAAGAGAGCTGAGAAATCACTGGGGGAGTTGTGAAGCCTTTCCACCCTACCCAACCTTGAATAAGACAGAGGTTTGGAAGGCTGTTTTATTAGACACAGCCAGAAAAATACAAAAGTCTACTCGGTGGCAGCCGTGAAGCTTAAGATCATGGGACTGTCAACAAATGTAATGACATGTGGTGGTAGCACAATGGGATTCATGACAAAAGTTATAAAGAGCCAGGTGAAGTTATTTTGACCATTCAACAGAGCCCAAATTGGTACATCAAAGCAGAAGTGGGGAACAAAATCAGAACACTTCCTAGTATGTGTCGTATACAGCCTGAGCCTTACAATTCAATCCTATGAACATTTACTTGGAAGTAAGGCACCTAATGCTGCAGCAGGGAAGTAGCTTGCTGGTTTGAATCCCTGCTGGTGTGTTTCCAGACTATGGGAAACACCTATATTTGGCAACAGCAATATAGGAAGATGCTGAAAGGCATCATCTCATACTGGAGATGGCAATGGTAAACCCCTCCTGTATTCTACCAAAGACAACCACAGGGCTCTCTGGTCGCCAGGAGTCGACACTGACTCGAAGGCACAACTTTACCTTTTTAAGCCCCCCAAGTTTGAGATGACTCACTACCTGGTAAGCAAGGCCTTATCTTCTTACTTGCTGCTTATTATTTCAATGCTGCTGTTTTTCCTCCAGTGCTTTTTGGTTGTATAAAATAACTTAGTTTTAGAGGCATACAGGGCTAGAAAATAGCACAGATATTTATCCTAGCAACTCAAGACTAGACTAGAAAGTAGATGCAAGACTCAGCTCTAAACATACCATCTTGGGCTTGGAGGGTATTATTTGCAGCTCCATTATTTATGACTAATTGATTGAAGATTTTGGATTAGCAATATTAAGCTTCTCTCCAGAGAGAATACCATCGTGATGAGGGACTATGCTAAACACAGTGAATGGTTTCATGAAGTGTAAATTATACAAAGCGAGTCCTATGATAGCAAGATGACCTTATCTGCAACTTAGTGTGTAATCAGTGCCATCAATGCAAAAGGCATTTTACAGAATAATATGGGCAAGAGACAACTAACTATATGCTCTGAAGCACTTATCTAAGTGTAGACAACAAGGGAAGATAAAGTTAGGGGAGAGTGACCCAGGGTAACAGGGAACAAACAGGTACATACCCAGCTTTGTTGAATATAAGGACTAAGAGGTTAAGCCAAAAGCTCCGAAGTAAAATTTGGTATTTAGAGAAATTTGAAAGAGAGAGATGGCACCACATAGTTGTCCTTGAGGAAGTTCTAGTTACCAAAATATATCAGATTATAAACAAAGAGAGGCCGAGAACAAAGGTACTTGGGCAAAGTAGACTTGACATTAGCATTGGCTCTGCATGTAAAGAGAAGCTACAGAGGGGGTAATCTAGACTTGAAGAATAGCATGAAGGGAGACTTCACCCCTTTGCCCTGCTGCAGACCCACTTCAGATCAGAGGCCCCAGAGCTATTTGCTCCAGGAATGAGAACAAATCACTGCATGATCCTGGTCAAGGTTCCCCACAGCTGCCATTTACATCAAAAAACAAACAAACACATAGTGTCCAGTTAAATTATTAAAGTCACATATAGTCTGGCCCTTAGAAACAACAACAACTAAATCTATTTTGCTTAGAAGCAAGCTCTGCTTTTCCCCACCTTGACTCTTATATGATACATGTAACTGGCACTGAAGCAAGAGGCAACTGTTACCCCTGTCCCTTCTGCTTGGGTTTCCCCCCCTTAAAGTACCTGGTGTAGTAATTCAGTACACAAATTTAGTGCTCCCCCTCCTTTAAAGAAGAGGTTATCCCCATATATCAGCATCACAATGAACTAATGTATATTAATATACACTTTTTAAAAAGAAAAAAGATTCAGTCCTTGAAGAGACTTCCCACCCCACTGCATCATTAACAAAAATATACACATTGCGTAACTATCATCTCTACAGTTCGCCAAGATAACAATATTAAGCAGTACCTAACAGCTGCAAACGGTCCTTGGCCATTGCCAAATTTGTCATCATTTTAGACTGGAGACGGCGAGCTCGTTCATAATGATCTCCTTAAAGAGAAAGTTGAATATTCAGATTCAAGAACAGTTACAACAGCAATATCTGTTCCACCAGAAAAACATGAAATAGAAAAATAGAAAACATATATCTATATGTGTGTGTGCGCGTGTGTGAATATAAATAAAAATTAGAGCCAATGTAAATGCATCTAGAAGGGAATGACATAATCAGAAGCCTCCATGATGCTCTGCACTGTTATCCAAAATCACAACAAGCTTGTGCATGCTCTTCTCTCTTTTGAAACTGTACATACTAAGGAGGGATGCAAATAAAAATAGTAGTAAGAGCATGTACAGACCAGTTATACTCCTCCACTCTCTACATAATTAATTTGTTTCCTGTTCATACTTCCTGTTCCCTAAAAATATTTTACAGTAGTCATATCAGCAACTGTATGCTGGAAAAGTAGCATATTCAGGTTAGACATTTCAACAGCAGGCTCTAGCAAAAACAAGCACAGAATCAGTCCTACCTATATCAGTGAAAAAGAGAAATGACCTATATAAAAAACAAGACCTACTTATTTTTTCTGGATCTCGCCCCCAAGAGTGTTTAATCAACAAAAACTTGAAAGATGTTAATCATCATACATGTTAATCATTAGCCACCTCACACCAACACTGTAATTTAAATATATTGTTTTACCAATTTAGATCAAACCAGGTGCCTTCCAACACCAAAATTAAACATGTATGTGAAATGTTACTCTTGCCTTTAAGAACAAGAAATACTTAATAACAAGGAATCAAAAGGAAAAGCCCAAAGCCAGACTGAATCTTCATCCCCACCTAGAACCTGAGCCATCATCAGAAAGACTCTGTGGAACCCAAAACCATAATGAAACCAAACGGGGGGGGGGGGGAATAAAAGTTCAACTAAAATACTATTATGGCAGTACACACTCTTGCCCCAACCAGAAGCAGCACATCAGTCCAATATCTGGAATTTGGGAGGCTGTTTCTAATACATTTTGGGTTTCTGTACTCTGGTCTTTTCAAGATAAAGGTGGCAACAGACAGATTGAAGGCCTTATGGAGAAAGCATAAGAGCACATCTGTGCACTGGATAGGGCCTTCCCCAAGCTTTAGCCTGTCAATCTCTGTAACTGTGGAAGTTGTTAAAGCCCTTAGATCTAAACTTTGACATGTAGATTAATAAATACATAATGTTTTATTAACAAGCAAGCTCCTATACAGATAGAGTGCATTGGTGGTAGGTAAGCCTGCAGTGTGTTAATACTGTACAAGGTGCAGCAGCCTCTCACTAATTATCCAAATTACTAAGGTTGCAATCCTAAAACACACTTACTAGAAAGTGTCCCAATGAACGCAGTGAGACTTCTAAGTGAACATGTATACAATTACACAGCTGCAATTCTGTGTACACTCACTGCAGAGCAAGTCCTACTGAGCTTACTTCCAAACAAACATGCATAGCACTGGGCTGTAAGGCTGAAATCCTATGTATACTTACTTGAAGTCAAGTACTATTGCTTTCAGTGAGGCTTCCTTCCACATAATCCATGGCAGGATTCTGCTGTAATCCTCCACAATTAGGCTACCAAAACCCATTGATTTTAATGAGGTTTAAGCATTCTATTGCATTTATGATAGATGCCTAGACAAATTAGACCCATACACTCGCTCCGCCCCACTCTGCAAATCAGCATCATTCTCTAGGAACTAGAGCAACATTAGTTTGGTATCAGTATGCCAAACAGATATCATGACTTTTACTGACCTGACCTGATCAATTTACTGACCAATTGATCCAGTTTGAATTACAGCTGATCTTTAGCCAGAAGGTAAACAAAATATTTTAAAGTATGCTGCCAGTTTTTCAACTGGTCACTGTAGCTGTGCCTTTAACAGCTCAATGAGCATGCTTTCCCCCAAGCTGTGAAAAGTCACATGCCAATTTCCACATTTATTTATTGGTAAGAAGATTTGTATCCCTGCCTTTCCACTTCTATTAGAAGCACTCAGGGAGGCATCAGGCTGTTGTTAAAGGCACAAGACAGGAAGGACACCTTATCACTTGGCAATCCTACTATTAACAAAATACAGCATCTAACCCAAAGAATCATTTACTTGACCTGAGGATGAGCTAATAAAGCAACTTCTCTGTTCCATAGCAGATAATTAGCATCTTTTATTTTTACTTCAAAAAATCCTAATTATTTGTGCTGAATCATTTCATTTGTCCCTCTCTACTACACTGTTTTTTATTCAAACTTTTTCCTCAAATATTATCTGCCATTAATGCACACAGTTTCACATGCACAAGGTTAGCTTACCTTGACCAACAATTAGCACAGCTATTCCTTTCTCCAGTTCTTCAATGCCCTTTCTGTACCATTCAACAGCTTGTTCTTTTTGTCCTGCTGAGAGAGAAGTTGGTTGCACATTTTTTACTATGAAGAAATAATATATTAGAACTATAGTAAACGGAGCACATTGTTACATTTTATCTACATAATATATAGATTGGAAGAGCAAATGCTTTGCATGCAGAAGGTCCCAGGTTCATTCTTTACATATCCACATAGGACTGGGGATAACTCCTGCCTGAAATATTCAAGAGCTGGTGTCAGGCAGTACTGAGCTAGATGGACCAACAGTCTGACTCAGCAGAAGGAAGCTTCCTATCTCGTCATATCAAAAGGTACTCACAGGTTCCTTTCTAAAACAACTTGTTTCCCCAATATGCATATTTATTTTCTGAGCAAGTGTCATGACAAAATTTGTGCAGGGAACTGACTACATCAAGAATTGTCATTAGCTTGAAGAGATACAGTGAATTTATAAAGCACTTTTTGGTGTTCAACATGTAAGATATACATTCTCTCAATAACTTGTATCTCAGCAACCTGTGCAACAACCTTGTAGGTCAGCAGTATACCTTATTGCAAATGGAGAACTGAGACAGAGATAGTGACTTGCCTAAAGCCATCTAGTAAGTCCACGATCAAGGTGGTATTTTAACCAAGGATTTCCATAATCTGACTCTACACGATTTGCCATTGCATCAGTGTTCCCTCTAATACGGATTCCCAGATGTTGTTGACTACAACTCCCAGGAGGGGCGGAGCCACCATTGTGCAAACGGGTTCAAAGAACCCCGGCCGCCAATGGAAAGGGTGCCGAAGCCCATGGGGGGGGGCGTGAGATGTCACACACAAAGGGGGCGTGGCCTCAAGCTCCAGAGAGCCCAAGAGAGCTCTCCTGTGTCATTTCAGGCAGCACTTGCTGCCTGACATCTATTACCCTTTCTCTCCCTCGCTGGAGAAAGAGAAAATAAAATAAAAGGCTACCAGGCAGCAAACACTGCCTGTAAAGGACAGGAGAGAGCTCGCTCAGGGCTCTCCAGAGCCCAGGCGTAGGGAGTTCTCTCAGGGCTCTTCCAGAGCCCGAGCCACACCCCATGTGTGTGACATCATGTGCACGGGACAATGCTAGAAGGGGCCGAAACCAGGCCGCCATTCAGCTGGCTCCACGTCCAACTCCCAGAATCCCCAAGCAAAAGCCTTCACAGCTGGGGATTCTGCGAGTTGTAATCAACAACATCTGGGAATCCCTGTTAGAGGGAACACTGCATTGCATCACTCCAACTATCTTCACATTTCAGTGTTATTTTATATAAAGTAATTATAAAAGTATCTAGATAGAATAATTAAATCTGAAACATGTGAGTCGGGGTTAAAAAGGTGAAAAAGAGTCAGTAGTTTAATTTCAAACTCAGAAAAGGCATTAACCAGTTAGTTGGATCACAAATAAAAGCTGTAAGGGACCAAAAAGCCACCCAATACAACTCCATACAAACAAACTAGTTCATCCACACATCAGAGTCCCTCAGATCAAGGTAAAACCCAGGTCATCACATTCCACGA
Source organism: Hemicordylus capensis (assembly GCF_027244095.1). Lineage (NCBI taxonomy): Eukaryota > Metazoa > Chordata > Lepidosauria > Squamata > Cordylidae > Hemicordylus > Hemicordylus capensis. Next base: position 389,363,211 of record NC_069657.1, on the reverse strand, counting down.
CCTGTGATCAAATTCACTACACATTCCTATAAACATCAGATAGTTCAAGTACTCAACTAAACCACAAGCTACAAGGAGAGAAAAATACATCCAGAGCCTGCAGCCAAAATGCAAAGTAATTCCTTCCAAGCAATCAGTCAAATCTTAGGCAGAGCAAACTACATTTATTGATTCTTCCCAAGAAAAAAAGTTTATCTAGTACAACTGCATAACACCCAACATCTTATACCGAATTATGGCACAGCCCTGATGTCTCAGAGTAGGCATCTTCACTATTTTTCAAGTAGGGGCTACTTTGGCACAAAGCCTTCAATAAGAGCCATTTCTGGCTGTGCTGACCTCTCCACAGTACTGTGTGGGTTATTAAAATGCTGGGAGGGCCCTTTAAGAGCGATGGAGCCCTGTCTAGAATTCTAAGAGGAAAGCACTGGGAAGGCCTACACTTCCCAGCACTCTGTGCACACCTTCTGAAATGGTTCAGGGGCTCAAGGAGCCCCCGCCCAGTGCTGGACACAGCACTGCACAGTGGGAATTTATTTATTTATTTATACATTTTATATCCCGCTCTTCCTCCAAGGAGCCCAGAGCAGTGTACTACATACTTTGGTTTCTCTTCACAACCCTGTGAAGTAGGTTAGGCTGAGAGACAAGTGACTGGCCCAGGGTCACCCAGCAAGTATCGTGGCTGAATGGGGATTTGAACTCTGGTCTCCCCGGTCCTAGTCCAGCACTCTAACCACTACACCACACTGGCTTCTCATGGTTGCATCAGTCTCTACATGGTGCCAATGAGACTGTGCAGAGTATTCAGCTTTGGCTGAGGCTTCACACAGGCCCAATAAACAATTAGTCAGGGAGCCACACTTAGGGTTGATGGGGACCACTACTGGCCTCTGCACTTTACAATGAAGAACACTGTTCCAGAGGATGCAGGGAGATTACTCATATTTGGGAGAAGCACCTTCAGACTTGGAACACAACTGAGATACTAGGTTTACCCAATTCTGTCTTGCTGGGACTCATTCGCCTAGTTCCAAATCTCTGAATTTGCTGCAAAATTGAGATGAAATGTGTTTTAATACTTCTTCCTTTGGTCTTCATGACCAGCTAACTGGGCAAAGAGACACTTTTCACACTGATGTTTTTCTTTATATTAAGCAAAGGGAGAGCAACTGGCCCTATTCAACGCCAGCATATCCCTCAAATGTCTGCTGGTGAGGTCTACTTTACTTAGACTGCAAGCCCTTTGGGGACAGGGAACCATCTTCTCATTATGAGAAGATTGCATATCTATGCAAACCACTTTAAGAACGTTTGTGTTGAAAAGCAGCGTGAACATAGTGATGGTGGTGGTAATGATGGGGAAAGCCTTGTTTTTTCCTGTGGGAAATAGGATGCTGAACACCACAGCCTTTTGGTGTGATCCAGCAGGGCTCTCCTTATGTTCTTTGTTCAACACAACTATCACAAGAAGCAAGCACTTCTGTTATTCCATGACTGTGCTTACTTATACAGCAGAGATGTATCTGACATTTCTGACTAGTAGTTTATATTCAAATATGGAAACTTCATATCCAATTTATTTCCTCAGTAAGTATGCTTAGGATTGCTGCCTTAGAAATGCTATTTTTCACTAGTACTTCTATACAACTGAATAAGGAGATGCAAAGAAATGCAAAGATACTACGATCAGTAAGATTATACATTGCACTGGTCCTTCAGCTATTAATGGATAAGACTTCCAACAGCTAACATTTTTTGCAAGTTCTACTAGTTATTCAAGGCTTTACATACTAAATCGCTTTCAAGAACTTTTATCAATGGCTTCTCTCTTGCTCAAAGTTTTACTGTCAGCAGTTACTTCAAATTGCTTACTTGATGATTGCAGGCAACAAGTCACAGCTTGTACTTCTACATCTGGACTTGCCTCATATCGTCTCTCAGGACTAACAACTCCCAGTTAAGTTGCCACACTATTCTGAGCCATGCCACACTATTTAAGCCCTGAGCCATTTTTGGAAGAGCAATATAGAAACTGAATAAATAAATAAATAAATATTCTAAGGTAATAAAGCAGCCATTCTGGATAGCTTGCCTCCATAGGCCACCACTGTACAAAATACAAGTTTTCTGCCTCGGTATTGGTAGCCACCAAAATAAGAACACAGGAGAACATTAAACTGGGTGTATATTGGGGGCAAAGAGAGAGGAGCAACTACCCAGAAGTATAAGCTGAACCCAGAGAACAAAGAGGGTAATAGTAGGGATTGGGTAGCACTACCGTGTTTCCCCGAAAATAAGACAGTGTCTTATATTAATTTTAGTCCAAAAAAATGCACTAGGGCAATTAGCGGTACATCAGAAATTACTGCTAGGTCTTACTTTCGGGGTAGGTCTTACTTTCGGGGAAACAGGGTAAGTGTCTTTCAGATTCACAGGAAATCCTCCTTCAAAACAGACTCCACCCACAAGCCCTTCATGTCAATACCTTCTACACACATATGAATACTGTATTCCTTTCCTCTTTCAGTGGGCATATTTATTTATTTATTTATTTATTTTATTTCTATACCGCCCTTCCAAAAATGGCTCAGGGCAGTTTATTTTACACAGGTATGCAGTACCTTGGAGGAAGAGCAAGATATAAAATGTAAACAACAATTCCATATAATAGCAATTATGTGTTGATTGTCGTCGCCACTCACAACACATACACAAGTTCCAATTAGACGCTGACAAGTATTTGTTTGATTTCCATATCACCCTTCCAAAAATGGCTCAGGGCGGTTTACACAGAGAAATAATAAATAAATAAATAAGATGGGTCCCTGTCCCCAAAGGGCTCACAATCTAATAAGAAACGTAAGATAGACACCAGCAACAGTCACTGGAGGTACTGTGCTGGGGGTGGATAGGGCCAATTAATCTCCCCCTGATCAATAAAGAGAAACACCACTTTAAAAGGTGCCTCTTTGCCAAATTAGCAGGGGTTAACCAAGGGGTTTGCCAAGTTAGCAGGGGTTAGATTAGAGAGAGCGGCTCTTTAGCAACCTAGATGATGAATAGAGAGATGGGAGTGGGTCGGGGAGGGGGGGTAGATAAATGCAGCTAGTTAAGAAGCGATGCATCCGCATCAAGTGATAGGACAGGGGTAAGGTACTAGTAACAGGGACTTTCACCTTCACTCCAATTCAGCAGATGGCGTGCAAAAGAGGGATGTTTAATGAGAGCTAGCTAGGGCTACACAAGACCCACACTGTGATCCGGCCAACAGCAGGGAGAAAGTCCCTGAAGCCGGGAATCCTGCTTCCTTACACCGCCCACGGCAAGGCACCTTCGCCCCTCACTGCTCCTTTCGCGCTAACCCGCCATCCCCTCCCGCCCACCATCTTCCTTCTCTGCCGGCCCAGCCGGTTCGCTCCCAGCCTCCCGAGGCGCTCACCCGTCTCGTCTTCGTCGATGCGCAGCGCCATGGAGATGCACTCGAAGGCGCGCTTGTGACAGGCTCGCACGGTGTCGGGAGCATCCCCAGTCCCGGCCCTGCTGGTGCCTTTGGCCGCTGCCATGAGCGCCCCGCCGCGGGAGAGTCGCTCGCACAGGCAGGCGAAGAGCAGCCCGAGCTGGAAGGCCAGGAAGCGAAGCAGCGCGAAGACGGCGAAGAGCGGGTAGGAGAAGTAATAGAGATTCCGCTTGTGAGGAGAAGCCGCTGCCGCCACCGCCGCCGGCTGGAGGGAGGGAGCCGGCCCGGACGAGGGCGAAGGCGAGGCCCCGGCAGCCCGGGGCGGGGAGCTGGAGCCGGCTAAGCCCTTCTTTTTCCCTCTCCCGCCCGGAGAATTCATTCACCGCCGTCGCCATAACCCGCTGCCAGAGACTGACAACAACCGCCCGCGAGGCCCTGCCATGGCAGAGAGAGGCTACGCCCCTTTCGTTCAGCCCCGCAAACACACGCTCGGGCGACCGAGTAAATCTTCGCTGTGCTGCTTCCTGAATACGAAGCAACGTAATGACCTTCCGCAGGCTGTCAGGACTATTGTTAACAGGCGCCTGCGCCAAGGCGTGAAGCGACAATAGGGGGCGAGACCAACACAACAGGCGATCGGAAGAGGCAGCCGAGGCAGCCTGAAGACTACCAATCCCATTATGCATTGCTTCTCTTCACACAATTAACGGAGGTGTCAGGTAGGCCTAAAACGCAAGAAGCAACGCTAGTCTTTTTTTCTGTCCTGTAGACTCTACGCTCTTTGTGTGGAAGCGATGCATGCTGGGCAATGTAGTCAGTGGGAAGCGCTTTGCGTAATGGGAGTTGGGTTTTATTCTTTTCTCAGGCTTATAAAGGGGAAGCTGCTTAACAGGCGTATGTAGTTTCACAGAATTATTAGCATTATTAATATTTATATATAAGATTTCACCAACAAAAAAGTTCTTAACATACCAAAAGACATAAAAATAAGAAAATGGTTCTTTGCCGTAAAAGGGCTCATAGTCTAAAAAGAAACACAAGGTACACACAAGCAACAGCTACTGGAAGGATGCTGTACTGGGGTTAAATAGGGAAAGAAGTTCCTCTCCCCTTGCTAAACATAAGAGAATCATTACTTTAAAAAGTGGATCTAAGCCCATTTAGTAGAAGTTGTGAGGTTTATGCCACAAATCGTAATTTTATTTATTTTTATACTATTGTTTTAATTTATATACCCCCTTCCAAAGGTGGCTCAAGGCGGTATACATAAAGTTATAATCCCATGCACTTTACTAGCTTAATATTTAGTACCATGTTTAGGATTAAAAGAACAAAATATCATTAAGTAGGGTGTTTGTCCATTAGAAAAAATGCAAAAGCCACAGTCAAGCAATACCCTTAAACCACACACAGTGGGCCAGTTTGGACAGCACAGTCCTTGCGTGATTAGGAATGGGCCATGCTGAGAGAACACCTGTAGAGATGTCTGAAGGGGACTTCCAGACGCGGTCCTAGCGCATCCCTTTATCGCATGGGATGGGGGCAGTTCTTCGGATGAACAGCTCCCTCATGTGCGCACACACGCACATGATAAAGGGACGTGGCAGGAAGGGCATTAGAACATCTGAGAAAGACGTCACAACTCAGTGCATTCCTTTCCTGATAGTATGTGCCAGGGACCATATCATCCAAATTGGCCCAATCTTAAGCAAGCTTTCAGGTTCTCCGCAACTCTTAATCAGCCTGGATATTTAGTAAAGCAAAAGGTGAGGGGGTGGCTGCAAGGCCAGCCTGTCCATGAGGCAGCCTTAGGCAACTGCCTAGGGCATAAAGTTGTGGGGGCCAGCTGCAGGAGCCATTCCGAAGTAAACATCTGTCTCTGCAAAGTTTTGCAAGCCCACAGCCCGCCCGCCACCCACTGGCTGGCCATGCTGAACTGAGCTGAAGCAAGCACATAACTGTCACCCACCCATCCGCCTGCCCAGTCCTCCCGTCAATGCCCCGCAGAGCTCTGAAATGTGCAGCGTAGCTAGCTGCTTTATATCCATCATTTTCTTGCTGAAGTGCCCCACCCGACCCAGCCCAGTCCTCACTCTAGGTGGCTGAACAAGGTAAAACAGCCCTGAAATGCTGCAGTTTATAACAGTCTAAGACAGAGGCGTTCAACAGTTCCATGCGCTAAGCACTAGATACAATCTGAAGTTGCACCCAGGGCATCTTGAATAAATCTTATATCAATTTCCAAAAAAGCTGAAAACATCATGATATTTACGACTGGATAATCATAGTGCCAGTGGGCAAGTGGGAGGTACCAGCAGACTTGGGGTGATCTGCAGATACTTTGGTGTTCAAAAATTCATCCAAGTGTTGAGGTAAATCTAGTCTTGGATGGATTCACATTACCCCAAAGTTATTCTTTTCAATCCTCAGCACCAGTTGAAGCACACAGGCCCCTTGTAAGGTAGAAAACACAAGTAAAAGAGAAACATGGTAGCCTTTATATTAGGAAAACTTCAGCTGTTACTTGTGAGATATGTTTTTGGAAGAGCATTTCCTTTACTATGATTTGTTGCTATAACAACTGTTTGAAGCAAGCTTCAACAAATGCCTCAAAATTTATGTACAGTAGTAAATGTTTGGGTGTCATATCAGAAACCAAGGGTTTCTGAAATAATTAGTGTTGATTGTGTTCTCTGAATATCAAACATGGCATTAAGAGACATCTGTGTTGCTGTACAAGAAAAATTAAATTTTGGAATGCAGGACCTCCTATTTAAACCAAGTGTTACCTAGAAAGCCTGTTAAGTTCTCAAATGTCTTCTTTTAAGTAGCATAATCACAGCAAATAATACCACCATCTTCTCAGTATAATTTTGGACAGTTGGAAGATGGCATGCAGGATATAAAGTAATCTATCAAACCTACAGGAAATTTAGGATGCAGTCCTAAATAGTTAGGCATGCCTAAGCATTTGATCTGAATTGGCTAAAGAGTTCTTAACGCTTGCCATTGGATTAGGTGGCAAGTTATATGTCTGTAACCTAATTCCTAGGATGCCTGTTCATCTTCACATCATGAATAGTAAATTCATAAATTGTAAACCGCCCTGAGCCATTTTGGAAGGGCGGTATAAAAATCAAATAAATAAATAAATAAATAATAGTGATTAGAAGCATGTGGAAGAAACAGTGCAAGACATTCCATTGTATCTCCTCTCACCCACTATAATCTGTACCTATCAAAATTATGCTGCCAAGGAAAGGTAATTAAATCTATTGTTAAAAGGATGACACAATCCATCCTGCAGGCCAGTCTGTACCAAGTAACACTTACTAACAGAATGGGCTTTCCAACTACTTGGTTGGGGACAGTGGAGGAGGTGGTAGATGGCTCTTCTAGGAACACAGGTAGCTGCCATATACTGAGTCTGACCACTGGTCCATCTAGCTCAGTATTTTGTCTACTCACACTGGCAGCGGCTTCTCCAAGGTTACTGGCAGGAGTCTCTCCCAGTCCCATCTTGGAGCTGCTAGGGAGGGAACTTGGAACCTTCTGCTCTTCCCAGAGCGGCTCCATCCCCTAAGGGTAATTTCTTATAGTGCTTACATGTAGTCTCCCATTCTTATGCAACCAGGGTGGACCCTGCTTAGCTAAGGGGACAAGTCATGCTTGCTAGGCTACCACAAGACCAGCTCTCCTCCCTAGCTGCTGGTCTCTTTTGTGACCAGCAACAACACAGTTGCTGGGCTTAGTGGAGGTGATGGAAACAGCCCAGGAGTAGGAGGTGGGTAGTAGCCTCCTCCAAAAGTACTGTTTATCCCCCCACCAAAATAATTAAAAACAATAATTTTGTGGCTGCAAAGCCACCATAAAGTAACAAAAAAAGAAGAAGAAGAAGAAGAAGCCCAAAGGGTGAGATACAAATACACAGTAAACCCCCCACCTCCCGAATTTCATGTGGTCACTGCAATAAGTGATTGCAAAAGGGAGGGAAATTTGAAAATAAAGCAAGTACTGTAGGCCGAATGGACCAGCTATAACAAGGATGTCCTGGTGATTAATGGCTTCAAAATATGGAAGAGTGTGCTTTAGACAGTACGAAAATGGTTAATTATTAAAGGATGGGGGAGAGGCTGTGGGCCTGAGCCAAGTCCCATGGGACCAGGTCTTGGGTATTCTAAGTACCTAGCAACACTTCTGAGCAACACACTGGGATAAACAGAACAGGCGATGGGAGTGGAAGGAGGCGGGCCTTTGAAAAGAAACCCAGGGAAGCGGACAGCAACAGTCAGAAGTGGGAAGCAGAGTGAAGGCAAAAGCAAGGGGGATGCAAGGCTTGCATTGCAAGCACGTCCTGCTTCCCGCTTTACCCCACCCTCCTCCTCCTCCTCCTCCTCCTCCTCTGGGTTCCAACTGTTCATGGAAGCTTCTGTGGCGGCTTAATTTCAAGGCCCTGCCTCTCCGCCCCCTCCTCTGATGACTCCCCCTCCCTCCGCCTGTTCCGTTTAGCCCCCTGTGCTGAGAGTCCCTCCTCCTTCTCTTTTTCTCCAATCAGCTGGGGGCAGGGAGATAGGCGCGTGTACGGTGACGTAGTGAGCAAGAGCCAAGGAGGAGGGACTCAGGACGCCAATTCTGAAACGTGAAGAAGGAGGGTAAGGATTTTCTGTGTGTGTGTTCTGTGTATGTGTGTGTTTTTCCTTCCTTAGGTTCCCCCACACGCCGCTTGCCCTGCGGGTTCTGATTGTTCTTTAATGTCCCTGTGCTCTTATTTTCAACGCTTCTTCCCCTGACGATCGCCCCCCATCTCATCGGCTGCTCTATGTCCCTGGGCGGGCGGGAGGGGGGAGAGGTACCCGCTGCTACATGCCAGTCTTTGTAACGGAAGCTTATTACCAACATTCTGAATGTTAATTGTCCCACGAAAGACGTCTTGCATATGTTCTGAGGGGCTAGTATGGCTAGTAACAGCACGATCCTTCTAGTGTTCTCCAGATCACTAATTTCAGGACCCAGTGCCACAAATCTGCAGTAAATTGAGGCTCTGACCATGCCAGAACCACAGAAGTGTATCAAGATCTCGCTTGTGGGGAAAACGAACGTTAAGACTGTTGGAGGAAGGTTTCTGTTGCACAGAACTCTTTCAGGTTTAGGTCTGAGACACCCCCCCCCCCAAAGCTTATAAAGAAATCCAACTGATGCTATTTAAGGACAGAGTTAGCAGTATATGTCCTTGAGATAACCTTTTAGAGATTGCCTACCTAATAGAGAGGATGCTCTTATGCCAATAATTATTGAATGTTGAAGAAATCCAGCAGCTATGGGAGGCATAAGAGAAGATTGATTGATTATTTATTTGTTTATTTATTATATTTGTATACTACCCACTGCTGAAGTCTCTAGGTTACAACAATAGAACAGACAAACAAAATTTAAGAATTAAAACATATTTAAAAAATAAAATTAAAATACTCATAAAAACTATCAGATAGCTAAAAAGCTTGACTGAAGAGATGTGTCTTTAGTTGTTTCCTAAAAGTCAACAGGGATGGAGCTGCTCTAATCTCAGCAGGAAGTGCATTCTACAGCCCTGGGAAAAGGCTACAGAGGAAGCTTGCCTTTGAGTTGTCAGGGCAGCACCCTCAGATGAACCTACCCTGAAGATCTTAATAGGTGGCAGGGTTGCATTCTGCAACAATTGCAGTTTCTGGAATACATCCAAAGGCAGCCCCATGTAGAGTGCATTGCATTAGTCAAAATTGGAGTTTACCAGCATGAGTAAACCTTTCCAGGAAAGGCCACAGTTGGCGAATCAGTCAAAGCTGATAGAAAGCACTCCTGGCCACCACCTCCACCTAAGGTATCAGAGAGAGGGTTGGATCCAGAAGTAGTCCCAAACTGAGAATCTTTTCTTTATGGGGGAGTGTAACCCCATCCAGAACCAGCAGATCTATCCCATTTCTGGAACTGCGGCTTACTGCAATGAGCACCTCTGTCTTGTTTGGATTCAGTCTCAGTTTGTTATCCCTCAACCAGCCCATTACTGCCTTGAGGCAGGCATTTAGAGAACTTATGCCATTGCTTGAGCAAGCTGACATGGAGAAATAGATTTGGGTGTCATCAGCATACTGATAACACCCTGCACCAAATCCTCCGACGATCTCTCTCAGCAGTTTCATGTAGATGTTAGCATTGGAGACTAGATGGAGCCATGAGGGACACCATACAAAAGCTCTCGCTTTGTACAGCAACAGTCTCCAAGTGACACCTTCTGAAATTTGCCCAAGATATGAGCAGAATCACTGCAAAGCAGTGTCCCCTACAAGGGATGTGCATGAACCGGTTCATTTTACGGGCCTCCGAATCGGTTTGAACACTGGCTGGGTCGAAGGTTCAATGGTGGGTGGGGTGTGGCTTTAAGGGTGAGGGAGGATGCACATACACCCCTGCCGCCGCGTTTCCCCTGCTGGCACACTATTCCCTAAAAGCCCGTCAGGGCGGCAGCGTACCTCCCTGCCACCCCATTCTGATGTTTACTGGATGTAACCAGAAGTACTAGCTGTGACTGCGCACGTTGCACTCGTGCATGTCAGGTGCATGCACATGATGAGCGCAGTCGCAGCTAGTACTTCCGGTTACATCCGGTAAACGTCGGAATGGGTTGGCAGGGAGATATGCTGCCGCCCCAACAGGCTTTTAGGGAATCGCACGCCGGCAGGGGAAACGGTGGTGGGGAAGTACATCCCGCCCGCCCTTAATGCCAACCACCCACCCACCCCCGCCGGTTCCGTGCACATCCCTGTCCCCTACACAGAGTCCCTTCAAGCGAACCAGAAAGATACCATGGTCAATGATATCGAAAGCTGCTGAGAGATCCAAAAGGACCCAACAGAGTCACATTCCCTCTGTCACTTCCCTTTGGAGATCATCCATCTGGCCAAGGCAGTCTCCACCCCATAACCTGCCCCAAATCCAGTTTGAAATGGGTCTAGATCATCTGTTTCGTGCAAGACTTCCTGTAGTTGATAGGCCACCACCTTCTCAATCACCTTGGCTAACCATGGGAAATTGGAGACAGGCCTATAATTGCCTAACTGAGGGATCAAGTGTAAGGTTCTTAAAAAGAGGTCTAATAATTGCTTCCTTTAAACAAGGAGGCATCCTACTTCCCTCAGAGAAGCATTTATGATCACAACCAGTCCTTTTCCAACAATCTCCCCGCTTGATGACACAAACCATGTAGAACAAGAGTTAAGAAATCAGGTGGTAGGATGCTCAGTTCCAAGTAGCTTGTGCATGTTCTCAGGAGCCACAAACTGAAACTGATCCACTTTTCAACACTTCTGAATTGAAAGCTAACAATGAGGATTGATATTTCAGGATAAATGTTCATGTAGTGAGGCAGCCCTTCAATTATTAAAACAATCTTGCTTATTTATCACAGTGGCTCCATATGTGACGCATCCTCCCAGACCATCATACCTACAGAAAAGGGGGAATAATCATCATCATCATCATCATCATAAAAAGTAGAGATCCTTGTAACCTAGCTACCTAGCTTGTGCTCAGCCTGGAGCTCAAAACAATATCTAACAATGCAAACAAGTCTCCATTGTTCATCTTTGGCAGTAGTAAAGCAGGTTAAATCACAGAACAGCTGCCAGTCTGTTTGAATATGCTTGACAGCTTGCACAGTTACACACAAAAGATGGCTACTGTAATGGCAGTACTCCATGTGTTACGGTCCGGTATCACATGTAACCTGATCGTGTTCTTGGTATTAGGGCTGATTTTAAGTTATCTGAGAATGGGCTTGAGGAGAGAGGATTCATTTGAACCTTCCCCCACCTTCCTTGGGCTGCAGTTCTAAGCATAGTGTCAGTAACTAAGAAGAAAGTCCCATAAAGCCAGTGGGACTTGCTTCTGAGTACATATGGGTCAAGACTGACTCCTTACAGGAATTGAGAATGAGCCCTACATAACTTACTGCTGAAAACCTTACCTGCTTTGGCTCAGTTAAAACGTAACGCTAAACCAGGGCTGCACTACTTTGGCCCTCCAGCTGTTGTTGGACTCCAACTCCCTTCATCCCCAGCGACAGTGGCCAATGGTCAGGGAAATGGGAGTTGCAGTCCTGAAGTTGTGCAGCCCCATGCTAAACCACAGTTTAGTGCTGTGTTTAGTGATGAGACTAAGGGAGTTGTGGTTCTCCTTGCCCTCTTCTCACATGCGAGAGAACAACAACAACAAATATTTATATACCGCTTTTCAACACATGTTTCCAAAGTGGTTTACATAGAGAAACAACAAATGAATAAATAAGATGGAAGGCAAGTAAAAGCTTTTATTTTTCAGTTTAAGAACAAACTGGCTGCACATTACATAGGAATTTAGGGGAGTGCAGTTTGTTCTCAAAGTAAAAGCAAAGATGTTCACTCTTTTTCTCATGCAGGAGGATGGCACGGGGACATGTGAGCTTGCAGTTTTTTCAGGCTTCTTCACGTAATGTTTAAACTATGGTTTAGCATTAGTATTAAGCAGGCCTTATGTAGCAGCCACTCTTCACAAAACTAGCTTTTTTTCTTAGTCTCTCAGCTCTAGTATCACTATTTCATTCTAGCACTTCAATAAACAAACAAATGAATCCTACTAAAACATTTTTTAAGAACCCTCTTTTGTGGTAACATTTATAGTTCACATACAAATGCAATGTGTTGTGTTTTTTCCAGATAACCTTTGAAAACATTTGGTGTGGGTGTTCCCAGTTCCTCCACCTCACCCCGATCTTCTGCCTCTTTCAGGTAATGTCTTTCAGGTAATCTTTATTATTTATTTAGTACATTTGTATGCTGCCCTATACAAAAAGATTCCTGGGTGGTGCATAATATAAAAACCATTAAAACATTAACATAATTAAAACAACTTAAAATATAATAAAAAATTCTAAAAACAGAAGCTTCATGCAGCAAGGGCAAATTCTAGTTAAACCACCTGATTTTGTTTGTAAGGAATATGTTCTGTTCACTCATTCAAGTTTTTGTGTGAGGAAGTGTCATTGACAAAGATCTTTGACAGGAAATTTGGACCCATGGCAGAAGACATACCTGACATACCTGTGTTTTAAATGTAATTTATGTATGTTAGAGGTTGTTGATTTTTACCCACAATAGGTAAAACGGCAGAGCACTAAGGAATGAGCACACACTCCAGTTAAAAAGTAGGTAGCAGAGGATGGTTTGGATATTGCAGCTATTTAGAGAAAACACAGGGAGATCCTTGTATGACTAAATATTTATTGGTTAAATACACATAGATAGGAAAGACCTATCTCTAATCTAAAGGACTACATAATGGATAGGTTTGGGGGGAGAGAGAGAGAGGTGTTTCCATCTCCTCTCTAGGAGGAAAGGAAGGATTGTGACTCAGCACAGGAAGTGCTTCAGAGTCAGTTCAGGGGTCATAGAGTAGGGACAGATAGGGAGACCCTGACTCACTGTCTCTACTCCCAATGCCCCTAGTGGACATTAGGACAGTTGGTGCAAAAGGTCAATGATGATGATGAATTCTATTTCTATACTGCCCTTCCAAAACTGGCTCAGGGTGGTTTACACAGAGAAATAATAAATACTTAATAAATAATAAATAAATAAGAATAAGAATAAATAAGAAATAATAAATAGATGCACTGGAAGTTCATCTCCAACAATGTAATCAGCAATCTTCTATTTCTCCATGTCTAGTTTCTATTTGGTAACCTACCTATCAAGTCATGGACACAGAACAGATTATGGAGGGGCAGCCACAGGTAATGAGAAGGGGAAAAAATTAAAAGAGAAATTAGTTCTCTTGGTTTTAAAAGAGAAATTATTCATTATTTTTTGTCTTATAATTGTGTGGTGTGTTATAGGTTCCGGAAAATCCTCATGCAGAATATGGTCTTACAGAAAATGTAGAGGTAACTATGACTTTCTTTAGTTTCAATTACTCAGTTGAAATAAGCCTTGTTTTGGCATTCTGCTAATGACTGTTATCTGCCTAAGCTGTTGGATCATGAAACTAAATGAAGTTAGTAAGGAGGGTTGTTAGTTGATCATGAATTATGGTAGTTTGACTTCTCTGTGTAAATTAGTCTCTTAATTTTTTCTATGAAAAAATATTTTTTTAAGTACTAAAAAGGTTTATATGGTGGAGGGGCGGAAAAGGGGCCTACTCTGTTGGGATCTGGCCTTATGAAGATTGTTGTACAGTGACTTTGCCCACAAGGAATCAATATGAGTATATAAACGTTACTGTAATGAATATTTTGGGTGACGTACTTTTTGGATATAAAGTAACTGAGCTCATTACGCAGGTAACTTAAAAGTGTATCTTGAAATATTTGCTATACATCTGTAAAATTAGGCCAAGAAATGGCAGTGTGAGGGACTGCTCTTTCTGAGGCTACAGTCAGTTATAAAACAGTTCAAGAGAGCATATACACTTCATATTTATCCAGTAAATATTACTTGAAATTATCTTGCGGTTCTGCATGACTTTTGGAATAAAACATACTGATTTCACTCAGTGGACTAAAAGTAAAATGCACAAATACTTGGTAACTTTTTGGACACTTTAATTCAGAAATGTGCACATTTTTACCTAAAACATTGCATTCCTATTTTCATACAATATGTATTTAAATTTTTCAGCGGATAGTAGAAAATGAGAAGGCTAGTGCAGAAAAAACATCAAAGCAGAAGGTGGATCTTCAGTCATTACCTACACGTGCCTATCTGGATCAAACAGTTGTGCCTATCTTACTACAAGGACTTGCAGTGCTTGCAAAAGAGAGGTAAAGTCTTACCTATCTTTCATAATTTCATTCTATGATCAACATGACTTCTGCACACAGACATTGTGAGAATAAGATCTATAAAAACTGCCAATGAGGAGTCAAATCTGTGTCTGGACTGTACCACTTCAAACCTTCTCCACCATACGAACATATTTGTATTCGCCACCTTACAAACATATTGAAAATTAGTATATCAAGGAGAATATGCTTCTGCCTGACATACTCATTTTCTGTGGATAGGAAATTGTTCTGGATAGCAGATAAATTATTTGTGCAAGCCTGCAGTTGCAGTTAAAGTGGAGGTGATATGCAGTGGTCCCTCTGTGTGGAATGAGTTTTGTTCTGGGCAGCAGTATCAAAGTAAGTACTGTGTGTGCACATGCATTCAGAGTGGGGCCTTCCTAATTCAACCTGAGTGGGATCTAAAATTAACTGAGCGGACATCAGAAAACTTGTGAGCGCACACACATGCACATGCCTTAGAGGAACAGTGGTGATATGGGCCGGATATAGCTTGCAACTTTATGTGCTGTTTGTGAAACTGTGTGTATTGAAACTTGAAGATCTTGAAATATTTTCCAAGCACCTAATTCTGTATCATTTTGCCTCCAAACTGAAAGCAAATAGGCTGGCTGTATTGGTCAGCCTTAATGTGATGGGTACTATAGATAGCATAGCATAGATGATAGTTCGCTATAATTCTAGAGTTAGCAAAGCTAGAATTGGGGAAAAGTTAAAATGAGCAGTTCATAACTGGGGTGGAGATCGAGACTGACCTATGGCAAGAAAAAATGCAGTGTGATTTGACATTGTCATTAGGAAAAACATTTCACAGTGGACATTTCATTCTCCTTACCATTCCTTTGTGCTGAAGAGAGCTTCTAGTTTACATATTGAATATCTGGATCCAAATCAGGGCAGCGGGGGGCATCTGAAGCACTGAATTGAATAGTGCATGCTCCAGATACAAAGTCAGGTAGTTGTCTATTTGTACAGGCTTACCTTAACAGATTAAAATAGAATACCTGGTGATCTCTAACAACGCTTGAGTACTTCTTTCATATTTTATAACTAGTACATACTTAAGGTTCAAGTCCTGAAATTATTTCAGTCAAATTTTCAAAATTTAGACACATAGAAGTTGAAAGATCTCTTCAGTTGATAGCTATGTAAGAAATTATTTTTCACCTTTTTTTATTTTCAGACCACCAAATCCTATTGAATTCCTAGCAGCATATCTGTTAAAAAATAAGGCACAGTTTGAGGACCGAAATTAATTCCGTCTGAAGAGGATCATTTGACTATCAGCATATATGCTAAATAATCATGAATCATTGTTTGATGTATAAATCCTACAAAACCAAAAATCTACTTTACACACCAACTCTTTAGTATTTTCTTGAATTATTTAATAAAGTACCTTACATTTTATTTGTTCACTTGTTTTAAACTAACTTTTAAGCAAAAAAGGCCTTCAGAATAAAGTCTTAAAGCATCACAGTTTGATGAACAGTTTAATTCTAATATGATACTTCTCCTTAGTGTATTAAACCTGTGGCAGTAGTCACAAACTACTGAAAAGTCAAGAATATGTTTGCCTAATATGCTATCCAGTATGTTCTGTCTACATGAAGCAAGGCTCTTGTCTAGTGATGAAAACATACATGTTGCCTCACTGGTTACAGTTTTGTTTTAGGGGAAATAGCCCATGGAATAGAATTATCTACCAGAACACATTGTTTTAAAATCTGCAGCCTTATGTTGCAGGTAACTTACTACAGTTGTCACTGATATGTTATGGTCTACATTCCTGAGAATGTATTGGGATTAAAAAGAAACAAAAAACACTGTGCATTTGAAAATGTTGCTACTTTGTGTCTATGGCAATGCCCCACAAAACTCATTAAACTAATGTACTTGGATTTTGCAATTTCATTTTATTGACCTGAATGAGATTAAGATGGTTTCAATAAAAGCTCTTCAGTTAACTGAGAAGTGCACAAGCATTGCTGGTTTATATGGATTGATCATACCCCTCTCTTCTCAAGCCCTAATAACTCCTCAGGAGTCGTCATAACTCGGTAGTAAAGCACATGTTTTGTGTGCAGGTAGATTCAAGATTCAATGACTGGTATCTTCACTTCTAAAATAATTTCAGGTAGTTGGTTCAGAAAAGACTTTTACAGGTGGTCGTGAAGACAACAGTGGATCAGTTTAAGGCAGCTTCATGAGTTGGAAGTGAGATCAATATTATAATAAATCTAAGGTTGCAATTGTGTATACCTAGTTATGGAAGCAAGTTTACTTGAACTTGGCGAATTTACTTCTGTGCAAACATGCATTTAGCTGATCTTAAATCTGAAACCATAGTTTGTTTCTTACACAAAGTTTCTTTACACACACAAAAATACATGTTTCAAAATTTGTATAAGCATAAGAACATTGAGCAGATATATTCTTAGTTGTTGCTGACTATATAGAGTAATTCATTATTTGAGGATTTTTGTCGATGTTTTCCCTAGGACCAAAGCATGAAAACCAAAATGCAGAGGCCCTATTAATCGCCCAGCTGCTGCAATCCCCATTTTATCATCACACCACATTGTGGTTAGGTACAAACAATAACTTGAATCACTGTGATCTAGTCTGGTCTGCTTTAAGCTCAGTAAAACAGGAATAATTATCAGTAAAACACGAATAAGCCAGCATAGCGTAGTGGTTAGAATGTTGGACTAGGACCGGGAAGACCTGAGTTCGAATCCCCATTCAACCATGAAACTCACTGGGTGTCTCTGGGCCAATCATGTATCTCTCAGCCTAACCTACCTCACAGGGTTGTTGTAAGAATAAAGATAACCATGTATACCACTCAGCTCCTCGGAGGGAAAGGTGAGATATAAATAAATACATTTCACAGGTTTATTGTGAGGAATAAAGACTGCACCAAAGCGATATGTGAATCTGTTACATATGAAACTCGGCACAAGTACTGTTGAAGTAAAATAGACCCTGTGCTTGCAAGGCATTTAGGCAAGGGGCAGTAATCCATGCAAACTGGCATACATTGCCTAGACTGCAATAGGAATAAGCTGTTCTAAGGATTTTAGGAGGTTTGTGCCCTGATACTAACTAGCAGCAATTTAATTTCCTAGTTCAATAAGTACTACATTACTCTGATATAACTGAAATGACTTCATCAAAATGCATTGTTAAATGTGACATTTGGGGCCAGCTTAGTCAAGTGGTTCCTTTGCAACTTTGCAATTAAATGTGATATTTTGTAATGGGCGGGGGGGGGGGGGACCGGGGACCTAAGAATGACCACTGACAAAAGTATTCAGTTGATGATGTATTACATTTGAGTAAATTTGCCTATTTTAAGTGCTTTTTAGAGATCAAAAGGCATACGAGACAATTTATTTAACAAGCAGAAACCACCCTTAATTTTCAGAAGGAAAAGCCATTCTGAATTTTCTCTCTCTGTTCCTAGTTACAGTAACACACTGGAACAAAAATAGCTTCAGCAAGTGTTCCCTTCATTTTGAACTCAACTGATTAATCAGCTAATAGGTTTATTCAGAAGTCCCATTGTATTGAATGTGACTTCCTTTTAGGAAAGTATTCATAGGAGTGCTGCCTACAGGGCTGTACAACTTTGGCCCTCCTGCAGATTTTGAACTACAGTTCTCATCATCCCTGACCATTGGCCATTGGTTGGGGATAATGGGAGTTGTAATCCAATAGCAGCTGTAGGGCCAGAATTGTTCAGCTCTAAAACATGTGTTGTTTATTGTACTGAATGAAGCTTGCAACCCTGAAAAAGAGCCTTTTGAAGGGTATTCTTCATGCTACTCTTGTTCTGAACATGGCATTAGTTACTTTATTCAGTTATGCAGGTTTTCTATTACATAATATTGAAAAGGATAGTAGACGCTGAACTTTTATAGCATCTGTTGTCATTTTGTTTTATAGGCTGTGCAGCCACCATCTTTTCAGATGACTAAATGGTATAATCACAGCTCTCGGAACTTTGCAATGATTTGTTTTTATTATCCAAGAGATGTTCCCAGTAGACCCTATTGCTTAACAGCTGATCAGGGTGACTGGCCTATATTCTTATGAAGAGGAAAACGTACAGTATACCAATTAATTCTGCAGCTTCCATGATTCCCTTCTATGCAGACTTTTCTGGCGCACAAAGAGTCCTGTTTCTTTGTCTTATTCCTGTAGCAGGCAAAACGTTTTCTGATGCTAGTAATGTTCAGCTTTCATATGTGATTTTGTCACTGTTAGACCCCTGGGTTGAACAGGCAAAGGAATGGCCAGGAGAAGGAACCCTCATTTTTCACACATGATGTAGAAATAATGTGTTACATATGTTTCCTTTATCACTCATTTCAAGTGAATAGTCTTACTTTCATTTTCTATGCTGCATTAAGAACCTTAACAGATTAGCCATGCTAGATTCACAAGTATTCCTTTTGGGGAAACACCCTCTTTTCTGAATTATGCCAGAATTCAAAGAGAAGTGACTATGATTGCATTTTCTGGAGTTATACCAAGATCCACCCCTGAAACACAAGAAATGATTATGCCCTTCAACTAGCATCTTCATTCATTCATTCATTCATTCATTCATTCATTTAGTCTCTGGGCAGTTAACAATGACATAAAAACAAAAAATATATAAAAGATTAAAACAGTTTAACAATTTTAAAATAGCATAAAATTAAAACCTACAAATTTAAAAAGCTGAAAAGGCTTGGGTGAAGAGATGGGTCTTCAGATGTTTTTTGAAAATAGTCAGAGATGGGGAGGATCGTATCTAAGCAGGGAGCGCATTCCACAATCTCGGGGCAGCAATTGAGAAGGCCCATCTCTGTGTGGCCACCAGACGAGTTGGTGGCAACTGGAGACGGACCTCCTCAAGTGACCTCAGTGGGCAGTGGGGCACATAACGAAGAAGACGTTCTCTTAAATACCCAGGGCCTAAGCCATTTAGGGCTTTATAAGTTATAACTAGCACTTTGTATTCTGCCTGGAACCCTATTGGCAGCCAGTGTAGCTCCATCAACAAAGGATGTAATGTGGTCTCTCCGAGATGACCCGGAGACCAACCTGGCCACCGCATTCTGAACCAACTGAAGTTTCCGGACTACGTACAAAGGCAGCCCCACGTAGAGCGCATTACAGAAGTCCAGTCTGGAGGTTACCAGTAGATGTACCACTGTTTTGAGGTAATTGATCTCAAGAAACAGACGCAGCTGACATATCAGCCGAAGAACCTCAACAGATTAGCCGTATTAAAGAAGAGCAGCTCTAGAACATGAACATGCTTTTCATATACAGGAGAACCTTGTTATATGCAGATTCTATTTCTGCAGTTTTGTGTATTCACGGGTGTCTAATTGACACCCGGTTTCATTATCCACGGATACAAAAGGGTTAAAATCTAAGTATCCCCAATTCCTAGAGGGCCAGAAGTGACCATGGAGGTCATTTCCAGCCACCGTTTTGTCAATGGGAGCCATTTTGTGTCATTTCAGGAAAGAAAAATATATATTTTAAAATCTGTGATTTGGGGGGCATTACTGGACACTAGGAGGCCCACAGAGCATAGTAGGGCACTTTATTTGGCCCAATTTTTTTTGGCTTTTTAGTGTATTTTTTCAATCTGGGAACACTAATCCCTGTGTTGCCATAGACTCAATAACTCATTATCCACTGTTTTGTTATCCATAGCAATATGCAGGAATGGAACCCCTGTGTATAATGAGGTCCACCTGTACTCTTATTCTGTGGGCATCCTCTCTAATAAAACGCTTGGTGTCCGTTCGTGGACGGACACCAAGCGTGTGTCCGTGCCTCCCTTGGCCGTTCTGGGCATGCGCGGAGCGCATGCGCAAGACGGCCGAGGCAGAACGGAGACAGACAAAAGGCGGCCATGTTTTTGACTTTGTCCGGCCGCAGGGAGGGCAGATGCGGCTTTGGCAGCTGCTTGAAGACAGAGGCGGCGGCGGAATCCAAACACCCGTGGGCGGCATTTCCAACACGAGCAGCGGAGCAGCCAAGCGGCCACCACGAAGCTGGAGACGAGATGGCAGGGGGAAGTGGCCGCCTCGGCAAGAGCAGACGGAGACCGGGCCGGGGATACGGAGGCCGGGACCGGGGGCCGAGCAGAGACCACCGAAAGCAATTTAAAAAAACAAACCCCGCCGCCGTTGCTGCCGAACTCCCACCCTCCCTCCCAACTTCCAAAACCACCTTACCCCGGCCCGTGTCAGTTGGCCGAAAACAGTCCATAACTGAAGAGGGAGAGAGGAGCCTGCAAACAGAGCTCCTCTCTGAGCAAAGGCTCTGCCCGAACTGACACTATGGACGCGAAGGACCCAATAGGCGTCCTTCGCGCCCAAAGCGCCAGTTCAGGAAGTGGCTTTGCAGAGACAGGAGCTCTGCTTGCGAGCTCCTCTCTCCTTCTTCAATTATGGACTGTTTTCGGCCAACTGACACGGGCCGGGGTAAGGTGGTTTTGGAAGTTGGGAGGGAGGGTGGGAGTTCGGCAGCAACGGCGGCGGAAGCTTTTTCTTTTAAAAATTTCAACGGCCTCCACTCGGCCCCCAGTCCCGGCCTCACACAAACACACACACACACACAGAAAACATAAAGGGGTGGGGAGGCTAGCGCCCGTTATTATAATGGGCTTAAAAATACTAGTATACTATAATGCAGTATCTATCTATCCTTGTTAAGACTCACTGTTATTAGACTTCAAAATCTGCTTCACAAACTATTATCATGGCCTACACTCCATATCCAGTGTTGAAAGAGCAGGAACAGATGGATATGAGTCATGGCAAAATATTTCATCCCTTATTATTGTTAAGATGATTGTGAAAACATATCAGTCACTTTCTTTAATGCCTATACCATTATTTCTTCATCTTCTGTCTCTCTGCTCATATGCAGAGTGCTTTCCTCTTGTCCTTGTGTCATCTAAACCAGTTCATGTGCTTCTGGAATTGAGGGCCTTGGTCTCCCACTCACCAGAGCTCAATTCTGGTTTCCATTTTCAGTGCTAGACCTCAACCCTAATGCATTTAAAATAAGAATACGCAAAAGTGTCCTAGGAAGATACAGAATTAATTTCTTTCATTGGTGTAAAAACACACATGCGCACATCCCAGGTATTAGGATGATGGGGTTCCAGGTGTTTCTAGATGCATTTGAGCTTCCACAAGTCTTCTTCAAGAAAATAAACACCAAGTACAAGGATATAGCTTCCACCCGTCTCAAACTCCAGCACCTCCTAGTTTACTAATGGGTTTGCATTTTGCTTTGGGACCTCTATAGGACGTGAAAAGTTTGTTGATATTCTCCAAATCAAAGAGATGAGGATTCTGCTTGAGCTCTACAAGCATTTGACAGCAGAGTTTGCAAATAATTCCAGGAGTTTTGTACATTTAAGGCCAAGCTTCTTAACATCCATGTCAATCTTTAGTTCAGCTGCCATGTATCATCAGCATTCCAGTCATTCAGCTGTCATTTATGTCAACATTGCCTAGTATATGAGATCACCTGTTATCCAGGAAGAACAGATGGAAGGGAGAAAAATCTGAAGTTGTAGTTTGCAAATAGACTTGGTATTACAAGCCCATTGGTAAGACAGTTTTTTCTGGAAGAAATTGAAACAGGAAAACAAATTCCTGATTGTCATGAGTTCTGTTAACACATTATGATCTATACACATGTAGAATGATCTACACCTCAGGTTCCACAAACAGTTTGCACAATCTATACCCTATATTTGAGGAGTCACTGGATTGATCTCTAATATGTATGCAGGTACAGTCATTCACACAAAAACATATTTTGTGTGCAGATATTTGAACACACGTACAATGTATGTGTGAATAGCCCTATGGAAATGGAAATATTACATGATACTTTTTCTGGCACTATATTATGTATCCAAAATGCAAGGCCAAAGTAGATGTGATGTTACACACTTCATTGTCTAATTTGTTTGGAGGGATGGTACTTCAAAATGGATGGTAATATGGAGCTGGGTGTTACCAGTATGCTGATGACACCCAGATCTACTTCTCCATGTCAACTTCTTCAGGAGCTGGCATATCCTCCCTAAATGCCTGTCTGGAAGCAGTAACGGGCTGGATGAGGGAGAATAAACTGAAGCTGAATCCAGATAAGACGGAGGTACTTATTGTGCGGGGTCAGAACTCCAGAGACAATTTTGATCTGCCTGTTCTAGATGGGGTCACACTTCCCCAAAAGGAACAGGTTCGCAGTCTGGGAGTACTTCTGGATTCACACCTCTCCTTGGTTTCTCAGGTTGAGGCAGTGGCCAGGGGTGCTTTCTATCAGCTCCAGCTGATACGCCAGCTGCGCCCATTTCTTGAGATCAATGACCTCAAAACTGTGGTACATCTGCTGGTAACCTCCAGACTTGACTTTTGTAATGCGCTCTATGTGGGGCTGCTTTTGTACGTAGTCCGGAAACTTCAGTTGGTTCAGAACGTGGCAGCCAGGTTGGTCTCTGGGTCATCTCGGAGAGACCATGTTACTCCTTTACTGATGGAGTTACACTGGCTGCCAGTAGGTTTCCGGACAAAATACAAAGTACTAGTTATAACTTACAAAGCCCTAAATCGCTTAGGCCCTGGGTACCTAAGAGAGTGTCTTCTTTGTTATGAGCCCCACCGCCCATTGAGGTCATCTAAGGAGGTCCGTCTCCAGTTAACCACCACTCGTTTGGTGGCTACACAGAGATGGGCCTTGGTCGCTGTCTCGAGATTGTGGAATGTGCTCCCTGCTGAGATATGATCCTCCCCATATCTGGCAATTTTCAAAAAACACCTGAAAACCCTACTTTTCACCCAAGCTTTCTCAGCTTCCTAAATTGTGGGGGGTTTTAATTTCTTGTTTATTTTAAAATTCAAAACCTGATTTTGGGGTTTTTAATCACTGTAATTGTTTAATTGTTGTTTTAAAATGTTTTTAAATTGTTAATTGTTATATTGTTTTTTAATTTGTTTTAGCTCTTTACTGTTTTAGTGGTGTGTTTTAATTGTAAACCGCCCTGAGCCATTTTGGAAGGGCGGTATACAAATCAAATCAAATCAAATCAATAAATAAAATATAGCCACCTTAAGTGGCGCAGCGGGGAAAATGCTTGACTAACAAGCAGAAGGTTGCCAGTTCAAATCCGCACTGGTACTATATCGGGCAGCAGAAATACAGGAAGATGCTGAAAGGTATCATCTCATACTTCATGGGAGGAGGCAATGGTAAACCCCTCCTGTATTCTACAAAAGAAAACCACAGGGCTCTGTGGGCTCCAGGAGTTGAAATCTACTCAACAGCACACTTTACCTTTACTTCAAAATAGGAGCTGATTCTGATCATGGCATGGAATTAAGGGTTAACTCTTTTCCTCTGTACCATTTTCCTGCCAAAATCACACCCTCCCCTTAGCTGTAGTGAGCCTCGCAAAGTACCATTGCTATGCTTTGTACATTTTCTAAGATTTTGTGTTTTCCCTTTTCCATCTGAAAACAGATGTAGGGGTCAAGCTAGGTTCATTCCTGAAACTGTAGCCTCGAAGGTCTGCAAAACAGCTTACAGTTTAAAAAAAAGAAGACAATAAAATAATAACAACCCCAGATCAATTTAAAAATAGCTGCAAACAAAATTTACTACACAGCAAATTAAATAACCTTGCAGAATTTTTTTTTAAGGGATCCTCAAATTCCATATTAAAACAGCCAGAAAGGAGTCATGTCATTTACACAGGTCTGGCATTAGGGGCTGGTATTGTTCAACAGCTGCCAAGGGCCCATTGCCAACCACAAGACCACCTCTGTGCCCTCTGTGCTTTTAGCTGGTAGGTTTTTTAGTGTTTGGCTTTTTACTGATAACTTTTAATTTCATTTTTAAAACTTGTTATTTTAATGGTGGCTTTAGCCTGGTCTTTTAACTTTTTTTTAAATTTTATTTTATTTATCATATTTTTATACCACCCTATCCAAAAGGCTCTGAGCGGTACACAAGAACAAAACCAAGCCTGTGACTCGATCATTTAAAAACAATCAATACAAAACCAAATGAACAGTATAAAACCATTAAACAAAAACATGTAAAAACAATTTTAAGATTAATTTTAACATTAATTTTTATCCTATATTGTATCTATTTTATTAATGTTGTAAGCTGTACCAAGCAGTAGTGCACTGAAGGGGCAGGGCATAAATATGTTAAATACATAAATAAACCTATGCAGTGGTGGTAGAGCAATTCTCTTGGCCATTGTTGTCTCCTCTTTCACATCCCATCCACCAAACTAAGCCTTATTACAACCTCAGGCAAGGGAGTCCTGGTAGGAGAGGGTCAACAGAGGAAAGTTTGTCAAAGATCTCTTGAAACCTGTAGTTTCTCCAGCTCTATCCCAGTCCCTGGCCTATGGAGAGCTTATGCATGCACATGGTTACTGCTCTCCACATTATCAAATTTTCCATGAGCATTGAGGATAACATGAATGCACAGTCATTGTCCCACAACAATCAGGGTTTTGTAGGGTGCCAGGAGTTGAAACACCACTTGCTATTTTTCTGCAAGTCTGGATGTACTTGATTCCCTCTCTCACCCAGTTTCCACTCACCAACACACTCTCCTAAGGGTTACAAACAGGCAATATCAGTGGAATAAAGAGGCATAAATGTTACACTAAACATACAGAAGAATTTGGATTTCTTATAAATCTGAGGGATGCATTACTGCAGAATTTGATATACACAAAGAGTTATAATATTTGTTGTCAGTAAACGAATGCTAGAAACATCTGAAAATGTTTCAGTTTCTTAAAGAGTTTTGACAGCCTTTGGCTGGTATAAGGGAAAATTGCTGTTTATAACACTGTGCCTTTGTATCTCACCCTGTTTCCATCCCACAGACCCAATTACCTCTTTTAATTAAATACCTGTGTGTGTGTGTGTGTGTGTGTGTGTGTGAGAGAGAGAGAGAGAGAGAGAGAGAATATTTTCATATTTGAATCCTGCACACTTGAATGTGTGTGTGCACATGCTCATACATACCATATATTTTCATGGTAAATAATTAATTTGCAAGTTATGTGAAAAAACAGACGCCTTATCAAAAACAGCATGTTCCAGTGGAACTATAGAGCAAACCAAAAGTCAGAGCAAGCTATTTAGTACATATAAATCACAGGTTGAAGCTAGGAACCTAAAAGCCAGTTTTTCTGAAAATGTTTGCTAAATAGCCCAATGTTGAATATGTGCTCAAATAATCCACCTTCCATTACTATCTTGGATTATCTTAAACATTTCAGTAAAATCAGTGCAAGATAAATAACTGTTGACCATCCTGAGGCCACCGCTTCCAAAGAGTCAAAGGTAGGGCAGTGACAAGGATCAAATTATGGGAGGAAAGCTAGGGGAAGCCATTAATGAAATCCTCAAGGTCCCACCCCCTAGCTCTCCCCAATTTTAGTCTAACTATGGGCCCCCTTGGAGTTTTTTAAAAACAGTAGCTAAGGAGGACATCACAAAAGGTAAGGGGTCAAGGCCTCCTTCCCCCACCTGTAAGATGAGTGCTAACCTAAGATGACAAGAAACATCCAGTCATCCAAAACCCATCTACATCCACCCAGTATACCTGCAAAACATTAAGCCATACCTAGGTAGCTCTGAGCAACATGAGATGTGTATGTGTTCTTAATTGAATAATTGGATTCGGACAGATCACTGCTCTTCTTTAGCCTTGATGACTGAAAAAGATTCCTCAGAGTCCAAACTAGACATAGCATTTGAAACTGGCAGCAATTTCTAAAGCACCATCACACACCCTTCTTCCTCCTGAGCCATAGCTACATCTGAATCTGGTTATGGTAACATGAAGGGGCAAAGATGTAATAAAGAAAATGTGAAAATGAAAGATTAAAAGAAAAATGTGCAAGAACATGTGCAACACCATATACTTCCAACAACCAGCTTTAATGCTAAATTAGAATTCTATCAATGTATGTTAAGGTTTTATTAAATTAATTCCATCTACAGTATGGAACTACATACACAAGGTGTTAAAACAAACGCGGGACACTGTGCAATATGTCTGCCATTGATCCTATATATGGCTGTAACACAATAGTAGGCTCTCTTATGACACCCCTGCGCACCCCTGGTGCCAACAGTAACTTCTCCCCTGGGGCAGCTAGCATGTGTGGGCACCCAATCTGGATCGGAACCATGGCAGAGGCAACAGGGAAAGTCCCCTTCTCCCATTATGGACTGCCCCACCCTGCACCTGCTATTTAATTGTTTAAATGCCGCAGTTAACATCACCTCTAGTCTTCTTGGGTGGCTGTAGTGCATTCAAGCAGCTCTTCAGTTTTGATATTTTGGCTGATTTTGGAACTGAGTGAAATAGTTTACAATTTTGCTTGACAACCTTTAAGGCTGTTGAAATAAAATCCTGATATTGTCCCCATTGTCTATTGAATAAAAGTGAATCTCAAATGCATTAATTATTTGGTTCTGTTGAAAGCGTAACCAGTTCAGTGGCTGTTATTCCCAGTCATCGGTTTTTATGTCATGGGCTGACTGGGGATTTGAGACACAGCCATGACTACCAGCACTAGGAATCGATTATTATAATCTTAAAGCAATCAGGAATACATTTTTGGTAGGTAGTTTTTATTGGGGGGAAACTGATTAAATCTTTCTCTGTTTTCTATGTTATAATATGATAAAATAATCCTAAATGAAACCAGCAAAGTGATACTGGAGGCATGGTTACACAGAAGGGCATTAATTGTGCTAATTCGGCACATTTAATGCTCACTGTTCACACATGCATTGGGCATCAATTAACTATATGCAATACAACAGTGCATTTTAATTAATTAATTAATTAATTAATTAATTAACATTTATATCCCGCTCTTCCTCCAAGGAGCCCAGAGCAGTGTACTACATACTTAAGTTTCTCCTCACAACAACCCTGTGAAGTAGGTTAGGCTGAGAAAGAAGTGACTGGCCCAGAGTCACCCAGCAAGTATTTGGCGGAATGGGGATTTGAACTTGGGTCTCCCCAGTTCTAGTCCAGCACTCTAACCACTACACCACGCTGGCTCTCCTATACCACGCTGGCTCTTTGCAGCCTAAACCTTTGCATGTTTACTCAGAAGTAAGTCCTATTGAGCTCCATGGGACTTACTCCCATGAAAGAATGCATAATATTGCTACCTTAATCTGAACAATCCACAGTATTTTTTGTAATGATATGTATGTCTGTTGCTTACTCTACACAGAGGCTTAGGATAAGCCACAAAGGATTCTGTGTCTGAACAGGTATTTCCAGTATTTCCTGACTGGTGTTAACCTATAGTTTATTTGCACTGTGTGTAAGCATGCTTGGAAGATTTCTCATTTTAAAGGGATATGTAATCCTCAGTCAAACATTTTATTGCAGTCAGCGACCAGACCAAAAGTGGTCTCACACACATATGTATGTGTCCACATATCCATTATATGTAATTTGGTATTATGCACAATGTATTTCCTGCAATATTTATTTATTTATTTATTTATTTATTTATTACATTTGTGCACCGCCCCAAACTTTCATCTCTGGGCGGTTAACAATCGGTTAACAATACTGAGGATAAAATGGTCTCCACCTTGAAATCCATCCAGCCTTTCTACTGCCTGTGAATTATCACTCTACTGTAGGAGTGCACAACTCAAATGCCATTGGGGCTAGAACCAACCATGATTTGGTGTGAGGGGGCCAAAGTCAATTTTCAGCACATTACTAAATTAGATATAATTATTAATTAAAAGTACTAATGAAAGCAATTATTACTTACCTGTGGATCTTTCCCCCCATCAAGAGGTATTCAATTTTAACCAAGGACAGAGGCCAGAAAATAGGCCCTATTTCTGCTCAGTCAGTGGGGCACCTGGAGTGCAAGCCAGCAGCAAACAAAGTGAGTCCTCTCCTCTCCCTAAATAGCTGTTGCTTTCAGGCTGCAATCCCAGGCATGCTTATTGGATACTCCAGGGCATGTATTTCCAAGTAAACATGCATAGAATGGCATTGTAAGGCCGTTTCCGAAGAGGACGATACCGCCCCCCTCCCCAACATACACACACACCCTTGGAGATAAGAGAACTGAGCAAAAGAGTGACCCTCTCCCTTTCTGGCGTGTGGTCTGCCTCTGCCTGCCTGTTGCTGCCACTGTTCCAGCCCACTCCCACCATTGCTCCAGGCCAGCAGCAACTGGTTCCCTTGTCATAGTGGTCCCATCATCACCACATGCATCTCAGGGGTGGTGGCTGGACAGATGAGTAAGCAGAGCCCACATCCCGCCCTGCCCCCCCCCCCCCAGTAAGAGTGCCACCAGAGGAGGCTGCACATTTGCACCCATGGGCAGGCTCTCTTTAGGGCTTTGCAGCACTAGGCTCCATCCTAACCCAGGCTGTAGGACGCTCCTCCATCTTTTCCTAGAAATGGGTCTCTTGCAACCAACTCAAGCAGGAGGGGTCATGGTGGTGGGCAGATACCCATTTGGTGTGCAAAAAGGGTCCTGGGGCGTGCCTTGGAAAGCAGCAAGTTTGAGAGGGCCTGCTCCCAGGGAAGTGGCATTCTGTCTTGTAACCTCCACTCTGTTGCTGCTGAGGCCCTTGCTGCCTCCCCAGCAATGCACTTTTTCTCTCTTCCATTCATGCATCCCACAGGAATCCTTTGTGGGTTGCCTGAATGGAGGAGATTAAGCCATATAAATGCACTGCTGGGAAGAAAGCAGTTGGCAACAAGTGACAGAACAGAGGGATGGGTGAGAGAGTCACTGCTACAGCCAAAGTAGCAGCCAGCAGCAGGAAGGCTGAGCATGGGGAGCTCAGTGAGGGGCCAGAGGGCTGGGATGAGGGGGTAAGGTGAGCGGGGCAGGAAGGGGTGAAAGATGAAGTCAGTGGGCTCCAGTCTAGGGGCTGGGTCAGCAAGGTGGGCAGGGGACATCTGGTCTCAAGCAGCCAACAACACTGAGCCACTGCTACTTGTCAGAGGGACAGAAGAACTCTTTATGGCCCTTGCTATTGCTGTAAGATATTCCTACCTGTAGGCCAACAAAAAGGTCCCTGCAGGCTGAGTCCGGCCTCCAGACATTATGTTATGCAGGTTTGTTCTACTGTGTGCTGGCAATTGTCCCTCTAGGGCTGCTACATAACCTAAATACATAAATGAATTCAAATGCATTGTGGTGCTCTGGTATCTGTTTGAACTTGTACAGGCTATGCTTTGATGCATGGGATATTCCTTAATAATGCACAGGCTAACAAACTAACTGCACTCCCTCCTCTCTGGCTTTTTGCTGTTGTTGCTCTGCTTTTCTTCTCGGCTGACTTCAATGGCTCTGCTTCTTTTTCTCTCCCTCCCCAGTCCAGTGATGTTCCTAATTTGTTTTCATCCCCAGTTCACTCTTATTAGCTATTTCAGAAGAAGAGGCCTTTAATGGCTCTTGGTGTCTCCATGGCAGCAGTCCAATAATATACCAAATGACAAATTAGGTGGGTGATGAGCGGAAGTGAGCTGAGTGGTTGCTTTTGTGTAGCCCACTCCATTATCTGCTTTCATCTTCTGGAAGTGGAACTAAGGATGTGGCAGAGGGGAAAATGTGTACATTTTACAGTCCTGAAACTGGATCACTGAACTCTTAAAATTAAGAAGCTTACAGGCTTGCAGAATTTTGAATTTGAGACTTACCAGTCCTTTGTCACACCATCACTCTAGAGCTCAGAACTCACAATGTTGTCAAAGAGTAAGCTGTGGCTTGGTTTGAAAATGCCCTCCTGCCTTTCCCCCCCCTTGTGATGTGATGTGTTTGTGCTCCAACCCTCTCTTGTATAAAGCTGTGCTTATGGCCAATTCATTCCAGGGTCAGCTCCATGCATGTTGCCATTTCAGGCAGCTACAGTGTAAGTGCTATGCCTTGTAATGCTGCAGAGTATTCTAGGCACGTCTGACCTGTCCACTAAGCAAACTAGGCAGTCTCCTAGGCCACCAAACAGGAAGTGGTACTGACAGCCTGGGTCACATACCACCTGGCGAGCCAAGATGGGCACTCTCACTCTCATGGGCATACACACCTTGGAGCGAGCGAGTGGGCACTCCTGATCTCTGTAACCCACCTGGCTGCCCACTTGCTCTCCTCACCTTCTCCACCCACTGCTCCTGCCGCTGCTGCTCCTGGGCAGCCATGTGCCACAGCACTTTATAATCAAGTTGTCTTGTTGCACAGTGGCATCATTATAACACGCCACATCAGGCCAGCTGCCCAGAAACAGCTGGCAGTGGCAGGAATGGTGGCTGAAGGCAGCACAGTGGAGGACAGCAAGTGGGTGGGCGGGCAGGCAGGTGACAGGGACTGCCCACCTGGACGATGGAGGCTGTCCACCCATCTACCCACCTGCTTGGTTGACAGAAGGCACCTGTCCACATGGGTGAAGGGGGCAGGGAGTGCCAAAGTCAGGCTTCACCTAGGGCACCAGCAATCCTTGGGCCAGCCATGATTCTAGGTTGCAACTCTTCAACTGTATACAGGTACTTCATTTGTGCCCCTAAATATTGTTACCTCAAGGAAACCTTGGATTACTTGTGCTTGTTGGCCAATTTGAGAATCTGCTATTGTGCATTGCTTATTCACAGATCCATAGTCAAAAGGCATGGTGATTGTTTGGGTCCCTAGAAAAGTGGCAGTTTCCTGGAACTTTTGGAGAGGGAAACCTGAAACTGAGGAAATGGTTACAGAACTTTCCATCTTCTCTCTTTCCCCACATATCCACTTGCCATTCTTTGAATATTGTTTGGCCTTCTGGCCATTTTGGCCTGCCTCAGTGTAACCCAACAGAGCATCAGTTACACAAGTCCCACTTTTACCAGCTATTAGTGGAGTAATGGGATAGTTCAGGCAATAAACAACCCTCTAGTTGCTCTATACTCTTCTTGTTGCAAATATTAAAAAAAATAGTTATGAAAACGGTTTAAGCCTGTTGAGGTCCTGAAGTTGCTTCTGTTTAAAGAATGTGAAGATGTCAGGTCCTTAATATGCTGTAAGATGTTTCTTTCAAGTATGCAAACACTTTGGTGGGGGGGAAGACCCACATTTTACAAGAATAACATTGTAACATTTTACAAGAATAACACTTCCTCATGTGTCACTTTGCAAATAGCATAAAACATAGTAATGTACAAATGTTTCAGCACCTCCTAGAAAGGCACACTATAAAGGCACCCAGTATTCAAAGTCCAGGACAAAACTAGGACATGTATTTGTCCTTCACTTGAATGAATATATCAAAAATAATAAAAGAAGAGGGAGGATGAGTAATTTGTAACATTTCGACATTAATCAGGAACTAAATTATCCGTGGGTTGGGATCTATCTTAATCAAGTCAGAAATGTGTATGTGCAAAACGTATATATACATACACAAATTCTGCTCAAGGTATGGGAGGCCAGATCATAATGATTGTATAGCTGATTAAAAGGACTCAATTCTCTTTGTTAATTCAATCAATGTGAAGTCACAGAATTCGAAGATCCCATGCCAAGTCAGAAACATGTCCAGATTAATATTTTTCTTATATTTGGTGGACTGGAAAAAATGCTCTATAAGAAAAAATGAGATCCCTTGCACAATGATTTCCAATGGCTCCTTACAGGTAATCAAACCGCTATCATGGAGGATGGGATGAGTCTCTACAAGAGATAGCAATTCATACTCCATGTTATATGGAAGGAGGGGGCAGTTTCAGTCCATGGCTTCTTTTTCTGAACAAAAAATCTGCTTTGCTAGGCTGGGACTTGAAGTCGATGGAGAGAGGCTACTACTTAACCCTTTCTCCTCTAGCTGTTTTTCAACTCAAACCCTTCACCACCTTCTTTTTAATGTGGCTACATGCCCTTGCAATTTGCTTTATGAAGTGGTGGTGACATGGGCATAACAAGGCTGGAGTGGGCCCAGAGACAAAATTTTAAAATGGGCCCCTCGCTGATACACACACACTTCACAATATATAGTCATGTGACTTGCCTCTGGGGGGGCCCTTGAGGCATGGGGGGCCCCAGGCAGCCGCCTCCCCTTGCCTAATAGTAGTTACGCCCCTGGGTGGTGATCATCAGAAAAATAGATCATTGAAGGCCAGGATTATTTAACACAAAAGGAAGACCAGAAATGCAACAGAAAAAAACACTGCTAGTCCAACATTTTTACACTGAACATTGCTGTCCTATCTTGGCTGCTGGCAGCCTGCATGAATGTGGAAAAGTTACACTTTGTGAGGGCTCACAATGGAATGGGGCATTACTGATTATCAGTGGGTGGGGCTGCTCCAGATTCTGTTGCCATCAGAAGTTCTTCTGGGGATGACGTAGTACAGGGCCTTCTTGGTGGTGGTGCCTAGGTCATGAAAGAGCTTCCTTTTTAATCCCAGAAGACTCCCTCCCTCACAGCCCTTCACAGAGAAGTAAACATTTTGCAGTGTCTGTTTAATGTGTCATGCTAACAAATTGTATCACATTTATGAATTTTTATATTGTTTTAAGTTGCATTTTATTTTTGTAATTGTACACCACTTTGTGCATTTCTAATTAAAAAGCAATATAGAAATGAATGAATGCTGGGTAATGAATTGGTGTTAAATTGCATAACCATATTAAGCTCCTGAGCAGAGACCTTGGCAGACATTGCTGCTCAATGCCTATCTATATAACCATTGAACATATTTCATGCATATATTAAATGGTACATATTAAAGAGAATCATGGGATGGCTCAGTTTCATCATCCATCCTACCCTGCGTGGGAGCTTCCCAGGATTCAGGGGGCCAGAACGCTCTTGGGTGTCAGCCTGCTAAGTCAGCTGGACCTCTGAACTGATCTAGCAGGAGGAAATTATTCTAATAATAATGACTTGTAAAGCATCTCAAGAGCTTTAGAAAGGCTGCATCCTTCCGGACAGCATTCCGACTGAAGGGGCACTAAGGCTGCTGCTGACTGAAGTCAAACTTTCTTTCTCTCGTTTCAACTCTTGCGCGCACTCCCTGAGGCCTCAACAACTCTAACACAGGCACCACTTAAGCCCATCCCGACGCTGCTGTTGGGAGCAGCCAGGCGCCTTCCCACGGCCCCACACCACGGCATGGGCCGCCCCACACCCCGCCCTGCACTCCCGCTGGAGGTTGTCCCGCCTTCGCCTTTCGCAAGCCAGCCTTCTCCTCTAATCTTCCCATCACCTCAGAGACACAACCCCGCCAATCAGCGGGGCCAGAAGCCATCGCCACGGCAACTCCACTTGACCAATCTTTAATGGTCCCGCCTATGGCTTCCCCTTTTCCAATAGCAAAAGCGCTCTTTAGAGCCTGTCCAATGCAAACTCGCGGTTGTGCCCGTCGAGGAAAGAGGGGAGATCATTACCCAATCGTCGAAGGGCTTTTGCTTCCCTTTGCCCAATGGGACGCCACTCTGGTGTAGTCCTTGTGCCACAGGAGCCGAGTTAGGCCAAACCCGGCGGCTGCCGCCTGTTCTTCGGGTTTTGCCCGGGCGGCGGTCGCTGCCTTGGCCTTTGTCTCTTTCAGGTTCGGCGCTCCTTTCCGTCGCCTCCGTAGCCCTTTCGCACCGGGCCCGGCGTGCTCTCTGGTAGTTCCAAGCCCCGCACCGTGTGCCGCTTTCCCTGCCTTGTAGCCGGCCCAGCGGTGTCTCTGGCAGCGCCGCCCCCCCCTCGCGGGGGCTCGGGCTCTGCCGGGGGAGGAGGGGGATTAACGCCGCCGCGGCCGGACTAGTCTCCCGCCCGCCTCCCGCCACTTCCCCCCCTCCCCCAACACCATAGGCGGCTCAGGTACCAAGATGTCCAACCGGGTGCTCTGCCGGGAGGCCAGCCACGCCGGCAGCTGGTACACGGCCTCAGGTACAGGCTGGGTCAAGCCTCCATGGGCGGCGGGTGTCTCCGGGGCCTGCTTGAGGGCTGGGGTCGGGGAGTGGCGGGCCCGGCGCGGCAAGGTGGAGGAGACGGGCTGAATGGCCCGGCAGACATGCGCGCGCGCGCCAGCAGCACCCCCTCTCGCGCTCTGCCTCTCTGGTACCCCTGCTGGGTCCGTGTTAGCAGCCCCGCGTCCTCCTTGCCGGTGCCTTTCGCAAGCCGGGGAGCGGAAGGTGGGGTGGGGGGTCCTTCGCTTGCTCCCCGGGTGGAAACTACGCGGCTCCGGGAAAAGAGGGGAGCGGGTGGAGGGTGCTCCTCCGTAACTAATGCGCCTTAAATGCCACCGGGGTAGCCGTGTTAGTCTAATGCAGCAGAACAAACACAAACAGTATCTGTTGGCACCTTGAAGACGAGCCGGTTTGTTGTGGCATAAGCGTTTGTGGGCCTCAGTTGGGTTCATCAGATGTAACAATCTGATGAAATGGGCTCCAGTCGGCCGGAGCTGATGTCACCGTAAACGAGTTGGCCTTTGAGGTGCTCCACGACTCTTCATTCGCGTTATGCGGTCGGGGTGGGGTGAGGAGGCGGACGTGTTGCAAGAGTGCCCGGCGCTGCTTTGAATGGAGCCGGGTGGCAGCAGTGCTCTCGAAGCCCCAGGCGGGTTGTGCAGGGAAGGCGGCTTTTTCTCCCCGCCTCTCGCGCAGGTCGGTGGGGCCCTTCACTGAATCGGCAGTTCCCGTCTGGTCTACTGAAACCCTTTTGCAGAAACGCCGGTTACTTTCGGCTTGTACCTTTTTGAGGAAAGGGACTTCTCTCCCTTCCGCCTTAAAATGACGAGTTGCTCAGCCGTGCAAGCCGAGGCCGCTGCCTTCTCAGAGCTTTACTTTTAGGAAGCAGGAGGTACCTTTCCCGAAAGGTATCTGTCAAAAAAAGAGCGGAGGAAACCCCCGCTTGGTGCGGGGCTAAGGAACCAACAAAGATCTGAATAGTGTGAATGAAAAGGGGTCATTTAGGGTAATGCGGGGAGGGGAAGAAGTGGATTATGGGAATATAGCGGTTGTCACTCTGGATCGGGTTAGCAGGCCTTCAGGTTAGGCATCTTGTCGCTACCCAGCGGGCCGAGTTTATTTTAATCTTTGGAGAAGATTATTTGAAGAAACGCTTTGGACGTGATGTAGTAGGTTTTGCGTTAGGCAGAGCCAAGAATTTGCTGGCTGTATGTTTAACAGAAAAGCGACCTTTTTACATCTTAATATTTTCATTTTAAAATCATGCTTGGATATATTTAGTAGTGTTTCTGGAGGCCGCTTGCTCTATAATGCTATCGAGAATAAGAAGAGAGATGGTCAGAGGAGTTGTCAGTCCTCTGCCGTCACCCCCCCCTTTTTTTTTTTCTCCTGGCCCTCCGAGGAAATTCTGCTTGCAGAGCTGCCCTCTGCAGGATGAAAAGTGCACTTCTCTCAATTGGACTCGCTTACCTTTATGCAGCAACCAGAGACGGGCTGGGGGCTGTACTTGAGACAGGAACAAGTGAATAAAATTAACACTTGCCTAATCTGGCTTGTTCATTTTGTTCTTCTGCCTGAAAAATGTGATGTAGTGAGGATAAGGGGTATGGGCTCTGACTAATCAAGACTTGGCTATATGCTGCATATTAGCAACTTTAGTAGTTAATTTCTAGAAGTAAAATGGGAGTCCTTTCGCTGTTCAGAATGCTTGGTCTTCAGTTTTAGACACATAACTGCTTTTTTCACTGAAGAAAGGAAGAGAAACAATGGCTTAAACCTATGGGAGAGTAGGTTTAACCACTGGGGGGAGGGGGGACATCAGTGTTGTTGTTTTGCTTTTTTGGAAAAAGCAGCCTAGGAAGGCTATGGGGTTACAGAGAACAGTTATTTTTTTACTTTGTACAGCCTGTTTTGATTGTGTGTAATCCACAAATGATCTATCATTTCTGGCTTGCTGAGCCCTACATTTGAAGAATTAAGAGTGAAAAGTAGACCTACTATTGTTGTGGCACCCACCATTTTTTCTGGGGACAGTCCTTTATAAACCCTGTTGCAAATGAAGGTCATAGGTTTTGTGTACCATTTGGTGCCCAAAAGGGCCGAGCACTTTTGGACACGTGTAAGAACATGTGTTTTGTCTTGCTTAGTAATATCTAAGACTTGTTGGCTTTTAATTATTATTACTTTAAAAGAAAATTCTGTCCTTCAGGACCAAGCTCTCCCAGTGTGGTTAACAAAACAAAGCTGTAAAATACATAAGAGCAAAACAGAAACTAAACAGCTGGTAAACTGGAGGTCAGTTAAAAAGACTGTCAGAACAAGAGGGTCTTTACAGTCCACTTAAACACAGGGGAGGGGCTTGATGAACAACCCCAGGAAGAGTTCCAAAGTTGTGGCACCAGCATCAAGAAAGGCCTGCTTTGGTACCTGCCAAATGAATTAGTGTTAAAATTGGGCCTTGTGAGGCTGGCCACAACTCAAACTCTAGCTATATTCTGACACCAGGGCCTTTCCTGGTGGCAGGTTTCTTAGGTGCACTAGGGAGAATGGAAGTAGCAATAACTCAAATTGATCCATGGCCACAGGAGCAAGAGAGAAGAGCTGGACCTAGGGTAAGAATCTTGCAAAAACTGGCTCTTGGATAAGTTGACTTGTATCAAGGCAATTTAAATTGCCAAGAAAAGCCTATTTGTAAAATAAATTCACTCATTGTTGAAATACTTCCTAAATAAATGTGCATACTAATTGGTTGTTGTTGCCAAAAAAACAGTATCCTAAGTTCTGTAAATGGAAAGCACTAATGTATGTGCAAGGAGGGGGTGACTTTTACTTCCCATGTCCCCCCCCAAAACCCCCCACAAAACTCCTGAGGGTTAGGAACTAGAACAAGACCCATCACTTTTTAACCACCCTGACTTGATCGGAACTGTTGCTGCTTCTGATGATTCTAGTGTGTCTGACAAACATGTCACTAGCAAAAAGCAACTTCTCTCT
The DNA here is from genome assembly GCF_027244095.1 of Hemicordylus capensis. Taxonomy (NCBI): domain Eukaryota; kingdom Metazoa; phylum Chordata; class Lepidosauria; order Squamata; family Cordylidae; genus Hemicordylus; species Hemicordylus capensis. Next base: position 389,325,906 of record NC_069657.1, on the reverse strand, counting down.
GTTTTAGTTGGCTCTTTCTCCTTCTAAGGAGCTCCTCTTCTACCTCTGCCTCCATATGTTTCTGCTGCTGAGCAGTGGGATAGGATTGGTGTGACCTTTCCCCAAGAAATTGGCTTTGCATGCAGGTGTATGACGGGTCTTAATTGGGGCTAGTTGTGATTAAGAGTGGGAGAAAGGAAAATACCCTTTTTCCTAAGTTCTGTGGGCATATTGGAAGCCTTGCAGGAAGGGCTGATAGCAGTAATGGGTGACCACAAATAATGACTAATTTGTAGACTAGTGAGTAGATTAGAACAGCAGCCTCAGCATGGTTATAAACACGACTTTCTGAGTGAAGTTGATAAAACTGTGTGCTTGGCATTTCTGTGAAACCTGCTTCAGCTGTCTGGTACTGACCTCAGAGCCTAGGCTGGATGGAAGCAAGGCAGGAGAAGTGAGAGTGGATGAAGTAGGGGAAGGGAGCCCTGCTTTTCCCTCCAACCCCTGCCATGAAATTGATGAGCTATTATTTAGTTGTGAATTAATATCAGGGTGCTGAGGATACTGCTTAAGGGGCTTTATAGCAAAAATCACAATTAAAAAGAGCATAAGACTGCTTTGATGTTTTGTCCTACTTCTACACAGTCCAAACTTGCCAGATACATTGCAGAGTAAACCCATCCCTGCACTTGGGAATTGGCAGACAGCAAGACAAAGTACTGAATAGGCTGGCTAGACGGGTTTGCCAGGGTCTGCTGTTTTGGGACTCCTGCTTATTATACAGAAAACCCTGGTGTAAGTTTAGCAGTTACAAGACAACTTGTATATGCCAAACCCATTTTGCTGAAGCAGATATTTATTAACTACAGAATTGTAAAAAGTGACATGCAAACATGAGTTTTGTTTAATCAAAGAATTTTGTGATAATTTGAAAACTAGCAGACTTCTTGTGGCATAAGGTTTAATGGACCAGTCTCAATTTTTTCAGGAGCACTAAGTGTAATCCTCAGCATATGATTTGTTACAAGAATTGCCCCAGAGTGCTGGCTAGACACTCCAACTATGCTTTTGGCGTGATGTGGGGAAATTAGCTTGTTTTGTGGAGCCGTTTGGCTTCAGAATCAATTTGAGCAAGTTTTGGCATCTTGGAAAAGATGAGGAGACAGAAATAGTTCAAGTTATATTAAGGGTATTTGGGGGTACAGAAGGCAAAGGTTCAGTTAGGCAAATCATGAATCTTAATTGATAGGCAAGAATATGGCTCACAGTAATTTAGCTTGAGGTTCCAACTGGAACCTCAAGCTAAATTGGCTTGGGTACTATATCGGGCGGCAGCGATATGGGAAGGTGCTGAAAGGCATCATCTCATAGTGCATGGGAGGAGGCAATGGTAAACCCCTCCTGTATTCTACCAAAGAAAACCACAGGGCTCTGTGGGCGTCAGGAGTCGAAATTGACTTGATGGCACACTTTACCTTTAAGGTGCTTAGATCAGAGCCCGGCTTAAAGCTTGCTGTGAGAAGTGCTTGAAAGTGGGGAGGCTGAAGAGAAAGGGGAAAGCGAGGAGGCTTAGAAAGACAAGAGGTTAGTTTACCTCTCCTTCCTTGTTTTAAGTTGGTGCGTTAATTGCACGTTGGCAAGGAGGCTTCCTTTCAGGGGAACAGGCAGGAAAGGTGAAGAAGAGGAGCAGAGGGCCTACAACTCGCAGAGTGGGTAGGATAGTGGTCCAAACAGATTCCAAGGCCATGTGCTTTGGCTGATTGATTAAGTGCCATCAAGTTGGTGTCAACTCCTAGCGACCACATAGATAGATTTTCTCCAGGATGATCTTTTTTCAGCTTGGCCTTCAAGATCTCCCAGTGGTGCATTCATTGCTGTCGTCGTGCTTTGGCTGAAGGTATATATACCTCAAAATGTGGCTTGAGGCAGTTTCCAAGCCATTCTCTTTACCCAGAGGGTGGCAGATTCAATGCAAGGCACATCCTATTACCACTCGAACTTAATCACTGAAGTTAGGCAAATGTGTTTGATGTGTTGAATAGAGCTGCTGGGATGACTAAGAAGAAGAGGAGGCCTGTGTAGATTACACACCTTCAATTTTGATGTGCTTTTTCCATGAGTCCTTGCCAGCGAAGTTGTTCAAAAACGGTTTAGGAGATGCACCACTTATCTGTGTGCCCCTTGAGTGCGTCATCATTATCTCCTGTGAATGGGAGGATTCCTTTCTTGATTAATTCCTCTTTTGAAATGGGGTCTTCTCACCGGCTGTTGCCTTCTTTCTGAAAGAGAGGGGTAGAAGCGTTCCATCCAGTCTTTGCTAATTAGACCTTGGGGTATATTGCCCCACACCTTGCTCATGCTGAGTGACCAGCTGTGAATCTTGCCAAACATAGGCAGGTGAAATGTTTACTGTAGGGACTACGATCCTGCGGTCTTGGGCCGTATAGCCTTCTCACCTAGTATAGATAAAGGGTTGTTCTCTGGGCCACCCCAAAATCTGGCTCTTTGGCAACAGTGCACACGTGCAAATAGAGAGAAATATTGTAACCGGTGGGGCCAAATGGCCACAACATGCAAGCGGTATAATTAAAATCTTGTGTTTTCCTAGGAATGTCAGTACTGTAAAGTTACAGTAATCTTAATGGTATTAACACATTTAAATTAAAAAATAGTTATAAATTACAATAATTCATTAACTTGCAGTTACCTTAATTCACATCATCTGTATCAGGACTGTGTAATTTCATCATTCGCAGCGCTAGGACCTGTGAAAGGGCCTTCTCGGTTGCTGCCCCACTTCTCTGGAATTCCTGCAGATTCGTTTAGCTCCTTCCTTGTTGATTTTTAAATCTTTATTGAAGACTTTTCTTTTTCGCCAGGCTTTTACCCTGTAGTTTACCTATTTGCTTTCCCCCCCGCTTTTTGTTAATTACTTTAGTTTTATTTAGAATGTAATTTCAATGCTGTCTTGTTTTGCATGTTTTTGTACACCGCCCAGAGTCTTCGGAGTGGGCGGTATATCAAATGTTTCTAATAAATAAATAAATTCCAGCTGTTGTTGAGCTGCAGTTCCCATTGTCCCCAGTTTACTAGCCAATAGTCAGTAGTTGCGGGAGGGCCAGAGTTGTGCAGTCCTGATATATATGCAGATAAGAAGAAAGTTCTTATTAAGTTATATCAAAAATAAACAGAATAAACTCAGTCATGTAGCATCAATTAATTTCTGTCTGCCATATATCTAAAAAATCACTTCCAGTCTTCAATAGATTTTCTTCTTCCATCCCTAACTGTCTGTAAAATGTAAATGTGTAAAATTTCATGTTAATTTTCCAGTCTCTAATTGGTGGCATGTCTGGGATTTTTGCAGTATTGGGAAATTTAATATCTTTCTTCCACTAGCAGACGAGACACAATTTCTATCTCCAAAGAACCCAAACAATAACCACGAGTTAGTTCCGTTTTTATACAACCTTTCATAAAGCATCCAAAGGCAGTTTACAAAAGTTAAAATACAATAAAATCCCATAAAACACATATAAAACCTTAAAATCCATTAAACAGCAAAACCCATAAAACACCAAAAACAACCATCATAAAAGACAACAGAAGCAGGAGAGCTGAGATGCCTGGCAACCCCTAAGGGGTAAAAGCTTGAACCAAAAAAAGAGTCTAGATTTTTCAAAGCAGCTACAGATGGCTGACATTCAGTGGGAGAGCATTCCAGGGCCTGGGAGCAACAACAGATAAGGCCCTGTCCCGCATACACAACTATCTAACCTCTCTCAATGTCAGCACATGGAGCAAAGGCCCCCACTGACAACCTTGTTGGGAGGGCAGAAACCCTTGGGAGTGGGCAGTCCTTCAGGTATCCAAGGCCCAAACTGTTAAGGGCTTTAAAGGTAATAACCAGCACCTTGAATTGGACCCCGAAACAAATTTGAACAAGCTGCCCTGGCTGCCAAACAGGTGTAATATGCTCCCAGTGAGCAGTTCCAGAGAGAACCCTGGCAGCTCCATTCTGCACCAACGGAAGTTTCCAAGTATTGTTCAAGGGCAGCCCCACCCATGTAAAGTGCATTGCAGTAATCCAGCTGTGACATGACTAAGGCATGGGTAACCAGATCTGCCTTCTCAAGAAAGGGATGCAGCTGGTGCACAATCCAAAGCTGTTCAAAGGCACCCCTAGCCACTGCCTCCAGCTGAGCATCCAAAAGTAGAGCTGGGTCCAGCAACACCTCCAAGCTGCACACTTGCTCTTTCAAGGGGAGTACAGCCTCATCCAGAACTGGTTGAATCGCCCTATCCTGATTGGCTTTTCTGCTGATGGATAGCAATTCTGTCTTGTCTGGATTTAACCTCGGGGTTCCAAGGTATTACATCATAAGTCATTTCTGCAATCATCTTGCCATTTTCTGAAGTGCTTGCATGACAAATATGTATAAGATCTCCTTATTGAACAAAGTACCCCCATTGATTCTCCTAGTGAGCTCCCCACCACATTTTACATTGTAGGTATTGTCTAGATTGTGGGGTTTTATTCCTCATAAAACAATCTTTTATTCACTCCCAATATAACATATTACACTCCAGCTTTACTTCTCATCTGTTGACTGCCCAGCTTTTTCTATACCCAGTGTCTGGCTTGGAAATGAAAAATTCCAGTTCATACTGAAAAATAAGGTCTTCCAATGTTAGATGACATTCAATTGTTGTCCATATGTTCTTGAAAATTGATTGCATTTGCTTTTTCTCATTCCTTCCTCAATACTATCTGTATAAGGATTGTATATGTACCTCCATATTTGTGAGCCACCTTGTAAAATTGTTATATAAGGGCAAGATATGTGTCTGAAACAAAAATAGACACAATACATGGCCTTCTGTATTACTATAGCTGTCTTGCATTTGTGACTCAGGTAAATTGTTCAGATGTGATCAGATATGTTGTCTTAATGTATCACTGATTTTGGCTAGACTTCTGTTAGATCTCCTCCTGTAGTTGAAAGCCCGGTCAGTGCAGATATAATATTCCCAGTCTCCATAGATATGAGATCGGGAATATTTTATCACAGGCTTGCATATTCTTTTCTCTCTCCCTCACAAATTTCCCCATCCTTTCATCATGATGCAGTTTTATAACTGCATTGGAGCTAATCTAGTTAACAGGGCTTACAAATCTACTTCAAACTCTAGTTTCAAATGCTAGTTAAGAGGGGAACAACTCTTTAGCATTGTTGTTTTGGGGCTGAGACTGGGATGTTTTTAAGTTTGTACACACACACACACACACACACACACACATATCTCTGATGAAGCTGCAGCTTATAGTTTCTTGATGTAGTTTCTGATAACATGGCTTTGCAGACATGAGGTTTTTTCTTACAGAAATCACCTGGATGTGTTTTTAAACATTACACAGGCCCTGGGTATCTAAGAGATCGTCTTCTTCATTATGATCCCCACCACCCATTGAGGTCATCCGGAGAGGTCCGTCTCCAGTTGCTGCCAGCTTGGCTGGTGGCCACACAGGGACAGGCTTTCTTGGTTGCTGCCCCGAGACTGTGGAATGCGCTCCCTACTGAGATACGATCCTCCCCATCTCTGACAATTTTTAGAAAGCATTTGAAAACCCACCTCTTCACCCAAGCTTTTTCTGTTCTTTAAAATTTTTAAGGTTTTAATTTGTGGCTGATTTTTAAATTTTTTAATTGTTTAAAGTTTTTGTATATATTTTAACTTGTTTTATACTACTGTAAACCGCCCAGAGACTAAAGTTTGGGGCGGTGTACAAATGAAATAAATAAATAAATAACAAGAATATTTAAGTTGAATTCTGAGGTTTGTTTGTTTACATTACTGTTTAGTAGGGCTGATAACTTCCTTGGTTACAAAGTTGCTTTACCTTCTCACTGTATTTAGTTTCTTAATGGTTTCCTAAGTACAGTTTCCTCACAGTATTTAGCTTCTTAATAAACCATACATAAAGCTTTGTACATTTGAACCCAGTTCTTTCCCAGAACTGTACTTCACCCAGTCTTTATTTCAGTCTGTCTTATTGCCAATAACCCACTCCTTTATTTTAGACTCTTATAATTTGAGTTTCAGAATATCTCCACCTTAAGATTGTCCCTGACCAGACCCAATTCCTCATTCTGTCTCTTATGATTGAAAGCTCTCTAGGGTTCTAAGCTCATTTGCATAAAAGTAGTTCTGCACCATTCCATCACAAGCATGAAAGCATGTTACTGTCGAAGCAGACATGATGCTATACCATGGTTGAAGCAAACGCTGGATGGGAGGAATTGCATGCAAGGTCTGGGCTTTCTTCTGATCTAACATAGCTTGGGAACATTGGGTGTGCGTTGGGGCTTTAACCAGGAGACTGAGAAATGCTTGTTTTGCATCTTTTCACCATAAGCCTTATTATATTCTTTAAATTAAGCCAAAGGTAGATTAGATGGAGAAATAGGTTTTTTTGTCTTCTGAAAGTAGTAACAATGACTTGGCTAAGTTCGGACCTTTGTTCTGAATTCCCGCACTAGAAACTTGAGTGCTTCAGTTCTACACAGGCAGATAATGTTGGTTTGGCTGAATTTTTGCATTAACAGCAGCGTCAGAACAATTTTGTATTCTGGTGTTTGTCTTGATATTAATGTAGGCCATTTCCCTGATAGATGACACTAGTTCCTCTTATCTCATCATACTGCATAACATCCTTTGGCTTGCCAAGAGTTGCCATCATTGTTTTTTCCCTGGGTATCTTCCAACCAAAGAAATGATAAAACTTCTTCCAGAGGTTGTCAATGCTACTTTTGTATCATGCAACAGGAATATGTCTTCAGTGGCTCTGTCTTGCACAGTAGTTATCAGAAATGTCTTGGTTAGGCTGCAGTCCTCTGTGCATTTACTTGCGAGTAAGTGTCAGTGAACACAGTGATGGAATCGGCTCTTGAGAAGACAAGGCTCAGACCAGGGGAGGCAGCATAATTTTGTTAAAGATGGAAACAAACAAGCAAATAACTAAATCAACAGGAAAACAAGGGGTTTGTTTTAGTTGTGCCTAGAGAGATGGTGGGGAATAGCAGCAGGTGAGTTGCACACATGGTGGGAGGGGCCACATTCCTAGGGTGGCTCAGGCTAGAAGCAGCTTTTGAGAATACAAAGCTCAGACCAGGGTAGCTTTGTGAACAGGACTTTGCTGACAGATATCAAAGGATATGTTAGTGGGGAGGCATGCAGGCAGACCCCTCTTTATCACAAAGGAGACACCCAACATGAGGAGAAGGTGAGGACTACCTCACTTCTGTAATTTTCTTGGAGACCAGAGCTTAAAACATAGAATTAGCTGAAACTGCAGCTAAGACCTAGCTTTCAAGTAAACAGATTCTATATATTCTAAATAGCCAATAAAATCAATTATGAAGGTAGAATGCCAGCAGGGGAGGGGGTGCTTCTCGGTGTATTGCACTGAATGTTGTATGTATGACTATTTGCCGGGAGGGGGCGTGCAGAAGTCATGGGTGTGCACTCAGTGCAAAGAGTCTTGGCTCTCAGGGAACAAGTTTGTTCCTTTGAAGCTATGGTAGCTGACCTGGAGAAGCTCAGGGAAGTAGAGAGCGATGTGAATGAGACCCTCATGACTGTGATAGACATCCCAGTCCCAGGCTGACACCTCCCCTGCTGTCAAGGAGGACGAAAGTCTCAGGCAAGGAGGACATCAGACTGAGGAAGAGGGGAATATTCCCTTAGAATGGATCCCTTCCTTGGGTGATGCACCCATATCATCTCACACAGAGGATACTCCTCCGGGGGTTGGGGACCTCTTAGGAGTGGATGATTCAATTATTAGGGGCATAGAGAGATGGGTTTGTGACCCACATGTAGACGGCACAGTGATTTGCCTTCCTGGTGCAAAGGTTGCTGACATCACGCAGTGTCTAGATAGGCTGTTAGCAGTGCTGGAAAGGAGCTAGCTGTTGTGCACGATGGCACCAACACTGTTGGGAAATGTAGTTGGGAGGTCCTGGAAGCCAAACTTAGGCTGCTAGGTAGCATATGAAGTTCAGGACCCCCAGGGTAGCATTGTTTGAAGTGCTGCCTAACCCACGTGCAGGGCCAGAGAGATAGCAGAGCTGAGGGGTCTCAATGCGTAGATGATACAGTGGTGCTGGGTGGAGGGGTTTAGATTTGTTAGGCACTGGGATATACCTTGGGGTAAGCGAAGCCTGTACAAAAAGGACAGGCTCCACATGAACCAAGATGGAAACAGACTGCTGGTTTAAAATGACACCTGGGGGATTGCTGACAGGAACTGGGTGGTATCTGGTTCAGCAAGCAAAATCCCCTAAAGTGCAAATCTTTCAGATGAACCTGAAGGGGACAGAGTAGAACCAGGAGTAGAGCAGACACATGACAGCTAGTCAAAAAGGCAAATGACAGGGAGACCGCATATGTCAGGTAAGAGACTGATCACTTAGATGTTTATATACCAATGCCAGAAGCCTCTGAGCCAAAATGGGCAAACTGGAGTGCTTGGTTGCTAATGAAAAAGAAGTGGGCATAACAGAAACCTGGTACAAAGGTGAGAACCAGTGGGACACAGTTATTCCTGGATACAAACTCTACAGAAAGGACAGGGAGGGTGGAGTAGCACTGTATATTAATGAAAGGATAGCATCAAACAAACTAGAAAACCTAGGAAGAGTGGAGTCCTCCACAGAACCATTATGGGTGACAATACGAGGAATGAAAGGAGTGTGTTACTAGAGACATGCTATTGCCCTCCAGATCAAAATACTGAGAGTGATTTGGAGCTGGAGAAGCAAATCAGAGATACAGAGCTGTAATAATGGCTGACTTCAATTATCCTCACATAGACTGGGTAAATTCATGTGCAGGTCAATTTTCTAGCTAAATGACTGTGCCTTAGAACAGTTGGTCATGGAACCAACCCGAGAGAAGGCAGCCTTGGACTTAATCTTGCGTGGCACCCAGCAGGGGCGTAACTACTATTAGGCAAGGGGAGGCAGTTTCCTTGGGCCCCCCTGCCTTGGGGGCCCCACAGAGACACTTCACATGACTCCCCATTGCCCCCTGCCCAGCCCCAAGTCCCCTCAGCCACTTGCCCTGTTCGCCATCTCTCCTGCTTGTCCTCCCACCCGGCAATCTAAGCAGCAGACAAGCTGCCTGCAAAGAGCTCCTTTTCTCCCCACCTCTCAGCTGATCGGCGGGTGGGCGGGGCTTCCAGGGAGGCCTCCGTGAAGCCTGAACTGGAGTAGGCTTTCAGGGAGGCCCCAAGCAAGGAGGCGGGCAGGCGGGCAGGCAGAGTGGCCCCCACAGCTCTCTGCAGCAGACCCTCTGCCCAGCCCAGCATTTGCCAGGTAGAATGTGAACTCCTTTTTGTGGTCCTCCCCACCGCCCATATATAGGGATCTGCTTGCCATAGGGCTTTGATATGGAGACTGAGAAGTCTCTAAATATTTAATTTAAAACAGCTTGGAAAATTTGCTGGCTTAAAAAAAAACTATCTAAAAAATCCTATAAGTGGCTTGTTTCATGGCAGAAAATTATAAAAACTTCTGGAACAAACAATATTATATTCATTCATTCATTCATTCATTCATTTATAAATGCACTTATGCTCAAGTTGTTTTGCAACCCAGAAGGTCTGAGTGAGAACTGTGAAGCATGTGTGGTGCTTTTATTTTATTTTTCTTGTGTGTGAACTATTCCCCAATAACTCGCAGGGACTTCATGGTCAATCTGGCCAACATATGAATGCAGCACCTCCATTCCAGAGGAGATGTGTGTTAAAGGGCTCTAAAAGCCTCCTATGAACAATCTCCTGCAATCAAACTTTACTGAATTTGTTCAAAATTCTGAGAAAACATACATAGGCTCACCCTTCATGGTTGAAAGTCTCCTTTGCTAATCTGCAGCGAGGGTCCCATTTTAATAATTAGTGTTTCTAGTGTGTTCTAGGCATTAAAAGTAGCACAAATATATAGTACTCAATGTATATCACTATATATTGTGAAGTGTATGTGTATTCAGTGAAATGTATTTCTAGGCAGCATACTTATTTTGAAATATCAGACTTAAATCGTAGGGGGCCTGGGGTGTGCAGAGGCCCTGGACTTTGAGGGGGGCCCCCATTTTAAAATCTCATCTCTGGGCCCACTCCAACCTTGCTACACCCCTGGTGCCCAGGACCTGGTGCAAGATGTCAGAGTTGTAGAATCACTGGGGAACAGTGAGCATAGTGTGATCCAATTTAGTTTATATGTGAGTGGAGAATTGCCAAGGAGGACCATCGTAGATGTGTTGGACTTCAGAAGAGAGAACTCCTTAAAACGAGGAAACTAGTAAAAAGGAAGCTGAAAGGGAACATCATGCGGGTCAAATCATTCCAAAAAGCATGGAACTTATTTAAAACAATAATAGAAGCTCAGTTGGGATCTATGCCAAGAAGGAGGAAAGTTGCCACCATGAGGATGCCAGTATGGCTAACAAGTAGCATCAGGGAAGCTATAAAGGGGAAGAAGACTTCCTTCAGAAAATGGAAGTGTTGCCCAAATGAAGAAAACATAAAGGAACAAAAACCATGACAAAAGAAGTGCAAGGAGACAATAGGGGATGCAAAAAGAGAGTCTGAGGAGCATATAGCTAGAAGTGTCAAGAGGAATAACAAAAACTTCTTTAAATATATTAGAAGCAGGAAATCTGCCAGGGAGGTGGTTGGACCTTTAGATGATGAGGACATGGAAGGTATTGTTAAAGAGAATAAGGAGATTGCAGAGTAGCTGATTGAATTCTTTGCATCTGTCTTCATAGTGGAAGACACTGACCATATACCTACTCTGGAACTGAGCTCCTCCAGCTTGGAGGCTGAAGAAATGGGCCAATTTGAGGTGACAAAGGAACATGTTCTAAACTGTCCTGAAAAACTAAAAGTGAACAAATCTCCAGGGCCAACTGGAATTCACCCAAAGAGTTCTGAAAGAGTTCAGATGTGAAATGGCTGATCTAGCAACAATATGTAACTTGTCCCTACAATCGGGTTCTGTACTAAAGGACTAGAAAGTAGCCAGTGTAACTATGATTTTCAAAAAGGGATCCGGGAAATTACAGGCTAGCTAACTTAACTTCTATGCTGGGTAAATTGATAGAATGCATACTTCAGGACAAAATTGCTCAACATGTAGAAGAACAGGCCTTTCTGAAGGAGAATCAGCATGGCTTCTGAAAGTACAAGTCTTGCCTCACTAACCTTTTGGAGTTCTTTGAGAGTGTCATCAGGCATGTGGATAAAGGTGATCTGGTTGACATAGTATACTTGGACTTCTAAAAACCTTATGACAGAGTTCCCCACCAAAGGCTCTTGAGTAAACTTAGAAGTCATGGGGAAAGGAGACAGGTTCATGTATGGATCAGTAACTGGCTGAAGGACAGGAAAGGAAGCAGGGTAGGAAAAAATGGACAGTGTTTACAATGGAGGGAAGTATGAAGTGGGGTCCCTCAGGGCTCTGTACTGGGACTGGTGCTCTTTAACTTGTTCATAAATGATCTAGAAGTTGGAGTAAGCAGTGAAGTGGCCAGATTTGTAGATGACACTAAACTATCTAGTGTAGTGAAATCCACAACAGATTGAGAGGAGCTCCAAAAAGACCTCTCCAGACTGGTGGAGTGGGCGACAAAATGGCAAATACAGTTCAGTGTAAGCAAGTGTAAAGTGATACATATTGGAACAACCCCCCTCTCCACCCCAGTTCACATATTCACTGATGGGCTCTGAGCTTTCAGTGACTGACCAGGAAAGAGATTGTGGGGTCATGGTGGACAGCTCATTGAAAGTGCTGACTTGATGTGTGGCAGCTGTGAAAAAGGAAAATTCTATGCTGGGGATTATTAGGAAGGGGATTGAAAATAAAAATGCTAATATTATAATGGCCTTATACTAACCTGTGGTGTGGCCACATTTGGAGTACTGTGTACATTTCTGGTCACTGTATCTTGAGGACATTGTAGAACTGGAAAAAGGTGCAGAAGAGGGCAACCAAGACTGGATGACTTTCCTTATGAGGCAAGGCTACAGCATCTGGGGCTTTTTAGTTTTGGAAAAGTGTGGACCTGAATAACTGTCTGGAATTGAGTTGAAGGTTGGATATCTCTTTTGTGGCTTATCTAGTGCATTGTCCAGAACTGTTCTGGAAAGTTCAAAACAAACTAATCACTAAACAATACAAAAACTCCTGGCCATTGTGGGGGTTGCTGCTAATGCTATAGTGAAACAGTAGATCTTAATCTCTTCCATCCCATGTTATTTCACAAACAGCCTTGGTACAGAGAATCTCCTAGTATCAGATATTTTATGCTACGTGGCTTTCTCTCTTGCTTGAAGAGAAAATGCTACTGGAGAGAGGTAGCAAGGTCTGGCCTGTATTTTTTCAGCAGCCAGGTCCAGAAATTGCAACAGCAGTAGAAAATGGAAGCTGAAGTTGGGAAATAAGACTGGCAGATCAAATGGATGCTTGTGTGCATGTTACATCCTTTGCAGAGAGGCAAAGTAACAAAAACGTGGATACTAGTCTAGAGCAGGGATTCTCAACTTTGGGTCACCAGATGTTATTGCACTCCAACTCTCATAATCCCCAGCCCCAGTGGCCTTTGGGGATTATGGGAGTTGAAGTCCAATAACATCTGGGGACCCAACGTTGAGAATCCCTGGTCTAGAGCTTTCTCAGTTTCATGCCATTTCTGTAAATTTTCAGCATATTGTTAGTCATGTATGAGTCATTAACAAATAAGAGTATTTGGAAGCTGAAACTTATTTACCCTTGCTCTTTAATATTAAATGATGCCCTGGAGCCAAATCTTGCTTTTACAGCACTCCTGTTTGGCTCTTTTAATTATCCTTATGGTGTAATTTGCTCTAATATGTATTTCTAAAACTTAAAAGTGGTGTGCTAATGAAGCAGTCTTCTGAATTTGTTTTTTTGGCAATCATAGCTCTTGGCTTAGACAGTTGTAGATGTTCTGGGACTCACAGCAGAATGAAAGGGGATGTTGCAGAAAGATTGGTGAGGTGCTCCTGAAATTCAGATTCCCTCTAATCCAGTAGTTTTACAAGCTTGTTATAGTGAGCCACCTTAAGGAAAATAAACTGTCTGAACTTCCTCAAATGTTAAAGGGATTAGCCAGGGAACAGTCTGCTTTTGGTTACAATATAGGTAGAAAGCTTGCTTCCTACGGGGTAGTCACAAAATGCTGCCCAAGCCACCTTCGAGTGGAAGGGAGAGCCATAGCTGCTCACAGAGCCATTGTCTGGAGCAGTGTAGATGGATTGCTGCTTGATCTCGTCCGAACCATGGTAAGGGGTCAGGAGTATCCTTTTGGATTAAACAGTGGTTAGTATTATGGCTGCATTGATGCTTCTGTTAACCATTGTTTGCTCTAACAGCAGTTCACAAACTTGAGCCAAGCAAGCATAGAAAAAACACTGATATCAATGAAATGCTAACCAAGAGAACTCTAGAAAGGGAAGGGGAAATTCTTGTGTGGGTGGGAGCACTTAAGGTCAGTCCTCTTTCCTGTGTTTAGGAGACTGGATAGTATTGTATCTATAATGATTGGGAAGGGACAATTGTCACTCTACTTCCTGACCTAGGCAAAATTTGTAGCAACTTATGTGTGGGATTAATTAGAAGCCTGTCATATGATTTGAGAACCATAATTCTCTTGCTCTCATTCAATATAGAAAACATGAGTTCAGACTGAGAGCTAATAATCTGACCTGCCTAACAATAATAATGGATAATAAGAGTAACCTCACCTCCGCATGTAATATTTTTCTCGTTTTCCTAGTATTCTTCTACATTTGATCAGATCATGCATATCAGTAAATACTGAGCTGCTTTAGTTTTGGTTGATGTAGGGCAGGCACTAATGTGCATAAATAAAAATAAACTAGGAATATAACAGAGTTGTTTGTCAGTTGGCTTGTTATTGTACTTGAGACTTCTGAATTTATTATGAAGTTGTTCTGTCTTGACACTCTGTGAGAGATCAAACATGTTAGTGCAAATTTCTTTTTTAATCCAATTTAAAAGGAAAACTTAAAATGACACCGATGGTTTTAAGGATGATTATTTGGTGTTGCCATTATTTAAAGTTCTGTCTATTTTTGTAGGACCTCAGCTGAGTGCACAGCTAGAAGGTTGGCTTTCCCAAGTACAATCTACAAAAAGACCCGCTAGAGCCATTATTGCACCGTAAGTTTGTTTTTCACATAAAAATATTTCCTCTATCTATTTATTTATTTACATTTATTCCGCTTTTCCTCTGAGGAGCTCAGAGCTGTGTACATGGTTATGTTTATCCTCACAACAACCCTGTGAGGTAGGTTAGGCTGAGAGATACATGACTGGCCCAAAGTCACTCAGTGAACATTTTAATTTTAAAAGTTCTGAACAAAATGTGCACACATGGACTTCTTTTGGTGAAAAAGTGGTGTTGCAAAGTGGAGGGGAAGAACTCAAAGTCTCCCACACCGTGTTGACCTTCGTTTCTGTTAACTTCCTTAACCAGTTGATATTTGGTGCTATTTGTGTGCACACACGTTCGCACATGCACTATATGTGACAATATTGCTGAGGACAAACTAAGCTAATTTGGAGTGAAGGTATTGCTTTCTGCATCATATTGTCTGCCTTCTGAATACCTGCACACTTTCACACTCTTTGAAGCTTATTCCCTCCCCTCCCAGGAAAAACAATCCACAAAGGAGAGAACCGTTTTCCTAAATTGTTCCTGAAATATGCCCCACTATTTCAGCTTAGCACTGTTTACAGTATTTGAGATGCTAGTCATGTGAGTAACATGATTGTGCTTTAAGTAGAATACTAGTAGCTTCAAATGCTGACAGTCTCTTACATCATAACTTTAATTCATAGAAGATCTCTCTTTCTCTCTCTTTCTGCTTGAGAGATAAGCAAGTAAGCTGAGCTTGTCAGTATACCAGTTGAGCATGCTGCTTCTAACTGCTCTTGCATTTTTCCATGTATTGGATGTTTGCTGCTTGAGAGTTCATTCATCATTTTAGCAACCTGTTTCTCTGTATGAACCACCAGTATGTGGTGTCAACTTGATATAGTTAGAGCATCCTAGTAGGGGTTGGGAGACCCAAGTTCAAATCCCCGTGTGGCCATGAAACTCATGCCATGTTTGACCTGAGGCCAATTGCACACATTCAGCCTAATGTCCTTTGCAAGGTTATGAGGATCAGATGTGGGGAGGAGCCATGAATGCTGCCCTGAAGAGGAGTGCAGTTAAAATGTCATATTTAATGTTGCTATAAGGGCCTAAAAGTTTAATTTTAGGTGTCCTCTTTTTTGTAGACATGCAGGTTATACCTACTGTGGGTCTTGTGCAGCTCATGCTTACAAACAAGTGGATCCTTCAATCACGTAAGTAGTATTAGAGGATGTTTACTATGAGTAAGATGAAACTGATCTGGAAGTATACTGGCTTTTTTTAGGTAGACATCAAACTGGATTTGTTTGTGGGATGTGGATTCAGCAATATCAGAAATACAATGGAAATTTTACCCCAGTTGCCACTGCCTACTCCACTTTCCTGCTTCTCCTCCTGCAGCTGCCACCTTCAGGTTTCTCCTCTCATTGTTTATGCTGTCATTACACTCCCCTCTATTTCAGGGTGAGCAGGGGATCCTATGCGTACTCTCTTGCTGGCATCCCCCACTCACTCTGCAACAGTGGGGAGCATGATGACAATGAGAGGAGTTAGGGGGCACCAAGGCAGGGAGTGACGTGGAAGCGCTAGCACCACAAACAAGCGATATTGTGGGGTAGTGAGGAGGACACAGATGGCCATGGGCTTGCTATGCCTCTGTGCCAAATCAGGTGGGATCCAAGCCACATAAGTAGGTGTGTGTGATGTAGTTCCTTTGTGGGGTGGAGCAATTTTAATAACATCAGTGTTGTTCTGCTGGTTGAGCTAATATGTTTACAATTGTCTTGGCCTGTGCGGAACCAGTTCGTGCTTTGCAGTTAATTTCAGGCACCATGTGATCTTACTGTTAACTATGATGGGAAATATAATATGAAAATAGACAGGAATGTATCCAAGGCATCACCTTGTGATCCCCTTTTCCTCCTATCATGTTTCCTTTGCTCAGACATAGCAGAAGTGGATATGCATGGTTGTGGATATGTATGTGGAAAGATTGTAAAAACTTAAGATAGTGAAACGTTAAACTCTCTCTAGCAATCATGAGAGGAATTATTTGGGGGGTTGGAAGTGAGGCAGTAGACAGAGTTGCTAATATTGCATCTTTTCTATTAATCATCATAGACGGAGAATCTTCATCCTTGGGCCTTCACATCATGTGCCCCTGTCCCGATGTGCACTTTCCAGTGTGGATATATATAGAACCCCTCTATACGATCTGCGAATTGATCAAAAGGGTAATTGAATAATTATAGGGCATGGGCAAAATTGGTGTTTAGAAAAACAATTTTAGTCTTGCTGCTGCTTTGAACTTTAACTGACTTCTAAGATTTTCACATGAAAATCTTAGCTGTGTTAAAGCCCTAGATTTACTCATAAGATTAAAGTAGAATATGACATATTGTGAACATTGATCCTTTTTATTTCTTTAACAAGGCATTGTATAGAATTCCTGAGAAACTGTTGGATCTTAATGGTGATCTGGTTTTCCTGCACAACGTGGGCTTTGCACCAGCACAATAGTCCCATGGAAGGATTTCATGCTCCTCATGGAACTCTGAAGCTCTGCCCTTCACGCGATTGTGCACTCATTATCTTCAGCAGCCCAGCACTTTTCAAATCAGTTCCTTCTTGACGGCCATCATGAATGGTTCCTCTGGGGCTTTTTTAGCCTACTTTCCAGTAGGCTTATGAGATCACCCAGCTGTGTGTGTGTTTGTGTCTTCTAAAGCCTGGACCAATATGAACCAATTTCGGTACAGTTGTAGGGACATCTCAGTGGTGTCGTTTGTGATCATGTCATCCACCCCAATTCAAGATGGTGGACAAGTGAACATTTGAGGCACAAGTGGGCTAACCTGTGAACTGCCTAACCAATTTGAACCAAATTTAGTCTAGTTGTAGAGACACTGAAAGTAGGCAGATCAGTTCTTATTAGAACAACTTGTTCTCCTTGTGTTAGGTTCTGGAAAGAAAAAAATTACGGTTTGCTTCACTTGTTTTCTCTGACCTCAGATTGTTTCTGACCATTCTTTGCCTCACATTTTGGATTTGTTGCCAGTGGACTTTTAAAAGAACTTTTAAGCAGTGTTACTCTTGCCACAGAACCCTCCCCTCTTCCAACAAGCACAAGTTCTGCCTTGGGGAAGACCACAGTAGCCGTGCTCATAAAATTTGCCTCTCCTTTCCCAAACAAACCCAGAAAAGCAGAGAATTATGTTTTCGAGCAGTGCACAGGCCTTGTGCCCCTCAACTTGAATGCTGTGCTCCCCACTATCGCTGACACTATCGACGATGAAGCTATTGAAGCTGGGCTTCACTTTGGAAGTACAAACATCGAGAAGAGGACTCTCCTCTCAGTCAAAACATCAGAAACTTTCTTCAGCTTATACAGCAGTATCAATGGTATCACCTTCAGAGGCCTCACTTAGGCCTACCACACCGGCACCACAGTTGATGCCATCACGACCATTGGCGTTGACGTTGACTCCAACATCGAGCTAGCCACCCCCTTTGACGCATCCTCGTAAACTGTCACCAACATCAGATGACTGACAGTGTTTGAAAAGCATTTAAGCTGTCCGCTCCTATTCATCTTCCTCTTCATTGGAGGTGACTGAAGTGGCTTCAACAGCTACAGTCTTTGACACAGATCTCAATGTCAATCTCTATGCCTGCCCCGCTATCCATGGCTTCCGCAGCCCAAGCTTTGACATTGGGAGTGTGCCGTCTACACATGTGCTCATTCCTTCATATTTCCTTTGACACCTGTCTTCGAATCACACTTCCTGTCAACATTACTGATGTCAACGGACTTTACACTCTCCCATGACATTGGCTTCATCCTGGCCTCTTGGATTACAACGCCTTCCGGCTCTATGTCCAAAGGGTTTTTCCTCCATGGCCTAGATATTGATGATGACACTGACTCAGGTGCATTGGAGATTCCCAAGACTCCCTCTGCCTCTCCAACATGAGCAACCCCTCACTGCTCTCCATTGCGCTTTCCTGTCCAACCCTGGAAGGAAAGACTTCATTTTTCACTCCCTACCTACAACCCTTACTGAAGACGGCTGGATTATTGGAGCTCCTCCGGGGCCCTGGCCATATCAGGAGGACGGGGAGATTTAAAGATGCTTTATTCATGTTTTCCCCATCTCTGTCATATGATTCCATCTTTGGAAACATAAGAAACTCAACTCTTCCAATCCTTCTCAAGTTGCATTGTCTCCTGCTCTCACTTCTTTCAAGCGTGTGTTGAATCCTCCTCCTATGTCACAGCCCCCTCTCACACAGTCTCCTGTGCTGCAGCCTACTGATCCAATTCATCCGGCTTCCCCTGATAAATAAACTACTTGTTCCTTAAGCATTATGGTGACACCTGCTATTCTGGAAAAGCAGTTCTCCAATTATGACTGCACTTATTCCTCTGATTCTGACACTGAATCTGTTCACACAGAAAATCTGTCAGATCCCTTCCCAGATGACAACATGGCCAATTAATACTTCCAGCTGAGGAAACATTCATACCAGATTCAAGTAGCCAAGATGGCTAGGGTTCTTGGCCTGAAACTCAAATCTCCAATGAGAGTTAAGGACCTGGTCTCTGACTTCATTGCCTCAGCTACAACCTCACAACCTGTGGCTCTTCTGACGTTGCCAGTACTGATCAACTCAGCAAAATCCTCATGGGATGTGCTGTATAGTGCCATGTCTACCCTCAAGAGGCTCAAAAATGTCTAGAGTCCAGGAAGACAACTGCAAGTTTTTATTTAAGCACCCCCCACCAAACTCGCTAGTCGTGGATTGTACTATGGGTTCCAAGCCCAGTCGGAAGAACTCTGCTCCCACCAACAAAGAGGGCAGAAAATTTGACTTTGTCATCTAGAAAATTTACTCTACTTCATCCCTCTCAATGAAGATAGCTAAATATATGGCTTGTATGGCTAAATTCCATTACGCAGTCTAAGAAGAGTTCAAAGATGACCTAAAGGAGACTCCTAAAACTACACAAACAAGATTCAAAGAGCTACTTTCTAAATCAGTGGACATCACATGCCCAACTCTTAAGTACCAAAACAACCTGATGAAAACCAAATCCCACACCTTGGCTAGTGCCATCCCTTTAAGATGTAACGCCTGGCTCCATTGGTCCTCTCTACAACCTGACATGAGAGACAAAACTGAAGACTTCCACTTTGATGGAGAAGGCATCTTTAGCTCTCATATCAACAAAACTATGGAATGCATGAAAAAAATCCAGGTTTATTGCCAGGGCCTTTACACCCTTCTCCACTCTTCAGTCCTGCTCTCAAAGAATTGGGAGATTTGACAAACACACAGATACCAGTACAACCGCTCTGACGAGGGATACCAGAAAGTATTTCCAATACTCTCAGAAATGCCCTTGCTTAAAAAAAAAAAAGAGAGAGAGAAAAAAGTAGGCAACTAAAGACCAAAGCCCAGCACCAATCCAAACATCAGTTTTGACTCCTATGTCCCTCTACCCATTGGAATGTGCATACCCATCAGACTTGCACCCTTTCCACTTGGCATCTTATCACATCCAAAGCATGGGTGCTAAGTATAATCTGCACTGGCTACACCATAGAATTCAATGCTCTCCCTTTTTTAGGAATAAGACACACCCCTTCAACTCCTACCTTACTAACAGAAGTTCAAGAAGTATTGTCCAAAGGGGCAGTAGAACCGGTTTCCCCAAACCTCCAAAGGGGAGGGTTCTACTCCAGGTACTTCCAAGTACCTAAAAGGGATGGCGGTATTCAACCAATTCTAGATCTGTGTTCCTTCAACAGCTTTCATCCACATGAAAACATTTCAGATACTCACTATTCAACTCCTCCCTCTCCTAGCGGAGGAACAGTGGCTTGCCACTCTAGATCTGAAATATGCCTACTTTTACGTGGGGATTCAACCTATCCACATGAAATATCTACACTTCACTATGAGGCACCAAGTTTACTAGTATACGGTCCTCCTGTTCGTCCTCTCTACAGCCTGTGTGTCTTCACCAAATGTGTGAGCACCATTGTTGCCCATCTCAGAATGGAAGGAATCTCAATCTCCCCATACCTGGGCGATTGGTTGCTCACCTCTCTAGATAAAGTACTACTCACCAATTGCATCCAGACAGTACTCATGCTTTTAGAGGATCTGGGTGTTGAAGTGAATTTAAATAAATTCATCCTTGTTCCCCCAAAATATCTGGCTTACATAGGTGCCATATTGGACACAAATGTAAAATGAGCTTTTCTACCAGAAGAGAAGTGGCTCTCATTTGTATATATGATCTGATCCTTCAGGCCCAAATCCACCCAAGAGGCACAGTCCATCTACTGCCCCTTGGACCTGATGGTGGTATGCACTGCGACTATTTATTACACCAGACTCTGCATGTGGTGTGCACGAGATGGTTCGGTGTCTTCTCTGAGGAGTGCTGAACTGGCTCAGGTGCCCACGTTCAAACCGGTTTAACGAGGTGGGGAGCAGTTTCCTTTTAAAGCAGGTAAGGAGCTCCTTACCTGCTCGTTCCCACCCTGCCGCTTTTCCGGCAGCAGCGCCCACTCTCCAGAAGGCTGTGTGCGGCAGTGGTGCTATTCCTTGCGGCCTCCACATGGTGTTGGCATGTGTGTTCTGACACCGCGCAGAGGCTGCAGAGAACAGTGCCATAGCCGCGTGCAGCCTTTTGGAGAGCGGGAGCTGTTGCCGGAAAAGCAGCAGGGTGGGGACGAGCAGGTAAGAAACTCCTTGCTGGATTTTAAAGGGAACTGTGAACCGTTGATGTGCATCCCTATGTGATGAATTCAGTTGTGGTTCTTTTCCCATTTCCAACCAAATGTGAACAGCCAGCGACTGCAACTACCACTACAACCACCCAATAATGGGCATTCCATTTTCCTCTTCACACACTAACACTTACCACAGATGTCTCCTTGAAAGGGTGGGGTGCTCACTGTGCAGGGCTTCATGGGTATGATCTCTGAAACTATCAACAATCCTTTCTCTATATAAACTTGCTAGAACTCTTGGCTGTTGGCCCTCAAGTCTTTTCTACCAATTCGGTAGGATTTGGACTGTCTTTCCCTTCAGGACAACTCTACTGCAGGCACATATATCAACCACCAAGGCGGCACAAGTTTCAAAACTGCTTTGCAACCTGTTCAACTGTGGGACTGGTCCATTCACCATCACAACTACCTGTTGGACCTTCACATAAAGGGCATTGACAACATGTCAGTGGACAGTCTCAGCAGGGAAACAAACCTGTCCTGTCAACACGAATTGGAGGTCAATCCTGACCTTTTCGATCTTTTCCAGCACTGGGAGACTCCCCAAGTGGATTGCTTCACAACCCAACACATAAAGTGCCTCCTCTTCTGTTTGAGAGTGGCAGTGGGCAAAGGGTTCCTAGGGGATGTATTTCAAATGCCCTGGACCACGCATCTGTACTACTTCTCCCTACCCTTCCCTCTCATATCTTGTGTTCTGAGCAAAATCCTAAAGCATGGGACCAAATGCATAATGCTCGCACCATGGTGGCTGGGACAGCCTTGATTCACCCTCTTCCTGTGACGGTCTCGGGGCCTCCATCGCCACCTCCACCAGTGTCCTGATCTCCTCTTGCTTAACAGACAGGTGCTCCATCACAGCCTCTGCACATTGAACATGACTGCATGGAGGCTAAACTTCTAGACCAGATTTTGCCCTGTGAGAGGGAAGCCTCAACTAGACACAACTATTCCTGTAAATGAAAAATTAGTAAACTATGAAAAACAAAAAGCTTTGAACCAACTTCTGTTTCCGTGTGCCAAGTTTTCCTGTACTTGACCTTGTTGAAACATATGGGCCTCTCCACCTCGTCTATTAAGGTCCATGTGTCAGGCCTGCCTGTAGTGTATTCAGGATGGGACTAAGACCTTGTTTTCCCACCCCAACTGCAAAAGATGTTTTTAACCTTTATTCTCCACTTAAAAAACTGGTCAAGCCCTGGAGTTTTTCTTTGGTTCTTTTTACCCTCACTAAAGCACCCTTTGAGCCCCTGCTAACTTGGCAAAGAGGCACCTTTTAATGTGGTGATTCTCTTTAATTAGCAGGGGGAGAGTAACTGGCCCTATCCACCCCCAGCACAGTACCTCCAGCGACTGTTGCTGGTGTCTATTCTATGTTTCTTTTTAGATTGTGAGCCCTTTGGGGACAGGGATCCATCTTATTTATTTATTATTTCTCTGTGTAAACCGCCCTGAGCCATTTTTTGGAAGGACAATATAGAAATCAAACAAACAATTACCCTTAGCTTCCTTCAAATTAGTCACCCTCAAAACAGCTTTCCTAATTGCTATCACCACTGCTAGGAGGGTTAGCGAATTCACTGCTCTCAGAACTGACATTCCATTTACTGTCTTCTTTCCCAATAAAGTTATGTACACTGATCAATTTTCCTGCCAAAAGTGGTTTTGGAGTTCCACACTAACCAAGATATTGTCATTCTGACATTTTGTCATGAATCCTGTCTCTAACCTTTAATTATACTGTAAACTGCTTTGAGATCATCTGTACTTTTGAATCTTAATTATGCATTGTTTTATTATATTGTAAACCGCTTTGAGATTATTTAATGAAAAGAGGTATATAAATTGAGTGCGGAGAGCACTCTTCTTCTGTTTGAACAGGACAGAGGATTTTAGAAAGTACAAAAGGCTCGTTGTTGCCTTTGGAAGTCCTCGTAAGGACCAACCCGTGTCCTGTCAAAGACTTTCTGAATGGCTGGTCCAACTGATTTCCATCTGCTATGACAAACAAGGTGTAACGCCACTGGACATTATCAAAGCTCATTCAACTAGGACTATGGCCACTTCTACTGCTTATTTGTCCAGCATTGCCTTTTCTGAAATACATAAAGCTACTACCTGGTCTTCCAACATACCCTTTGTTAACCATTACGCCTGGACTTCCGCTTTGCCGCTGAGGTTAGTTTTGGGCAGACTGTACTTAAAAACATTTTGTAAACTAACATCCTCTACCCATCTTCTTAGTAGGAGAGCTTGCTAATCACCCACATTGTGAAGGATACCAGATCACCATTAAGATAAACAGGTTGCTCACCTGTAACTTTTGAACTTTTGGTGATCTGGTATCATTCACAACACCCACCCAGCCTCCCCACTTTTCGGATGTACCTACTGCACACCTTGATTATTTTGTGAAGTCCATTCTGCACTGTGTCCGTTCAGGAACTGAGCTGGGAAGCTCTCTGCCGCTGAGCTTCAGAGCTCTATGAAGAGTTTGAAATCCTTCCACGGGATTATTGCGCAGGCGCAAAGCCCACATTGCGAATGATACTGATCACCAAAAAACCAAACGTTACAGGTGAGCAACCTGTTTTTCTGTTAACATTGGTTTCTTGTTAAAGCCCAAGAATTTCTATAAATCTTGCTACCTGATCTCCATTGTGGGCTTAATTTCTTTGCTAGTGAATATATGAATTGGTGTGCTTTAATGACCTTTAAGCACTTGGCTGGTTGTTCTTTCAGAACTACTAGAACTTGATTTTTGACAGAGCAACTCTTCTGTGTGAACTGAATGGTTGCTTGAAACATAACCAAGTGTGTGGTGCACTGTGACCTAAATGCCATTGCATCACAAAATGTTTTATTTACTCACTTAAATCTCTAGAGCAATCAGTATTTACACTCCATCCAAAGACTTCTGAAGGAGTCATAATTCAGCCTCTGTGTTCAGTTGTACTCCTGCAGGTATACTCGAGAAGTATAACTGGGTTAGAAGAACCCAGAACCCTGGAATTGCCCATAATTGGGAGGGACCTTGGAGTTCTTTTTTTCTAGTCCTCCTCCTGCTTGGTGTAGGAAACTGCTACCATATATTTGACAGATGGCCATCTAGTTGCTGTTTGAAAACCTCAAGTGAAGGAGAGCCCACCACTGCACAAGGCAGACTGTACCTCTGTTGAACATCTTACAGTTAGGAAGTTCCTCCAGAGGTGCTTATTGCTCCCCTATTTACTGGACAATCAGATAATTGCTTTCTAGTCAGCAGTTTGGATGGAATTTCTTTTTAATTCAGTTTTATACAATCTTTCATAAAACATCCAAAGGTGGTTTACAAAAGTTAAAATACAATAAAAATCACACTTAAAACCTTAAAATCAGTTAGTCAGTAAAAACCATAAAACACCAAACAAACAAACCCACTATCATGAAAAAAAGACAAGCAGAAGCAGGAGAGCTGAGAGATGAGAAGCCTGAACAAATAAGTCTTTAGTGTTTTGTTTTTTTAAGGAGCAGCCACAGATGTCAAAGAGCAGACAACCACTGGACCATCATTCCAGAACCTGGGAGTAACAGAAAAGGCCCTTCCTTGTGTGCATGACAGTTTAGCCTCTCTCAGCATCGGCACATGGAGCAAAAGCCCCTCTGACAACCTTGTTGGGTGGGCAGAAACCCTTGGGAGCAGGCAGTCCTTCAGGTACCCAGGGCCCAGATTGTTAAGGTCTTTAAAGGTAATAACCAGTGCCTTGAATTGGATCCAGAAACAAATTGGCAGCCAATGCAGCTTTTTCAAAATAGGTGTAATATGCTCTAAGCGAAGTGTTCCAGAGAGAACCCTGGCAGCTCCATTCTTCACCAACTGAAGATTCAAATATTCTTCAAGGGCAGCCCCACATAAAGAGCATTGCAGTAATCCAGCCGTGATGTGATGAGGCATGGGTAACCATGGCCAAAGCTGGCGCACTAGCTGATGTTGTGCAGAGGCATCACTGGCCACCACTTCTAACTGAGCATCCAAATACAGAGCCGGGTCCAGTAACACCGCCACCCCCCAAAAAACTGCGCACTTGTTCTTTCAAGGGAAGCAGAACCCCATCCAGAGCTGGTTTTATCACCTTATCGTGATTGGCTTTTCTACTGATCAGCAGAACCTCCATCTTTTCTGGATTTCACCTTGGTTTGCTAGCCCACATCCAGCCCATCACCATCTCCAGCCTGTCCAGTACATCCACTGCTTCCCTATGAGCTGATATCAGAGAAAATGTCATCTGAGTGTCATCTGCATTTTGATGACACTTCAGTCCAAATTTCCTGATGGCCTCTCCCAGCCGTTTCGTGTAGGATTGGTGTTGACAATACTATTAAAGTTGTACAATTTCTAAATACGGTTGGTAGACTTAGAAAACTTTGCAATTCTTCCTAACGTCTGTCCTAAATCTGCCAAAGTGTACACAACCATATACATAACAGAACACACCATTATTTCTCTACCATCAACAGACGAGCTTTAACAGTATTTAGAAATTGTACAACTTTAAAAGTCTCATCCACATCAATCCTCAGAGAAACAGAGAATAAGTCAGCCCTTTAGGTATTTGAAGATGCCTTTATTATCACCTGTTAGCCTTGTCTTCTCTAGACAAAGCATACCCAATTCCTTGGTTTCCAGATCTGTTGTCATTTTCCTGTTTGAAAATGGTGAGGGGCTTAGAAACAAAGGACATATTTTCCTTTCTAGTTGAAGCACAGAATTTTGTTTGCTTACCCTTATTGACAGAATTGATACTGTTGGCTAATATATATATTTCCATCTCATCTCAATATTTTATTTCAGTAATTTTATATATTCATAATGTACAATATTGCCATAACTTCTTTTGCAGTGGTCTTTTAAAGAAGTATTTTAACATATGTGAAAGAAAGGTACATTCTTGTATCTTGGAGAGCTTCCATAGTCTGACTATTCAGATGCATCAGCTGAGTTAATGCAAGGATAGATAGAGAATACTTTACGGGCAGTGAGTGAGTTGTTTTTTGTGTGTGGGGGGGGTTTGGTAGGAGCCAGCGGTCAGTTCTAATTCAGATACTCCCAAATAGCATTATTCTGGTTTCAGCAACTATTCAGTGGTTATTGTTAGTCTCAGTGTGCCTTCATTTAGCCTTAAAATAATTGTTGTAGCTTGGCATTTTATCCTCAACTGAGTATAACAATATATACTAGCTTAACCTGAGCAGAGCATCTGTGCACTAGTACTTGATTGCTCCCCTCACCCCTGGCCACAGCCCCCTTACCTCAGAGATCTCTCCATCTTCACCTGAACCTCGCACCTGCTCCTCTTCCATCCCATTGCTTCCATCCCCCTCACCCCTCTTGGTTGCTTCTCCATCATGTTGCTCCATCCCCTACACCCCTCTTGATTGCGGCTGCAGTGTTGCCAGTGGCGATTGGCCAAGCCACAGCCCCCTAACCCCAGGGACCTCCCTACCCGAGTGCTGTTCCTGTGCCTCTCTGCAGGAGGAGCAGCAGCAGCAGTTGACTGGACCTTTTCTCACTGTTTGGTAGCCCCGAGCAGCAGCGGATGACCAGACCCTTCCTCACTACTCATTCCCCTCAGGCCGCTGACAGGCCTGGGCCTGTCCCTCACCCTTCCTTCTTATCTCTCCCCACCCCCTTTCTTTTCTTCTCTCCTCCACTCGCTCTTCCCCTTTGTTTTTCTTTCTTCCCCTCTCCTTCCCCTCCCTTTCCTTCTTGAACTAACAGATCATCATTTTGTTTCTTCATCTAATTTGCACAGTGGCAGCCTCCTTCTCCTGAAGGGGCTCTTTCCTCCCTCATGACCCCTCTCTTCGCAGACCCCTGCCCACTATCGTGATATAGATATTATAGATATAGATTATTCTCTCCTCTACAATCAAGCACATCTTCCAACCAGCATTCCAACTGACCTTACCATCACAGGCTCCTCCTCCCTATCTGTATATGGAATCCCCACTGCCCAATCACCATGGTGCTTCTGCTCTGTTACCTCCTATTGGTAAAGCACTGTGTGGGCGAGGCTTGCCATATATATATATATATATATATATATATATATATATATATATATATATATATATATAAATAAAATACTTTGTCCTAGTTTGGGTTAAATGCAATCTAACTAGAAAATTTTAGAAGCAAAGGAGAAAATTTCCAAATCACTTGTTGTATCAATTTCCTGCTTCGTAGTTTTTTAGTAAGGCTAACATACTTGACTTCTCAGTTTATGCAGAACTGTGGAAGACTGGAATGTTTGAACGCATGTCTCTGCAAACCGATGAAGATGAACACAGTATTGAAATGCATTTGCCTTATACTGCTAAAGCCATGGAAAGGTACCTTGACTTAAAAGGAAAAGAATCCTACACATTATAGAATTGCATACTTGGCTTCTCTGCTCATAACATTTGTATGGTTCTAAATAGTGGAATACTTTCTTCATGCCCCCACCGCCAGCCCACCTAACTAAGCAAGAGCTCATTAAAAATAAGCAAGAGCTCATTAAAAATGAGTAAAAAGAGACTGTGAATTGAAGGGTCTAGGCACATGGATAGATTATTATTAAATATATATATATATCAGTGTGAATAGGGGGCATTTCTGGTGATCAGGGTACTTCTTATACTTCTTACCCCACTGTGCTCTCTCATTTGCTTTCATGTCTCCCCTCTCTCTCCCTGTCTAAGAAGAGCTAGCAGAAGTCAAGATCGTGTGCACTCTAACTTTACATTGCTTACTCTTTTTGCAGGATTTGGGTTTTCTGCTGGACATAAAACCTTTCCATGTAGAAATCTAGAGCGAATTCTTTCTCAGACTTGCCTATATGTGGATTTAAAAATGACTAATATAGATGACCCCCACCTCTCTCTCAGGAGTGGGGGGGAGAGGTATTAAATATTCATTGTCGAATTTTAAAACAAAGGCTTCAAACCAGGGCATTTTTTGCCTACAGAGGGAGAATCGGGTCTTGGTTGCTATATAACGCACTGTAGTTCTTCTCCTAAATACCTCCACAATCGTTTCTACTTGAAGCATAATGCCTTGCAGCGCTGCACAGCTGAAATAACCTTAGTTACCTATTTGTTTCATAACCTTGTGGATCAGGGAAGTTAGTGAAGCTGCCACTGTTGGAGTGTTATACAATGGTCAAGTGCAAACTTCTTTAAAATGCTCAATGGAAAATGGGATCAGGCAAATCTGTAATAATTTTTACTAATAAAAGTACTGGCTTACATACTGCACACAAGAACACGGACAGCTGGAGCAGTACCCGCACATCTGTGCACCTGTAAGTACTGTCGATGCAGTTGCATTGTAGGGCAAAAACATTTGTCATAAGCAATCTGTGCACGCAGTTGCACTATGCCCATTATTTCCAATGGGTGTTGTATAATGTTCCCTTGCACAGTATGTAAGCCACTATTCATTTTAAAAGCACAAAA
The DNA here is from genome assembly GCF_027244095.1 of Hemicordylus capensis. Classification (NCBI taxonomy): domain Eukaryota; kingdom Metazoa; phylum Chordata; class Lepidosauria; order Squamata; family Cordylidae; genus Hemicordylus; species Hemicordylus capensis. The sequence goes on along the minus strand of NC_069657.1, from coordinate 389,297,392 downwards.
TTCCAGTCCATGTCCTACACATCACTGGGTTATTTAACTTTCCACATGGGAGGGAGGCCAACAGAGGAAAGAATTCTGCATGTGAGAGGAGGATTTAGCAGGGCACTGGATCATGTCTTAATCCTGATGAATAAAAACTTGTTTTCTTTTTTTCTTTCTTTAAGCCATAAGGATGAGTTTACCATTGTTCCTGTGTTGGTTGGTGCACTGAGTGAGACAAAAGAACAGGAATTTGGAAAACTCTTCAGCAAATACTTAGCAGATCCTTGTAATCTCTTTGTGGTTTCTTCTGATTTCTGCCATTGGGGTAAGTTAAAGTTTGTTCAGAACTATGGCAAAACTGTGAGATTCCATTGCATACGTATACAACAAAATATGCCAATTTAGAATGAAACATATTTTGGTTTGACAAACTCATTCGTTCTGGATCAAATTGAAGATAAGGAATGATGATGAACTTGTGATGATCATTCTTAAGACAAATGAACCATATATAGGTTCTCTAGAGCTAAATTTATTGCCCCAAAGGAATGTGTACTCCACTTGGGATCATGTTTGCTTTGCACAAAAAAGTGCTACTCATTTATTCCCTTGTTTATGTGCAACAAGTAGAAATTTACACAAGATCTGTATCTGCAATAATTCTTATTTGACATTTGCTACTTAAGTTGGAATTGCAGGGCCCTCAAAAAGATGGCAGTTGTAAACCTGGGTTTTGTGTATTGGTCATCTTAAAGCTTATGGGCAAAGCAGGAAGAGCATTACATTTCTGATGAGTGCCAATGATTTTGTAGTGCTGGCAGTTACAGCAGAGTTATTCTTTTGGTGTTTTGAATGCTATCAACATAACTGGCACTTTAGAGTGGAAAAACCAGGAAGATAAGTCTCTTTCCCAAGGCATTTTGAATCTAAATCTCAATTTACCTCAGAATAATTAGTGGACACTATAGTATATGGCTATACTATATTTCTGCAGCATTGGTAAAAATATTTACTTTTTAATACTACATTTTTCTGTTCAGTTGCTATCTTGTTTAGAATTTCCTTCTTACTAAATAAGATTCTGTACAATGTAATTTTATGCTGTCAGAGGAAATGCACCTGTTTTTCAAAAAATGAAATAAGCATTAGCACACATTAGATTGATTGCTAATTTAACATGGTTTTTTCTCTTAAGGTCAACGGTTCAGATACAGTTACTATGACGAGTCTCAAGGAGAGATTTATAGATCCATTGAACATCTAGATAAAATGGTAAGTATTAGGAATTTTGGAACTCAGCTCTGCAGTTAGCTGCTCCTGTATCTTTCAGTGGCTGGCATCCAGACTAATTTTCTCAGTAGTACTACTCAGGAGTTACTCTAAAGGATTGCTAAACTTCAACAAGACTTGCTCTAGTAAACTTAGGATATCAGCCACTGTGCCTAGAATTTGATCAGAGCACCATATACTGCATGTTAAAATGAGTCTAAAGTGAAGAACATAAGCAGAGATGTAAGATGGCATAAATGTGGCTTCTAGGATGATTAACACCCCTGCAGAATGAAGCCATTGATTCAGCATGGCTGTCTAGCAATGCAGTTGGGGTTTGGGGGAGGGAGGAGAATCAGATAAGGAAAACTCCTGTGAGAGAGGTATTGGAACTACTGAAAATTCTGGCACATTGTGGATTAAATTTTAATCACTTTAAGTAACACTTTGGAATTAGAACAGTTGGCATTTTTATCAATATGGCGCATAGCGGCTATGACTATTTCTGCTAGAAAGCATTAACTTGCTTGTTTTAGTTAGCAAAAAAGCCTTACTCAGTAGGAAGCACCAGCTTAGTTTTCAACTTCAAAGTAAAAATGTTGCTATAGAGCAAATTTGAGATTCCAAATATTGTTCATGATCAATCTTTGGGCTTTAAAAGTAACTCAAAAACATGTTTCATGTTAATTTGGGTCTTATCCAAAGCAGAGTTCTTAACTGCAACAGACCTCCTAATATATTGTGATATAACAGATTCAGCAGCTGGAGACAAGGGCCTACAAAGTTTTGCTTGGCTCTGTAGTTTGCTGCTATTTATTATTCTTTTTATTTATTTATTCATTCATTCAAGTTTTTATACCGCCCTTCCAACATTGGCTCAGGGCAGTTTACAGATAAGACAAAAACAATTAAAATCAATCAACAATTAAAAATTATAAAATACCATAAAACAGTTAAACAATAAAACAGTTTAAAAACCCTGAAAAACAGGGACATTAAAAACCCTTTACAACAATTTAAAAACCCTAGAAGGCCAGGCCAGATAGGTCTTAAGGGCTCTCCTAAAAGCCAATAAAGAGTTCAAATTACGGATTTTATTTGTGGTTACCATTAACTTTTCCCAAAGTCCCCTGTGGGCCCAATGACTTGGGGAAGAGGAATCCCAACTCTCAGCTTCTCCAGAAGCATGTAAATAAGATTTCAGGGCTGCTGTGGAGAGGCCCAACTCTTGTGATCCTGGATTAGATTAGATATATCTTTGGTCTAATCCAGCAGGGCTCTTAGACTTCAAGTCTCCAGGGGTACAAATAGTTAAGAGGGAGCCATCACTTATCAGTTTACAATGAGAGGAGGAGGTTTTCCTTCTGGTATGTTGGCCCTTGTCACTTTATTATGGGACTTTAGGTTCTGGATTTAGAGCTGAAATGTGAATGACAGGCTCCTGATGGTGCTGTTGAGGGAGTAAAAAATGTACTTTTTTGTGGGTGTCTCACAGGAATCTGAATGATCAGAACTACTGGTTTTCTTGTATCTTCTTAACTAATATAAACTCCCACTGCCCGTGATGTAGCAGTGTCATAGAGTATAAATTGATCTGGGTACAAAAAATTGCAATGCCATCTATAGATCCGCTAAACTTCTTTCAAATCAACAGTGTTGCTAGGCTTCCTATAATACTATATTTTCAAAGCACATTCTGCTTGAACAATGAGACTGTATTATGGACAAATACAACCCTACATAATAGATTAGAATTAATGTTATCTTGACTTTCTTTAGGGTATGAGCATTATAGAGCAGCTTGACCCTGTGTCCTTTAGCAATTACTTGAAGAAATACCATAATACAATATGTGGAAGACATCCCATTGGCGTTTTACTAAATGTAAGTACTGTTAAATGAACTTCTAATACTTGATTCCCAACTATGGGACATCATACTCCACTTAGTGTCCAGATACTAGGGAGAGATACACAAATAATGGCCCTTGCAGTTTGTCTGGGCATGGCTTGCATTTTTCTGATTTTTCCTCGTTTGTGCCCCCCTCTCTTCTCAGATGAGCATTACAGGTAAATCTGCTACCCGCAGATCCAGCATTCATGTATCTGCAGTCAGGGAACTTTGACACCCGATCTTGGCATACACAAAAAGAAAGGTGGAGGGAGGGTTAAATCTATGTATCTGCAGCTTGAGGGGTGGCCAGAAATTACCTCGGAGGTAATTTCTGGTCACCATTTTGAGTTCAGGAGCCATTTTGTAGCTCATTTATTTTAAAAACACATACCTTTTTTCCTGTGAAAATTGTGGAATAATGACAAAATTTGGACTTCCAGGGGCCTTGCTGGAGGCCCACGGAGCATTGGTAGGGCACTTTGCTGTGTGTGTGTGTGTGTGTGTGTGTGTGTGTGTGTGTGTGTGTGTGTGTACAAGATTGTTGGGCCTCCAGGAACCTAATCCCCGCAATTCCATAGACTTAATGACTCGGTATTCACTGTTTTGCTCTCTGCAGAAATTGTGTAGAATGGAACCCCCACAAATACTAAGGTACACCTGTATTTCTAGTGTGAGAGTAACATTCTGCCTTTGGGAGCAGAACTAGATATTGCAAAGAAGCCTCAATCTTTTGTTGTTTCTGCACATTATAATTCAATGTCACTTTTTAAATTCTAATAACAAATGTATTGTAAAAACATACATGAAAACAGTGTAAAACACAACCTAGGTAACAGGTTGTGCATAGAAATTTTACTAGCATAAGCAGATGAGCGTGTTAGTCCTGTTTTCTGCAAGATTTTAAACTATGCTGTGCAATGTCATTTTGTTACAAGAAGATGTTTGATCTAAGATCGTAAATAAACAACTTGTTACAAGAAGTTCAGTTTGTCCTGTTATATAGGTCATGTTACTTCATACTAAGTTCATAAAAACAAAATGCCTGAAGGGCAAACTATCATGGCTGTAGACTGCCCACCAGTTCAGATTGTCAGAATTAAATTCTTGATCCCTGCATCAACCATCTTTGTAGATGCCCAATTACAGATGTGTGAAAGATGTTGGAATGTTGCTGTGTATCCTCCTGCGAAAATGTGAACTTTCTGGCTTTGTTTCCCTCTAGGCTATCACAGAGCTCCAGAAGAATGGAATGAATATGAGCTTCTCTTTTTTGAATTATGCGCAGTCAAGTCAGTGTCGAAACTGGCAAGACAGCTCAGTGAGTTATGCAGCAGGAGCACTAATGGTCCACTGAACCTCTGACGACTCAGGGATGACACCTGCACACTCTGGGGTCCCAGCCTTGCCCTTACAAAGATGCAGTTCCTGGTCTTTGGGTATACTGAAACCTCAAACTAATAGAACTCTTCTTTTTCTAGTAGGTGTAGTCCTTCCTTAGTTACAACTCATTTTAAAATGCTTTCTTGTTTAGGACAAGGGGAGGAAGGCTGGTGTCAAAATGTTGTGACTTCTAAAAACCAGTGGCTATAAAGGTATGGTGGCAGACGGTCCTTGCAAATACAACATGTAAAGCATTTACCACATCCCAGATTTGCACTCTGCAGACCTGTGCACATGTACTCTGCTTTCAGAATAGTTTTGCAGGTTGTAAACAGAAAAGGATGGAAGCTTTTTAATAAAAATGCATTTATAAAAGATCCTGTATTAGAATATAATAAAACTCCAGTATAGTCGATTACTACCCATGTTGTACAACAAATATCTTCTATTTTAGTTGCTAATAAAGGGCTGCACAAACCAAAATGGCATAATTTGCATTTTTTTCTCCTTTCAGATTCTGTAATCCCTTTATCTTTAGAAGTTCTCATCTGTGATTTCTTTAAAGCAAAATGGAATCTTGTTCCTGTTTTTGAAGGCTACTATTCTGCTTGTGTGGCAACAGAATGCAGAGCAGTCTCCATAGGGCCAAGTGTAACCTTGCTTCACATGCAGCTGCCATATGCAGTGCCACTCTTCTGAGTATGCTCTGTGTCTCTTGCAGCAGCGCAGAGCCATGCAGGAGGCTGAGTGAAAGAGCAGCAGCAGTGCACCTGAAAGCAGGCAGTGGGTGGGGCAGCGGGTGGCTATAGAAATAGCTCAGTCAGCACCTCATCTCTGCTCACCGTGTTCAGGATTACAGCCTAAAACAATATAAATTGAGACGAAGACCTCCTCTGGAAGCAAGGAAACATATAGGAACAGCAACTGTTGAAGCAGTACTGCAAGATGCTATTTTATGGTGGGATTGTGGGCAGATGGATCAATGCAAATGTTTAGAATTTGAGTGTGGGTGTTCAGCATTGTCAAGGCTGCTTCTTTACTGACCATTTTCTCAACTGTACAATAAGAATTTTATTCTGAAATCTACAAAAAGGTCACTTCTATTATGCTATTGTGCTTCTTCCATGTAACTGGTAACTGGGAAACATGTTGAATGATGTTGAGAGATGGGTCAGAAATACAGTTGGTTTTGTAGATCTCAAGGAAGAACTATCCATTATGTGCAAATAAGAATATTGGACTTCACTGAAATTAAGAGGCTATTGGGACACTTATGTTTGCTTTTATATGACCAAGAAAAGATTTGGCTTCCCGCCCTCCTCCCTGAAAATGTTTGTTCTTGAGTCCTAAATACTATTTCTCCATGTCAGCATCATCGGGAGAGGGCATAACCTCCCTAAAAGCCTGCCTGGAGTCGGTAATGGGCTGGATGAGGGATAACAAACTGAGACTGAATCCAGATAAGACGGAGGTACTTATTGTGCTGGGTCAGAACTCAAGAGACAATTTTGATCTGCTTGTTCTGGATGATGTCACACTTCCCCAGAAAGAACAGGTATGCAGTCTAGGGGTGCTTCTGGATCCAAGTCTCTCCCTGGTGTCACAGGTTGAGACAGTGGCCAGAAGTGCCTTCTGTCAGCTTCGGCTGATACACCAGCTGCATCGTTTCTTGAGTTAGATGACCTCAAAACAGTGGTACATCTGCTGATAACCTCCAAACTGGATTATTGCAATGTGCTCTATGTGGGGCTGCCCTTGTACACAGTCTGGAAACTACAGTTGGTCCAGAATGCGGCTGCCAGGCTGGTCTCTGGGTCATTTAGGAGAGACCATATTACTCCCTTATTGAAGGAGTTACACTGGCTGACGATATGTTTCCGGGCAAAATAAAAGGTGTTGGTCATAACCTATAAAGCCCTAAACAGCTTGAGCCCTGGGTATTTAAGAGAACGTCTTCTTCGTTATGAAGCCCACCACCCATTGAGATCATCAGGAGAGGCCCGTCTGCATTTGCCACCAGCTCGTCTGGTGGCTACTCAGAGACAGGCCTTCTCCGTTGCTGCCCCGAGGCTTTGGAATACGCTCCCTAGTGAAATAAGAGCCTCCCCATCTCTGACATGTTTTTAAAAGTCCTTAAAGACACATGTCTTCACCCAGGCTTTTAACTGATATTGTTTTGATTATTTTAATGTTTTTTAGAATATTGTTTTAAAATTTTAAATTGTGTTTTATATTTCTTGCTTTTAAATTTTTTGTTTTTTATTTATTTATTTGATTGATTGATTGATTGATTGATTTCTATACTGCCCTTCCAAAAAATGGCTCAGGGCGGTTTACACAGAGTAATAATAAATAAATAAGATGGATCCCTGTCCCCAAAGGGCTCACAATCTAAAAAGAAACATAAGATAGACACCAGCAACAGTCACTGGAAGTACTGTACTGGGGGTGGATAGTGCCAGTTACTTTCCCCCTGCTAAATAAAGAGAATCACCACATTAAAAGGTGCCTCTTTGCCAAGTTAGCAGGGGTTAAACATTTAACATAAACATAAAACCTAACAAACACAAACATAAAATTAAACATTTTAATTAATGTTTTACTTTTTAATCTTGTAAACCGCCCAGAGATGTAAGTTTTGGGCGGTGTAAAAATATGATTGATTGATTGGTTGATTAAATAAATAAATAAAAATACTGCTACTATAAAGCTCCCTTCTAATAAAAATTGATTTTTAAAAAACTGATGGATATTCTTAAAATAATGTTCTTTCCCAGGTTGTGTTCATTCCAGAAGCCCCTATGCAGCTTCTTTATTTATTATTTATCTATTACGTTTCTAGACAGTCCCATCCAAAGGCTTTGGGCAGTGCACAACGAATTTTAAAAAACCCTAAAAACAAACACCATTTAAAAACACACTGCTTAAAAGAATATAAAAACAATTCGGAGCCATTGAAAACCAATTAAAATACTTTTAACAATTTAAAAACCTTGGAAGGCCAGGCCAAACAAGTAAGTTTTTAGGGCTCTCTTAAAGGCCAACAACAAGCCTAAATTAGGGATATCTGCTGGGAGTGCATTCCATCGGCCAGGAGCAGCTACAGAGAAGGCCCGGCTTTGAGTTGCCACTAGACGTACCAGTGGTAACTGGAAACGGACCTCTCCAGATGACCTCAACGTGTGATGGGGATCATACAGAAAATCTACAGAAAAAGGCACTCTCCCAAGCCATTCAGGGCTTTAAAGGTAATAACCAGCACTTTGTATTTTGCCTGGAAACATATTGGCAGTTCAGCCTGAATAAAATCTAGTCTGCATCTTCTTGGTATCAATAAATTCCAGTACAAAGTACCTTAGGACATTGCCTCTGTACTACCAGAGATAAATGGGAGTCCTGATCCTAGTATGACAGAGGTACAGTGGCAGTTTTGCATTCAAGCTATAGAGTTTGGAGTGTGCTTTATAGATTTTAATCATGACCCCACCACCTGTTAAGATCTGGGGAGGTCTGGTTACAGTTGCCACTGGTTCATTTGGTGATTCGGGACCAGACCTCCCTGCCAAAATAAGAGCATCTCTAATTGCTTTTAGGAAGACCCTCAAGACACACCTGTTTTCTCAGGCTTTTAACTGAAATTAATTTTTGAACTGTTTAATTGTTCTTATCCCATGAAATTCTTTAAACTTATTCTATGAAATAGTTCTGTTTTTTACTGTTTTATATTTGTTGTGTACATGACCTAGAGAGACATGTATCAGGCAGTATATAAATATGATAAATACATGCACAGTATATTCTTTAAAAGGTGAAACCTTGATTTAAGTTGAACGACCCAAGTATTTCAGCTGGCATTATTACATATAATTATTGGATATGTTAGATATTCAGGTTAGTCCAGTTTTAAATGTTAGTTTTCTGTTTTGAGGTAACCAAAGAGCAACTTAATAAAACTGTTGCATATATCAGTTCTAATGCTTTATATATACTGAAGTAAATTCTAAGAAGCCTTAACATTTAACTGTAGTCTCTGTCCATTTTTTAACCTATAAATAGCACTTTCTCTGCAGAAGTGCTCATTCCATGTTTGTATAGTGTTTGTTTCCTTTGGCTTGTTCTTGGATGAAGTGTGCCATGCTCAAAAATGTTTTTCTGAGGGGAACTTCTAAAGCAGCAGAAATGTGCTATCCATGAAACTGATGGGTGTTGACATATGCTGCTTTGCTTTTGACTTCAGATCTATTTTCTTCTGAAGCATAAAGGAGTAGAGATCACATTCATTAAAACAAATATTTTTACCCCAACATGACTCCACATAAGTATGTGTTGTGGATTTTGAGAATCCTTTATGGGATACTCAGGTCACCCTTTCTTTGGTGTGTTTGCTGCTGTGAGAGTTGGTATAGTGTAGTGGCTAAAATGGGTTCTCAGACTCCTCAGCCTGGGGATGATGGGAGTTGTAGGCCAACATCATCTGGGAACCCAAGTTTGAGAACCCATTTTAGCCAGGTTTAAGTACTTCTGGACTAAAAGATTGAGTTGCAAACCAGGATGTCCTGATTTGTAGTCTGCCTCTCATTTGAATTTCACCTCTGCTATGAACTCAATTGGTGGCCTTGAACCAGCCACTCCCTCTCTCGGCCTCAGCTCCCCAGCTGCAATATGGGATAATACTTAACGTAACGGTTTGTTGTAAGTATTATCTCAAGATGATGCATGAGAAGCGCTTTGCATGCTCAGCACTATACAAATGCTACGTGGTGTTTGGTTCATAAATAGACATCATGAAAACTTTCTAGCAGTATCAAAGCATTCCAAATTGCAAGAAGGAAGCTTGGGTATTGAAAATTTTATTTCTCATTTTTATATTGAAGTTTCCAGGTCATTCTGTAGATTTGTTTTGTTCTATCAGACCAGAATTAAAGAATCATTTAAGTTGCCAGACTTTGTGTGGTGGAAAACAGCCAATTGTGGGATTATTCAAAATTCTTGCTGAATTTAAATGTAGCAGCATATTTGAAGTATAGGTATGGGGGGTGTTGGTGAGGATAATTAGGATGATACTGTCTTGTTCTGTTTTGAACAGTTGTCACAACTATGTAAATAGGTATTGGTTTATTTTCTTTTTGCTGGTTGATGACTGAAATAAAGTGAACTGAACTGAGCTTGGGTATGGGTAGCTGTGGGTATGGTTCTTCATGTTCTTAAAAACATTTTAGAATTTTACAAAATGTACAAACAATCAACAATACACTGGCAATTTTTAGGAATATAATATGTATTTTTAATATGCTTGGCCCAGTGCCTAGTGATTTAATAAATATAAACTATTTAATATTAAATTCAGTAACACAATCTACTAGACAAATAAAACAAGAAGTTCTTGAAGGTGGTAAAATTCAGTAGAGGCATGTATTCTAATGAATGTTGTCCTTCAAAATATATTTCAAGGGATCATTTTTGTAACTTAATAGTAGCAGGGACTGGTTTTTCTAATGGAGAACAGTCAAGGATTAAGTATGCATTGCAAATGATAAACTATACATCAGTAACATGCAGTTTGAGGAGTTGGTGCGGGGAGTCCTTGTGAAAACAGTAGATGTCGCTATTGGGTTTTTTAGTGCCTTTCTGTCAGTTTCTCCTTCCAAAGAAGCTACTGTGCTGAAATGTATGTGTTGAACCAGACCATGGAATATCAGTTCAGTTCCATTTTTTATTTCAGACTCTGACCAGCTATGTCAGTTAAATCGAGAGATGGTTAGCTGTATTCACACAATACTTTCAACATACATACAATCTGTAGAGAATATAAACATATTTGCATGCCGCTTTTACAGCAACACATACAATATATGTTCTACATTTTAAAGTGGTTCAGTCTCTGTGTTTGGTTTTTAAGATAAACAAATGTACAATAATTCACATGGGGGTGTGTGTATGTATACATACACAGACCCTTGTATATGCTTACAATGTACAGGATTGCAGCCCTAAAATAATTCATAAATGTGGAAACCTCTTGTGGGTGTGTGCTATCATATTTGGTTTTGTCTGGTCTTGCCACTCTTAAGCTGTAAATTGAGAATGAAGTTTTAAGCATTCCTCTCAGTTCCCAGACTTCAACATGAATGACTCCTTAGCATGCAAAATAACCTTGTTTTCCAAATGCTGAAGTTTTCAAATGTGTGTTAACCATGATTTTAAAATGTCAAAGACCAGGCTGAAGATGTCAATGGCACTACATCCCATATTAACATACATACAAAATAGCTTTGGGACAATGCTGGATACAGTGGAACGGCGAGGCAGTTTTGATCATATATTGTTCAGAATATTTGTGTAATTACTGGAGATAAAATTGAGATGAAACTGCAGACTGCTCCTCAATGATATGTGAGGGAAATTGATGATAGATGATTAAAAAAATTGTTTAGAAGCAACTAGGATAATATGCACCAAGTACTAGAAAGTACGTATTATACCAAACTTTAAAGAATGATATAGAAAGATCTGATAGGTTGTAATGATAAATTAAGTTTATTGGCATAAATGCAAAACTGCTTAAAATAGTCAAAACTTTGATGTACAGGTACTGTCTAATATGTGTTCATTTTTACTGGGAAATTATAATTTGGATAGAGGTAAAATTTATTATCTCGGGTATTGGACAGATGAGCCTTCGTATAGATACTTCCCTCTCTGTTATGAAATGTCAATTGTTAAGACGATTGGGTTTTTTAATCTTTGAGTATGATTGTAGAACAAATATTAATTGGCTTATCTCATAGATTGTTAGAGAGCAAGTTGGGTGCAAGTGTATTAAACTAGAGAGTGTCAAGCTCTGTAAGGCATCAGGGAGTCAAACCAGGGCCTCCAGCACTTTATCTCCTGTGCCACCAGTGCTCTGGTTCATCAGCAGGCCTGGCAATCTGAGCTATTGGGATCAAGGACACTCTTTAGCCTGTCTAGAATACTGTGCATTGACCTTGCAGACCTACCCACTGCCTATACAGTCAAGTTGTGAGGTAGCTCCACACTCAATCTGAGCAGCTTCTCACTGGGAGAACAAAACCTGCTTCTTTCTGTTCTGGAATCTTAACCAGCAAGCCTGTCTGAGACCACAAGGTCTTAAGGGAATTAAAGAATAAGAAACTGATCTCCTTGGCCCTCTGGTTTCACCACTCTCTTGTCTCTTTCCTTCTTCCTGCAGATCCTGGTCTGGCCTTTAGGGGTGGGTTGGGTTAAGAAGAGTTCTTTGAATGAATGACCCAACAACCACATGTTGGGTGGGTTATAATTGTGATGGATAACATAGAAACATTTCTTTTAATTTTCTCAATGAATAGGCTTTGCTGAAGTTGAAATTAATCCTCATAGAAAGTTGAAATTTGTTTCCACATAAGGTGCAGGTAGCAGGGCATAATTTTATGCCTTACCTATGGCATACATTGAGAATGTTTGGTTGGACCATCAGCAATATATTACTAAGCAATTTCTTTAGCCAAACAACACTGTATGGTGTACCTTGCCTGCTTCTATTCTCTTCATATGAGTGATCTGTAAACTGAACTGTGGGAGGGTTGATATGTGATCTGGATCTCTTCCAGCTCTCTAGAAGCTGGACTGTCTTTTCACATGAAATATTTGAAATGACATTTGCCTAAGCTTAGAACTCGTTTTGCCAGCCTGTGTACAGTGGGGGGAGCTGTTTGCTTCTTTGTGCTTGAAAAGCTACTATGTTGATAACAAATGAAGTAACAGCTGCATCTTGCAAGATGTAGAACTCAGATTTATTTTTTTATTTTTTTTATGTCATAGTTTCTGTTGTGGGGAGAATATTTCTCCAGCATTCAAAATGCAATAATTTGATCATAGGGAAAACAATTGCTGTTCTCACTACACCCCATGAATATAACAATTGTTACCACCTAATGGCACAGTGGGAAAATGCTTGACTAACAAGCAGAAGGCTGCCGGTTCGAATCCCTGCTGGTACTATATCAGGCAGCAGTGATATAGGAAGATGCTGAAAGGCATCATCTCATACTGCATGGGAGGAGGCAATGGTAAACCTCTCCTGTATTCTACTAAAGAAAACCTCAGGGCTCTGGATGCCAGGAGTCGAAATCAACTTGATGGCACACTTCACCTTACAACTGTGTTAAATTGGGGCACTGCATGGGCCCAATGGCAATAGGCACCTTTTGCTCTGTACCTATGCCATCAAGTTGCCCACCCATTTGGTGCCATTTTGTGACTTTAATGCAAATGTTTTTCTCTTAGAGGCTGAACACTTGTTCTGCCATTCCACAAGAGCATACATGAAGCTATTTGAAAACACTGGACAGCAGCATGTCCAGTCCTTCCACTATTGCATGGCCTCACTGTTCATAATTTAAAAACCAAAAACAAGAAACATTACTGCTCTCTGGAAGTTGTATGCTGCTCTTACTTAGTAACTTCATTTATTTAGTAAACATAAATAAGTGTTCACTTTTACTTCTGAATAACCCTTCAGTGCAAGACTCCCAGAGTGGTTCACATGTTAAAACAGCCCTAAACAATAACACTCAGTATTAAGACAGCAGCAGTTGTCTTTTCAGTAAGATCAAGTAGGACAATACAATGATTTGAAACCAGTTACGTGCAACACTAGAACCAGGGGTCATCCCATGAAACTGGGTGCCAGGAAATTTAGGACCTACAAAAAGAAGCAATTTTTTCCACACAGTGCATAATTAATCTATGGAGTCGTCTGCCATGGGATATTATGATGGCCACTAGCTTGGATGGCTTTAAAAGAGGCTTAGACAAATTCATGGAGAACGGATCTACCAGTGGCTACTACTCTGACTATTGAAGACTACTCAAGACTATTGGACGTGTTGGCTGGTGGCTACCTCCAGCCAAGACGTTCTTCCTTGTAATTTCAATCCCGTGGTTGTAGTCCAGCTCTCGGGAGTAACAGCAAATAAGTCCACTCCTCCATTACAGCCCTTCCCCTATTTGAAGATAGATGGCTATCATATCTGCCCTTAGGCTTCTCTTCTCCAGACTAAATGTACCCAGCTCCTTCAACTGTTCCTCATAGGACTTGGTTTCCACACCTCACCATCTATGTCACCTTCTTATGAATCTATTCCAGTTTATCAACATACTCCTTAAAATGCAGGGGGCCAGAATAGGACACAGTTTGCCAGGTGGGGTCTGCCCAGAACACAATAAGAGTGGGAAACCGCCTTGGGATTGTTTGTAATGAGAAATGTTATATAAATTTAACAATAAAATAATATTATTACTTATGATCTGGACACTCTGCTTCCATTAATGCAGCTGATGCATTTGCTTATTTTAGCTGCAGCATCAAACTTCTGGCTCCTGTTGAACTAGTTGTTCACTGATTGATTAAGTGCCGTCAAGTCAGCGTTGATTCTTAGCTACCAAATGGATAGATTCTCTCCAGGATGCTCTGTCTTCAACTTGGCCTTTAAGGTCTTTCTCAGTGGTGCATACGTTGCTGTCGTAATTGAGTCCATCTACCTTGCTGCTGGTCGTCCTCTTCTCTTTCTTTCAACTTTTCCCAGCATTATGGACTTCTCAAGGGAGCTGTGTCTTTGCATAATGTGTCCAAAGTATGAGAGTTTCAGCCTGGTCATTTGTGCCTCAAGTTTTGATTTGATTTGGATTGATTTGTTCTATGATCCATTTGTTTGTTTTCCTGGCTGTCCATGGTATCTTCAAGTCTTCTCTAGCACCAAAGTTCAAAAGCATCAATGCTTTTCTGTCTTGCTTCTCCAAAGTCCAGCTTTCACATCCATAGTCACGGGGAAAACCATTGTCCAAACGATTCTAATCTCTATAGGTGTCGACGTGTCACGGCATCTAATATCCTTTCCAAGGCCTTCATTGCAACCCTATCAAGTGCTAGTCTGCAGCGTATTTCTTGACTGCTGGATCCTTTACTGTTGATGATCGAGCCTAAAAGGCAGAAGCTATCCACCACTTCAGTGTCTCGATTTTCAGTTCTGAGGCTAGTTGCTGTACCTGCTGGCATTAGTTTAGTCTTCTTTACATTTAGTCATAGTCCCATTGTTTCATTGTGCTCCTTGACTTTCATTACTAGAGCTTGCAGATCATCTGCATTCTCAGCTATCAGAGTGGTGTCATCAGCATAGTGCAGGTTATTGATGTTTCTTCCTCGAACTTTAAAGCCACGCTCATCTTCTTCCAATCCAGCTTCTCTCAGTATATGTACAGCATATAAATAATTGAATAAAGGAGAAAGTATACAGCCTTGTCTTACTCCTTTGCCGATCTCGAACCTGTAGGTTTCACCATGTTCTGTCTGGACTATGGCTTCCTGTCCTGTGTATAGGTTTCTCATGAGAACAATGAGGTGTTCTGGGACTCCCATTTTCCTAAGGATATTCCATAACTTGACATGGTCGATGCAATCAAAGGCTTTTCTGTAGTCAATAAAGCACATATTGACTTCTTTCTGGTATTCTTTGGCTTTCTCAATTATCCAGTGTACATCAGCAGTGATGTCTCTTGTTCCTCGGCCTTTTCTGAAACCAGCTTGAACTTCCTGCATTTCCCTTTCCACGTAGGGCTCTAATCTGCATTGGATGATGCTGAGCATTATTTTGCTAGCATGTGAAATTAAGGATATTGTGTGATGGTTTGTGCAGTCTGTTAAGTCTCCTTTCTTTGGTATGGGAATGTAGACTGACCTCTTCCAATCTTTTGGCCACTGTGTCATTCTCCAGATTTGCTGGCATAGTTTGCTTAGAGCCTTGACTGATTCTTCTTCTGTTGCCTGTCATATTTCTGTAGCTATTCCATCAATTCCTGTAGCCTTCTGACTTGGTAATGGCCGGAATGCTGATCTAACGTCATCTTCCCATACTAGAGGTTCTTGCATGTAGTGAATATTTTCTAGAGTATCTTGAATGTTGACATCCGTGCTGTATATAAATTTTCAGTATACTTAATTGTTCACTAAGACACCTATATCACTTTCACATGTACTGCTACCAAGCCAGGTGCTCCCCATCTTGTGCAGGGCCTGGTAGAGATTATAAATGTTTCTTTGAAGGAGGGCAGGATGCCTCCTTGTTTTAAGCAGGCAACCATTAGACCATTTCTGAAGAGGTTTGCCTTGGATCCCTCAGAGTTAAGCAATTACAGGTCTGTCTCCCAACCTTCCATGGCTGGGCAAGGTGATTGAGAAGGTGATGGTCGCCAAGCTCCAGGCGGTCTTGGAGGAAACTGATTTTGTAGACCTGTTTCAAACTGGCTTTCGGGCAGGCTATGGGGTGGAGACTGCCTTTGTTGGCCTGATGGATTATCTCCAATTGGGAATTGACAGAGGGAGTGTGACTCTTTTGGTCCTTTTGAATCTCTCAGTGGCTTTCAATACTACTGACCATAGTATCCTTCTGGAACATCTGAGGGGATTGGGGGTGGGAGGCACAGCTTTGCAGTGGTTCTACTCCTACCTCATGGGCAGATTCCAGATGGTGTATTTTGGAGACTGTTGTTCTTCCAAATCTGAACTTTTGTATAGGGGTGTGCACGGACCGGTCCGGGGCCATGCAAAAGGCCTCCGGACCAGTCCAGAATTCGGCTGGTCCAGCGGTCTGGCACTGGGGGGATTGTTGCTTTAAGAGCGGGGGGGTAGTACTTACCCGCCCCCCGCTGCTCCCCCCCCCCGCCGCCGCTATTTCCCCTCCGGCGCTGGACTTTGTTAAAACATTTTTGGGGCGGCAGACTTCCTTCCTGCTGCCCCTGCCCCCATCGCTGCCTGAAGAGCTTCCCAAAGTTCCAAGGAGTAGAAGCTGGTGGCAGGTGCATGCGCCCAGTGCCGCGCGCCCATCACCACCGCCTGTGCCGCATACGTCACAATGATGTATGCGGCGCACGCACCGGGCGCATGTGACCACTGCCAGCTTCTACTCCTTGGAACTTTGGGAAGTTCTTCAGGCAGCAACGGGGGCAGGGGTGGCAGGGAGGAACTCTGCCACCCCAAAAATGTTTTAACAAAGTCCAGCGCCGGAGGGAGAAGAGCGGCGGGGGGGGGATACTACCCCCCTGCTCTTAAAGCGACACTCCCCCCCAGTGCCAGACCACACCTCCGTGGTTCCATGCACATCCCTACTTTTGTATGTTGTCCCTCAGGGCACCATATTGTCTCCAATGTTGTTTAACATCTACATGTAAATGCTTGGAAAGATCATCAGGAGATTTGGTGCAGGGTGTTATCAATATGCTGATGACACCCAAATCTATTTCTCCATATCACCATCATCAGGAGAAAGCATAACCTCCCAAAATGCCTGTCTGCAGGCAGTAATGGGCTTGGGTGAGGGATAAACAGTCTCAATCCAGATAAGACAGTGGTACTTATTTAATGTGCAGGGTCAGAACTCAGGAGATGATTTTGATCTGCCAGCTCTGGATGGGGTCACGCTCCCCTGGAAGGAACAGGTACGCAGTCTGGGGATGCATTTGGATCTGAACCTCTCCCTGGTGTCCCGGATTGAGGTGGTGGCCAAAGGCGCTTTTTATCAGCTTTGGCTGATACGCCAGTTTTCTTGAGATGAACGACCTCAAAATGGTGGTACATATGCTGGTAACCCCTAGGCTGGATTACTGCAATGTTTTTTGTGGTGGGCTGCCTTTGTACATAGTCCAGAAACTACAGTTGGTCCA
Organism: Hemicordylus capensis; assembly: GCF_027244095.1. NCBI lineage: Eukaryota > Metazoa > Chordata > Lepidosauria > Squamata > Cordylidae > Hemicordylus > Hemicordylus capensis. The sequence continues at coordinate 389,280,154 of NC_069657.1, read as the reverse complement.
GAATGCGGCAGCTAGGTTGGTCTCTGGGTCATCTAGGAGAGACCATATTACTCCTGTGTTGAAAAAACCATACTGGCTGCCGATAGGTTTCTGGGCAAAATACAATGTGCTGGTTATTACCTATAAAGCCCTAAACAGCTTAGGCCCTAGTTATTTAAGAGAACGTCTTCACCATGAGGACCACTGCCTGTTAAGATCATGTGGAGAAGTTTGTCTGCAGTTGCCACCAACTTGTTTGGCGGCTACTCGGGAATGGACCTTCTCCATTGCTGCTCCTGGACTTTGGAATGCGCCCCTGGTTGAAATAACAGCCTCCCCTTCTCTAGCAACTTTTTAAAAGGCACTGAAGACACATTTATTCACCCAGGCTTTTAATTAGATTTAGGATTTTAAATTTTCAATGTTGGTTTTAAATGATTTGAATGTTTAATGTTTGAATTATTTTAATTGTTTAATCGATTTAGTTTTGATTTTAATTGTTTGTTTTATTTTTATGTAAGCCATCTGCTCTACATTTGGAAGGGTGTTATAGAAATTAAATAAATAAACATCTTGTATCTGTGCATTTGATTTTTCTTACCAAATGCAGTCTTTTCATCTTCATCTGGTGGGGTTTGGGCCAATAACAAAATCTGTCTAGATTAGCTGGAATCTTGATTCTATCTTGTAAGGTGTTAGCTATCTCCCCTCACCACCAAGTTCATTTTCTCTGCAGATTTAATAAGCAGCTCCTCTACTTCCTCCTCAAAGTCATTGATGGAAATGCTGAATAGCACAGGGTGCAGTACAGAGTCCTGTGACCCTCCACTTGATATCTCCCTGCAGGAGGACATGTAGTATTACTGTCTGAGTACTTGCTGAGTACATTTGTTCAACTAGCTACGTGCTAGTTAGTCCCAGGGACTTCACCAATTTACTACTGGACTGTAGCCCAAGGGACTTCATCAGCTCCCCACTGGACAGTAGTCCCAAGAATTTCACCCATTTGCTATTGTGTGGGCTGTCATGTCTTAGAAGGATCAGCCATCCATTACAATGAGTATTGGGTCCTGGCAAGCAAAGGCTAAACACAAGCAAATCTGCCTAGCAAAGGGGCGGGGGGAGAAGCAGAGGGCAGTGGGGAGGAAGGGAGAGAGTTAGTTACCAATTTGGCAGGGAAACCAATGAATGGCCAGTTCATGGTTTTGCCCATCACCTGAAGATTCTAGGGTTTGGAGAAAAGATGAGGTGCACAAAGCTGGATCAGTGCAAAGAACACTGCAGCATTGGAGAAGACGTGCCTTCTTGACCTCATGGATAAGGTCCAAGGCCTATCTAGTCCAACATCCTGTTTCACACAGTGGCCCACCAGATGCCTCTGAGAAGCCCACAGGCAAGAGGTGAGGGCGTGCCCTCTCTCTTGCTATTGCTCCCCTGCTACTGGTATTTAAACCATGCCTTTATTCAAACTGAACATGAGTAAATGGAAGTTGTAACAGTTGAAATGGCCATGAGGACTAGGGTACACGTAACAGAAGCTGCCTAACAGTACCATCATCTAGCCCACTTTTCTCAGTTTGTCAATATGGATGGGGTGGGAGACACTGTCAAATGTTTTGCTGAAATCAATATGTTAACAGCATTGTCACAATCTACTAAACTTGTAACTCTGTTGAAAAATGGGTTGTTAGCCTGGCAGTGGCATGACTTGTTCATGACAAATCCATTGTTGATGGGTTTGCTCTGAAGTGTGGCAGCAACAACCCTTTGTAACTATGCTTTACTCAAATTGGCTCGGTTGCAGACCAGCCCACATTTGTTAACCTTGAAATACCAGAGAAACTTGGTTGGGTGCACTGTAAGTTACGATATGTTGAAGCAAAATAATCAACGTGTTCCTTGAAAATCAAGAGTTGCTTTATTGAGGGGTAACAGGGGTAAGGAATGAGAAAGGAGGATAGTTAAGGTAAAGATTAGCACCTAGTAGGCTTGCTGAAGACAGTCTTCCCATAAGGGGACTGCAGACTCTCGAAATGGTATAGGTTGCCCCAGAGGCGTATCTAGGGAAAATAGCACCTAGGGCAAGCACTGAAATTGTGCCTCCTGTCCAAACATCTGACACCCATCTTTCAGATAACTTTACTATAATATCAGCTGAAAAATACAAGTCAAGCTAGTTAATCTTTTAATATTTCAAAAACTATTTAGCAGTGGACGTAGCCAGGGTTAGTAACTGGTTTCAGTACCATCAGTTAAATTAAGTTTATAAGAAAGATCTTAACGTTGGATTTGAGGATCAGACGTCGAGATTTGAGAAGGAGCTGTGTGAAAATGATGAAAAATTATTTTCCAAAATGTACAAGCTCTTGCTTCTGGAGGAGACAAGAGATGAAGTGGTTAAAACGACTATGGTAAAATGGGCTCAAGATGTGGGCTATAATATAGAAATGGCAGCCTGGGAAAAATTATGGAAAACTGATTTAAAGTTCACTGCATGTTATGTTTTAAAAGAAAATTATTATAAAACAATGTATAGGTGGTATTTGATGCCTAAAAAATTGGCATTAATGTATAAAAAAGTTTCAAACAAATGCTGGAAATGTGGACACTCTGAAGGAACTTTTCTTCATATGTGGTGGTCTTGTAGGAAGGCTAAGGCCTTTTGGGACATGATATATAATGAGTTGAAGAAAATTTTTTAAATGACATTTCCTAAGAAGCCAGAATCCTTTCTGCTGGGAATAACACAAGGAATGTTTTCTGCAACCAATTTAACATTTTTTATGTACGCTACTACGGCGGCCAGAATAATATATGCGCAGAAATGGAAGAGTAATGAACTGCCTTCAAAAGAAGATTGGCTGATAAAAATTTTGGAATACGCGGAAATGGCAAAACTCACAGCACGGATAAGAGATCAAAATTTGGAATGTTTTAAAGAAGATTGGAAACCATTTTTATTATACTTAAAGAACTATTTTCCTAATATTGATTTTACAACAGGGTTTGAAATTTAGTAATAATAGCAGGTTGGGTAGATCAAAATCGAGTTTGTAAGGTTTAAGATATATGTTTTGAATTACTATTATAGCAAGGATTAATTCTATAGTTGGTGATTCACGAGGAGGTGTGGGCGGGAAGTCAATATTTGTTTAATGTGATCTGAATGTTAAGATACTGTTAAAATCAATAAAAATTTAAATAGGGGGGTGGGGAAGCAATGGACGTAGCCAGACCAAGAAAATGCTGGAAAACCATGAATTTCAGTATGCTAGGGCTCATGAAATACCCAAATATTATGCGGAGGTGTACTTGGAAAAACTAAATAGAAGTGCCTGTCTAATTCTCTGCTATGCATTGTAGCATCATGATTACATAAGTTTTAAAAATAAATGGAGAATTTGACTTTTCCCAGATACTCTGAAAATAATTAAAGGATATGCAGAGTAAACTGTGTCACTGCTTGGAATATATTCTAGTATTTCAGAAAGACAGTTAAAATGAGAGAAAGAGCAAGAAACTCCCAGTGGGCCTTAATACTAAGGATTTCACATTGATTCAAAGACAAACTCACCATTAATAGCCATATTATTAAGACACCACATTTAACTCACTTATCACAAGAAGCAAAGTAAGAGCAAATGAATACAATCCTAGCTCATAAGCATCAGCTCAGTATTCACAAGCCCTGATTCTCTGTACATAGTGCCAATCTGAATATGTGTACAGTGACATATTATATTATTATTATTTAAAAATTACCTGTAGCCCCTTCTGGGGACTTCCTAAAGGCTGTGGGGGGTCTGAAAAGTTTCCCCCTCCTCCCACTGGCCTCTAGAGCCTCACAGGCACCATTTGAGCATGTGCGGTGGTCATTTTTTAAAATAATTTTTTTTTTAAAAATGGCCGCTGAAAACAAAATGGCCACTGCGCATGCTCAAATGGCCTCTGCAAGGCGTGGCATGTCCTAGGGCCTCACAAAGGCCATTTGAGCATGCCCAGTGGCCATTTTGTTTTTGGTGGCCATTTTTATTTTATTTTTTAATTTTAAGAAATTACGCCCCCCTTCAAGTGGTGCCCAGAGCACGTGCCCTGCCTGCCCCACCCTATATATGCCCCTGGGTTGCCCCAATGTACATTTGCCATGTCATAATGCTAAGAAGGGGGGAATGCTTTAAGCTGCATCCTGAGTGTTATTGCTTGGATGCTGCAATAGACAAAGGAGCACTCAAAGTACTTTGCAACAAGTAGCAGTTTGAATCAAAATAAGTGGGGGAGATTCTTTCTCTGCCATTACGCAACCAAATCTGTTCTGTGGAAGGGAGCAAAATATCCTTGTATTGTCTTTTCTACTGAGTTTCCTTACAGGGGTGGAAATGCATTCCAGTACCTTTGGTGTCTATTGTATGATGGGGTGGTCTTGCCCTGACTCTCTGTATGTGCTCTGGTGCAATCAGAGTGGCATGAGCCAGCGTGGTGTAGTGGTTAGAGTGCTGCACTAGGACCGGGGAGACCCGAGTTCAAATCCCTATTCAGCCATAAAACTAGCTGGGTGACTCTGGGCCAGTCACTTCTCTCTTAGCCTAACCTACTTCACAGGCTTGTTGTGAAAGACAAACTCAAGTACACTGCTCTGGGCTCCTTGGCTCAGGAAGAGCGGGATATAAATGTAATAATAATAATATAATATTCCAGTTCTATTACAGTCTCATTAATGACTTGAGGGAACCAGGAAACACATAATCAGAACAACCCCTTTTAGTTTTTAGGAATGCAGCAGGCTAAAGTTTCTCTTCCAAACAGATTTAGTAAATGACTGTTTCTGGTCTGGGGCTGCACTGAAGCATACAAAAATGGCAAAATGAGCAAGCCTGGTAAATAAATAAGAATACAAATATGAATATGATGGGGATTTATATGCCTCTTTTCAACAAAAGTTCCCAAAGTGGTTTACACAGATATAAATAAAATGGTTCCCTGTCCCCAAAGGGCTCCCAATCTAAAAAAAAGAGTCAGAAGATAAACACCAGCAACAGCCACTGGAGGGATGCTGTGCTGGGGATGGATAGGGCCAGTTGCTCTCCCCCTGCTAATTTTTTTTTTTTAAATCACCACTTTTAAAAGGTGATTTTAACTGAACCTCTTTGCTCAGTTAGAAGGGGCCTAACTGAGTGTTTCATTGATTCCAGTGTTTCATTGATTCCAGGTTACTAATTTAATCGCAACAGTGAAAAATAAGACCATGAAGTTATCTTCTAGCTCTGATCACATGGAATTTGAAAATGGTCTCAAACATTAGATATTATACCTTTCTGGCCTACAGCTGCTTAAAAGAAACCTGTTGTTGGTGCACTTACTTTCTACCTGATGTGTTTCATTGATCTAGCACATCATGGTTGGATGTCTCCAGCTAACGTGTGCATTCCTAGTAATCTCTCCAAACTGGCATCTGTGTAGCGGGAATCAGAGCAAGATATTCTAGCACAGGCCCTTCCTTCTAGTTACATAACTGGCTAATCCTCTCTTCAAATGAACATAAATTAGTCTACTGATTCATTGCTCTAGCATTTTTACGGAACGAAATGTCTTCAGTATTTTCTGCTCAAGTATAATCTTGAGAGGCAGGTGCTTACTGCTCTGTGATCAGCTCAGAGTGATACTTGTCTGAGGCCATGATTCACAGAGGACGATACTGGGCAGCATCCAGGCTAGGATGAAAAGAATGAAAATGAAATTCTTCTGAAAAGAATGCTATGGTGGCGTCGCCTCTCTGGGGCAAGGGTCAGGACCGGCTGCGGGGTGGACGGCGTGTGCTGGCGAGTGGCAGCAGGTGCACTGGGCTGCTGCTAAAAAGAAAGCCTGGAGCACTTACAAGGCACCACAGCTGGCCGGCTGAAACTGACTTCAGGGGGAGGAGGGCAGGGCAGGCAAAAGACGCCCTCCCTCGGCCCTGCCTTCCTCCAGTTGAGGCAGATGGGCCGATTTCAGGCTTCTGCGCGCGCACACAGTTCCCATCCTTCACTACCGCTCAGCGGTGGCTTTAAAGGTGTGTTTTTTAAAGCTCCACCCCTAGGTGGCTATCCCCCCCCCCCCCGCAGTCCCTGTCCTGATTTCCGCCAAAGCAGTGTTGGCAACCCTACTCTTAGGAGCTGCCAGGGAGAGTGGTGAACCTAGGGCCCCTCTCCCCGGGAGGGAAGTTACCATCAGGCCCCACTTAACTGATACTCCAGTCCCAATCCAAATTCCCCCTGTAGCCATTACACTCACACTGAGGAAGAAAGCGAGAGATTACATGCTTAACATCTTGGCTAGTCTGACCTTAGTTTACTGTTAGAGGTTGTTGATTTTTACCCACAATAGGTAAAACAGCAGAGCGCTAAGGAATGAGCACACACTCCAGTTACAGAGTAGGTAGCAGAGGATGGTTTGGATATTGCAGCTATTCAGAGAAAAGACATGGAGATCCTTGTATGACTAAACACTAAACATTTATTGGTTAAATACACTTAGATAGGAAAGACCTATCTCTAATCTAAAGGACTACATAGTGGATAGGTAAAGAGAGAGAGAGAGAGAGAGATGTTTCCATCTGCTCTCTAGGAGGAAAGGAAGGATTGTGACTCAGCACAGGAAATGCTGCAGAGTCAGTTCAGGGGTCATAGAGTAGGGACAGATAGGGAGACCCTGACTCACTGTCTCTACTCCCAGTGCCCCTAGTGGTCATTAGGACAGTTGGTGCAAAAGGTCGATGCACTGGAAGTTCATCTCCAACATTTACATCTTAAGCATGGCTTCTCCTGGATGACAAGGGATTTAGCAGCAGAAAAACCTCTCTTTCATACTGAATTTGTGTTTGGCACACAGCAGTCAGGCCAGCAACCTGTTCTAGCCAAACACACACAGAGTGTTCTACAAATTCAGTAAAATTTAAGTGGCTGCAAAGTGCCCACCCAAATGTTTCACTGGGTTTTCCAGTGAAAAACAGGGGGGCCTCTGCTTGAAGGATTACATAAGACTTCTTCACTTGTCTACATTTCCTTCAGTTATTTTTATGGTACATTTGAGGAGCCAGGAGAGGGGGAGAAAACATCCAAATAACTTCCATTAAGTAAGGATTGAGATCCGGGGAGGTTTTGAAGTTCAATGCAGGCAATAGCATTGGAGAATAGCAGCAGAGAGGTGAACCCAGGGCAACTGTAAATCAAAGTTGAAGACATATAGTGCTGACAGTGGAAGATGTGTAAGGGAGACAACGAAAACACAGCTGGAGGCAAGGTTCTATGCGGTGTAACAGAAAGCACCCGTTCTGTCTTTTTGGCCTAGTACTTGCTTTTATGAGGTTGTTTTGTCCAAGCTGAGGATAGGAGCCAAAGTACGTAAAGGTTCCTAGATTCCATTTGTCTGATGTGGCTCAGCTTCTCCATGGCTTGAGATTCCTCTGCCCTTTCAACCAAGTGCTGATGCCTGGGAGAAGTCTCACATTATGTCCATGATCTGCTCCTGAAACCAGGAAACATTCCCAGGAAGAGTCAGCAGTTGAGAGACTGGGTGGTTCCAGGTGGGAGTATGAAAAAGGAGTAAAGGCCATTTGGGTAGCGTTTGTGGTTAAGCCATGGAAAGCAAACAATAGTACACTGCAAATTCTGACAAAATGGTAACAGTGAAGCACACAGCCCAAGTAGGTAATTTTCTGGACAGGCTCCACCCATTATTTTATCTTCCTACCCTATTATTTTAATAGTCTACTATATAGAGAAGGTTCAGGAAACTTGAATTCTAGTGATTTTCATTTTTAAAGTTACAGGAGAATAGCCTCAGAAATGGAATGTTGTGCACAAAGACTTGGATGTTACTGTATGCCTTCTGTGTTTTGGAAAACTGCTGAGTTCTCCAAACAACAATCTGGGGTCCAGAAGTGTACTTTTACCCCACAAGTAAGAACATAAGAACAGCCCTGCTGGATCAGGCCCAAGGCCCATCTAGTCCAACATCCTGTTGCACACAGTGGTCCACCAGATGCCACTGGAAGCCTACAGCAGGAGTTGAGGCATGCCCTCTCTCCTGCTGTCACTCCCCTGCAAATGGTACTCAGAGGCATCCTGCCTTTGAGGCTGGAGGTTGCCCTCCCGACTAGTAGCTGTTGATAGACCACTCCTCCATGAAATTATCCAAGCCCCTCTTAAAGCAATCCAGGTTGTTGGCTGTCTGTGGCAGAGAATTCCACAAGTTGATTATGTGTTGTATGAAAAAATACTTCCGTTCGCTGTTCCTAAATTTCCCAGCAATCAGTTTCATGGGATGACCCCTCATTCTAGTGTTATGTGAGAGGGAGAAGATTTCAGTTCTGGATGGGGTCACGCTCCCCCGGAAGGAACAGGTATGCAGTCTGGGGATGCATTTGGATCCGAACCGCTTCCTGGTGTCCCAAGTTGAGGTGGTGGCCAGAGGTGCTTTTTATCAGCTTGAGATGAATGACCTCAAAACGGTGGTACATATCCTGGTATTCTCTAGGCTGGATTACTGCAATGTGCTCTATGTGGGGCTGCCTCTGTATGTAGTCCTGAAACTGCAGTTGGTCCAGAATGCAGCAGCCAGGTTGGTCTCTGGGTCATCTAGGACAGACCATTACTCCTGAGTTGAAAAACTACACTGGCTGCCGATACATTTCTGGGCAATACACAAGGTGCTGGTTATTACCTATAAAGACCTAAACAGCTTAGGCCCTGGGTATTTAAGAGCACATCGTCTTCACTATGAGCCCCACCGCCTGCTAAGATAGTCTGGAGAAGTTTGCCTGTGGCTGCCGCCAACTCATTTGGCAGCTACTCAGGAACGGGCCTTCTCCGTTGCCGCCCCAGGACTTTGGAATGTGCTCCATGTTGAAATAAGAGCCTCCCCATCTCTGGCAACATTTTAAGAGGCACTGAAGACACATTTGTTCACCCAGACTTTTAATTAGATTTAAGGTTTTAATTATTAAATGTCGGTTTTATATGTTTAAATGATTTTAATTGTTTTAATGTTTTAAATTATTTTAATTGTAAACCACCCAGAGATGCAAGTGTTGGGCAGTATAAAAATATGTTAAATCAATAATAAATACAATAATAATAACTTTAAAAATACAACTAACCAGGATTCAGTCAACTTTATATTACAATTAACCAGGATTTGATTTACAGCTTTAAACTATACTACTTTCTGGACAGAAGGAAAAGAGACAGATACTACCAGCTCTTCAGAGCAGACACATATCCGTTGACACAAATATTAACCTGAGAGACACATATCAGCTCCTCAGACATCTACTGTAGCCAGATAAGAGACCCTGGAAAGGTGTGGGTAGGGCTGCTGCTCAAGGCCTGCTTATCCGAAGGAAGGACAAAAAGAAGACATAAGGGATCATAATAGGTTTCCATCCCTTAAAAGAGTTGTGGTTTCAAGAATTGGGGGCTTTTGTTCTTGGTAGGGAGGTTCATACAGCAGGGTGTGAGTCACTCTACAGTGGTCCCTCGACTTACGAACTACTCGACATAAGTATTTTTCGAGTTACAAACGGCAGTTTTAGATCCGGTTTTAGATGCGGTTTTTTCGACTTACAAATTTTTAGATGGGGTTTCCTCGACTTACGAATTTTACATGTGGTTTCCTTGACTTGCCTGCCTGTTTACTGCCTGTTTATTCTTGAAAAGAAATGTTCCTGTGCAGTTTGCAAGCCTTACTGGGGGTCTGGGTCTTTTTTCTAGGCTCCGGAACGCATTAATCCGTTCCCAATGCATTCCTATGGGAAACCGCTTTTCGACTTACGAACTTTTCGACTTACAAATGTGCATTCAGAACGGATTAATTTCGTAAGTAGAGGGACCACTGTATATGGTAAAAAGGTGCAATTCAGAGGGCTAAGGCCTACTACTTCAGTCAGATTAGCTTAAGGCCTACCGCTATTTTGCTGATAAAATCATCCTTAAGAAAATTAAATCAAGCAGAAGAACTGTGAGGTTTATAGGAAATTTCTGGGAAGAGAATCTGTAGTTTTGGACATGGTTATTAAAGCATTTGTTATTTTTTTTAGTGTGTGTGTGTGTGTGGTTTTGTTGGTTTTGTTTTTGAGAAAAAGAAAAAATGAAACACAGATTTAAAGCGAATACCAATTACCTGCTTCTTGTATCATTCACCACTGAATACTCATGAGGAAGGATCACACTGTCACTATTACATTCATGTGCTTGGTAAGAGGGAGGAGCTCAATTGGGGCTGCATCAGTGAGGGTGAGCAGCAGCGCTGGCCACTTCATTGGCCAGGTAAGTAGTTTATTACCTCTCAACTCCACCCCAACCTGGCCGCCCCTTACCACACCAAACCAGTTTAGCCGATCAAACCTCCAAACCAGCCCTGGTTCAAGGCAAACCAGTTTGGAACAAACTGTTCATGCACACTCCTCTTCTGGTACCTAATCATTGACTAGAGATTGAGAGAGTGGTGGCCCACCAGCTCCAGGCAGTTTGGGAGGAAATTGATGATCTAGATCCAGTTCAAAGTGGCTTTAGAACTGGCTATGTGGTTGAGACAGCCTTGGTCAGTCTGATGGATGACCTTTACAGGGGAACTGACAGAGGTAGTGTGACTCTGCTGGTTCTTCTGGATGTCTCGGTGGCATTCAATAGCATTGGCATGGTATCCTTCTGGATCACCTGGAGTTGGGGATAGGGGGAGTTGGGGATAGGGGGAGTTGGGGATAGGGGGAGTTGGGGATAGGGGGCACTGCATTGCAGTGGTTCCGCTCCTATCTCTTGGGTAGATTCGAGATGGTGGAGCTTGGTGACACTTGCTCCTCAAAGCAGGAGCTGTTATATGGAGTCCCTCAGAACTCCATTCTGTCACCAATGCTTTTCAATATCTACATGAAACAGCTGGGCGAGGGCATCAGGAGTTTTGGTGCTGGGTATTATCAGTATGCTGATGACACCCAAATCTTCAGGAAATGGCACTCATTCTCTAAATGCCTGCCTACAGGCAGTAATGGGCTGGATGAGGGAGAACAAATTGAAGCTGAATCCAAGCAAGACGGAGGTGCTCATTGTAGGGGCTCAGAATCTTAGGTATGAGTTAGATCTTCCTGTCCTGGATGGGGTTACACTCCCCCAGAAGGAGCAGGTGCACAGCTTGGGAGTACTCCTGGACCCAGGCCTCACTCTGGTATCTCAGGTGGAGGCCATGGCCAGGAGTGCTTTCTATCAACTTCGGCTGATTCTACAGCTGCGCCCATTCCTTGAAGAGGATGACCTCAAAACAGTGGTGCATCACCTGGTAACCTCCAGGCTTGTCTATTGCAATGCGCTCTACGTGGGGCTGTCTTTGTACATAGTCCAGAAACTTCAGCTAGTTCAGAATGCGGCAGCCAGATTGGTCTCAGGGGCAACCTGGAGAGACCATATTATGCCTGTCTTGAAATAGTTACACTGGCTGCCGATATGTTTCCGGGCAAAATACAAAGTGCTGGTTATTTCCTTTAAAGCCCTGAATGGCTTAGGTCTGAGTTATCTTAGAGAGCGCCTTCTCCTGCATGATCCCCACCGCACGTTAAGGTCATCTGAGGAGGTCCATCTCCAGTTACCATCGATTCGTCTGGTGGTGACTCAGAGGCGGGCCTTCTCTGTAGCTGTTCCTGGGCTGTGGAATGTACTCCTGGCAGAAATCCGCAATATGAGTTCATTATTGTCTTTCAGGAGAGCCCTTAAAACCTATCTGTTTGGTCTGGCCTTCCAGGGTTTTTAACTGTTTGAATGTTTAATTGGTTTTATTTTGTTGTAATAATTTTGATTTTAATTGTTAACTGGTGTTAATTGTTTCTATTTTGTTGTAAACTGCCCTGAGCCATTTGGAAGGGCAGTATAGATTTTGGATGGCTAGAGAGAGAGAGAGAGAGAGAGAGAGAGAGAGAGAGATGTCCCTGATGAATTTCTGCCTGGTGCATCTCTGATCAAGGCAAAGTGTGGGTGCATGCATAGAGTCTCATTTCAAAAGCCATCATCATATGCCAGACTGTACAAAGTCTTGTATATGGCACAGAAGATAAGATGGGCACCTTAACTTGCAATGTCCACTTTTTTTAGAGCATGAGTGAAAATGTAAAGTATCTTAACTCTCATCTTAAACTGAAGGTTTTTGGATTACTGATTACTGTCAGCATAGGGACTGCGGTGTCACAATACAGGAAATGTGGAAGTACACTTCACACTTCAGAGATAAGTTCTGACCCCGTTGCAGGGTCTAGTCTGGAAAGCGCCCTTGGGTGATTACAGCAGACTACATTCTCCCTTTCTGCTCAATCCAAGGGTTGCTGCCCACCTGACCAGGTCATCTGAGAGGGCTCTGCTCTGGGTGCCAATAATGAGGGAGGCTCGGTTGTCGTGCACATGGAACAGGGCCTTCTCTGTTGTTGCCCCCGGACTCTGGAATGCTCTCCCGGTGGCTATTCGCTCTTCGGTCTCCATCACAGCTTTTAGAAAGCATGTTAAATTGTGGCTTTTTACCCAGGCTTTTATTTGATTGTCTCTGCTGCTGCTCTTTGTACTCTGTATTGCTTTTATGTTTTTTAAATTTTTAATCAGATTTGTTTTATATTTTTAGCTTAATATTTTAATTGTCTTTTTTACAATCTTGTTTTTAAATTTTTCTGTAAACCGCCTTGCGATTGTTTTAATGAAAGACAGTATATAAATTTAACAATCAATCAATCAATCAATCCTTCTGTTTGTGTTAATGATATTGTTGTAAAGACTTATTTATCAGAAGAAACTATTTATCCCATCACATTTGTAACTTTTCCTTCCTTCAAGGAAAAGTGTACCAAGTTTTTTGCTTGACAATATAGACCTAATTATGACAGAAGATGTTTCTGTTGCTGGTCAGTCACTAGGACTACTATAAATATTTATATACCTATTTTCAGTACAGTTCTCAACACGGTTTACATAGAAAACAAATATAAATAAATATGATGGTTCCCTGTCCCTACAGGGCTCAGTCTAAAAAGAATCATAAGGAAGACATCAGCAACACCCACTGTAGGGATTCTGTGCTGGGGCTAGACAGGGACAGTTCCTCCCCCATTGTTAAACATAAGAGAATTAACACTTTAAAAGGTGCATTCTTGCTCTGTTAGCAGGGGTCAGACCATTCCGTTAGCTCTGCCGTTCATCTCTCTCTCTCTCTCTCTCTCTCTCTCTCTCCACACACACACACACACACTCACTCACTCACTCTCTCTCACACACTCACACGGTTTGTTGATGTGTACTGCCTCTCTAGGAGCCAAAGGTCTCAGTATGAGAGAGGCCATGCACAAGAACTGGGGAAACAGTTAAGAGTTCACAATAAAAGCCTGTGTGAGTGGTTGGCCTGTGTACTCTTCTTGGTATTTACTCTCAAGTAAAGGAGTGCACAGCCACCTAATGGCACAGCAGGGAAATAACTTGCCTAGTGAGCAAGAGGTTGCTGGTTCAAATCCCCGCTAGTAGGTTTCCCAGACTATGGGAAACACCTATATTGGGCAGCAGCGATATAGGAAGATGCTGAAAGGCATCATCTCATACTGCGTGGGAGATGGCAATGGTAAACCCCTCCTGTATTCTACCAAAGACAACCAGGGCTCTGTGGGCGCCAGGAATTGACCCTGACTTGACAGCACAACTATACTTTAAAGGAGTGCACAGGACTGGAGTCTTGCTGCTTAAGACTGTGGGCTTAATCTGCCTCACTGTCCTTGATCCAGACTCTGATCGTTCTTCTCAGCTCTACAACAGGGTAACATTTTTCATTGGTAGCATTCTTCAAAAACCTGTGGATACATGTTAACGTGACCTTAGGGAGCAGTCTGGAGAAGCTCAGATGTTCATTTCCCCATGTGATTCAAGAGGAAAGGTAGTGTAGGTGGGGAGGAGGGAGAGCCTTGTCTGTTGCTGTGCTGTTGGGTGAGACTGCTTGCAATACATATAACTTTGAATTTGGCAGGACACAAAGACCTTCTTGGATGGAGACCTTGTTATCACTTGTATTCATCTAAATAAATATATCCAAAGCTGCAGACCATCTGCTTTCTCTTAATAATAAGCTCGCAGCCCGTCTATACCAAGTCCCACTAGTCACACATAGAGAAAGAGGCAGCTAGCTCTAGTTCATTCAAACACACACACACACACTTCACACTGTGTGCGGCAGAATAGCCTTTGAGCTACAGCCTGCCACATCTTAGATAACCACCCATCCCCATATTTGTAGTCTGACTGGAACTTCAAAATGCTATGTAGCATTTGGCTGGCCATAATATATGGTGTGCATGCCATGTGTGTTTCAGGAATTGAATTTGGCAGTCTTGCTCTATAGAATCAAGTCCTTTCTTGCATTAACGTACAGCAAGGCTAGTTTGCTTCAATTTATGCTGATTATCCTGGAAATGATGCACCAGCGGTTTTCCCCTGGATTTTCCCTGTTTTGATGCTCTTTTTACACTAACATACAGACCCTCATTTACAACAATGCTGTGTAACATACATACACATTTTGGGGCCCTTAGATGAGCCATCTATCTAATCTGACTTCCATCATGAACAAGTTCTTAGAATGTATAGCTGATTATCCATGGAATTTGTAAGTGCCAGTTATCATACAGGCTGCACTTAAAAGGTAAAGGTGAAGTGTGCCGTTGGGTCGGTGTTGGCGCCCATAGAGCCCTGTGGTTGTCTTTGGTAGAATACAGGAGAGGTTTACCATTGTTATCTTCCGCGCAGTATGAGATGATGCCTTTCAGCATCGTCCTATATCGCTGCTGCCCAATATAGGTGTTTCCCATAGTCTTACCACAGAAAATTACCTTGAAGTCCTCTTCCATTACTAGGGCCAAACTACACATGGCATGTAAGGTATTATTTGTTCAGCCACATAAAGTTTTTTGTTTTACCTTTTTTTTAAAAAAAAAGTAAATTGCAGCTGGATTACCTCTCCCCAACACACTGACCAGAAACACAGTGGGGAAAGGGGGCTTTAAGCATGCCCCTTGTGACAGTCTCAATCTAGCTGTTTTCTTGGAAAAGAGCTCTCTTTGGCATCAAGGTGGTCCCAATCATCTTCCTGCAACTTCCAGTACACTCATATATGCCTAAGATTCAATATCTGTTCTTGACCCTGATCTGTTTCTGCATGTTGGAATTTCATCGAGGATATGCCACAGCTTTTGCCCTTAATCTGATTTGTATATCCCCAATATGAGACTGGGAGTATATCTTCTTGTCCTTTCTTTGATTCATGTTTGTTTGTTTAGTTTTGTTTCAAAAGTCATGTCCTATTCTTTATTTGATGAATATGCCTTGTTTGATGAATTACCTGGATAAGAGTATTATGACAATATATGCTGTCACATAATTTTTGCATTAATAGCTTAGGCTCCTTCTGAAAGTCAGTTGTTTCTTACAGAGGTGTGATAGCTACAAGAAGATGAAATTTGCAAATCCTGTAGATAACCAGCAATACATGGTAAGGCTTGCAGCATTCAGTTGTTTTAGTCAGGGGCGTAACTACTATTAGGCAGGGGGAGGCGGCTGCCTGGGGCCCCCCACGCCTCGAGGGCCCCCCCAGAAGCAAGTCACATGTGAAGTGAGTGTGTACGTATCAGCGAGGGGCCCATTTTAAAATTTTGTCTCTGGGCCCACTCTAGCCTCGTTACGCCCCTGGTTTTAGTCACAGAGCTTATCAACAGTGCCTGGCCTCTAGTTACTGCTAACAAGTACTAAGTAAGGGCTAAGTGTGTAAAGCTATATTGCAGATTTCCCAGTTAACTGGGAGAGTCACTAACTTTGTGAAACATTCCTGAATCCTGTTGCTGTTGTCCAAGAAATGGCATTGCTAGTACAAAGGAATGCAAAGTCTAAAGGAACAGTCTCCCAGCCAAACCTGCATTCTGTACAACAGTGCATTCTGTTCAATAGTTTTGCTTTGTTTTGCTAACACAGAAATAGATATAGTGGGCATAACAGAAACATGGTGGAAAAGTGAGAACCAGTGGGACACTGTTATGCCTGGATATAAACTCTATAGAAAGGACAGGGAGGGGCTCCTTGGAGGTGGAGTAGCACTGTATGTTAAAGAAGGAGTAGAATCTAACGAGGGAGAAAACCTAGGTGGACTGGAGTCCTCCACAGAAACCCTGTGGGTGACAATACAAGGCCTGAAAGGGAACGTGCTACTGGGGACGTGCTATCGCCCTCTGGATCAAAATGCTGACAGTGACTGGGAGTTGCAGGATGAAATCAGGTAGGTGTCAAGGAGAGGCAGGGCAGTGATAATGGGTGACTTCAATTACCCACACATAGACTCGGTAAATTTACAGTCGGGTCATGACAAAGAGGTCAAATTTCTAGATGCGCTGAATGACAGTGCCCTAGAGCAGTTAGTCTTGGAACCAACCAGAGATAAGGCCACCTTGAACTTAATCCTGAGTGACACCCAGGACCTGTAGTAACTCAGCAAGTTCTTAGGAAGCACAGCTGCCTCTCAGGGCCTTTTCACTCTATGATTCTCCGATCAGTAGTAGTATAAGGAGAAAAGCTAGTGGTGCCCTATGCATGGAGGTGCTCTGCCCAGAGTGGCCCCATCCCCTAAGGCAGGGATTCTCAAACTTGGGTCCTCAGGTGTTATTGGACTTCAACTCCCATAATCCCCAGCCTCAGTGGCCTTTGGTTGGGGATTATGGGAGTTGAAGTCCAATAACACCTGAGGACCCAAGTTTGAGAATCACTTCCCTAAGGGGAATATCTTACAGTTCTCACATGTAGTCTCCTATTCAAGACCACAAGACCAGCTCTCCTCCAGAACAAGTACACTCATTCTTCTATGCAACAGCCCTTCAGTTTAGGGATGTGCATGAAACAGATTTTGGGTTTTGTATGTTTTGAGCTTGTTACATTTCATTGCAACAGCGGCCAAGCCGCCTGTTGCAACACAACAAACTCAAAATTTTGTGTGTTGCAAATGTTTCGGTCATAAGGAACAATGCGGAACTCGGAACAACCCATTATTTCCCATGGGTAGCTCCTAGGGACTAGGAGGGTTGTGAAGTAGGGCACAATAGGTGCTATTTACCACCCAGTGGGTTGTGCGGAAGGGCACAATGGGTGCTATCTACCACCCAGCCCACAAAAGAAATGATCAAGTGGGTGATTAAGGGGGAAAAACATTTCCCCTAAATCCCCATAGGATTCTATGGGAAAGGTTAAAAATTGGTTAAAAATTACCCACTTGCCCATTTATTTTGTGAGTTCGGTGGTAGGTAGCACCCATCCTGCCCTACTACCCAAACCATGTTGGTATCCCTAGGAGCTACCCATGGCCTCAAAGGGAATCGCTGACTCAGAATCCACTGTGAACCAGAGTGCCTGTGCTGCAGTTACATCATTGGCAAGTTGCTCTCTCTCACACACAATTATGACACCTTTACGTTACTTCCTAGCATTGCAAGAGCTGCCACAGCAGCACCCTTAGCAGCAAGCATAGCCATAAGCTCAACTAGAGCAACTTCAGCCACATTTTCACTGAGTGAGTACACCTTCCAGTGCAGATTGCAGATAAGCATGTGCAGAAACCAAAAAATGGGGTTTGGTTTGAATTTGAATCAATTTGAACCGAACAGTGCCAAACCAGTTTGAACTGACTGTCCAGTCCAGTCGGTTCAATCAAACTGGCAGATCAAGTGGCAATACTTGTAAAGTGGAATCCAATGAGGATTCCCCTTTACAAGTATAGGGGAGGGAAACCCTGGCTCCTGTGAAGGGGTGGCAGTGGGGGCAGCGGTGAAAGAGATAGTAAAAGAGATAGTAAAAATCTGCACATGCACGGAGGCCAGAACCAAGCCACTGCCAAGATGACAGTTTGGTAAAATAGGTAGGAGCGTGCACGCTTTCACTATGGGCTACACCGGGGACGGGGGGGAGTGGTAGCACAGTTAGCACACGTATTTATTTATTTATTTGTTTGTTGTTGTTGCATTTATATACCGCCTTTTGTTAAAAGACAACCCCAAGATGGTTTACAAAAGTTAAAACATACAATTAAAAAACAATAAAAGTATTAAGCTAAAAAAATATAAAAACAAACCAAATTTAAAATCTATAAAATACAAGCATAAAAACGATACAACAGGTAAAAACACATAGAAGCAGCAGTAAAAACGATTATGTAAAAGCCTGGATAAAGCCAAGTTTTAACAACCTTTCTAAAAGCCGTGATGGAGTCCGAGGAGCAAATGGCCACTGGGAGAGCATGCCAAACTCTTGGCAGTAAGAGGTCCTTTTAATTACTTTTCTCGCTCTCCGCTCCCCAGGCCACCCATTCAGCGCCAAACCGAGCCACCAGAACCGGGCTTGGTTGTGTTCTATCATGGACCAAACTGTCTCCAGCCCATGATTGGACCTCCAAACCAGCCTGGTTTGAGGCAAACCAGTTATGCACCAAACCATTGGTGCACACCCCTAATTGCAGAGCAGACCAGATCAGAGCAGTGAGTGAAGCACAACTTAGTCTCAAGGCCAGACATAGAGCTCATCACAGCAATCACCAATAAATATTACACACAGAGAAAGGGCAGCCACTGTCCATTTCTCGCCACAACGCTATCTCGCAAACAAACCAAATCAAAACTCAAGGAAGGCACACACCAAGTTCTGCCTTTGTCAATCTAAGATCCAGCAAAACCAGATAGTTATAGCAGCATATTATACTCATTGCTGACAATAATTCACTTACTTTCTACAAACTGTGATCGAGACTGAGGAACCTGTTGGAAGTTAAAGGACTTTGCGCTGTCTCTTTGTCTCAGACACTGAAGGACAGACTAGTAAGTCAGAGGGCTAGAGAGTCAAGACATTGGTCATCCCTTCTCCACTGCTCTGATGCTATCCCTTTGAAATGTAGATTGCTACTCTTAGGGATTCAACTTCCTTCCTCTCCTCTCTCTTCCCTACCTGGCCTTCTACCTTGCAACATGGCAAGCCTCTCTCCCTGCACCATATGTGCAGAGAGGATGCAGAATCCATCTGCATCCAGCTAGATAGATAGATAGATTTGAGACCCTAACTCCTCACTTTCCTATCTAGAATGGAGTTCCTTAATAAATGCCTTTTATATTGATTTGAAACTATGAATTGGCTCCAAGTTACTTTACTCTCAGCACACACGCATGCCTAACTAAATTTCCGCTATGTTGTGCCTCTGTGCACTCTGCTATAATGAGAAAGGGATTCTCTCACCACAGAGAATT
This sequence comes from Hemicordylus capensis, assembly GCF_027244095.1. NCBI lineage: Eukaryota > Metazoa > Chordata > Lepidosauria > Squamata > Cordylidae > Hemicordylus > Hemicordylus capensis. The sequence continues at coordinate 389,260,866 of NC_069657.1, read as the reverse complement.
TCCAACAGGTTATGGGAGCCCAGTATTTTGAGCTGCGTGTACTTCAACTAGAGAGTTAGGTTTGTTCCAGGAGATCCAGTGAGATCTAGCATGGACACTTTGAATTGCTAATCTACAGCAACTGCCTTTTTGGAGCCAGTGAGGATGGCTACTTACCTAGAGGGAAAACTCAGGCTGACTATCCTGAATGCAGACAATTATTTGGAATGGAAAACCAGATTGAGGATTGCACTGAAAGCAGAAGGACTCCAAAACGTTACTGAAGAGAACACCCCCCCCCCCCGCAGATGGAACTACAGCTGCTGAGAAAAAGGTGAAAGAACATTAGCTCATGAAGGATGCAAAATCTCAAGCGATGATCGCAGCTTCTGTGAGTAAAAATCTCCTTTACACAATATGTGATCTTGGAACCTCAAAGGAAATGCTAAGCAAGCTAGATTCCTTGCATATGAAGAAGGGGTGGGCATACACCCTTAACTTGAGAAAGAAAATGCAGGATCTTCAGTATAAAGATGGGGACTGTTTTTCTACTTTTGTGGGATTTTTGGAAGATTTCTTTTTTCAATTTGGAGAGGCAGGGAAACAATTTACAGAGAGTCAGAAGCTGGAAGCTCTGTTCCTAAGCATGCCCCCCAGCTATAGCAGTTTAATTGGCCAATTGGAAACCCACACCAATCTAAGCTTTGAGAAAGGAGTGGAAATGTTATCCTCTGAAACAAGTAGAAGAAAAGTTTTGAATACACGCTATGAAAGTGAATTGGCAAGTAACTTTGCCCTTAAAGCAACAATTGATCATTCCAGAGGAAACCCGAGGTGGGGAGGGAATGCTGCAAGAGGAAACCGCATGGGGCCCCCACATTTACATACAAAGAGATCTGGCTTTGCTGCCAAAGAAACTCAGTCCAGAGAGAGAGGTCACATGACCACCAGCAGAGAGACTGCTCCTGAAATGAGGCCAACTGGGACTAATGCCTTTAGATGTTTTCTGTGTAACCAATTTGGCCACAAGGTGGCGAACTGTCCCAAGAATCAGAATTTCAAGCATACAGAAAGATATTCAAACAGGAATGATAATGTTAATTTGATGCAAAGCGATGAAAAGTTCATTTATTTGGATTCTGGTTCGTCTGTGCATATTTCAAATAATCTGGCTTTCTATACTGAACTGTTTGATATTCCTGAAGAGACTGTTTATTTGGGCAATAATACTACAATTAAAGCCAAGAAGAAAGGCAGAGGAATTTTGTATTGCAAATTGCTGGATGGATCTGTTAAACCATTTTTTCTTAAAGAAGTTTTGTATATCCCTGACTTCTCAAGCTCCTTGATTTCAATATCCAAGCTAGAGAAACAAGGCTGTGAACTGTATATTAAAAATGGACAATGTGTTGTTACCCTGAATGGAGAAGTTTGCCTTCTAGGCTCTAAATCCAAAGGCCTTTATCGTGTGGAGGAGCAATCTACAGATAGAGAAAGACCAGCCCAGTCCAAACCTGAGGCATACCAGCCTAATGAAGTGAACCTTGCTAAGTCATGCCTGCATGAAAACTGCTTGCAACTGTGGCATAGACGGCTGGGACACAGGAGTTATGAGTCAATCCAGAACATGAAGGAAAAGGGATTAGCTAATGGCATTGATTTTGTACCATGTGACATTGTAACTAACTGTGTTTGTTGTCTTGAGTCCAAAGCAGTTAACAAGCCATTTCCTAAGCAGAGTGAAAGGAAGACCGGAAGACCCCTGGAACTGATCCACAGCGATATATCTGGACCACTACCAGCAACCATAGGTAATCAAAAATATTTTCTAACTATAACAGATGATTTCTCATGATACACGTGTGTTTTTCTACTAAAGGAAAAATCAGAGATGCTTGAGAAATTAAAAGAATATGTGGCGATGGCAAGCAACAAATTTGGCTGGAAGCCAAAGATCCTATGCACAGACAATGGAGGAGAATATATGTCCAACGCCACACAGCAGTTCCTGAGAGAACATGGAATCGTGCATCAAACCACGGTAGCTTACTGCCCGTCCCAAAATGGAATCTCAGAAAGAAAGAACAGAAGTCTACTGGACATGGTAAGATGCATGCTTGCTGACGCACACCTCCCACAGAAATTCTGGGGAGAAGGCATCATGACTGCTACATACATACAAAACAGAATGCACACAAAGCCTATAGGAACAACACCATATGAACTTTGGCATGGTCATAAGCCGTCCATGACGCACCTGTGTGTCTTTGGAAGCACGGCTTACTCATACATCCCAAAGGAAAAAAGGACTAAGTTAGGGGCTAGGGCCACAAAAGGGATTTTTGTAGGCTACTCAGCACAGTCCAAAGGCTACAGAATTCTGGATCCTGACATCAACAGGATAACCGTAAGCAGAGCACTGTATTTTGATGAGAATGAAAGAGCTACACCTTCAGAGGGGGCCTACACCAAAGCAAGCAACCAGACCAAGCACCCTGATGACTGGATTATGCTTCCTGATCTCAGAGGAATTGAGGAGGAGGAGACAGCAGATCCAGATCAAACCACACTCAACACAGAGACCCCCAGTGATCCACCAGACGCACCTGAGGTAATGAGAGAGACCACAGAGGGTGAGGTGAGGCGATCAATGCACTCAAACACAGGTGTTCCAGCTCCGAGACTGTCCTACCTCGCAAGAACGGCGGAACAACTAGAACCTTCATCATGGGAGGAAATATCCCAGCTACCACAACCAGAAGCCCAGAAGTGGAAACAAGCTGCAATTGAAGAGCTTGAGGCTCTACAGAAAAACAAAACCTGGACTCTAACTAAGTTACCTCAAGAACGAAAGTTATAGGCTGCAAATGGGTTTTCAAACTCAAACAAGATGCTGATGGTGAGATTCAGCGCTACAAAGCCGGATTAGTAGCAAAAGGATATTCACAGAAATATGGAGAAGATTATGATGAAACCTTTGCACCAGTGGTTAAACATACCACAGTAAGGACTCTGTTAAGTATTGCTGCTAGCAAAGGAATGCATGTTGAACACCTAGACGTGAAAACTGCATTCTTGCATGGCGAACTAGAAGAGGACATTTACATGCAACAACCACCAGGTTTCTTAGAGAAAGGCAAAGAGGACTATGTATGCAAACTGCAAAAGAGCATTTACGGTTTAAAACAAGCTGCCAGAGCATGGAACATAAAACTGAATGATATGCTGCTTCAAGCAAACTTCAAAAGAAGCAACGCGGATCCCTGTCTATACACGAGGTGCATAGATGGCAAGTGGACTTACATTTTGGCGTATGTTGATGATTTGATTCTTCCCTATGAAAATCCAGATGACAGCGAGGAAATAATGCATCATCTGAACAGAGATGTGGAAGTCAAGCAACTTGGCAACATTGCACACTACTTGGGCATTCAAGTACAAAGAGAGAAAGATGGAAGTTTCCTCATCAACCAAGAACAGAAAATTAAAGACTTGATAAACTTGCTCAGACTGGAAAATGCAAATCCTACACCAACTCCAATGGAAGTGAACTACATAAAGCAAGAAGATCAAACTGAGCACTATCTGACAACCATAGATATCGTGAAGCATTGGGTAAGCTTTTATACATTAGTACACTCACTAGGCCAGATATTAGCACAGCAGTTGGCTTACTTTGTAGAAAGACTGCATCACCAACAGTCAAGGACTGGAATGCAATTAAAAGACTTGTTAGGTACCTAAAGGGTACTGCACACTTTAAGCTCAAGCTGCCAGCTAACAGTCAACCAATACTAGAAGCATATGTAGATGCAGACTGGGGTGGAGATCTAACAGAAAGGAAATCCACAAGTGGTCACATAATTTTCTATGGAGATGGAGCCATAAGCTGGTCAAGCACAAAGCAAGACATAGTAGCATCATCAATCACTGAAGCGCAATATGTATCAGCTGCACAGGGCTGTCACGAGATACAATGGCTGTGTCAACTACTGAAGGACCTAGGTACAGATGTACCACAGCCTATACCAGTGTATGAAGACAACCAAAGCTGCATTCAACTCTCCAGACAAGATGTAAAGAGTCATACCAAACATATTGATGTAAGGAACCATGTAGTGATAAGTCTGCAGAAGGATGGACTGATCAAGCTGATCTACTGCCCGACAAATGAAATGCTTGCAGACATACTCACTAAGCCACTACCAAGACCCCGCTTTGAAAAGCTGAGAGAGAAAAATAATCTTGTGAGCTGAGTCACGAGACATCGAGAGGGGGTGTTGGAAGTTAAAGGACTTTGCGCTGTCTCTTTGTCTCAGATGTCATGTCCCCTAGCTCTGACAGCGAGGAAGAAAGGGAAGCTGTCGGCATTTCAGCCGAGTCTGGAATGTCTGAAGGGCAGAGCCCGACTGCAGTGGAATTAGCTGACGGTTCAGAACAGACTCAACAGCCTGAACCAGCAGAAAATGTCAGCGACCAATCGGGGGATGATTTAGGCATTGGAGCTCCACCGACGCCACAGCAACGCAGGTGTTTCAAACGCAGGTCACAACTGGAGGCGGTGCGGAGGAGCAAGCGCCTGTTATCGAAGGCTGACAAGCCGTAAATCCTGACACCTGGGAGCTTTCGACTGGCTCCATAAATTGGAGCCTCTGACTCCACTCATTGCTGAGTTTCAACAATTGTCATTCACCCACAGCAAGCAGCCGAGCCGTGTACTTCGCTGGCCTTGGGCCAGACCTTGACATCAGACACTGGAGGACAGACTAGTAAGTCAGAGGGCTAGAGAGTCAAGACATTGGTCATCCCTTCTCCACTGCTCTGATGCTATCCCTTTGAAATGTAGATTGCTACTCTTAGGGATTCAACTTCCTTCCTCTCCTCTCTCTTCCCTACCTGGCCTTCTACCTTGCAACATGGCAAGCCTCTCTCCCTGCACCATATGTGCAGAGAGGATGCAGAATCCATCTGCATCCAGCTAGATAGATAGATTTGAGACCCTAACTCCTCACTTTCCTATCTAGAATGGAGTTCCTTAATAAATGCCTTTTATATTGATTTGAAACTATGAATTGGCTCCAAGTTACTTTACTCTCAGCACACACGCATGCCTAACTAAATTTCCGCTGTGTTGTGCCTCTGTGTACTCTGCTATAATGAGAAAGGGATTCTCTCACCACAGAGAATTTCAAACAGAACCGATGCCCACCGGGAGAGCATTCCAACGTCTGGTAACAATAACTGAAAAGGTCTTGAATCGCATTCACGACAGCCAAGGTTCCCTAATTGTCGGCACATGGAGCAGAGTCTCCTTTGATTACCTTGTAAAGCGGGCGGAAACCCTCCACCAAAGCAGCCCCAGATGATCATGTGAAAGGCCTTTTAGTCTCTTGTAGAGTTGTCATGTCCCGTCCCCCCAATTCCGTGTTTCACCCGGATTTTAAGAATCTCACCCAGATTGCTTAGCCTATGAGTTATGGAGCAAAACCTGCAGTCACTATTGTGCTCAAAAATTATTTCCAAGCCAATTTACATAATATGCAAATTAGGCAACCCACATTTGGAAACCAGAATATGGCAACCCTAGTCTCTTGGGTCCATGGCATTACTTCTTTAGTCTATAATGAAAAGGTTAGTGAGTTTTGTCACTTAATTAATTGATTATTTTTTGTCATTAAAATATTTTTGTCCCTCCGTTCCAGATACACAGCTGGAAGATGTCTATCTTTCCAAAAGGAACACACATTTGAAAGTACTGTGTTTACTCTGAGAGCAGATGTTATTCCATGAAAATAGCACATGGAATAATTCTCCTTATTCAATATTTGATCTTTATGTTTGTCAGAACTCTAAAAGACACAGCAGAAGCAGAATGTGCATGGGGGTCAAGTACTCTGTGGAAGGTTTTGGTGACAGCACAGCAGTGAGATGAGTTCGCAAAAGGAGGAGTCATGAATACCATTCTCTTTATTATATGTATTGCTGGATAGTCAAAAAATTCTTCTCCCAAACTTACTCAGTATCCTGTTGCCAGTACTGCTCTATTTTGGGAAGCTCAGCAAAGCAACCTTACACTGGATATCACAGACACACTGCATCATGGGCTCAAGGTCAGTATAAAATGGATTTTTCCTTTGCCTGAGTCTAGCAAAGACTCGATGCTGGCATATGCGGGTGTTAGGTAAATGCCTGCAGGTTAGATCATCTCAAGAATCAGAGCAATACCTAACCCCTTTCATTACAGAGCACTATTAGCCTGGCAGAGCCTGGCAGACACATTATCAGGAATGTGGCAACCAAGGAGGAATCTCCTCACCTCAAGAGATGTAGGAAATGCAATCTCACACTCACAAGTTGCATAGATAAAGTTGGCACCTTCCCATCCTGATTTGAATTACAAATAGTCTGGCAGGAACAGTGGAGACATCCTGACCCATCAGATTCTATAGACATATGAAATCATGTCTGAGCACCTGGAACTTGTACTATGCAATGCAGCTCCAATCTATTTACCGCATACAGCACACTGTATGTAAAGCTTATTATTATTATTTGCACGATCACCTATTGTTAGGTGGAAATCCACTCAGGAACTCAGATTATGAAATAATGAGCTGTTCTGCATTACAAAGCATTCCTCGCCTTAGGGGAAGGAAGAGTAGCTAAATCATTACCTTAGGACATATTTTTCAAAATAAATATTGAAATATTGCGGTCTTGTCCGCATACCTCTGTGAGCTTCTCCAGATCCGCCACCTTGGTCTCGAGGGAACAAACTTGTTCCCTGAGAGCCAGGAGCTCCTTGCACCGAGCACACACCCATGACTACTGCCCATGGAGCAAATAATCATACATGTGACACTCTGTTCAATACACTAGGAAGTGCCCCCTCCCCTGCTGGATTTCTATCTTCATAACTGATTTTGTTGGCTGTTTACAGTATTTACGGATAGTTTATTATAAAGTTAGGTCTTAGCTGTATTTGTTCTATTTAACTGTTCAAATTTCCTTTCTCAATAATATGAAGGAGGGAGTAGTACTTACCTTCTCTTCCCACTGAGCTGCTTGTGATCAAGGGGACTTGTTTCAGGCTCCCCAGCACACTTCACGCTAAACTCCTGCAAAACTCCAATGCCCTGTTTGCTATCCCTGTTCGCTAAGTTCTCTGGCCTTCGCCCTTGTATTAAAGTATTGTATTAAGTATTGTATCAACCTTGTATTAAAGACCAGTAGACAAACTGACTCTGCTCAGGAATGTGACCCCTCCCACAAGCTGAGGCACTCACCCCGCTCAGGCTATTATTTATTATTATTATTTATTTATTTGATTTCTATGCTGCCCTTCCAAAAATGGCTCAGGGTGGTTTACACAGAGAAATAATAAATAAATAAGATGGATCGCTGTCCTCAAAGGGCTCACAATCTAAAAGAAACATAAGACAGACACCAGCAACAGTCACTGGAGGTAATGTGCTGGGGACAGATAGGGCCAGTTACTCTCTCCCTGCTAAATAAAGAGAATCACCACATTAGAAGGTGCCTCTTTGCCAAGTTAGCAGGCGTCTTGTGTCAGGCGTCTTGTGTTAGCAGGCTAGTCTTGCGTCAAAGAAACAAACACTCCCACCCAGCCAGAAATCAAGCCCTAGAAAATCACCAGCGCTGACAGACTTAGTTTTTCATGCCCCTCTTGTTTTCTTGGCGATTTATTTATTTATTATTTCTTTGCTGTGTCCTGTTGCTTGATATCTTCTTTAGGAGAGAAATACAAGCTTGTTGCTTCCTCTTGCTCCCAGACCAGCAGGCCAACTGATTCTTCTCCTGACTCTTGTTCCAGGGAGCTTACAATCTACTCCCCCCACACCCCCACAATGAGGAAGCGTCTCTCAAATTTGAGTTCCAAAATAAACCACCCATCATTTTATAGCAGCAGTTCTGCCATTGATTTCTCTCTGATTCAAGTCCCCCCGCCAGCAACCAAAATTACATTTGTGTTTACCAGCTTCTTGAGTAATTATGGCATTCCAATGAAAAACACCCCAAAATTTTATGTGTTACTACTAACCCGAGGATACTTTTATTTGCTTTTTAAACTCAAGCAGAAAATCACTTCTTTACAAAATAGTTGTCAACCTTGGCTTCTGACTAAAGGCTTGTTCACCATAAATAAATCAAAGTCCCATTTACTTCAGATCTGTTGAGGGGTTGTGTGAACAAGGCAATGGGCCTAGATTCAGACACACAACGGAAGGAGCATGTGTGACACAAGTTTCTAATTTCCAAGAGAGAAGTGGCCCACAAGCACTAAACAGTTTGGACAAATAGGGCATAATTATGCACAGCATATAAGCATGTTCATAATGAGATCCAGGGTAGAATTAATCTGGCTAGTGGAGTTTCAGAATTCCCAGTTTCTGGAGACAGATGGAGAGCATATGCAAGAACCACGTACTTTTGAAAATAGCTAAATCTTGATCCAAATTCCAGAGGCAACTACAATATTTTCCACTGACTTGTGAAGATGAGAGCTTCTTGGGTAAAAATCTTTTCCACACAATTTGGGAAAGCATGTAATGGGCTAGGCGACATGCAAAGAACTTTCCTAGCCACATGCCCCTTTCCTCATTTTTCTGACTCAAAGGGTTCAGCAATCTCCACCTCAGTAGACTGCCACCATCTAGCTGCTGAATCAGGTTGTCAGAAGAATTTGTGAAAATCTTTTTATAAAAAAGAATCACAATAATATCCGGATATCAGCTTGTCAGCCTGTGTGCCCCCTAACATGTGGGGCTGTGGCTGCTGCCCTGTGGGTACGTCTGTGTGGGATTGGGATCAGAGGGAGTGAGTTCTTGAGGATCAGCTGTTCAGATTAGCCATCTTTCTGGGCTTATAAAAGGACTGCTGCCCTGTGGCAGCGGGGTCACCACCGAAGAAGCAACACTAAAGGGGATCGCCCCTTTGGGGGAGCCACTTTGAGGGGGCAACGAGGGTGAGGGTCAGGTGGTGTTTTGGGCTTCTGTTGTTTTGGGGTCCTAGGTGCTTCAGATGTGTCTTGGTTTGTCTGGGGATGGGGAGACAGGGGGTGTGTCCACTGACTGTGGGGTGGCTATTCTGGTGGTGGTGGGGAATAGAAGAAGTAAAGTTGGCAGGTCAGCATGTCGTGACAGGGGAAGGGAAGTCAGATATCTCTTAGCTGTATACCCTTCCGGCTGTCCTGCCAGCTCTTTGACCTTGGGGAGCAGTGCCAACCTCCCACAGACGCTACCCTTGCTCCCCTGTAATGCCAGGTCTGTCCAGAATAAGTCAGAAACCATCGATGATTTGATTCTGGATGAAGGGGCAGACCTGGTATGTATCACAGAGACTTGATTTGGGGAGGCCGGTGACCCAGTCTGGTCCTAGCTTCTCTCTCCAGTGTACTCTGTTGAGGAGCAGGTGCGGGGACATGGGCAGGGAGGTGGAGTGGCTGTGGTCTATAAGAATAACCTCTCCCTAACCAGGATCCCTGTGGAAGTGTCTGACCATATTGAATGTGTGTACCTAAGTTTGGGGACCAGGGATAGACTGCGACTTCTGTTGGTGTACTGATCGCTCCACTGCCTGATGGAGTCACTAACTGAGCTGACAGACGTGGTCTCGGGTTTGGCGTTGGAGTGTCTCAGGCTTGTGGTGCTGGGGACTTCAATGTTCACTTTGGGACCAATTTGTCTGGGGTGGCTCAGGAGTTCATATCAGCCATGACAACTATGGGCCTATCCCAAAGGGTCTTGGGGCTGATGCACATTGCAGGTCACACGCTTTATCTAGACTTTCACTCTGGCCAGAGTGATGTTCCGTGGGTGGGGACTCCTGTGATTTCCCCATTGTCATGGATGGACCACCATCTGGTTAAAGTTGGACTCACAGTCACACCCCACCTTCACAGGGGCTAGGGGCCCATTAGAATGGTCTGCCCGAGAAGGTTATTGGATCCAACAGGGTTCCAAGAAGACTTGGAGAGATTTAGTGTTGGTTCTGCTGGTGATCCTGTTGATGTTCTGATGAAGAACTGGAACAGCAAGCTCACAAGCTCACAAGTAGACATGATCGCTCCTAAGCATCCTCTGCAACCCACTCCAAAATTGGCCCCTTGGTATATGGAAGAACTATGGGGGATGAAGCGGCAAGGTAGACAACTGGAGCGCAAGTGGAGGAAGACTCAACTCAAATCTGACAGATTACAACATAAAGCACATTTGAAGATCTATGTTATGGGAATAAGGGCAGCAAAGAAGCTATTCTTTTCAGCCCGTATTGCATCTGCAAGTTCACGTCCAGCGGAGTTGTTCAGGGTTGTGAGAGGTCTAGTGAGAGCCCCTCCTCCTTCGAATCAGTATTTAGAACCATCTATTACCCACTGTGATGTGTTTAATGATTTTTTTGTGGATAAAATCTATCGTATTTGGGCCATCTTGGATTTAGAACCCACAATTACTGCAGTGTCTGAATCAGAGGTGTCCAGCAACTCCTCTTATGTGATTAGGCTGGATCAGTTTCAGTTTGTGACTCGTGAGGATGTGGACAAGCTGCTTGGAGTGATGCGGCCTACCACCTGTTCTCTTGACCGTTGCCCAATGTGGCTAATACTATCTGGCCGGGAGGTTGTTGGCTCGGCGGCTTTCAATACTATTGACCATAGTATCTTTCTGAAGCGTCTGAGGGGGTTGGGGGTGGGAGGCACTGCTTTGCAGTGGCACTGCTTTGCAGTGGGAGGCACTGCTTTGCAGTGGGCAGAATCAGGAGGGTGTCCCTCAGGGACTGTTGTTCTTCAAAAACTGAACTTCGGTATGGTGTTCCTCAGGGCTCCATATTGTCTCCAATGTTGTTTAATATCTACATGAAACCATTGGGAGAGATCATCAGGAGATTTGGTTCAGGGTGTTTTCAGTATGCTGATGACACCCAAATCTTTTTCTCCATGTCTACATCATCAGTAGAAGGCATAACCTCCCTAAATGCCTGCCTGGAAGCAGTTATGGGCTGGATGAGAGGTAACAGGCTGAGGCTGAATCCAGATAAGACAGAGGTACTTTTAATTAAACATTGTTTTAATTGTGTTTTTAATAGTTTTAATGTTTTAAATTTTAATTGTTGAAATGTTTTAATCTTTTTATTGGTTGTTTTTATTGTTTTATTGTAAACTGCTCAGAGACTTGCGTTTTGTGTGGTATACAAATGTGTTAAATAAATAAATAAAATAAAAATATCAATCTGGGACATGAGTGTCTCTGTAAGCAGCCATAAAACAGAGGTGTTGCTGATCAGTGTTGTATATGACAAACTACTGAGAGGTTTCTAATGGAATAGTCCAATTTTCCCTCTGTGTGGGTGTGGTTTAGTTTGTGTTGTGTGCCATGACCTAAGATTGTGATTTGTATCTGTATCTGTAAGTTTTGCATGCTTTAATGAGCCAGTAAACTGAGGCACAGCTATAATTGAACAAGGAGGGACAAATGTCCCTGGGGCCCTTGAGGCGGGGAGCTGAAAACTGGTTGCTAAACAGCTTGTTCTTCGCTCTCCCTCTCTGACCTCCCCGACCCACTGGCAAGCTGCTGGTTCCTGACCAGTGTGGAGAGTGTGTGCTTAGGAGTGAAAGATAAGGCATGATCAAAATGTTTTGTTTTTCACCATGTCCATATAGTTCTTCTGAAGCTAAGTTATAGGTGGGTGGTGGGGCGGGGAGGGGGGGTGGGAGGCTTCACTTCTTGTCCCAGGGCCCACTTCAACCTTGTTATACCCTGCAATAAGTGGAAGATGTTTTAAAAACTCCCTTCTTTCCACTGAATGCTGACCCAAGAGTACAACATTTGGGGTATGGAAACCTGAATAAGTATTGACCCACTGGGGGAAATAGTATAGACAGTAGAATAGCTGATCTGAGTCTGGGTGTTGTTCAGCCTGTACTGGAGAGGGATGCACCCCCCCTGAAGGAACAGATAGATGTACAGTTTGGCATCTTGCCTAACATTGCTCCAGTGGGTCAGGTGACGGCATAGCCAGGAACACTTTGCACAACTTTGGCTTGTGTACCAACTGCCTACTTGGACAAGGAAGATCTGGTTTAATGCTACATATGCCTCCTTGGTCACATTAAGATAAGATGGCTGTAATGGCGCAGTGGCAAAGTAACGTGCCTAGGGAGCAAGAGGTTGCTGGTTCGAATCCCTGCTAGTATGTTTCCCAGACTATGGGAAACACCTATATTGGGCAGCAGCGATATAGGAAAATGCTGAAAGGCATCATCTCATACTGTGTGGGAGGAGGCAATGGTAAAAAGGGATGTGTACGGAACCGGGCGGAGGGGGTTGACTTTAAGGGTAGTGGAGGGTGCACTTACCCTCCCTCCACTTTTGCCCCACCAGAGCTCCATTAGCAAAAGGTCCGTCAGGGTGGCAGTGTACCCCCCTGCTGAGCTGTCCCCTCGTCAGACTCTACATCACTGGAAGTACCTGATGCACCTGTGTGCATTGGTGCATGTGCAGCGCTCTCACGACTCTGGCCTGACAGACCCTTTGCTAACGGAGCACTGGCGGGAAGAAAGCAGAGGGAGGGGTAAGTGAACCCTCCCCCGCCGGAACCGCCGGTTGTTCAAACCAGTTTGTAGGCCATAAAGGCCCTAAGAACTGGTTCTGTGCACATCCCTAATGGTAAACCTCTCCTGTATTCTACCAACAACAACAACAACAACAACAGGGCTCTGTGGTCACCAGGAGCCAACACCAACTTGATGGCACAACTTTACCTTTAATACACTCGCCATCGAGCTGCCCTGGAAGAATGTTTGGATACTTGATCTGGTGCAAAATGTGAGCCAAAGCTAATGGTTGAGGTCTGTGGCTTCCATTTTGTTCCATCTACATTGGCTTCCAGATCCTTGCTAAGCACAATTCAAGGTACTGGTGCTTGGCTTTAAAGTCCTAAGTGGTTTGAGACCAGGGTCTTTGAAGGTCCATCTCTCCTCATATGAACCTGCCCACCCACTTCAGTCACCTAGGAAGACCCGTGTTCTTGCCTTTGGAAGTCCCCTTGCTGGGGATCCATTACAGGGCCTTTTCAGGACCTATAATATAATAAATATGTACTTGCTAACTGGCCCAGAGGGCATCAGTGGTCAATAAGCTCACATAGGATAGAGCAGGTTAAGTCCTTTAGGTATTTAGGAGTTCTATTTCATTCTTCCTGTTCACGTAAACCTCATCTCGATTCAGCAATTTTAAAGGCCAAACCAGTAGTTAAATCAATACTCTCTTACTATTACACTAAGGGTGCATCCTAGTTCCGGCCGTGGTCAAACTATTCTCGGCAAAGGTTTTGCCTCAACTTTTTTATGGCGCTCAGTTGGGCATAGTTAAAAATCTTGATTGGTTGGAGGCACTGCAGTCAAAATTGGCTGTTCCCAGATGTGCCCCCACAGTGGCTCTGAGAAGAGAGGTCGGAATGATTAGGCTACAGACATGCTTATGGAGAGTCATTATTCTTTACTGGTTAAAAATTTACTTTTTGCAGGAGGGTTTGGTTGCTTTTATAAAACAGGACTCCTTTAAATTTAGATGGCACACTGAGGCCATTGATAAGCTGGCCTGCTGTGGATACTCCTTAGAGGCCATACAGGAGCTTGGTTACGACAGAGCTCATATCCAAATTATTCAACGCCTAATGGATATTGAGTTGCAATAAGAAATTTCCCAGATATCTAAAAGATCGTTCCTGGGTGACCAATTGAGTGGATTTAATTTGGCCCTCTATCTCCAGGTAGTTACGATTCCTGAATATAGACGAGCCATGATGCTGGCCAGGTTGGATGTCCTTCCGTCTGCAGTTCTGTTTGGTAGATATGCAGGAATTCCCCTGGTGAATCGTGTATGTCCTTGTGATAAGGGCTGTGTTGAAACAATAGCACATGCCTTTTTACATTGTAGCTTCTATGATGAAGCCAGAGGAAAGCGACTTTCTCCCCTTCTGATAAATGTTAATGGAAGAGCAGATGATGTTTTATTGAGGTTTTTATTTTCTCTGTGTGATGAAGATAAAATTAGAACTGTGGCTAAATACTGTTATATTCTTTGTAAAATACGTGCTAATGTTTAGTTTATGTTTTTATGTCTGTATTTGTAATACTGCTGGTCAAGGACCGAATAAATATTATGTTCACGTATATTTCCCTCTCTGAGGGAGGGCAGGATGCCTCCTTGTATTAAGGAAGCAATCATTAGACCGCTTCTGAAGAAGCCTACCTTGGATCCCTCAGAGCTAAAAAATTACAGGCCTGTCACCAACCTTCCATGGTTGGGCAAGGTGATTGAGAAGGTGGTGGCCTCCCAGCTCCAGGTGGTCTTGGAGGAAAGTGATAATCTAGACCCATTTCAAACTGGCTTTCAGGCAGGCTATGGGGTGGAGACTGCCTTGGTCAGCCTGATAGATGATCTCCAATAGGGAATTGAGTGTAACTCGGTTGGTCCTTTTGGATCTCTCAGCGGCTTTCAATACTATTGACCATAGCATCCTTCTGGAACATCTGAGGGGATTGGGGGTGGGAGCCATTGCTTTGCAGTGGTTCCTCTCCTACCTCACGGGCAGATTCCATATGGTGTCTCTTGGAGACTGTTGTTCTTCCAAATCTGAACTTTCGTATGGTGTCCCTCAGGGTTCCATATTGTCCCTGATGTTGTTTAACATCTACATGAAACCGCTGGAAGAGATCATCAGGGGATTTGGTTTGGGCTGTTATCAATATGCTGATGACACCCAAATCTATTTCTCCATGTCAACATCATCAGGAGAAGGCATAACCTCCCTAAATGCCTGCCTCAGGGCAGTAATTGGCTGGATGAGGGATAACAAACTGAGACGGAATCAAGATAAGACGGAGGTACTTATTGTGCAGGGTTGAAACTCGGGAGACAATTTTGATCTGCCAGTTCTGGATGAGGTCACACTCCAGATATGTAGTCTGAGGGTGCTTCTGGATCCGAACCTCTCCCTAGTGCCCCTGCTTGAGGCGGTGGCCGGAGGTGCTTTATATCTGCTTTGGCTGATACACCAGCTGCGTCCGTTTCTTGAGATAAATGACCTTAAAACACTGGTACATCTGCTGGTAACCTCTAGGCTGGATTACTACAATGTGCTCTATGTGGGGCTGCCTTTGTACATAGTCCAGAAACTTCAGTTGGTTCAGAACATGGCAGCCAGGGTCATTTAGGAGAGACCATATTACTCCTGTGTTGAAGGAATTGCACAGGTTGCCGATACATTTCCGGGCAAAATACAAGGGGCTGTTCATTACCTATAAAGACCTAAACAGCTTAGGCCCTGGGTATTTAACAGACCTTCTTCTTCGCCATGAGCTACACCGCCTGCTAAGATCATGTGGAGAGGTTCGCCTGCAGCTGCCACCAACTCATTTGGCGGCCACTCAGGAACGGGTCTTTTTCATTGCTACTCCTGGGCTTTGGAATCCTCTCCCTGTTGAAATAAGAGCCTCCCCATCTCTGGCAACTTTTAAAAAGGCACTGAATACACATTTATTCACCCAGGCTTTTAGTCAGATTTATAGTTTTAAATAATTTTAATACTGGGTTTTAAATGTTTTTAATCTTTAAATGATTTTAATTGTTAATTGAATTACTGTTTTAAATGATTTTAATTGTAAACCGCCCTGAGACGCAAGTGTTAGTGGTTAAGACCAGGTGTCGAAAGATTACACATCTATAGTTTTTATGGGCTGCTCCACTGAGTCCTTGCAAGCTAAATTGTTAATTCAGACTGGGTTAGAAAATGTGCCTACTTATCTGTGTGCCTCCCGAGGAGTGCTCCACTATTATCTCTTGCAAAAGGGAGGATTCCTTCCCTGATTAATTCTCCTTTTGAAATGGGGTCTGCTTACTGGCTACTTTCTTCTCCCTCAAAGAGAGGGGTGGGGGCATCTCGTTTAGTCTTCACTATTCTGACCTTGGGGCACTTTGCCCCATGCTTTGCTCATCCTGAGTGACCAGCTGTAGATCTTGCCAAACTCAGGCAAGTGAAAAGTTCACCAATTGGGACCAGTGTACCCTCTAACAGGGATTCCCAGGTATTGTTGACTAGACCTCCCGTAATCCCCACCCAATGGCCATTGAAGCTGGGGGTGCTGGGAGTTGTAGTGAACAACATCTGGGAATCCCTATTAGAGGGAACAGTGATAGGGACTACGGTCCCGTAGTCTCGGGCTGTATAGCCAGCCAAAGCAGTACAGATAGAGGAGTGCTCTCTGGGCTACCCCAGAATCAGGCTGTCTGGCAACAACAGCGAACCATCTTATTCCCCCCACATGTAAACTGCTTTGAAAACTTTTCTCTGAAAGGTGGTATAAATAACAATATTTCTTAAGACTACTTTATATAATATAATGAGGCTATTCACACGAGCATGCAAAACTGGGCTAAGGGAGCCCAGCTCGGTTTTGCACGCTCGTCTGAACCACCCGGATTGGGCCTGATCTGGGCAGCTACACGGCGGCACAGCCACCTAAGTAGCCACCCTCTTAAATGAGGTTAAGGGAGCGAGTTCTCCCTTGATATCATTTTTGTAATTGTGTGTCAGCCTGGCACACATGGGGGAGGGATCACCATAATGCACCGCGCACTTGCGTGGTATATTATCAGAGCTCCGGGGGCAGGGCTTCACACATCCCAGCACCTGGAGCTGCCAGGAGTGCAGCTGGTCATCTAGGCAGGCAATCTACCTGCCCAGGGAAGAGAGCTCAGTCATCTGCGGGGAGAGTGAGTCAAACCCATTCTCCCCAAAGAGCTCCAATATGTATATATTATGTATTACAAGCCGACCCCCGCACAGAGCATCTGCGCGTTTTTTGGGGCCAGCTACCTCTCTCCCCCCCGCCCCAGTCTCCGGCCGGGCCGCCGCCAACCTCCGAGTTCGGGCCGGGCCTGCCGCCCCCGGCCTCCCAGGCCGGGCCAGGGCCCCCGCCACCGCCGGCCTCCCCGGCTGGGCCAGGGCCTCCCCGGCCGGTCCAGGCCTGCTGCCGCCCTGGCCTCCATGGCCCAGCAAGGCCCACTGCCGCCTCTGTCCTCCACCATAGACATGCCTCAGCCAATCAGGTGTGTCCCTCCGCTCCGCTGCCCAGCCAATCAGCTGGGTTGCCGGGACGCATCCCCACAGAGGCTGAGGCATGTCTACGGGGATTAAATATATAGATGGCAGGAAACGGGGGGCGGGGGGGAGGAAGGTGCCAGAACGACAGGAACAAGTGTCAGAGCAGAAAAGACAGGTGTAGGAATGCACCATTCCAATATTATATCTGAAACTGCACAATCTGAGTATCAAGTGCCAGGGAATCATCTGCACAGTAGAATCTTGAAACAAGGCTCATGTAAGTGTACCCTTAGACTACCTTCAGCCATCATATTAATCCAATGCTAAAAGCATCTCTATAAACTGCATAAATGTATCACCCTGCAGTGACATCTTGCATGTATTGTTGCTCCCCCCGACCCTGACATAGGCCTTTACCATAATATAGCAGCAGTTTGCCATGAGTACCCTTTTTTCTGATGCACGAATTCCTAGACCACCACATGACAAGCATGTCTCCTTGTGGATGAGACCTACAGAGCAAGTCAGGCTGACCATGGTCAAGTGAGGGAAAGGCAAGACAAGGTAATACTAGCATGAAGGCAAGGTCAAGGGAGACCCTGACAGGCAGGGGTTAGCAAGACTGAGCTGGGCCCTGGGACAAAAAGGGAATATGGACCGCCTGCTTCCCTACCTTCTTCTTCAGAGAGTTATTCTTCAGAGAGCCCAAGAGTCATGGAGGAGGTTAGTTAAGAGCAAGATGTCACCAAGCTAATGCCCCCCACCTCCATTTTGTTCAATTATAGCGATGCCCCTGGTGGCAGGGAACAGCACAAATTCAGACCAAAGAACAGACCTGACCTGGAAGCTTCTTATTCAGTCCTTGTCACCTAATCTCTCCTGACCGATTACTGTTCATGCAGTATCGTGAAAGCCTATCCACCTAGTACCTTTCCTTGCCCATTGCTCAATGGGTGTGCAAAGGCAATCCCCATATATAATGGGGAATATGTATTCGGAGGGACCACCTGCTCCAAAGGGCTTCTTTCCACTTGTCAAGGTCATCGGAGGGTACTCTGCATCACATGCCGACAACGAGGGAGGCTTGGCTGTCGTGCATGTGGGACAGGACCTTCTCAGTTATTGCTCCCAGACTTTGGAATGCTCTCCTGGTGGGCATCCACACCTCAATCTCCATCACAGTTTGTAGAATGCAAGTGAAATATTGGCTTTTTACCCAGGCTTTTATACAAGTGTTGCTTGTTGCTGCTCTTCTGTCTTTTATGGTCCTATTGTGTATGTTTTTTAAACTTTTAATTAGATTTGTTATTTTATATTCCAATTTAATATTTTGTTGTGTGTTTTATAGTCTTATATTGTTTTAAATGGTTTGTAAACTGCCTTGCTGTTATTTTAATGAAAGGAAGCATAAAAATTTAACCACAAACTAACACTCACTGCATGTCGAATCCTGAATTTTTCCTAAATCCAAGAAACTGGAAAACTACCTTATGCTAGTTAGGCCTGGATATGATAAGTGTGTGATAAGATAGCAATCAAAACATACATATAAACAAACAAACATTTAAATTATATTCATGTTTTTACCATCTTGCAGAAATAAGTAGTCCAACATCATAGTGGCTTTCAAGATATTTTGTCTTTAAAAAAAATAAAAAATTGAGCCAAGTATTTGGTTTTTTGTTTGTTGGTTTTGGTTTTTGCTGGTTTATGACTGAAATAAAGTTTGATTCTTTGTATTGTTTTATATGTTTTCAATTGTAGACAGCCACCCTAGACAAATCTCTCTCTCTCTCTCTCTCTCTCTCTCTCTCTCTCTCTCTCTCACACACACACACACACACACACCCTCTACCAACAGTGTCCACTGCATGATCCAGGAAGGATTCTGGGTCAATCAGTAACTTAGGAGTGATTTGGCAGTTTGTTTGATAGAAGCTGAAGCCCTGAGGGCCCCTGTCTCACAGCCCAGAGTATCATAGGAATTCAGGTAGGGTCAGCAGGGGGAGAGTTGGTGAAATCCCTGAGATATAATCTTCTCTCAAACGGGACAGAGAAAACAAGGGGGACAGAGAAAAATACTAGGTCCTTGTGTTTTACTCACTTTTTAAGATGATGTCACCAGCAAGTAATTGTTCTCCTTTGTTCTCAAGGGCGCTTTCCAGATTAGACCCTGCAACGGGGTCACAACATATCTCTGAAGTGTGCTTCTGCACTGCCTGTGTTGTGACACCACAGTCCCTACGCTGACAGCAGGGTGCCGTTCATATTTCCAGTGCCTTGTTTCGAATTTAATTTCTGTGATATAGTGCTGTAACATTGTATATCCAGCGTAAAAAAGTTGCTGTTTGGGGGGGGGGGTTGTTAGTTTTCGTGGGACTGCTCCCCCTGCTGGGTGGTTTGGTATTTACGTTTTGAATGCGATTTCCCTGAACGGAAGCATTTTGCCACTGTTGAGTGGCTAATCTGGAAAGCGCCTTGCGGGAGCTTATTGAATATGACTTAAAAAAAAAAAAGTATGGAAGAGCATGGTCTCCAGAGATATAAAGTGCTGCTGCTCTTCCAGCTTTTTGAGGAGGTGTGCTTTTGATGTGTGCAATGACATTTCCATGGGGCAGAGCCCTCTCACACACCTCTTTTCAGTATCTGGGTACATGTTCATTGTGATCTTTCCAGTTACCACAGACATTATTTTAGCAGTTTATTTTTAAGTGATGTTTAAAATGTGCAGTTAACACACTTTTTTTGGCCTTGATGCAATAGCACTTAACCATAATTGATCTTACTGTGGGGTGGGGTTGAATAAGATTTCTTTTTACAAAATGGCTGAATGAAAGTGCAATCAGATGCCTGGTCCTCTTTCAGAAGAACCAAGAAGGGGAAGGAGCAAAGGACAATAATTCAATGAGTGCCAAGTACCATCTTTCAGGTGCTAAATTAAAAATGGATGAAATTTATGCACGCTTAAATGTTTATAGAGTTGTTTGCAATGCCATAGGTAGAATGGGCATAGGCTAGCATTTCTTATTTTAATTACATTACAGGTAAACAATAATAGAACAATATCAGGCATCAGGAATATGCAAAGCACACACCAAAGAAATATTTTTTATTTTTAAAATTTATTTTTACATTTATATCCTGCTCTTCCTCCAAGGAGCCCAGAGTGTTATACTACATACTTGAGTTTCTCCTCACAACAACCTTGTGAAGTAGGTTAGGCTGAGAGAGAAGTGACTGGCCCAAAGTCACCCAGCTAGTATCATGGCTGAATGGGGATTTGAACTCGGGTCTCCCCGGTCCTAGTCCAGCACTCTAACCACTACACCATGATGGCTCTCCAATAAATATAAGTTTCTAATGCAAAGTCTGACTAAACAAACCTTCTCCTAAATTAATCTCCCCAAAGCCAAAGCCCAGGCTTCCTTTCCTTGAACTCACCAAACTCCAGATGAGAATTCAAGCTTCCTGCCCTCCTGTCTTTCAAGAAACTGTGAAATCATTCTCCTGCAGCCATCTTCCATGGCCACATGTCCTCCTGAGGACCTCCAGCCCAGCTCTTTTCTAACAAAGAACCCCCTTCTTCCTGGCAACAGCTCTCTAGGTCCCACCCACCTGGTGTGCTGATTGGCTGAGCCCTGGAATTCACCAGCCTGTCAGTCAAGTCAAGGTTCACTTCTGGTTAACTCTTTAGGGGGGAGGGGAGTCTGATCACTACACCACCTCACAGTGCCCACAGGGATTTGGTGACACTCTGCATTTCTCATTTGTTTTGCATCATAGACAAAAGACGTAAAATTTCAGCATAGAGATACAGAATGAAGTAAACCCTGTATATGCCTACCACTGAAATGTAAAAAGCACATTATGTTCCTGAAAAGGTTAATGTAGTAACAAACTTAGTTTAATCCCATTACCATAGAGTAACTGGAGGAGTGGAGGTAGATAATTTTTAAAAAAATAATTTTTAAAAAAATAAATTCTCTCTCTCTCTCTCTCTCTCTCTCTCTCTCACACACACACACACACACACACACACACACACACACACAGCAATAACAGCCAACTCTTGACAAGCGGAGTGCATTTTTAAAAACTGAATTTTTTCTTCTTCTGTTGTTAGGAAAGGGTACGACAAGTCTCTTGTTTTTTTTATGCAAGTGGTTTACGGGCTTTACCTCGAGAAGGAATATTATGAACTCCAATTAGTGAGAGCTCGAGCTCTCTCTCTCTCTCTCTCTCTCTCTCTCTCTCTCTCTCTCTCTCTCTCTCTCTCTCTCACACACACACACACACACACACACACACACCCCTACCTCTTTACTTCTCCCTCCCCCCACTTTGGAAGCTGTATTGCCTGCAAAACCAAGCAAGAGGAGATGATCTGAACTGAGTAAGCTTTGCAGAAGAGAAAGCATTCTAGCCCTCCAACCCAGTGCACATGCTCTTACCTAGGACAGGTGATGCAGCAGGTTGCCTCCTGAGCACAAAGGTGAGGGAAGGGATGGATTCAGAATCAGATCAGATCAGTGAGAAGGAGGCGGCGGCAGGTGCACAGATGACAGCCCTGGAAGCTGAGCCAGTCAGCCAGAGCAAAGTAGGGTTCTTGGCTGCATGTGGTGGGACCACCGCCTGGGAATTATGTATTTACTTACTTACTTACTTACTTACTTACTTACTTACTTGTTTTTACATTTATATTCTGTTCTTCCTCCAAGAAGCCCAGAGCAGTGCACATAGTTACGTTTCTCCTCACAACAACCCTGTGAGGTAGGTTAGGCTGAGAAAGAAGTGACTGGCCCAAAGTCACCCAGCAAGTATCCTGGCAGAATGGGGATTTTAACTCAGGTCTCCCCGGTCCTAGGCCAACACTCTAACCACTACAGCACACTGGAATTGTGTTTGTCCTGCAGCAGCAGGCACAAGGGCAGAGAGAGCTGGGAGGGAGCGAGGGGCGGGATCTGCACTTCTGACTGACACTACTGCCTGAGATACGAAGGCCACACAGAGAAGAGCAGGATGGGAGACGCCAGTAAGGCAGACAGTCACAGCAAGTGGGGCACTGGCAGACAGGGTCCATCAGTAACTTAGGGGTGATTTGGCAGTCTGTTGGACAGTAGCTGAAGCTCTGAGGACCTGTTCCACAGCCGGCCCCATAGGAATTCAGGTGGTGGAGGGGGGAAGTGTTGGAGATGAACTTCCAGTGCATCGACCTTTTGCACCAACTGTCCTAATGACCACTAGGGACATTGGGAGTAGATACAGTGAGTCAGGGTCTCCCTATCTGCCCCTACTCTATGACCCCTGAACTGACGCTGCAGCACTTCCTGTGCTGAGTCACAATCCTTCCTTTCCTCCTAGAGAGCAGATGGAAACATCTCTCTCTCTCTCCTTACCTATCCACTATGTAGTCCTTTAGATTAGAGATAGGTCTTTCCTATCTAAGTGTATTTAACCAATAAATGTTTAGTGTTTAGTCACACAAGGATCTCCATGTGTTTTCTCTAAACAGCTGCAATATCCAAACCATCCTCTGCTACCTACTCTGTAACTGGAGTGTGTGCTCATTCCTTAGTGCTCTGCTGTTTTACCTATTGTGGGTAAAAATCAACAACCTCTAACAGGGTTATGGGCCCAGCAGGAGCAACAGGCTTCTAGGCACAAGCAGAGTTTATTTCATTTTTCATTTTGAAAGTGCAGCTGAGTTAGTTAGGAACTGCAGCATGGATCCTGTGACTACAGCCTACTCAGGAATGGCTCCTTCTTT
This sequence comes from Hemicordylus capensis, assembly GCF_027244095.1. NCBI lineage: Eukaryota > Metazoa > Chordata > Lepidosauria > Squamata > Cordylidae > Hemicordylus > Hemicordylus capensis. The sequence goes on along the minus strand of NC_069657.1, from coordinate 389,237,996 downwards.
TCCCAAACTGGATGGCAATAACTACGAAACCTCAGCCCTCAAGATGAAAGCGATCTTCATGACAAAAGGAATCTTTGAAGTACTCAAGGAGGGACAGCCAGCCCAAGATCAAGCTGCTCAAGCCTCATGGGACAAGAAAAACCAACACGCGTATGGCCTTTTAATTTTGAGTATAAGCGATGATTTATTGATCTATGTGGGGGATACTGATTTAGCCTCAGAAGCGTGGGATAGACTGAAAAAGCAATGTGGCGAAGTCTCTGCAAACGCAGCTCTTCTCCTGTATAAAAGGCTATATGAAAGCAAACTGCAGGAAGGGGGAGACTTTGAAGCCCACATCGCAAATATCTTAGAAATTAACAGGCTTTTGAAGAGTAACCAATGTGAATTGAATGAAATTATTCTAATTGGGGCAATCCTACAATCCCTGCCTAAAAGTTTTGAACCCCTAATTGTCGCTCTTGAACTGTCTCACTGTGAACTGAAGGTTGATTTTGTCGTGTCCAGTCTGAGAAATTTTAATATAAATTTGCAGCAGGAGAAATTTGAAAGCGATGGCACTCTGGCACATTTCAGCAGGCAAAGTAATTCCAGAATTAGCAAGCGAAGTAGCCTCAGTGACTCATCAGCTTATAATTCAAAGAGCGGGAAACTCAGAGGGCACAGACCTGGTCACCATGGCAATGAAGTAAACACAGGGATGAGTCATGGCGACAAACAAAGAGGGGAGGAGGAGAAGCACTGACAAGGTGGCTTATCTGAAAGGGAGAGCAATGCCCAAAGCTACATTACCTTAAAAGAGCCAACAAAGGGCAACACTTTCATCCTGGACTCAGGTGCATCCCAGAATATAATCTGTGATCCCAGCCTATTTATCAAACTCAATAAAAGCCATAGATCTGTTGTGATCTTAGCAGATTCAAGGAAGCTAAGCGTGGCTGGCAAGGGGACAGCAAAGATACTTTGTGGATCTGCTACTGAAGCTTATGAGGTTAAGATAACTGATGCACTTTTCGTGCCAGAGATGCAAGTCAACTTGATTTCAATTGGGCACGTACTCAAGAAGGGGTGTAAAGCAATTTTTGAAAATGAAGCATGCTACATCTCTAAAGGTGATGAGTTAATCATGACTGGCCACATGCGGGATGATGGACTTTTTGAAGTAGACTGTGCTACTGCACAAGCAAACGTGGCAAGTAGTTGCCAACACAAAAACTGTGATTTCTCATGGCACCGAAAATTGGGCCACCGAAGCCTAAACTTTGAAACTGACTCCCAAATGAGGGAACTAACCGAGAAATCAGAGCTGGACAACCAGAAATCAGGGGCTGGACAACCAGAGCCCAAACTGAGGCACTCACAGAGGCATAACAAAGGGGTTCCACCTAACAGACTCTCACTCATGGCTAAAGGAGGAGAGATGCAAGAACCCACTACATGGCAAGATATAGAAAGGTTGCCAGCTGATGAAGCTGAGAAGTGGAGAAAAGCAGCAACGGAAGAAATTGATTCCTTGCACAAAAATGAGACTTGGAGACTTGTGGAACTACCCGCTGGAAGAAAGACTGTGGGATGCAAATGGGTCTTCAAAGTCAAGCAGGATGCTGAAGGGGATGTACAGCGCTACAAAGCCAGACTAGTAGCCAAAGGATACTCCCAAATCTATGGTCAGGACTATGATGAGACTTTTGCACCAGTCATGAAACAAACATCAATTAGAACATTGCTCAGCGTGGCAGCAGCCAAAGGGATGCCAGTTGAACACTTGGATATAAAGACTGCCTTCCTACATGGGGAAATCGAGAAAGACATCTACATGCAACAACCACCAGGCTTTGAGGAACCTGGAAAGAAGGGGCTAGTGTGCAAACTGCAAAAGAGCATCTATGGCTTAAAGCAGGCAGCCAGAGCATGGAATGAGAAACTGAATCAATTACCACTTAAGGAAGGGTTCACGCAAGGAAAAGCTGACCCCTGCTTATATTCTAGACTCAGAGACAATAGGTGGACTTACATTCTGACTTACATTGATGATTTGATTCTTGTACACGAGGAAAGGCAAGACAGTCATGAAATTGTTCAACACCTGAACAAGGAAATAGAGGTGAAGGAACTTGGAAGCATCTCATATTACCTTGGCATCCAAATAGAAAGAGAAGAGAATGGAACGTTCCTTCTCAACCAAAAACAGAAGATAAAAGATCTTCTAGAATGCCTGGGACTGACAGATGCCAATGAAGTCAGCACGCCAATGGATGCTGATTTCTGGAAGCAAGATGAGGACAGCCAGCCTCTACCAGCCAACAATTAATACAGAAAGGCAACTGGAAAACTTTTGTACATAGCCACAGTGACAAGGCCAGACATTGTCTCAGCAGTAGGAATCCTGAGCAGAAAAGTGAGTGTGCCAATGAACAAGGACTGGATAGCGGTCAAAAGACTGGGAAGGTACCTGAAAGGCACTGCACATTATGTATTGGAGATTCCAGCAAACAGCAATCCCAAACTCATGGGATATGTGGATGCAGACTGGGGCGAGGACAGAACAGACCGCAAGTCCACAAGTGGACACCTGTTCCTGTATGGAGGTGGAGCCATAACTTGGAGTAGCCGCAAGCAGTCACTCATTGGGCAATCATCCACAGAAGCGGAGTACGTTTCAGCAAGTGAAGTGTGCAGGGAAGCAGTATGGATACACCAACTACTATTGGACTTTGGCATCGAGGAACCAAAGCCCATAGTGATGTTTGAGGACAACCAAAGTTGTATCCAGATTTCCCAAATGGAGAAGATGAAATCTCGAACTAAGCATATTCCCATAAAGTACCACTATGTTCGGGGCTTACAAGAAAAAGGGGTGGTCCAGCTGAGGTACTGCCCCACAGAAGAGATGCTGGCAGATGGATTAACCAAGCCATTATGCAAAGACAGATTCCAGATGCTTCGTGAGAAGATGGGAGTAGTGACCAGGTGCGACAGGCGATGAGAAGGGGTGTTGGAGATGAACTTCCAGTGCATCGACCTTTTGCACCAACTGTCCTAATGGCCACTAGGGGCATTGGGAGTAGAGACAGTGAGTCAGGGTCTCCCTATCTGTCCCTACTCTATGACCCCTGAACTGACTCTGCAGCACTTCCTGTGCTGAGTCACAATCCTTCCTTTCCTCCTAGAGAGCAGATGGAAACATCTCTCTCTCTCCTTACCTATCCACTATGTAGTCCTTTAGATTAGAGATAGGTCTTTCCTGTCTAAGTGTATTTAACCAATAACCTACCCCTGCTAACTGGGCAAAGAGGCACCTTTTACCATGGTGATTCTCTTTATTTAGCAGGGGGAGAGTAACTGGCCCTATCCACCCCCAGCACAGTACTTCCAGTGACTGTAGCTGGGGTCTTTCTTATGTTTCTTTTTAGAATGTGAGCCCTTTGGGGACAGGGTTCCATCTTATTTGTTTGTTATTTTTCTGTGTAAACTGCCCTGAGCCATTTTTGGAAGGGCGGTATAGAAATTGAATTATTATTATTATTATTATTATTATTATTATTATTATTATTATTATTAAATGTTTAGTGTTTAGTCACACAAGTATCTCCATGTGTTTTCTCTAAACAGCTGCAATATCCAAACCATCCTCTGCTACCTACTCTGTAACTGGAGTGTGTGCTCATTCCTTAGTGCTCTGCTCTTTTACCTATTGTGGGTAAAAATCAACAACCTCTAACAGGAAGTTGGTGAAATCCCTGGGAGATCGTCTTCTCAGTTACTAGGGGGCAGAGAAAAAGTTGTCTGGGCAAGACAAAAAAAAAATTGGAGGGACGGACTCCCACCTAATCTGCCCACTGCCTGCAGGCTGAAGGGAAGGCAGTTCCCCCATCCCAAAGCGCAACATTTTCTTCAGTTTCTTCTCTGTTCCCTCTCCACAAGTGCTTTTGAGCAGGGAAAGAAAAGGAGGAGTTTGCACCCTCCTGGGCTCGAAGGGGAAGGAAAAAAACCTAAGCTCTCATTCTTACTCGGCTTGCAGATCAACAGGATTGTGCTAATTAAACATGTAAACAGTGATTAAACACTACCATTTAAGATTAAATGCTTACACTTTCTGTGCATATGCAGGGACATCTCAGTGAGGGGAGGAAAAGGGGAGGGAACAATTGCAACCACACACTGCCCATCCATTAGGTCATACCCATTGTGTGAACAAAATATAAACTCTATTGGGACATAAAATTATCTTGAAAAGAGCTTGTGCAAAAACTTGCACAACAGCTGGCACAAATGGAAAAACTCTCCTAGATTTGGGGTTGCTGCTCTCCTATAACATCCTTCCACCAAGTCAAAAATAGCCCCAATTGGATTGCCTAGAAGAAAGGCACCTTGGGATCCAAGTCACAGAATCAAATGGTACTCCTCTTTATGATTTCTGCAACTTGAACTGCCTTTCTGAAATCTGGCCGTGGACTAGACCAGGGATTCTCAACGTCTGGTCCCCAGATGTTATTGGACTTCAAATCCCATAATCCCCAGCCCCAATGACTTTGGTTGGGGATTATGGGAGCTGAAGTCCAATAACATCTGCGGACCCAACGTTGAGAATCCCTAGTCTAGTTGCAGTTCCCATCAACCCTAAGTGTGGCTCCCTGATTCATTGTTGATTAGGCCTTCATCCAAAGCTTCATCCAAAGCCAAGCACTATACACAGCCTCCCTGGCTCTGTGTGAACAAAACCATTCCTTCTGTTTAGTGCCACACTTTGCCCAGCAGTGAGGGCTTCTTTAAGTGAAACAGAGCCCTTCTCAAGCCCCAGTCACATCTTGGAAGGCACATCTTGGAAGAGTGCTGGGAAGTGTCATCCTTCCTAGGTCTTTCCCCATAGAGCTCTATCTGGAAAGCACTGGGAAGGATTACACTTCCCAGCATCCTGTGCATGCCTCCCAACAGGGCTCTGTTTCTCTTAAAGCCCCACCACCACCCAATGCTGAAAACAATGCAGTGCAGTGCTGCATGGAAGTAGGCCTGTAGCCAGCTGGTGGCATGGAGTGTACATGCCACACAAAAAATTATCTTTCTTCCCCAGCCTCACTGACTGTTTTCACTAACATTTTATAACCTGCCTCCCCTGACTTCTGTAATCCCCCCTCCCAAAGTTTTGTGGCTGATTACTTACAGGCCTGCATGGAAGTCAGCATGGTGGGAAAAGGCTCTCACATGGAAGGTTTATTGCTAAAGTGGCCCTTGCTTGAAAGACAGAGACAAACTCTGGTCTACTCTATTGCTCTACTAAAAATTATGTCCTCCTAGGTATGTTTAATCTTGCAATCCAATTTCTTTTCATGTGTATACCTGACTTCTTGCTATTGGGAACAAATTTTATTGCATGAGACTTTTATACTGTTTGTAAAGCAAAATAATTTGCTATTCCCAATGAACAGTAAAGGGAAATAGTTCAAGTGGCTGACTGCTGAATTCAGGTTGGAATTAAGAAGAATTAAAAAATGAGGGCCAGTAGAGGAGATGAAATTTTTCAGGCAGAAAAGAGCGATGATGAAACACAGAGATGCAGCTTTATGACTTGATTTAAAAACTGTCTGTATTGGGAGACTGAAATATGTCTGGAAAAATAATCAGACAGCATGCCTCAGAATGCCCCAACTATGTCTGTGAGATGAGCTGAACTATTACAAAAGCATTTTTTCAGGAAAAACAGAGAAGAACCAGGATGTTCTGGCCTCACAGGTCAGTCACACGGAAGACTGAAAATCTGCCTAAAGAAAATGCAGCACAACTTACTGCTGACTATCCTAGAATTCAGCTGTTCAGGTGAGCTGTTGGGGCAAGCAGAAGACATACATTGAAAAAGAAAAGGAATATTTCCCATCCTACCCATAGCTCACCAAGGTGCAGCTGGTAGAGAGCAGTCCAATCCTGTGTGCATAATTCAAAGCATTTCAGAAGGGAAAACCTTTTGGAAACACTGCCTTTATTTAATATAGCATCCCAATATGAACACTGCTCAGGTCAAATACAGGAGATGAGACCATAGCTCAGTAGAGGAGCATCTTTTTTGATGGAGAAGGTCCCAGGTTCAAGTTCTGCCATTTCCAGGCAAGTAGGAAAGACTCCTGCTTGAAACCTTGGAGAGCTGCTCTCTGTGTAGACAATACACAGACTAGATGGTCCAATGATCTACTGAGCTAGATAGACCTATGTTCCTAAAGTCAAAGAGCCCATATGCAGGGGATGTGGTGTAAACACATGCTGAGCAAAGAGATACTGTTAAAAGTGGCGATTCTATTATATTCAGCAGGGGGAGAGCAACTGGCCCTATCCAGCCCAGCATCTCCCCTGTTGCTGGTATCTGTCTTATGTTTCTTTTTAGATGATGAGCCCTTTGGGGCCAGGGCACCATATTGTTTATTATTTATTTTTCAATGTAAACTTTGAGAACTTTGTTTGAAGAGTAGTATATAAATATTTGTAGTAGTAGTAACACTGGCAATATAAAGAGGAAAATTGGGAGTTATGCAACTGGAATACAGCATTGGACATGCCCAGAATGTTACATGGGGAACTAAACCCTTTCCCACTAGTGGGACCTTTAAGCATGGTTATAAAGTGAGAGGACATAGGCAGGGAGGAGGAGTGGTTGTGGTCTATAAGAATAATACCTCCCTTTCCTGTCAGGGAATTGGCCTATATTGAATGTGTGTACCTATGTCTGGAGACCACAGACAGACCGGGACATCTGTTGGTGTACCGTTCACCTTGCTGCCCAACAGAGCCCCTAACTGAGCTGACGGACTTGGTTGTAGAGCTAGCACTGGAGTTTCCTAGACCGGTAGTTCTGGGGAACTTTAATCACTTTGGAACCAAGTTGTCAGGATCAGCTCAGGAGTTCATAGCGGCCATGACAACTATGGGACTATCCCAAGTGGTCTCAGGACCAAAGTACGTTGCTAGTCACACTCTTGATTTGATTTTTTACTCTGATCAGGAAGATGTTCCATGGGTGGGGACTCCTCTGATTTCCCCATTGTCATAGATGGACCGCAATCTGGTTAAGGTTGGATTCTCAGATTCAACCCTCCTCCGCAGAGATGAAGGACCTATTAGGATGGTCTGCCCAAAAAGGCTATTGGATCCAGTAGGATTCCAAGAAGCCTTGGAAGGCTTTAAGGTTGGTTTTGCCAGTGGTTCTGTTGATGCTCTGGTTCAGACTTGGAATAATGACTTACTAGGGGAGTAATTGCTCCTAAGCACCCTCTCTGACCCGCTGCTAAATTAGCCCCTTGGTATACAGAAGAACTATGGGGGCTGAAGCAACAATGTAGACAGCTTGAGCGCAAGTGGAGAAATACTCGACTCGAATCTGACATATTACAACATCGAGCACATTTGAAGATCTATGCTCTGGCAATGCATGCAGCAAAGAAGAAGTTCTTTTCTGCCCATATCGCTTCTTCAAGCTCATGTCTAGCAGAGTTGTCTATTGTTGTGAGAGGGCTAGTACATGCCTTTCCTCCCCTGAATGAGTACTTAGACCCATCAGTTATCCATTGTGACATTTTTAATAAGTTTTTTGCAGATAAAATCTCGAGTATTGGAGATAAACTAAACTCTACAGTTACTGTAGAGTCTACCGTGGAGGTGTCCAACAGCTCCTCCTGTGTGTGTGGTTAAATTGGATCAGTTTCAGTATGTGACTCCCAAGGATGTGGACAAGATACTTGGGATACTTCAACTTACCACAAGTCCTCTTGACTCTTGCCCAACAGGGCTTATACATCTAGCAGGGAGGTTACTGGAGAGGGTCTTGTTAAGATCATTAATGCTTCTCTGAGGGAGGGCAGGATGCCTCCTTGTCTCAAGGAGGCAATTATTAGATCACTTTTGAAGAAACCTGCATTGGATCCCTCAAAATAAGGCAACTATAGGACTGTCTCCAACTTCCCATGGTTGGGCAAGATGACTGAGAGGTTGGTGGTGACTCAGGCTGTCTTGGAGGAAGTGGATTATCTGGACCCATTTCAAACTGGGCAGGCTATGGGGTCGAGATGGCCTTTCCTCTAGGCAGTTTTAGAGGAAACTGATTATCTAGACCCATTTCAAACTGGCTTTAGAGCTGGCTATGGAGTTGAGACAGCCTTGGTCAGCCTGATGGATGACCTTTACCTGGGAATCAACAGAGAGAGTGTGACTCTGCTGGTTCTTTTGGATCTCTCAGCGGCGTTGAATACCATCAGCCATGGTATCCTTCTGGATCACCTGGGGGAGCTGGGGATAGGAGGCACTGCTTTGCAGTGGCTCTGCTCCTATCTCTCAGGCAGATTCCAGATGGTGGGGCTTGGTGACAGTTGTACCTCAAAACAGGAGCTGCTATATAGTGTCCCTCAGGGCTCCATTCTGTCACCAATGCCCTTTAACATCTATAGGAAATAGCAGGTTGAGGTCATCAGGAAATTTGGGGCAGGTATTATCAGTATGCTGATAACACCCAAATCTATTTCTGCTCCTCCTCCTCCTCCTCCTCCTCCTCCTCCTCCTCATCATCATCATCATCATCATCATCATCATCAGGCATTCATTCCTTAAATACCTGCCTATGGGCAGTAATGGGCTGGATGAGAGAGAACAAATTGAAACTGAATCCAAGCAAGATGGAGTTGCTCATTGTAGGGGCTCAGAATTTGAGGGATGAGTTAGATCTTCCTGTCCTTGTCAGGGTTACACTCCCCCAGAAGGAACAAGTACGCAGCTGGGGAATACTCCTGAACCCAGGCCTCATCCTGGTATCTCAGATGGAGGCTATGGCCAGGACCAGGAGCACCTTTCATCAGCTTCAGCTGACTAGACAGCTGTGTCTATTCCTTGAAGAGAATAATCTTAAAACAGTGGTGCATCAGCTGTTAACCTCCAGGTTTGACTATTGCAATGTGCTCTATGTGGGACTGCCTTTGTACGTAGTTTGGAAACTTCAGTTAGCTTAAAATGTGGCAGCCAGTTTGGTCTCTGGGGTATCCCAGAGAGATCATATTATGCCTGTACTTAAACAGTTGCAGTGGCTGCTGATATGTTTCCAGGCAAAATACAAAAGAGATGGTTTTAAACTGTTTATTTGGTTTTGTATTGAATGTTTTAAAATGATCCAATCATGGGTTTTGTTTTGTCCCTGTGCACCGCCCAGAGACTTCTGGATGGGGTGGTATAAAAATGTAATAAGCAAGCAAACCAACAAACCAACAGGCTTTGAGAGAACCAGGGGATCCATTAAACTAAGAATAAGTGATGTCAACCAATGCTACTGTCCAGCCGCACCGGCCACCTTTACAGTCCAGGTCGGGGCCGGGTGGCCGTCCAATACCACGGGAGGGGACAACGAGCTGGTGGAATAGGAAGACGGCATGCTGACGGGCCCTGCCAGCCTTCCAGTCTCCCTGCCTAAGAGCACTCCAGGCAGGGAGACGAGGCCGGGTGAACTGGGGCCAGAGAGAGCTCTAGGGGAGGCATGTGGGAGTGATGTCATAGGCGCACGCACCTCCCAAAGGGAGTGGGCTCAGAGCAGGGGAGGGAAGAATGGGGATGACGTGGAGTACAGCTGACAGGGTTAATAGGCTAATAAAGAGGGGTGTTGGCCCCCTAATTGGGGGTGGGAGGTACACAACTGTGAGGAGGCATTTAAGGAGCTGGTCAGGGATGAGTGGCTAGGTGATGGTGAGTCCTGGGTCCTCCGGAGAGAGGCCAGTATGAGGGGCAAGCAGCTTGGGACAGAGGAGACCCAGGGTGGCATTTAGCCCCTCCCCATCCCTTCTCTGAGGCTGGACTCTGCGTGCCTGGGTAGGCCGGGTGAAGAAGACTTCACCGTGTAGCCAGACAACTGCTTTGGTCCCAGACCCTATAATCTGGGGAGATTAAATTGTACATTGAAGCCAGCAGAATTTCTTTATAGTTTAACAACTCCCAGTCATAGAAAAGCCTATATTTTAGCAAGGTGCAATACTTTGCTCACAGCAGTATTACTTGGGAGGTACAGGAAAACTTTTCCTAAGAGAATATTTTGAACTATCCCCTTTATAGAGAATTACGAGGGTCACTTATTGCTCCACTTATACACTTATAGCCTGGATGTTCTGAAGCTTCCTGTATTACTTTGTTACTTTCTGGTCTAAATTTGGAAATGTATATTAAGGTTGCAACACGTTGTGCTGCAGTTCACAGGATTAGACAACATTTGTTTAAGATGTATATTACTGATGAGTTGCACTTAGCCCTCGGAAGTCCAGAAGCAATAATCAATACAGGATACTTGATCAGGGCTGGTGTGTACTACAGCAGATCTGAGGTAGGTGTTCAGAAACAGCTGTTGCTTCCAACAACGTCCCCGAATCAGGAAGCTGCTTAAATAGGCTTAGGCAGGGCCTTGCCCTTTTCCTGCTGCTTGCTGTAAACCTTGCTTCTTAGTAGAACCTTAAGGCTGCTTACTTCTCCTCTTGAGAAGACCCATTATCAGTCAGGTGTCTAACAGCAAGGCGAACACTTCTGCATTTGATCTGCAGATTTCCTCTGACCCCATAGAGGTCTGCAAGATTGAGGACTTAGAGGGGATTTCCTGTAAGTTCGAGGAGCCAGCATTTGTACTAGGGATGCCCTGGTGTCCAATGGTCCACTGGGCACCTTATCCTTGGAGCAAGTTCTGGAGGTATGGGTTTGGATGGGTTCTGGTCATCCTGGAATCTCTTCCAGTTGGTGAGTTTGGTGGAGGGCCAATCCTTCTGGGAGACCCTGGATGGGAGGTGTTTGAGGTTCCCTGTGGTAGTGCCAAGAGAGGGATCTCTGACTCAGAAGGTTCTGGGGTGCTTCCCATGGGTTCTTTAGGCTGGCACTCCTCATCTGAGGACACCTCTGTGTCTTCTGACTGGAAACTGCAGGATTCTGAGCTTGCTTCAGAGTGGGCTCTGACACACATGGGCTTTAGACCCTGACGTAAGAGCATTGCCATACAGTGGCATGAGCAGAGCTCCTAAGTATCTATCCCCTTTATAGAGAATTACGAGGGTCACTTATTGCTCCACTTATACGCTTATAGCCTGGAAGCCGCTCAGTCATGACCCCAATCCTACAGTATTGATAGCCCTAGCTGGGGCTGCCTTTTAATCAGGGGAGGAATTGACTGAACCTCCAACTTCGATGGAGACACAAATAGATACAATGGAAACTTGGAATCCTTTTTGGAAGGATTTCCTAGTCTGTCAGTAACACTCACTCTTGCACATATACACTCCTGAAGCGAGAGTCCCGGAGAGAAGAGAGAAGGGAGAAGACCCGGGGTGGAGGAAGTAAGGGACCCCCCTCCCCACTATTACCTGCTCTTGAAGGGAAGAATGGTCAGCCTGGTCCTCAGCGGTGGAGGTGAAGAGATGTTGATCCCAACCTCCAAGAGTAATCTTAAGGGTTGAGCAATTTATAAGAGTATCTGTGGGCTATCTTTATAGGGTGAAAGATGCTTCATGCAGTGAGGGCTACATGCTGAAGTGGGGCTTCCCTATGTTAATGTTACTTGAGGCAGTGTCTAGCAGAGAACAGTGGGTTTGGGAGTGGTTAGCATTATTTGAGGGTCTGATCTCCTGTTAAAGATATAGGATGTTGATTTGGGGGATTAGGATTATCCGGGGGATGTGGCTGAGCTGTCCTGACATCAATGTGGAGGTCAGAAGGGTGATGATGTGACTGAGGGAAAGGTGAGCCATGAATGCCTTTCTCAGGCAGCCGGGGTGAAGCCAGCACACCCACCCACCGCCACTGCCACCGCCACCGGTAAATAGAGGGGGGGAGCACTGTGGCGGGACTGGAAAGTAGGGAGTATGGCTTCGGTGCATGTCAGCATCATGTCAGCATCATCCTCTATGTCAGCATCATCAGGAGAGGTCATAACCTCCCTAAATGCCTGTCTGGAGTCGGTAATGGGCTGGACGAGGGATAACAAACTGAGACTGAATCCAGGTACGACAGAGGTACTCATTGTGTGGGATCGAAACTCAGGAGACGATTTTGATCTGCCTGTTCTGGATGGGGTCACACTTCCCCAGAAGGAACAGGTACACAGTCTGGGGGTGCTTCTGGATCCAAGTCTCTCCCTGGTGTCCCAGGTTGAGGCAGTGGCTAGAGGCGCCTTCTATCAGCTTCGGCCGATACGCCAGCTGCGTCCGTTTCTTGAAATAGATGACCTCAAAACAGTGGTACATCTGCTGGTAACCTCCAGACTGGATTACTGTAATGCACTCTATGTGGGGCTGCCCTTGTATGCAGTCTGGAAACTACAGTTTGTTCAGAATGTGGCAGCCAGGCTGGTCTCTGGGTCATCTAGGAGAGACCATGTTACTCCCGTATTGAAGGTGTTACACTGGCTGTCAATATTTTTCCAGGCAAAATACAAGGTGTTAGTTATAACCTATAAAGCCCTAAACAGCTTGGGCCCTGGGTATTTAAGAGAACGTCTTCTTTGTTATGAACCCCACCGCCTATTGAGATCATCAGGAGAACTCCATCTGCATTTGCCACTGGCTTGTCTGGTGACTACTTAGGGATGGGCCTTCTCCGTTGCTGCCCCGAGGCTTTGGAATGCATTCCCTAGTGAAATAAGAGCCTCGCCATCTCTGGCAATTTTTAAAAAAGTCTTTAAAGATGCATCTGTTCACCTAGGCTTTTAACTGATACTGTTTTGACCATTTTAAATGTTGTTTTAGAATATTGTTTTAAAATTTGAAATTGTTGTGTTTTAAATTTCTTGTTTTTGTTTTAAACTAATGTTTTAATGTTGTTTTTATTTTGTTGTAAACCACCCAGAGACGTAAGTTTTGGGTGGTATTAAAATATGTAAAATAATAAATAAATAAATAAATAAATAAATAAATAAATAATACACAGACTGGCAGCGGCTTCTCCAAGGTTACAGGCAGGAATCTCTCTCAGCCCTATCTTGGCGATGCCAGGGAGGAAACTTGGAACCTAGATGCTTTTCCCAGAGTGGCTCCAGCCCCTAAGGGGAATATCTTACAGTGCTCCCACATCAAGTCTCCCATTCATATGCAACCAGCGTGGACCCTGCTTAGCTAAGGGGATAATTCATGTTTGCTACCATAAGACCAGCTCTCCTGCCTTAAGAGCTTAAGAGCTTCTTAAGAACTTAAGGAGGGTTACACACACATGCACATGCATGTACACACACACACATATACACACCCCTCAGAAACAGGCTGAAAACAGAATGGAGAAGCAATGGAGATAGTAGTAGTAATTTATTTTTGGTCACTGATCAGCAAGCAAAGGGAGATCAAAGTCAAAACGGAGAGAAACATTTTTTCCTTCCTCTTTGTTTTGCATTTTCCTTTTCCCTTATCGTAATTCCCCCCCAAGAAACGGATCAGATTTTTTTTCCCCATTAGTGTTCTTGCTCTTCCAGCCTTGCCTTATCCTCTAGCTGGAAGTCCTGCCCCACGTTACCATCACCAGAAAGGAAAAGACAACACAGAAAGGCTCTACACACACTCCGTGTGTAGAGCCGGAAGGGGGTCTGCAGGGAGGGAAGGGCTTGACCCACTTTCCCCACAGACGATCAGACTGCCCTCCCTGGGTGGCTGGATCCGTCACCCAGACAGTTATCAGCTCCATCACGGAGCCGGTTGGGACGGCAGGGTTCAGGGCCCGCTCAGGAAGCTTTTCATGAATTGGGGTGGCGTGGAGCTGCACTGCAATAACACACAATCTTTTGACCCGCTTTTGGGGTGCTCTCGTGCCTGAAACCCGGGTTAAGTGGTGGGCTCCGTAAGCGAACTTGCTGCTGAGCTGCTTCTGGGAGCAGACAAGCAGCAGGAACTGAGCTGGGCTCCCTTGGCCAGTTCTTGCTGCGCGGGAGAATAGCTTCAGATTCTGCTTGCAAACCAGCAACAGATGGTTGTGTTATATAAAGTCAATTACCTCCCCAGAGAGAAACAAATGTTACACATATGTGCAAAGCTGGAAGGGAGTTGCAACTGCAAGGAAACAGAAGCCAACTTCAAATGTGTGCAAGCAGCAAAGCTGAAGGAGAACTGACAGTGGGAAGAAAAGAGGCTAGATGTAAACAGCTTTGGAGCCGAGTGGCCACAAGGGAGCTGACAGAGGGCATTGAGTGCAGGGCTCTGTGCACATGTCGTGTGCTTTGTAAGTGAAGGGGAAACTACTCTTAATGCGGGAAGTTGTGGACAGGGGGAAGCCTCCAGTGCCCTCCTGAAGTCATGTGGGCACAGGCGTCTTCCCAGTGGGACACAAGGGACATTTGTCTTCCCTTTCTCCATTATAGCCACACAGCTGCTGTGTGTATACAAACACCCCTAACTACCACTTGAAGGTAACACTTTATCTGATGAAGTGGGCTCTAGTCCATGAAAGTGCATGACACAATGGACTGATTCACACAGTCATTCGAAGCTAGGTTTCATGTGGATTACTGACATTTGTGTGATTGTGTGAACTCATGCCAAGTTGGTTTATGGCCTGAGTTGAATCAGAGATTCTTGCCCAGGTGGGGGTTCACACAATCATGCTAGTGTTGGTAACCCACACTAAACCTAGATTCAAATTATTGTGTGAACCAGGCCAATGTGTCTTAGTCTTTGAGTTGCCAAAAGACCCCTTATTGTGTTTGCTAACACTCTTCTGGAAGTTTGTTTGTATGTATCCCCTGCAAATTTAAAAGAGTATTTGAATTGTCAGTTGACAGGGTCGGGGAAGGGAAATAAGGCCTGGCCTGTTCTTTCATTAACAGCAGCTCGATATGCAGAAAATGGCAGCTTTTCTGCTTTGCAGTTTTGCATTAGGAACAAATCAAACCATCTTTAAACCTAATCTGGGATCCACTTTTATTTTTGTTCTCTCGTTCTTTCCTTCTTCCTCCCATTCTCTGCCTTTTTGCCAGTCTTGCTTCTTCCCCCTACACCTCTCTCTCTCTTTCTCTCTCTCTCTCTCTCCCACCATACACACACCCCTTTCTCATTCTCCAAAAGGTTATTGTGGTTCTGCCGTGGCAGTTCACCAATGGTCAGCTTACAACTCAGATTTTTTATTTTATTTTATTTACATTTATACCCTGCTCTTCCTCCAAAAAGTCTAAAAGTCCAAAGCAGTGTACATGGTTTATGTTTATCCTCACAAGAACCCAGTGAGGTAGGTTAGGCTGAGAGATAAATGATGGCCCAGAGTCACCCTGGAGTTTCATAGCTGAATGAGGATTTGAACTTGGGTCTTCCCGATCCTAGTATAACACTCTACCCCTGTGCATAGGCGTAGAGTACCTTGGACAAGGGACAGCAAATGTCTCTGGGCCCGGAGGGTCAGGGGCCCCACAAGGGGCCCACAAGCAGAGACCTCCTGATTCCTGAGGGGCCTCCCAGTGATCTAGGGGACCATCCCGCTGCCGCTACTATCCCACCACCGCTGCTGCCCACCACCCCACCAATATTTCTCACATTAGAGCTGAACAATTAAAGCCAAGGGAATGCACATATGCATCCACTCCCTTTCTCTTCTGCAGTTGCGTGGGGGGCTGCCAGAAGCTGGTGTGGCTCTTTCTGTTTGGAAGACACAAAGCAGCGGCTCCACTGGCAACCGCACAGTAGGGATATGCATGGAACCTGCTGGCCTGGTTCAGTTAGAGTCCAGATCAGACTCGAACCTGACCGGACCAGTTTGGTCTGGCACCCCCTCGGAACCCCCCCCCATTGGTTCAGTCCGGGGGAGTTGGTGATTTTTTAAATTAAAAACTTAAAAAAAAATTTTTTTTAACCGTAGCCCCTTGGTGAAGGTCCTCGAGGCAGGGGTGTGTGTGTCTGTGGAGGTTCCCCCTCCCCCTGCCAACCTCCATATTCATTTGGCTGGTTCTTCAGCCCATTCAGGCCTGCGGAGCTTGGCGCGGTGGCCATTTTGGACACCGCTGCACATGCGCAAATGGCCTCTGTGAGGCCTGGCATGACCCAGGACCTCACAGAGGCCATTTACGCATGCACAGCAGCATCCAAAATGGCCACCACACAGAACTATGGAGGCCCAAATGGCCTTCCTCCCAATGACAAGGCAGAGTGAGCCGAGCCTGTGCAGAAGCCGCTCTGTCTCATTTGGAAGGAAGACCGGACCAAGGGAGGAACTCCCTCATCGCTGTCTGAGTCTTTCTGCTCTAGCTGTGCCTTCCCTGCTCCCAGCACGCTCAGCTGCCCGCAGTCCACCGCAACCGACCGCAACCAGGGCCGGTGCTAGGGTTTTTTGCGCCCTAGGCAAGATCACCTTCTGGCGCCCCCCCCCCCCCGGCCAATCATATTTCAAACACAGATGTATTATAGGAAGAATGAAAAGCACAGAATTTGAAATTGTTAATTTATTTTTTAAAAATTGTGAAAACAAGTCATAAAACAATTTCTGATTTATTTTCTCAAACAGAACACAGTTTTAGCACAGAAATCACTTTGAAAAATGTTAAATGTGATGCTGAAATTTAAGTGTCTTTAATGTTTCAATTTCAAGCAAATCAAAATCTTATTTTACGTGCCTTTTCCTTTGCAAATTTTGTTAACAGTTCCTTCAGGTCAAGTGCTGATGCTTCAGCATGTTCGATTGCTATAGTTGCCAAACCAACTAGTCTCTTTTGGAGCATAGTTGAGCGTATGTGTGTTTTTAGAAATTTGAGTTTTGAAAAACTGCGTTCACCACTTGCCACTGACACCGGAAGTGTGAGAAGGATCCTAAGAGAAACAAAAACATTAGGCACACTATTCTGGATTTTGTGTTGTAGTATGAAGAGAAGTACTTTTTGTGGTGGCATAGACTCTGGAAGCCTTCGAGCAACTGCTTGAAGTTCACAGCACAGATCTTCAGCATCAATATCTTTGTTTTCATTGTGTGTCAATGACTGCTCCAAAGTCTTGCAGGCCTTTCGTACATCTTCAGTACATTTTTTGTTGATGCTGTATATATCATACAGGAAGCCAAATACGGAATTATAGTGTTGTAGTTGTTGGAATCTCTCTTCAACAGATTGAATGGCCATATCTAAAATAGCATAATAGAAATCCACTTTGAATTTTTGCTTTGGATCTTGTGGAGCCTCATCTGGGGCCTCATACCCAAACTGTTTTTTCTTTCTCCTTTGTCTAAATTGTTCTGTCTCAAAGTTTGGTAATATTTCTAACTCCTTTGCAATCACACTAGCATCTATCAAAACTTGTTCAAAACCATCATCACACCTACAGCCCACAAGATAATTCTTGGTTACTTGTAATTGACTTGTAGCTGAACTTAAATCAGTTTCCTTATTTTGTAGTAGTTTGCTTGTCAGATTTATTTCAAAAAGCATGTTGTACCATACAACAAGGGATACCACAAACTTGAACTTACTAATGCCTTCAGCAAGACCCTTAGCTACAACAAGAGATTCACTTGTTGTTTTATGTGGGTGTGGTTCATTATAGATCTCCATTAAAGCATCATATATACTACCAAGATGATATCTCAGTGGTTTCAAAGCATCAATCCGACTCTCCCATCTTGTTTGACTCAAAGGCTTAACAGTAATGGTAGGTACATGGCTAGTTAGTATTTGCCAATGCTGAGTTGATGCAGAGAAATAATTATAGATCTGTTGAGCCAACATGAAGAAGCCTGTTGCTTCCCGGCAACTCTTAGCAGCATCATTGACAACCAAATTGAGAGAGTGCACACTGCAGGGCACGAAAAAGGCATGTGGATTTATATCAAGAACTCTCTTTTGTACTCCATGTTCTTTACCTCTCATGTTACTCCCATGATCATAACCTTGACCACGCAGATTCTCAAGTGGTAATCCCATTTGCTCAAGCAGCCAAAGAAGAGTTTCTGCCATAAAGGCACCAGTAGTCTTCTTTAGAGGAACAAATCCCAAGAAATGTTCTTTTATTGTAACCTCAGGCTCAGATGTTTCAGTATCTGATGGCATGATGACATCGACAAAACGTACAATCATAGTCATTTGTTCAGTATGACTAACATCAGGTGTACAGTCCAAAATAACTGAGTAGTATTTGGCGGCGTTTATACGTGCTAAAATGTTCTGTTTTATGGAAGTTGCTAGAAGCTCTATAAGCTCATTTTGGATCTCTTTTCCTAAGTAGTGAACCATAGTTTCTTCATCTTTAACTCTGCGCACATGTTCAGTCATGACAGGGTCAAAAAGAGCCAAAAATTCAACAAGCTTCAAGAAATTTTCATTGTTCTCACTGTACAACTTTTCAGTTGTACCACGAAATGCCATGTTTTGCATGCCAAGAAATCTGACCGCAGCAATCAAGCGTTCCAAGACTTGTCGCCAATATTGCTCTTCTTCCCTTGTTTTCTGTTGGTTGATATTATCAATTGTTTTTCCTTTCTGTAAGCGCAATTCAAGTTCTCTCCACGCCTGGTAACTGTATAGATGGAGAGTACTCCTCTCATGTGCCGACAGAATTGCTCCAGTGTTCTTCCAGTATTTTGAACCTGGGTCTTGTAAAGCTGTTGCTCCACCATCTCTTTTGCTGAACAGCCTACAGCAAAAACAAAAAACCACATCTTTTGAGGTAGAATATATCAGTCAATGACGGCACATTTCTTCACCATTTGCCAGTTTCCTCTTGTAATAGACAGGAGAGTTTTCTTTTTTGGGAGTCTTTTGGAAATTTATATGATACAATCTGCCGTGGGCTATGCTGAACAATAAGCTGTCGCAAATTTTCACTGCAATAGTTAGGCCAGTTAGCAGGGTCACTGTAATCCAAGCTAGGCACAATACCAACGTGTTTTGTAGTAATTGCAGTACTCTCAGTTTCCTCAAAATCCTCGGTTTCCTCTGTGTGTTCCACTGGAATATCTCCAGACTGTGAGACTTTGTCCTCAGAAGTAATACCACTTG
Organism: Hemicordylus capensis; assembly: GCF_027244095.1. Classification (NCBI taxonomy): domain Eukaryota; kingdom Metazoa; phylum Chordata; class Lepidosauria; order Squamata; family Cordylidae; genus Hemicordylus; species Hemicordylus capensis. The sequence continues at coordinate 389,219,059 of NC_069657.1, read as the reverse complement.
TAGTAAGACCAATACCACTTGTACTAGGAGTTTCCTCAGTGGTAGTTTCACCAATGGTACTGTCATCTTTTTGTTCTGTACTTGTTTTACAAAGGTATTTCCGGAAGAACACCTCTTGCTTGCCGTCTTCCTTGGCTCTTTCTGCCTTTCGTTTGCGGAACTGAGCTCCAGATGGTTTTTTCCTGTCAGCCATAATTCCCTTGGAAAATAACCATATTTAAGAATGCCCAAAAGCCTCTCCCCGCGGAGTCCCCGGGCCGCGCCACGGCCCGCGCGCCCGCCCGCGGCCAGGCCCCTGCTGCCGCACCTTCCCACTTGCCCGCCGCCCCTGGCCCCAGGTGGCCTTGATGAGGCCCCCGCCGCCTCCTGGCCTGGCGCCGCCGCCTTCTTACCTCGTCGTCGTCCGACCACCCGCAGCTCCGCCAGCAGCCCAGCACCTCCGCTCGCGACTCCGGGCCAGGCGCCAAGGAGGGAAACTGCGGTCTGCTGCTGCACCTGCGCGCGAGGCACGAGGTACGAGCAGCACAGCAGCAGCGCCTGCCTCGGCCTTCGGAGGGCGGGCCGCAGGTAAAGAGAAGTGGGTGGGCGCCAGCAGGCTGTGTGGTGCGTGAAAGAAAAGGAGCGGCACCGGGCGGCGGCAGGGGGCGGCAGGGGGTGGGGGGGCGGCAGGCTGGCCAGCGCCCCCTCCATTTTGGCACCCTAGGCAACTGCCTAGTTCGCCTTAATGGACACGCCGGCACTGACCGCAACCCACCTGCTCTGCTGTCATGGTTTGACAGGTAGGTGACCAGCACAGTGCACGCACCCTTGCCACCTGGGGCCAATTCCCACCCCTAGGTGGCCTGCCCCCGCCCCCCAAGATTCCCCATCCCCCACGGCCTGCCTCCCCCAAACTTCAGTCCCAATTTTGGCCAACTCAGTGCTGGCAACCCTATCACATATATAGCCTCCCATTCAAATGAAAACCAGGGTGGACCATGCTTAGCAAAGCAAATTCATGCTTGCCACCACAAGACCAGCTCTCCTCCCTAAGCACTTTTGAAATCAGTTTGACATGTTTGTTGGGACTAATTCAGTTCCCATTAATTTCTGTGGGATTTAGGCAAGTCTGAATTTCTTAGAATAAAACCTTTCGTTTTTAAGATATTTTGGTGTGTTTTTATAATAGGGTATATTTCGTGGAAAGGATCCAGAATCCACACAGCTAAGGGGACTTTTGGTTTGCTGTTCTTCAACAGTAGCCTAGCATGCCACATCAAAGCACTTTTGAACTCAAAGGATTCCCTAAAGCACATTGTGATATGGCATGGAAATCTACTGCTCAAAGAAAAAGGTCAAAAAATTCACAGGCCATTTATTTTAAAAGATTTCTGTCTTGCCATTCTCAACAGAACTATTGAAGACAGCTCACAAAACAAATAAATAGCTAATAATAACTAAATATCCTCTCTAATAAAACGCTTGGTGTCCGTCTGTGGACGGACACCAAGCGTGTGTCCGTGCCTCCCTGCCCTGTTCTGCGCCTGCGCGAAGCGGCCGCCCCGAAAAAACGAAGCCTGCAGGCGGCGGTGGACGGCGAGTGGAGGAGGCGGCGGGGGAAAGCCAGGCAAGCGGAGGAGGCGGCGGCGGCGGCGGGCCCGGCCGGAGCCGCCGACTCACCCCGAGAAGGCGGCGGGCCCGGCAGGGGAAGGCCAGGGAAGACGGCGACGGCGGCCCGGCGAGGCGAGTGGCCGCCCCGAAGAAGCGAAGCCTGCAGGAGGCGGTGGACGGTGAGAGGAAGAGGCGGCGGGGGAAGGCCAGGCGAGCGGAGAAGGCGGCGGCGGGCCCAGCCAGAGCCGCGGACTCACCCGGAGAAGGCGGCGGGCCCAGCAGTGGAAAGCCAGGGAAAACAGCGGCGGGGGCCCGGCGAGGCGGCGGGGCCGGCTGGGAGAGGGCGAGGGCGGGGGCAGGGGCTACGGGGAAGGCAGAGACGGCAGCGGGAGGCAGCAAAACTCTCCCCTACTAGCGCCCGTTATTACAACGTGCTAGAAAACACTAGTATTATATATTATAATAAAAACCAATCACAAAAACAAAACAAAGAACATAAAAATAATCACATAATGGGCAATATAAAAGCCAGCATAAAACTATCTACAACATCCTCCTACACAACCTTAGCCACCCACAAATGCCAATGAAAAAAGTCCTGTTTTGACCAGGTATCTGAAGCCACATAACATGAATGTCAAACAAGTCTGTAGGGGAGGAGTGTCCATATGTCCTTGGACGTATCTGAAGTGTCCTATGGTTCCCAGCCCATGTTCCCAAATCTGACAAAGAAAACAACATTAATAATGTCCTTTCCTTAGAATGAGTGTCCATTTTACCATTTTATCTTAATGGCCTTCTTCTTTATATCACTGATCTAAATTACACTAAACAGTGAGAGCCAGCGTAGTGTAGTGGTTAGAGTGCTGGACTAGGACCAGGGAGACCCGAGTTCAAATCCCCATACAGCCATGAAACTAGCTGGGTGACTCTGGGCCAGTCACTTCTCTCTCAGCCTAACCTAATTCACAGGGTTGTTGTGAAAGAGAAACTCGAGTATGTAGTGCACCACTCTGGGCTCCTTGGAGGAAGAGCGGGATATAAATGTAATAATAATAATAATAACTCTTGTCCCCATAAGAAGATTGTGTACAGTACATGTCTCTTTTTGCCCAAGGGAGAATTGCATCTTTTTCTCAATCTACAAGACAGAACTTTGAACATAAGAACATAAGAACAGCCCTGCTGGATCAGGTCCAAGGCCTATCTAGTCCAGCATCCTGTTTCACACAGTGGCCCAACAGATGCCTCTGAGTAGCCCACAGATAAGAGGTGAGGACATGCCCTCTCTCTTTTTGTTGCTCCCCTGCAACTGGTATTTAGAGACATCTTGTCTCTGAGGTTAGATGTGACCTATAGCCATCAGATTAGTAGCCACTGATAGACCTGTCCTCCATGAATTTGGCAAAGCCCCCTTTAAAGCATCCAAGCTAGTGGCTATCATCACCACATCCTGTGGCAGAGAATTCCATAGATTAATTATGCACTGTGTGGAAAAGTATTTTGTTTTGTTGGTCCTAAATTTCCTGGCCTTCAGTTTCATATGATAACCCCTGGTACTAGTGTTGTAAGAGAGGGAGAAAGATTTCCTTCTGCCCACTCTCTCTACTCCATGCATAATTCTAAATGCCTATAACATGACTCATGTGTCTCCATAGTTGCCTCTTTTCCAAACTAAAGAGCCCCAGATGCTGTAGCCTTGCCTCGTAAGGAAGGTGCTCCAGGCCCCTGATCATCTTGGTTGCCCTCTTCTGCACATTTTCCAGTTCCTCAATGTCCTTCTTAAGAGATGGTGACCAGAACTGTACACAGTACTCAAAATGTGGCTGCACCACAGATTTGTATATGAGCGCATTATAACATTCGCACTTTTATTTTCAACCCCTTCCTATTGATCCTTAACATGGAATTTGCCTTTTTCACAGCTGCCGCGCACTGAGTTGACACTTCCTACGAGCTGTCCACCATGTCCCCAAGATCTCTCTCTCGGTCAGTCAATGACATCTCAGACCCCATCAGTGTATATGTGAAGTCGGAATTTCTTTTGCCCCAATATGCATCACTTTACACCAGGGCCATCCATCAGGTGGGGCGACCAGGGTGATCACCCCCAGCCGCGCACTCAGACAGGCCTCACACTTGGCACACTGGCTGAGCAGCCTGCCCTGCTCCTCCTCTCCTCTCCTCAACTGGCTGGCGGTGCCACTCTGTGTGTGTGCACTCACACACATCTGACAGCAACATCAGCATCAAGCCACATGGCACACATGAGGTGATGAGAGACGAGCGCGAGCAGGACAAGGAGGGCTACTGCACGCAGCAGCAGCAACAGGAGGGAGCTGAGGCAGAACTACCATGTGGGGCCCCCAAGCACAAGCAGCCAGGCAAGAGAGTCTGAGGCAGGGGCAGCCACTGACACTTGTCTCCGAGGCTGAGACTCCACTGGCGGCCATGCTATCCACCATGCCTCGTCCCTAATGTCAGATGCCACGCGGCCTTGTTTGAGAGCCAGGCCACACCCCTGTGTCTGATGTCAGATGTAGGGGGGTGGGGCGGCGTCAGCGTCTGGATATGGGCCGCCACTGGTCTGGCCCCACTACTGGTGCCGTCAAGTCAGTGTTGACTCTTAGCGACCACATAGATAGATTCTCTCCAGAATGATCTGTCTTCAACTTGGCCTTTAAGGTCTCTCAGTGGTTCATTCATTGCTGTCATAATCAAGTCCATCCACCTTGTGGCTGGTTGTCCTCTTCTTCTCTTTCCTTCCACTTTTCCCAGCATTATGGACTTCTCGAGGGAGCTGGGTTTTTGCATAATGTCTCCAAAGTATGATAGTTTGAGCCTGGTCATTTGTGCCTCGAGTGAAAATTCTGGCTTGATTTGTTCTATGATCTATTTGTTTGTTTTCCTGGCTGTCCATGCTATCCTCAAAAGTCTTATCCAGCACCAAAGTTCAAAAGTGTCAATACTTTTTCTGTCTTGCTTCTTCCAAGTCCAGCTTTCACATCCATAGAGTGTCACGGGGAAAACCATTGTCTGAACGATCCTAATCTTTATAGGTGTAGACACGTCACGGCATCTAAATATCTTTTTCAAGGCCTTCATTTCAACTCTACCAAGTGCTAGTCTGTGGTGTATTTCTTGACTGCTGGATCCTTTACTGTTGATGGTTGATCCTAAAAGGCAGAAGCTATCTACCACTTCAATCTCTTCATTGTCAATTCTGAGGCTGGTTGCTGTACCCGTTGTCATTAGTTCAGTCTCCTTTACATTTAGTTGTATGATGAGCTGAAAACTTTTAAAGAGGACATGTATAATGAATGGAAGGGAGGTCAAGTCATCAAGGATGAATACTGATGAGTAGCCCAGATTTGTAGGGACAATGGCTGACATCCAGACTAACATTCTATTCAAAGAAAAGCATTTTTCATTATACGTGTGTGTGTGTGTGTGTGTGTGTGTGTGTGTGTGTGTGTGTGTGTCGGGGGGGTGATTTTCAGTGACTTAATCCCCCACTTTCCTCTTCAACTGCCTTTGCCTCCTGAAAATATGTCCCTCGAGGTCTCACAGCAGTCAGTATAAGGAAAACTATAGTTCAGAAAGAGCTGAGGCTGATGAAGCCTTACAAAAAAAGTGCTCTGTCAGGTATCTTTGGAGAAGGAGGCAGGAAACAAAAGACCCGTTGCTCATTAAGGATGGTGCAATGTTAATGGATAACAAAGAGAACATGGGCGTGGCTTCCATCTTCTCACCAATAGAGAACAGTGTCCAGTTTTACAAAAGCATGTGAACGGAGAGGGGTTCTGGATTGCAAGACGACTGATAAGGAGTTGGTGAGGAGCCACATATCTACCTTTAATGAGTTTGAGTCTTTTAGAGGCAGATTAATATCCTAGGTTACTAAAATAACTTGCTGATATATTCTCAGAGCCTTTGCCTATAATCTTTGAGGAATCTTGTAGGACAAGTTAGGTGCCACAAGACTAGAGGCAGACTAATGTCCTTGCCTTCAAAAGGTGAAAAGAGGGGAACCAGGAAACTACAACCTGATCAGTCTGACCTCAATACCCAAGGAGATACTACAGTATAACAGTTTATAAAGTGATCAGTCTGAAAACCTTTAAAGAGGACATGTATAAGGAATAGAAGGGAGGGCAAGTCATCAAGGATGAATACTTATAAGTAGCCCAGACTTGTCGGGACAATGGCTGACATCCAAACTAACATTGATAACAATGCTTGATAACAATGCAATGATTAGTAGCCAGTGTGGCTTTGTCAGGAGTAAATCCTGCCAGAAGAATATTATCTCTTTTTTTATTATTGGGTTAGCTTAGTGGATTGTTGAAATGCTGTGGATCTTGATTTCAGTGAGGCATCTGACAAAGTGAAACTGGTCAAAATGTGGGCTAACTGATAATACCATCAGCATCAGGTAGATTCAGAACTGGTTAGAAAATTATACTCAAGGAGTTCTCATCAGTGGCTCCTCAACAATCTGTAGGGACATTTTGTGTAGGGCACTGCAGAGCTCTGTCCTACACCTGGAGCTATTCAGCATTTTTATTGGTGACTTAAAGGAAGGGATGGAGCGAATCCTCATCAAATTTGCAGATGGCACAAAACTGGCAGGGACAGCTAATACCTCAGAAGACAGGAATAAAATTAAAATGACCTTGATTGAATGAAAAACTGGGCTGAAGTTGACAACACTTCATTCATTCAACAAAGACAAACAAAACTCTGCACTTAGACCAAAAAAGTCAAATATATAAGTATAGGATGTGGAATACCTGGCTTGATAGTACCACTTGTGAAAAGGATCTTAGGATTGCAATGGATCACAAGCTGATCCATCACATCAACTGTGTGATGCCACTCAAAAAATGCTGAATGTGATGTTAGGCAGCATTAATAGAAACATAGTTTCCAAATCTCAAGAAGTAATAGTTCCAGTTTGTTCTGTAATAGTCAGATTTTTTCTGGAGTACTGTGTCCAGTTCTGGGCACAGCACTAAGAAGCAGGGGTGTAGCTAGGAGAGAGGGGGCCATGATCACTCCTCTCTCTGGCAGCCCCTTGGAGTGAGGGAGGTAATTAAAGAAATAGGGAGGGTTGGGGCTGGGGCCCCCTCAGGAGCGGGGGGGCGGGTTCTTTGAACCCATCTGCTCAATTATAACTGCACCCCTGCTAAGAAGGATATAGACAATTTGGTACAGGTTAAGAGAAGGGCAACAAAGGTGGTCAGAGGTCTGGAAAACAAGCTTTCTGAGGAAAAATGGAAGGAATTGGGTATATTTAGCTTTGAGAAGAGAAGATAGGAGGGGTTTGTGTGTGATAGCACGCATTCTTCATAAGCCTAAAGGTTTGTTTCACAAAAGAAGGAAAGAAGGTGCTCTTTGTTGCCCCAGAGAGCAAGACTAAAGCTACAGGAGAGTAGATTTCAGATGAACGTTAGGAGAAACTTTCTAGTGGCAGAAACAGTATGTCTGTTCTTCTATTCTGTCTGTCCAACCTATTGCTGATTCTTCTTCAGTAGAGGTCTTTAAGCAGGAGCTGGATAGCCATGTTGGGAATGCTCTAACTCTAGATTTTGTGCGATGAATAGACAGTTGAGCAGGCCCCCTTCCAACTATGATTCTAGGCATAACATATGTTCTGTGGCAAACAAAAGACTAGAGAGAATGAGGATACTCATCTATGAAAAGATATATGTGTTATTGTGTGGAAAGCACCATGGGGAGGCATGTTGTGTTGCTCATGCAGTGCTCAAAGAAGTCCCAATTAACTTTTCTCTGTATACTGTAGGCATTGCAAATGCACGTTCAGCATAATAAAGCAGTTAGATTGGCTTCAAAGGGAAAGAGAAAAACCCTATTGCATTAGTCTTCAGCAATGTGCTTGCAATTTGTCATGGAGAATTTTGAAAAGAATTGTTTGGGTCAAAGTCATTTCAGCACTTCCTGTTGCCAATTTGAAAATGTTCCTTCTCATATCTGCCTAATGAAGTAGGAGTTTTCTGCAATGAATAGAGAGTGGGTTGGCCTAGAAGGCATCCAAGGGTCTTTCCTGCTCTAAAATCCAATGATTGTAAGTATCTTGCACAACCTCAAAGTGTTGATAGCCTTGCACCAACCAAAGCAAACTGGTGCAATTTTAAAAAACCAAAACCAACAACACCACCTTGCCATAGCTATTCTGTGCATCTAGAAGATGTTGTAATAAGACTCGTCTGCCTACATGTTTTGTAGCTATATGGCCCATAACATGTGGTAGACAACAGATAACAGATTCAGTCTTTTGAAGCTGTCACCACATTTTATTTCATTATGCCAAAAGGATATTAATACCTAGCCATGTTCACTGCACATATTTGGAGAAAAGAAGTTATGAATGCTCTGTTGCAAAGAGTGTGATTTAGGAAACAATAACAGCAGTAATGCAGCTTTGCCAAAAACTGTAATAATCATCCCCAAAGGGGTTAACTGGGGACAGAGTTAATACCACCTTATTAACTCTGCAAGTGCCATTGAAAAGAACTTGAAAGAGAAGTCTATTTCTTGTCATTCTGGAAGCTTATTCCCCATTGAATAACTTTCAAAGTATCTGGTGGTTGTTTTTAAAAAAATTGATCTGATACATTATGACCTCTTTGGCCTGTTGCCAGACTGGTATGCATTTGATAATGAAACACATCATCTTTTCTAGTCTTCCTGCATTCTAAAAATCCTGAATGGAGTAGCTGCCTTATCAGGTTTCCAATTTCTAATGCTTCCGGCAACACAAGTTATGTGGAATGTATATGTTTACAATGTAATCTATGCTCTTGAGTAAACTTATCAATCATGGGATAAGGGGTCAGGTTCATGTGTGGATTGGTAACTGTGGTTGAAAGACAGGAAACAGAGAGTAGAAATAAATGGACAGATTTCATATTGGATTGAAGTAAGAAGTGGGGTCCCCCAGGGATCTATTCTGGGACCAGTGGTCTTTAGCTTGTTCATAAATGATCTAGAAGTTGGGGTAGCAGCAAAGTGGCCAAATTTGCAAATGACACTGAACTATTTAGGGTAGTAAGATCCAAAACAAATTATGAGGAGCTCCAAAGCAATTTCTCCAAACTGGGGGAGTGGGTGACAAAATGGCAAATGTGTAAGTGTAAGTGTAAGCAAGTATAGAGCAGAGTGTAAGCAAGTATAGAGCAGAGCTGTTCCTAGGCGGATGTGGGACTGGGGATGAATCAGCATGTGATTAACATTTCAATATAATATACATTGAGGCTATTCTCACGACTGCTGGAAAGCAGGCTAAGGGAGCCTAGCCCATCATGAGTCGCCATGGTGCGGCTCCACACTGCAGTGACTCATGAGGAGATCCCTGGTCAGAGAACTCCAATAAGCCTCCCAGCATGGAGTCTCCCCAAAATACCCAGCGCACTCATGCGGGGCATCCTGGGACTTCCAGTGGCCAGGAGGCCCTTGATCCCTGCTGCCCCAACCGGCTCCATGATGGAGCTGGTTACTGTGGGGGCAGCCAATCCAGCCACCCAGGGCTCAACTGCTGCTCATGTGCAGGGAGAGCAGGCTTGACCCACTCTCCAAACCCCTCCCGGCTCTACACACTGATCATGTGTAGAGCCTCATTATATGTCACACACACACACACACACACACACACACACTTGAATAACTTTCATTCCAAAATTGAATTCTCTTGCAATAAAAATTTCTTGCAATAAAATTTTTGTTTTGATGGAAGACATTTGGATTTCCAACATGACTATACATTTATTGCAAGGGGCAGGTATTATTTGAACAAGGCACTCCACTCCACATGGAGGCAAATTTAATGCAGTCCTCCCTCCCTCATTACAAGATTGGGAGGGGGACAACTCTGTTTTTTAAAGGGTATAGGGGGAAAACTCTGCACTAAATTGTTCAGATTGTGACATTCCTTCTACCTTAGAGACCCCATCTTGCAGGGTGATGATGGGTAGAAAGGCATCTAGTCATATGGAACACATGAGGGCTTTTCTTGTGGTAGCAAGCAGGGTCTGCCCTGGTTTGCATTTGAATGGGAGACTACATGTGGGAGCACTGTAAGATATTCCCCTTAGGGGATGGGACTGCTCTGGGAAGAGCATCTGCATGCTTGCTTGCAGAAGGTTCAAAGTTCCATCCCTGGCAGTTCCAAGATAGGGCTGAGAGATACTCCTGCCTGCAACCTTGGAGAAACCTCTGCTAGTCTGTGCAGACAATACTCAGTATTGTGCAGACAATACTGAGCTAGATGGATCAATGGTCTGACTCAGTATAAGGTAGCTTCTTATGTTCCTAAGTTTCTTTCCTCCAGCTTTTTGCTCAAAGATGCCCACTTGAGCTGATTGGTGTGGCACTGCCTTCATTCTGAAATCTACCTTCCTTGACTTCCTTGCAGCAACTCTGCCATCAGAGCATGGTAGTCCAATGCTGAAGCTAATTTATTCTCAATTAAGAGAATGGCCAGTCCATTCAGACTTTCTTGAGACATAATTTCCCATAGATAGTTCTTGCTTAATCTACATAGATAGTTCTTAATTAATTTTTAATTTTGAAAACTTTGCTCCCTGGAAGCCAAAGTGACAGGGATTGTTAGCAAAATCCTGTATACTATTGCTGTTTTGGAGAAGGAACTAAGCCCTAGTGTTGTAAGAAACTGTATGGCTTGAAGTTCTGTTCTAGTTCCTTCAGGAAGTTCTGAGAAAAGGACTCTGTCTTGTGAGACTCTCCATCCAACATTGGCCTAAGACTCTGCATCAGTATGAGCCATTGAGTCCTCATATTTATTTTTATTTATTTATTTTAGTTGTTAAATTTATATGCCACCTTTCATTAAGAAAATCCCAAGGCAGCTCACAAAAAAATTAAAAACAAGAATTTTAAAAAGACACATTAAAACATTGAGCTAAAAAAATATAAAAACAAATCTGATTTAAAAAATAAAATATTCTGCTACTTCCAGCAATGGCATTCCTGATACCGGTAATGGATAATGGATTGCTTTTACACTCTCTACTCAACATTCACACCTAGTTTCTGATAATGGCTTCAGAGATAGATATGGAGCATGTGATCACAACATTTACCATCTATTTGTGGAAACTTTAGATATACAGTAAATTCACTGTACCATGAAATGCAAGATCCCAAGCCAATTAGAAGTCAGTGCCAGAAAACCAATCAGCTAGGGGAAAATGAGACTCAAAATAGTGTCAAATCACTCAAATAGATTCAAGCTTGAATCAAGGTCATAGGAACATAGGAGGCTGCCTTATACCAAGTCAGGCCATTGTTCCATCTAGCTCAATATTGTCTACACAGACCTGCAGCAACTTCTCCAAGGTTGCAGGCAGGAGTCTCTTTCAGCCCCATCTTGCAGATGCCAGGGAAGGAATTTGGAACCTTCTGCATGAAAGCATGCATATGCCCTTCCCAGAGCAGCCCCATCCCCTCATGAGAATATCTTACAGTGCACACACATGACTCCCATTCAATGCAAACTGGGGCAGAACCTGCTTAGCAAAGGGGACAATTTATGCTTGCTACCACAAGACCAGCTCTCCTCCCATTTTGATTCCTCTCCCATTTCGATTCAAACTCAAAAAAGGCCCTTTATTTTAAGGGTGTTTTATTTTGAGTTCAAATCACTTGATATGAGTTCAAATGGACTTCTGTAATGCGCTCTACGTGGGGCTGCCTTTGTACGGAGTTCGGAAACTTCAGTTGGTTCAGAATGCGGCAGCCAGGTTGGTCTCTGGGTCATCTCGGAGAGACCACAGCACTCCTTTGTTGATGGAGTTACACTGGCTGCCAATAGGTTTCCGGGCAAAATACAAAGTGCTAGTTATAACTTATAAAGCCCTAAATGGCTTAGGCCCTGGGTATTTAAGAGAGCGTCTTCTTCGCTATGAGCCCCACTGGCCATTGAGGTCACTTGAGGAGGTCCGTCTCCAGTTGCCACCAACTCGTTTGGTGGCTACACAGAGACGGGCCTTCTCGGCTGCTGCCCCGAGATTGTGGAATGCGCTCCTTGCTGAGATACAATCCTCCCCATCTCTGGCAATTTTCAGAAAACACCTGAAAACACATATCTTCAACCAGGCTTTCTCAGTTTTTTAATACTTGTTTTTAAATTGTTCTGATTATTTGTTGTTTTATGATGTTTTTAATGGTTAATCATTGTTTAATGCTTTATAATTTTTGTTTTAATTATTAACTGATTTTAATGGTGTTTTAATGTAAACTCCCCTGAGCCTTTTGGAAGGGCGGTATAAAAGTTTTAATAATAAATAAAATAAATAAATCACTTGAAATGGCCCATTTCAAGCTCAGATTCGAATGGAATCATTTTGCACATCTCTACTCGGAAGGGAGGAATGTCTTGGGGAAGAGGAGTTGCAAGGAGTTGCAACTTCTACTGCAGTTATCTATAGTCTTCCCGCTAGGGTGTCTCCACTAGGGCATCCTCCAACTTCTTGAGAGTAAGGAATTAGTAATAACCCTAGCTGTAATCAAATGATGGTGAGGTGTACTGTGTGCTTTATAGAGCTGGAGGAAACTGATCTAAATTCCTCAGAGTGATAAATATTCTCTGTGACTCCACTCGGGTGATTGGAGGTTGCAGTGACTTTTTCTAGTGGATAGAAAGAGGCGCTGGAGAACTATTTGTACTGACCATTGCAGCCCATTCAAACCTCCTTGAATGGTAAAATTGCAAATAAAAACATCACTAAAATGCACCAGGAAGTTCCACTTCTCTTGAGAAAGAACTCAGGAAAGTTTTCTTTTTATTCTGCTTAAACTCTCTTTTCAATAGAGGTTTTTCAGATATTTTAAATAAATTACAATACAGTCTAGGGCTTAAGGCTGGATATCTTGTTTATCTGATTTATAGGTATAAATCGTAGGTATAGGTATTATTTATTTATTCAATTTCTATACCATCCTTCCAAAAAGGTCTCAGGGCAGATCTTTACACAAAGATATAATAAATATCTTTACACAAAGATATAATAAATAAATAAGATGGATCCTTGTCCCCAATGGGCTCACAATCTAAAAAGAAACATAAGATCGACACTAGCAACAGTCAAGGCGGTATATAAATTTAACAATCAATCAGTCAATCAATCAATAAAATAAAATAAAATAAAGATAATCATCACGTTAAAAGAAGAAGAGATCCACGGAGGATGCTGTGGCTATGGCCCTACACACCATCCTGACCCACCTGGAGAAACAAGGGAGCTATGCAAGATTGCTTTTTGTAGACTTTAGCTCTGCATTTAATACTATTCTTCCATATAGATTGGTGCCCAAATTATTAGATCTGGGGCTTCCACCGTGCTTATGTAGGTGGATATTAGACTTTTTATTAGATAGTTCTCAACGGGTTAGGATGGGTTCTCATGTCTCGGCGGATCTCAGTATAAATACGGGGACGCCGCAGGGGTGCGTGTTGAGCCCACTTTTGTACACGCTTTACACATATGACTGTGTTCCCAACTACCCCAGTAATAAGATCATTAAGTTTGCAGACGACACAACTGTGATTGGTCTGATTGCTGCTGGAGAAGGGGAGTCGGCCTAGAGGAAGAAAGTGGAGCGGCTGACAGAGTGGTGTGGGGAGAATAACTTATTCCTCAATTTAAAAAAAACAAAGGAGATCATTGTGGATTTTAGGTAATGCAATTCGGACATTCAGCCACTCATTATTGAAGGGATTTGTGTGGAATGGGTTTTGGTGTTTAGATTTCTGGGAATGGAGTTGAGAGATGATCGGACATGGGGAGCAAACACCAAAGATTTGGTGAAGAGAGCACAGTGGAGATTATACTTCTTGAGGACTCTCAGGAAGAATGGTCTTTCAAATAATCTAATGCTGATGTTCTACCGCTGTACCATAGAGAGTGTATTAACCTATGGAATCTGTGTGTGGTTTGGGAGTTGCACAGTCAGGGAAAGAGCATTGCTGTCCAAGGTTGTTAAGACTGCGGAGAGAATTATTGGGTGTACTCTTCCCACTTTAGACCAAATTTATGCCACCAGGAGTTTTAACAAAGCGGTAGAGATAGTGCAGGATCCCACGCACCCTGGAAATGATCTCTTTCAGCTTCTGCCTTCGAGAAGGAGGTACAGGGTCATAAAAGCCAGGACTAGCCGCTTGAGAAATAGTTTCTATCCAAAAGTGGTGTTAGCTCTGAATGGAGCAAAATACAGTTTCTGATGGGGTTTTTGTTTTCAGTTTTTTAGAGTTAGAGCAATGGGTATAATGGGGGGGGGGTATTTTGGGATATATTTAGTTATTTCTTGTTAGGTCCTGTAGAGGTTGTTGTAGATTCTTTCAATCTCGTTGTTCTGTACGAGACAATGACAATAAAGACTTATCGTATCGTATCGTTTCGTATCGATATCTAAAAGGTGCCTCTTTGCCAAGTTAGGAGGGGTTTTTAGATGGCATTTATTTTGCCATAAGTTTATATATTGGAGGCTTAGTGTAGTGCTTTTCACATTTCATGATAATATGTACGATAACATGTATGATATGTATAATTAAGAACTGGATTTTTTGAGATTCATAACTTGTCGTTACAGACAGAATAGCAGCAAAACAGGGCTCAAAAATGAGCAGGCGAGCGAGTGCATACACACACAGACAAAGAAAAATAAATTAGTTTAGGAATAAAAGCCATTTTGAAAAAGTGTATTTGATTTTATATTATGTATGTGCATTTATACTATTTATATACTGTTCGATGGAAACGTTTTCAAAGCTCTTGACATAGAAAAAAAGAAATAAGATTGTTCCTGTCCCCAAAGGACTCACAATCTAAAAAGAAACACAAGGTAGATACCAGCAGACCACAGAAGGGAAGTTGTGTTGGGATTGAATAAGGATGAATAGGTACAGTTGGTCGCCTGCTGCTAAATAGAAGAATTGCCATTTTGAGAGGTGTCACTTTGCCCAGTAGCCACTTTAAGTGGTGCAGCGGGGAAATGCTTGACTAACAAGCAGAAGGTTGCCGGTTCGAATCCCCGCTGGTACTATATTGGGCAGCAGCAATATAGGAAGAGACTGAAAGGCATCATCTCATACTGCACAGGAGGAGGCAATGGTAAACCCCTCTTGTATTCTACCAAAGAAAACCGTTGTTTGTTCAGAAAAGTAACATAAAGAAGTGTGATTTGTTGCTCCTCTAATGTCTCTTTATAGCCAGTAATCAAAATTCAGAGCTCAAACATTGACATGATGTCAAGGCACATAACTTCATTATAGGTTTTCAGTTTCATAGCAGTAGCAGTAGAATGATTAAAAAGACAACTACCAAGAGATGTTCAGGATGTAAGGAAAGCAATTACACACTTGTTCCTCCCTCTCCATGTGGACTCAGCAGAAAGTCCTCTTTCTCTTACAGTGGGAGACTACAAACAGAACAAAGGGTCCTGTGGTACCTTGGAGACCAACAGGTTTGTACTGGCATAAAATTTTGTGATTTTTTTTATGCCACAAGAAGTTCATGAGTCTTCAAGGTGCCACAATACTCTTGGTTGACTTTGCTGTAACACAGCAACAGGGCTACTTCCTCTGGGATTTTTTGGCCTGATCCTAAGCATAGTTACTAAGAAATCCTGCCCGACTTACTTGGTAGTAAGGGTTTTTGTTTGTTTTTTAACTTGGCAGCCTGGAGCTGTGCGATCCTATTGCACTTTCTTGGGAGTAATCCACAATGGGAGCTTACAGCTGAGTAAACATGGATAGGATTGGGCTGCAAGGCACCAGGTTTTACCTACCATTTTTGGATCTCTGTTGCAGGATTTGTCACTGAGCAGAAGGATGAGGACCATATCTCTACGGAATGGAACTGATGCCTGTCATGACTCTGAACAGTCCAGTCACATACCACGAGCCTCCCGCAGTGGTTCTTATTCTTGCCCAACAGCTGCCTTCCTTCTAGCACCCAGCCTCACGGGTCATGGGATCAACTTATCTATTGATCTGATCTTGGTGTTCATTCCCTGCCTGCAAGGCAAAGGAGACTTCCAGGTGCTTGAAGAGAACCTCAAGATATGGAGTTCAGCAGGACAGCTGTCCACGCTCAGGAAAAGCCGGCCAAAAAAGCAAAATATGAGAGTTCTTCCTTCAAATAGGAGAGGCAGTTTGTCTTTGCTGTGGACCTTGAGTGGGTTGGAGCTCTGTTTGAATTCTGGTCTTCACCCCCACTCAAGGGATGAGAGAGGTATGTTGTTTAAATCAGCTGCTGAAAACTGACTTCTTTCTTGGGGACATTATTAATAATCTAAAACCAAAGTTGTTTTTCAAAAGGGAGAGTATTCACATTTATGAATGGTTATACAAAATGCTTGACTGTAAGATTATATAATCCTGCTGGTTACACTGAGGCTGAACATTTCCTGCCTTAGCTTTTTCACAAAGTGGCTCAGAAACTAGAATGTGATAGGAGTAGCAAAGGATGAATCGGCGTGTCACATGCCGAGGACCCTGTAGAAGCAGGAAGTTCAGTTAAAAAACAGATCCTACGGTGCTGAAAGGCCATCATCATCTCACACTAAGTGGGAGGAGGTAATGGTAAACCCCTCCTGTATTCTACCAAAGAAAACCACAGGGCTCCGTGTGGGGCCAGGAGTCGAAATTGACTCAATGGCACATTTTACCTTTACCTTACTTTGCCCAGTTAGCAGGAAGATAATTATCAATGATAATGGTAATCATTATCAGCTGCAAGTGTCTATGAAGCAACAGATACAGAGTCTACTTCTTATGCAGATCAGTTTGTGCAATGCAGGTTTAATAAAGTTCAGTGATACGTACTCCCACATAAGCATCCACACAGCATTGTATCTGTAGGTGAAGACAATTATAGCATTTTAAAGCCATTGTGAGAGCACTGGACAGTGCCAGGAATCCCCTCCCTGGTGGAATGAGTGGGGTATGAGTTGTGGCTCAGAGAGGGCCAAGAGGCAGCCCGCAGCCACTGCCAGCAGGCCTCCTTGTCACACATCCACCTGTGCTTCCACTCTCTCCATCACACACTTCTGATTGGATGTTTGCTTGGCCAGGCTAGGCACTTGGCTCTCTTTTCTTGTGCCACTTTTAGCCCCTTTGGCGGCACATGAGAGCAGAGAGAGTGTGAAGTTACCAGTCATGGCTGTATTGCAAGGCATAGAAAGTGGCAGGAGCAGGTGTCCACCTGCAATGGAGCTCAGTGACAGGATTGACAACAGTGGAGGTTAGAGAATGGACACGTACTGTGGGGAATGGGACCTAAAGGGCCAAACCGGGGGGGGGGGAATGCTGGGAGGTAGGAGCAAGGAGAAGCTGGAGATGATGAGAAAAAGGAGGAGGTGCTGAAGCATCAAGGGGGTGATGCATCTCGAGGACTAAATTTGGACCTAGGTTCATCATTCTAACAAGCACAGCTGGTGGACAAACTAGCAGTCGAAAGGGAAAATGAGGTTTTAAAATTATTATTATAGCATGCTTTTCTCATAAAGACCAAATATAATAAGCAATGTAAGTCAGGAATTTCTGCTTAAATTTTATTCATACTACACCAGCTTCTTCTTTACCAGCTTGAGTTAGTTACTCCAAAAATGTATTTAAATTAGAGCATATTCCAGTGTGAAAGGTAGTGCATTCAGCTAATTTGTGACAAGATTGTGTATGCAAAATTTGGTATCTGTAAGCCATTGGAAAGTATGGTTTTATTTCACCGAAATTCTTCAAAATATATAATAAACACATTGTACATTGAAGATCAGCTTTATTTCATATCACAAATGCTTCTGGTAAATCTTGCTGTTTGCCAGGACCTTCACGAAGCTGAGGTCTAAAGTGATGGTTTATAATCTCTCTACTTCTCTTTTGTCAGGATTTCCAATCACTCAAGAGCAGTGGGGCAGAATTAGACTTTGGTCATTTATACAAAACTGCTAAGGGCAGTTTTTATTTATTCTAGGTTCACACTACAGTAATATCATGGTCGGAACAGGGACACATAAGTTGCACATAGCCTGACACTCATAAGCTTATCTGATGATGAAAGATGTAAGAGCAGAGACTAATTTAAGATATTTTGCCTAAAGTACATGGGCAAAATGGAGCTGAAACCTGATAGCTGCCACATTATTTCACTTGAACTTTGGAATCAAGGATTGGTGATGGTGTGGGTTACAGTTATATAAACTTTAGTCAGGATCAATAGTTTTTAGCAATGGCTACAATTTGTATCCATTTGAACTGACTCTGCTTAGTCAAGGAGAAGGTGCCCATTGTTTAGTTTTCTTCACAATGGAAGTGACTCTGTATTTATCACAAAATCCTGGTGACAGCAATATTCATAGGAAGTTGCTGACTCTGCAGGAGATGCTGAGGAAACTCCTTTTAAAGTATGAGACAAAAGCAGAATTGGGAGCTCTCCCAGCCTTAATTGAACAAGGGGTAATTAACAGTTCAAAAGTACAATGAGATAAGGGGACCGGCATAACAAGGGGCTGCAGACACAAAAGAATAAACAGTTCTTGCTTATCCCCAGCGAGCAAAATGACATATATCAAATTTTATTCTGATATGTTTATTTAATGATCTATTGTAAGGTCCTCTAAAGACAATGTAGCTGGTGGGAAAGCAAGACATAAACATCCAGATCATGAATTCAAGACAACCTTGTTCCTCTTCTGAGATCTTGCTTGCTGCTCTTTGTCTATTCTGCGGGAGCTTTCATAAGGTCTAAACGTGCCTATGCAAGTGGGTCTTCGAAAAAGAAATTAGCCGGATCAAGTGTGTGGAGGAGGCTTATCTTGCAAGCCGCCCCCCGCACACCCGAACAAGGTGATTAGGTCTAGGGCCCCAAATTGCCTAGCTGCCCCGCTGGTTCTAGAGAAGGGGAGCAGGGTCGGGAGTCCGGAAGGGAGCAGCACAGCTTCCCGGAGGCAGCCAGAATGGGCGATCCCGGCGCGGGGGGGAGAGGGAGACCTGGAGGAGACAACTGGCAGCCCAGTCGTAGCCCAGGCAGGCGTGCCCCTCCTCTCTCTCCTGGGGAGGGGAGGCGGGGGCACCCGCGGGCTCTATTAGAGGCGAGGCGGCCCCGCCGCCGCCGCCACCTCTGTTCCCTCCGCGAGGAGCATGCAGTGCTCGCCTAGCCTGGTGGGGGTCCTCAGCTCCCTGCTGATGGCCCTGGGGCTGCTGAACCTCAGGAGCTACATCCACGCGCCACTCCCTTACGGGAGGTATGACGACGACCTGAAGCAAGAGGACAACGGCGCCAAGGACCAACGCCGCTGCCGCCGCCGCCGCGCCCACCTGCCCGCTCGCTGCGCGTGGTTCCTGCAGGAGCTGCCCTCCTTCCTGGTACCCGCGCTGCTGCTGGCGCTGCGCAGCCCGCCGCGCTTGGACCCGCTCGGCTGCGGGCTGCTAGGCATGTTCTGCGGCCATTACTTCCAGAGGTAAACCCGGGGGGGGGGGAGAAGGGAGCTGAGGGCGGGCAGACGGGGGCTCGACGACGGGCTGGCCCCGGACGAGGCGCTCCTCCCTGGCGGTCTGGTCTGCACTGCAGATGGATGCTCGCTCGGCGCTGGAGGGCTCCCTGAGGCGGCACGTGGCCGGGACTAGTTTGGTGGGGAGGGGAGAGGGGGGCGGCAAGCCCCCTCGCCTGGAGCCCAGCAGGCACGCGGCGTGCTTGCGTGCGGGCGGGGTGGTGGTGCCGCAGAGCAACTTTTTCCCGCTCGACTCTAGGCGTGTCTGCTCGGAAGTAATTCCCCCCGACTGTGCGTGCAGTGGGGCTTACTGCGTCTACCGAGGAAGCGTGCGTGGGATCGAGCTTGCCATCAAGAACGCGCTTAGAATTGACCCCCTGATCTCCTTTAAGGCTGGCTTGGTAGGAAACGTTTGTAAGCTCCAGGTGGAAGGCGGCAGTTCTGAGCATCACTACAGAGTAATTACACTGAACTCGGCGGGACTTGATCCCGAGTAAGTTAAAAGAATTGTCGTTCTTCCGAGTAAGATTTACTAGAATTGGAACTGTACTTTGAACAGAGCAACTAAGGCTGCATCATGTTTCCATGAAACAAAACAGTAATTTAAAACAGCAGTTAAACCGTTTAAAGAATGAGAAAGAGTTTTGTCTGGCAAACCGGAGATGTGACCTTTGGTTGAGTGAAATATTTAGGATTTCCGAACTTCAGCTCCTTATGATTCTTCCTGACCGCCCTTCAAAATAAAATAAAAAGATTGCTTGAGCTTTGCTGGCTTGTCGAATTCTCCTCTTTACGGTGTTTTTTTCAGGTGGCTCTGATAAGTTTATATGCATTTTTGCTTTAAATCAACAATTTGTTAGTGATGACAATTGTCACAATATGCTGCAGCCTTCAGTGCCTGCTTCTCAGTTGACAACATGTACACTGCCCTCTTGTTCCACTTTGCCAACTATTTAAAATGCAAAACAGATATAACAGTGAGAATCAATATAAGGTGAAACTCGAAAAATTAGAATATCGTGCAAAAGTCCATTAATTTCAGTAATGCAAATTAAAAGGTGAAACTGATATATGAGACAGACTCATTACATGCAAAGCGAGATAAGTCAAGCCTTAATTTGTTATAATTGTGATGATCATGGCACAGCTCATGAAAACCCCAAATCCACAATCTCAGAAAATTAGAATATTACATGGAACCAAGAAGACAAGGATTGAAGAACAGAACAATATCGGACCTCTGAAAAGTATACAGTGTACTGTGCTTGATTGGCCAGCAAACCTGCCTGACCTGACCCCATAGAGAATCTATGGGGCATTGCCAAGAGAAGGATGAGAGACATGAGACCAAACAATGCAGAAGAGCTGAAGGCTGCTAATGAAGCCTCCTGGTCTTCCATAACACCTCATCAGTGCCACAGGCTGATAGCATCCATGCCACGCCGCATTGAGGCAGTAATTGCTGCAAAAGGGGCCCAAACCAAGTACTGAATACATATGCATGCTTATACTTTTCAGAGGTCCGATATTGTTCTATTCTACAATCCTTGTCTTCTTGGTTCCATGTAATATTCTAATTTTCTGAGATTGTGGATTTGGGGTTTTCATGAGCTGTACACCATGATCATCACAATTATAACAAATTAAGGCTTGACTTATCTCGCTTTGCATGTAATGCGTCTGTCTCATATATCAGTTTCACCTTTTAATTTGCATTACTGAAATTAATGGACTTTTGCACGATATTCTAATTTTTCGAGTTTCACCTGTACATGCTTACAATGCATAAAATAGAAATTCTGAGGAATGCAACTGGTTTCCTACACAGAAATCTACTGTGATGCTTCCCTGAGGGCTTGAAACTTAGGGCCAAACCACACATTACATAGGCGATCTGATTTTTATTTGCACTTGGCAGCAACTGCAGGGGGCTCCAGATCTGAACCGACCAGAAGTCCAGGGTGTGTTTAACACCACTGCTTCCATGGCATGGTCCCAATGTAAATCACACAATTGTGAAGCTACTGTTAGCTTCTTAGAAAGAAAGAAAGAAAGAAAGAAAGAAAGAAAGAAAGAAAGAAAGAAAGAAAGATTTCTATAGGAAAACCCACTGGGTGGCACAGTTTCCCTTTTTCCAGAGCCTCTTTTTCTGAAGAAAGACTCCTTTTTCCAGAGGAAGGGAGACTAGGGGATTCCAGAGGTGTTTCTTAGAGCATCTGCTGGTTGTTGCTTTTTCACTTGAAGTCACTTCCTGTGAAACAGAAATGTTCCTTGCACACAGCAGTAGCTTTAGCCCATTTTTGGTAGACTGACCCATTTCTGTTGAGATCTGTTATACTGTATCTGGGCATGCGTGCCTTTTTTAAAAAAGGGTGGGTGGGAAGAAAGCAACCGTGCTAAGAAAACTCCACGTGTGGTCACTGTGCTGCTGTAGCAACTGTTCTCAAAACAATCAGTTTTGCTAACTTAATAGATGGAATGATTGAAATGTAGGGGAAATACAGGAGGCGAATGAATGGATGGTGGCAATCCTGCAGACCTCCAGTAAAGTGTGACAATCTCAGACTACACACCTTGTCTGGAAGTGTCCTGTGGATGCCATCCACTGAGTTCAAAGGGCCTTACTTACTTCCAGTTAACTCTGCATCAATTGTGTGCATCATGTGTGATCAAAAAAGGCTTGTTTTCAAATAAATGAGTTTTTGTTAGAGCACAGTCTTAGAACTAAAATTACATTTCAGATAAGACTGGCAATCTGGCTTGGAAAGAACAGACAAAAGTGAAACTTTTAATGTGTGTTAAAGCACTCTGTAAATGTCATGTTAACTATTATTTCATTAAAAAGTAGTTAAAGATGGTTTTAGACTTGTTGGAAACACTTCACTGTTGATAAGATAAATATTCCTCATGATCTTTTATTGGCTTTTGGAGGATGTAGCCAATCACACTCAGGCTATATAAAGATATGACATTTGTGTTTGGCTTCTTAAGATTAAAGTGAATATGATTTTGGCAGACTTTTCAAATGGAATGGAATGAATCAAGTTGTGCAAAAGACAAATTTAATGAAATTTGGTCAGTGTGGGAAGAGATACACATTTATGAACAGAAAGCTAAGGGATGCTGATTTCTGGGCAAAAGTGTTCATAATCAACAGGCACCCGAGTGCAATGATCAAGGGAGACTCAAGGAAAAAAGACTACTGGTCAGTCAGGGCTGAGTACTTCCACCTGATCTGCCCCACATCCTTGCCCTAGGAACCTCTCTGAAGGAGCATTTGAAGACGGCTGCCTTTGAGTGATTGCCAGAGGGGCATTGCCAAAGGGAATGGAGCAATCTAATGGGAGGAGAGCTGGTCTTGTGGTAGCAAGCATGACTTGTCCCCTTTCCTAAGCATATGAATGGGAGACTACATGTTGGGAGCACTGTAAGATATTCCCCTCAGGGGATGGAGCCACTCCGGGAAGAGCAGAAGGTTCCAAATTCCCTCCTTGGCTTCTCCAAGATAGGGCTGAGAGAGACTCATGCCTGCAACCTTGGAGAAGCCTCTGCCAGTCTGTGTAGACAGTACTGAGCTAGATAGACCAATGGTCTGACTCAGTATATGGCAGCTAGGGATGTGCACGGAACCGGCTGGCCCGGTTTGGTTCAAGTCCAAACTGGACTTGTACCTGACTGGACCAGTTCGGTCCGGCACCCCTCAACCCCCCCGTTAGGTCTGGTCCGGGGGGGTTCACAGTCCCCCCCCCCAATTTTTTAAATACCTTTTCTCCCTTCCAGGGGAGTTCCTTGCGGTTGCAGTGAGGTCCGTGGAGGTTCCTTCCCCGCTGACCTCTGAAATCACCGCCTCTGGCCATTCCAGCCAATTTTTCAGCCCATTTGGGCCTCCGTAGATCGGCGCGGCAGCCAAAATGGGGGCTGGTGTGCATGCGCAAATGGCCTCTGTGAGGTCCTGGGCCATGCCAGGCCTCGCAGAGGCCATTTGCACATGCGCAGTGGCCACCATTTTGGCTGCTGCGCCGATCTACGAAAAAAATTATTGTGGGGGGATCGCGAAACCCCCGAACCATTCAGAGGGGTTCTGTCCAGGTTTGGACTGATCTGGGGGGGGGGTTCAGTTTAACCCCGAACCGTCAAAATGAACCAGTTCAACGTTGAACTGGTTCAGGGTCGAACCAGTTCGCACATCCCTAATAGCAGCTTCCTGTGTTCCTATTAGGGATGTGCACAAATCAACCCTTTGGGTGAACTCAAGGCCATAGCCCAGAAACTCTCTTTAACTCTATGATCTCACCTAAAATGCAAGATCTTTGAGGTAAAGTATATTCATCAACTAGTCTCTAGTGCAGAGGTGGGAGGGTTGTTAAATACTGCTAAATTGGAGTTTGTTCAGAATTACTTTTAAAGAGTATTTTTACAATTATCCCATGCTGCCGCTAGGGGTATGAAAACGGGCTCAAAACTGAACTGGTTCAATGTTGAACCAGTTCAGTTTGAAGGTTTGGGGTCAAGCTGAACGAACAACCCCCTCCCCCGCCCCCATGTTCGGTTCGACTCTGAACCGAAACCAGTTTGGGGGGTTGACAAGCCGTAATTTTTTTTTTACAAAAACCTTAACCCCTCTGGGGAGCTTCTCCAAGTTGGCAAGGCAGGCCACGCAGGGTCCCATTGCTCAGGTGCTGTGGCCTCCAAAATGGCCACTGCACCAGGGAATAGGCCAGGAAAGGGCCAAAGAGGCCCAAACCGGGCAAATTTTAAAGGAAGGAAGGCTGGCGAGTGAGGGGAATGCGATCCTGCCCCACCACCTTGGAGGAGCTTCCTGGAGGAGGTAAGTTTAAAAAGAATTTTTTTAAGGCTCGTTGAACCCTGCCCCCCCAACCAAACTGGGGGCCAAAACCAAACTGGCCCGCTGTGCTCTGAGTTCAGTTTGAACTCAAACCGAACTGAGCCAGGTGGTTTTGTGCACATCCCTAGCCGCCGCCACCCCTGCTGGTGATACTAAGGTGGCTTTTAAAACTACATTGTCTAGATTGCATTGCCCTGCTGATGGGAGCTCCAAAGGATGTCAAATCCAAAAATGTATTCTGGAAGTGTCCACTAATATGTTGTCAGGGCCCAGTAGGTTTAGAAACGATAACAATGTCCAAGACAATGAGGGGCCAGGTTCTGGAACAGGCGGACATGCAGGGAGTAAGGTGACTGAACCCTACTGCCAATGTCTCTAGTTCAAGATCCCTGGCACCTTAATAAGTCCCTCATCTCAAAATATGTATGGGACATCCTAAACACTCCTACAACTAGTCAGGTGAAGCAATCATTACATTACTTTTTAAAACAGTTGTATCCTGCCCCTGCTCCAAAGAGTGGCATACGTAGTTCTCTCCCTCCCCATTTTATCCTCACAACACCTCTGTGAGGTAGACTAGGCAGAAAGAGAAGTTATTTTCAGGAGTTCAGAATCTGAGCCCAATAGGAACATAGGAAGCTGCCTTATACTGAGTCAGACCATTGGTCCATCTAGCTCAGTATTGTCTTCACAGATTGGCAGCAGCTTCTCCAAGGTTGCAGGCAGGAATCTCTCTCAGCCCCATCTTGGAGATGCCAAGGAGGGAACTCGGAACCTTCTGCATGCAAGAATGCAGGTGCTCTTCTCAGAGCGGCTCATCCCCTAAAGGGAATTTCATTTATTTATTGATAAATTTATATACCGCCTTTCATTAAAACAATCCCAAGGCAGAATACCTTCATGCTCACCAGTGGCACTCTTACCCCTGGACTTCACACTTCCTGCTCCCCCCCATCCTCTTTAGTCTATCCTGGGTGATGTGGTCTCTGCTGAGCCATTGGCCCACACTGTGCCAGGTGGCTGAGTGTGATTGTGACCTGTACTTTAGAGACAGATTGGGGAGTGGGGAAAGAAATATGTTGGATGGGAACATGTTAAGTTGTGTGTTGAAATGTTTCTGCTTGTGCATATTTGGATAAATATACCTGTTTTATATTCTTACATTCTTGTGAGTTCTGTTGCTGTTTGTGCCCTCAAGAACCCACGTGTTAAAAATACTGCATTTGTCACAGTGTGTGTGTGTAGGGGGTGATGCTTAACTTGCAGTGTGGGGGAGGGCGTTCAGCAAGCCGGGGTGGGGCCCTAAAGGTCTTTAGATTCAGCCTCCAAAATTACCAAGGTGTACTTGTGGTGCTCACCCATGTAGTCTCCCACTCAAATGCATACCAGGCAGAAGGGACAATTCATGCTTGCTACCACAAGACTAGCAGCAACCTAAAGGCACAGCAGGGAAATGCTTGACTAACAAGCAGAAGGTTGCCAGTTCGAATCCCTGCTGGTACTATATCAGGCAGCAGCGATATAGGAAGATGCTGAAAGGTATCATCTCATACTGCACAGGAGGAGGCAATGGTAAACCCCTCCTGTATTCTACCAAAGACAACCACAGGGCTCTGTGGGCACCAAGAGTTGAAATTGACTTGATGGCACACTTTACCTTTACCACAAGACCAGCTTTCCTCCCCATTGTACAGGGGACCTGGAGTATGCTAGCTATCTTTGTGGAGGCAAGTGCTGGACCCAAAGAGAGATTCTCCCTGTGATTGTGGATGCTAGATAACAGCATTCCTAGTTTTTGAACACCTGAAGAGGGCTAGAGCAAGTGTCCCCGGGCAACCATTGAACTTCATGGCTGAGTGGAGATGTGAATCTGGGTCACTCTTCCCTTCGTCACACACTCTAAACACTATACCACTCTGGCTCTCCTATTTATTTTCTCTTCCTTCTTCCTGCCCAGCAGCATGTGGGGCTGCTGGACACAAATAGTGCAGGACCCCCCCCCACATCTTATCTGTTTTTCTTTAAGCATGATGTATTTGCTATTACAGCCACCTAATGGTGCATCAGGGAAATGGCTTGACAACCAAGTCAGAGGTTGCCAGTTCGAATCCCTGCTGGTATGTTTCCCAGACTATGGGAAACACCTATATTGGGCAGCAGAGATATAGGAAGATGCTGAAAGGCATCATCTCATACTGCGTGGGAGGAGGCAAAGGTAAACCCCTCCTGTATTCTACCAAAGACAAACACAGGGCTCTGTGGGCACCAGGAGTCGACATCGACTTGACGGCACACTTTACCTTTATTAGCTATTACGTTTTATGTTTTACATTGTTTTTGTTATACTTTAATATGTGTGTTATGACCTGTGGTTACAACAAATAACTTACCTTCTTACACTAATGGTCCTCTGGACTCATTTTGTAGTTCCAAACTTTGGTTTGTTGAAATGTGTGAACACAGCATATGTGTATATTGCTCTTTATATTCCTCTCATAGGAAAAGGTTTCAGAAAGAAATTGTTGACAATATTTTATTCATGATCATGAGAAAGTCATTGATGAGGACAAATATTTAATGCACAAGATTTCTTTGCTTATCTTAGTGGCTCAAAGAATTAGACGTACATTTGTCTCCCAAAATGTGGTGCAAGTTGGGGACCATTGTGATAACCGGTAACATTATGTCCCTTTTTCTGTTGTCTCTGGTTACCTGAACATTACATAACATAAGGTTTTCTTCCCATGTTTTCAATGAGAAGTGGTTTTCAGCAAAAAAAGCTTGACTTGATGTTGGGACACTGTGTTACCTGGTCGCCCTCATGAGCACAACATCCCTCCTTTGGGGCTTCTTCTCTCCCCTGACGACAATGCTGGCAGCACAAACCCGGGTCTTCCAGGACTGGGCACAGCCAGGTGAACAGGACGGAGAGAGCTGACCAGCACAATGCCAGCCAGGGATGCATTGTGTGGGGAAACAGGAAATAAGACCTGGGAGGGGGCAGGGCTTGGAGCAGGCCTGGAGCCCTGTCAGCTCTGCACTGAATAGTTTAAAGCTGAGGAAGCCGATGATGAAGGCTGCTCTTGTGAAAGGGGGTTGGAGTCCTCCTGGAGATGGACGTGGCCAGAAGCAGCAAGCCAGGAGGAGGACCAGGGTGCAGTGTTCCCTCCAAGGTTTGCACACACAAGTTTTTTGATGTCCACTCAGTTAAATTTTAGGTGCTGCTCAGGTTGAATCAAGAAAACCTCATTCCGACTGCATGTTTGTGCACATAGAACAAAACTCATTCCACGTACAGATGAAAAAATTAGAGGGAACATTGCCAGGGTGACTGAGCAACCCCCTCCCTTGGACTACTCTGAGACTGACCCCGGTTGTCAATATCCAGGGCCTGAGTCTGCAAAGGGTCTGGAGTGTCCCCCACTCCTCACAAAACTGGACACTTGACTTACTCAGAAGACCCACTTTATTCAGCGGGGCTTACTGCTCCTCCTCCTCCTCCTCCTCCTACTACTACTACTACAACAAATATTTATATACCTTTTCAACAAAAGTTCCCAAAGCAGTTTACATAGAGAAATAAATAAATTTCAAATAAATAAGGAAGGAAGGAAGGCAGGCTTCCTGTCCCCAGTGGCTCACAATCTAAAAAGAAACATAAAATAAAACACCAGCAACAGCCATAGGAGGGATGTTGTGCTGGGGTTGGATAGGGCTAGTTGCTCTCCCCCTGCTTAATAAAGAAAATCGCCACTTTTAAGAAGTGGCTTTTTGCTCAGTTAGCAGTTACTCCATGCTAACTTAACTCAGAATTGCAGCGTGAATTGGACCATGATACAAACACAGTTGTCAAGCCACCTAATCGTGCAGCAGGAAATTAACCAATAGATGTTGAAGAGCCATTATGAATTCCCTTTCAAAAACATTTCCCAAGATATAGTCCAAAGACTACAAAACAGGGTCTGAGAGACCCTCCATCTGAGGAGGCCTGTATCCAGCTCCACTTTTAAAATAAACCCATGTATAGCCATTGGTATAAAAATATGGGCATGTGTAAGGACACCTGTAAACAAGTACAACATAATGTCTGAATAAGAAGACATGATACAGATAGGAAGTGTACTACTGGGTGTGACTGAACATAGTGGGTCGCTTTGGACAACTTTCTTCTGTCCGATGTGATTAAAAGAGTGAAGTGCTAAGAGCGTACCCACTCTGACGTCTTTCGCGGATGTCCTGACTCCTCCTGACATGTTGTTTTATCATGTGAGGAGGCAGTTCATCTGAACTGCTGCTTTACATGTGACCAAAATATTAAACGAGTATTGAAGAACTGACCCCCTGTACACACCACAAAGGGATGTACTGGAAGGACATCAGGATGTCTGTGAAGGATATCAGAAGGGGAGTGCTCTCAGATGTCCCTCTTTCAAATGTGGGGGCAGAAAAAATATCATCCAAAACTGGAGCGGTGTGTGTGTGTGTGTGTGTGTGTGTGTGAGAGAGAGAGCGAGCGAGCGAGAGAGAGAGATATTGTATGTGCATTGAACATAATGTGAAGAGGGCTAGAGTTGGACAGTTTTTGAGGTCACATCTGTGATAGAGGTTTTACCACAGTTAACTGCATTTGCCCCATGGTTCATGAAGCTGCTTGATGTCCATTTGCAGTACAGTCAGGGTTTAGAAATGGTTTTGGCACAAGGTGGGATTGAGCATCTTGCGGTATCATCTTCAGTTTAGTGTGTTTTCAAGGAAGGCAGAAGGGAAAGCATGTTGAGAACAGCATGTCTGTTACATCCTGTGGGCTATAATCAGGTTTTGCACATGCCCCAAGCCCAAGGAAATGTAGTTAAAGCGGGGAAGAATTTAAGGGATCATGTCCACAAGGAGTGAGCCTGCCCAACTCGAGCTCTGGAGGCTTTGCAGTCCCTTTGTTGTCAAGCAGTTCAGCTTGGAGAGGAGAGTTTAGCTCCAAATCCAATAGTTAGGGAACACTGCTCTCTTGCTCTCTCTCCCTGCACAAGGGGGGACAGGGATCCAAAACAAGGGGATAGAAAGATGATGGAAGTTCATGGTGCAATGAAAGGTGATTTGAGTGTCAACATGGGTATCTTTGGATCCTCTTTTTTCCCCTGACAGGGGAAGACTGTACATTCTTTCTCCAAGACACTTTTTGGAACAGTGCTCTCTCCAGCTGCAGATATAGGTAATATTAACATGTCTGCCATGAATTATGACTGAAAGTCTCTGTGGAAAGTGTTTAATGGCTGCTAATAAAACCACAAAACATCTTGGAGACAGATTGCGATTAATTTGCTTGCCTTCCCCACCCACCCACCCCTTCTTCTGGCACTGCTGCTACTAAATCTTTCCTTTTGTTTTAAAAGGCAAAATACTACAGCATACATGCACTTTCTGATTAATGATGAAACCTGCAGGAGATTTCTTCAGAAGCATTTATTCCAACAGTACAATGTCATATGTTGTGGCATTCCACTGCTGAAGTTGGTAAATCCCATCTTAAGCATTTCTGGGCAGATGCAACAAAGACTTACAATGTGCCATCCACGGATTTCCGTTTCTTCTTTGTAGAAGTAACCCTTTTAAAATGAGATTTCTGTGGCTGCTGTAATTGTGAGTCTGGGCTTGGTGAGAAAACGATCAGTTACAAAGAGACAAGGTTGAAATAAAAGCACTATGAGTCAAGTACATGACAGAGAAGAAGGCTGGCAAGTTGACACTTGCCTGCTTCTTTTGGGACCAGGAGACATCCTGTGGCATCAGACTTGCTTGGATAGGAGCTCCTTGTGCTCCTGGTTTGGCACCTCAGCGCTAGGCTGGAACAAGTCCCCAAAAGTGCAGTCTGTTCTGTAGCCTATTTATCGTCAGTGCAGGCAAGTGAGAGCACATGCACAGGCAGAACCCTGCACCCTGCCCTGAGCTGCTTGGAGGAAGGACAGAATAAACATACAAATAAATAAATAAATAGCATGGTAGGCCCATGGTTTCAGGGGATGAGAGTGACAGCAGCCAAGCCCTTTGTAATTTTACTTTGGAAGGCTTGAATTGAATGAGATCTGCTCTTGGTTCAGCATGTATAGGAGTGCACCCTAGGCCCTGGCAATGCCTAAATGGGAACCATGGAGTGCTCACTTATACCCCTTAGGGACTGCCAGTTCTCCCAGCTTCCCTGCTTCTGCTTGTCTTTTTTTATGGTGCTGGGGGTTTTTTGTTGGTTTTTTTAAATTTTTAAGTGTTTTATGGTTTTATTGCTTAACTGATTTTAAGGTTTTAGATGTGATTTGTATGGAGTTTTACTGTATTTTAACTGCCTTGGGATGTCTTATGAAAGTCAGTTAAAAAATTTTGGGGGGGGGGAAGAACACATAAGAAAATAATAAACATACTTTGTACGTGCCTTTTAATTTTTGCATTATATAGAAGCTCTTCTCACAATCAGTGAGAAGAGATTCTTCCGGGTCTGTGGAGAGAGCAGCTTAGCTCTCCCCGCAGACAATCCAAAGGCAGCCCTGTGTGGCCACGACTGTCGGCTCCGTCATGGAATTGGCAGGGGCTGCGAGGATCGGGGGCTGTGTGGCCCCCGGAAGTTCCAGGATGCCCCACGCAGGTGCACGGGGCATCCTGAAGAGACCCCTGAGCCTGGGAGGCTGCTTGCAGCCTCCCAGTCAGGGGTCTGCTCGTGTGTCGCCGCACGCCGTGGCGACACACGGTCAAAAAGATTAGGTTAACGGAGCACTTGCTCCGTTAACCTCGTCTAAGGGGAGGGGTACTTTGGGAGGTTTGCTGCTGCGAGCCGCGTGGCTCCCGTTGCAGCACATGATTGCCCCAAAGCGGGCTAGGCTCCCTTAGCCCGCTTTTGGCCGATCGTGAGAATAGCCTCATAGTCTACTGTGGTACCCCAATTAGAAAACTAACTTAATAAGGCTGTTCACATGAGCAGCCTACTGGGTAGGACTAAAGGGCCATGATCGAGACCGATCCCAGCACTGCCTTGCTGGGTAGCCTGGGAATCCGCACAAGGAATCTATGGGTTTTATTTTTTGAGAAAAGTTAAAATTGTTTTTAAAATAGCCTTCTTGCCCATTACTTTTATGGGTTGGGTGGTAGGTAGCACCCATCCTGCCATATCACCCAAACCACTTTGGTGTCCCTAGGACTTACTCATGGGGAACAATGGGGTGTCTTGAGTTCCCCATTGTTCCCTATGGCTGAAACAAACGACACTCACAGAGTGCACACAAGTTTTGCATTGCATTCTTTTTGTATACCTGCCTTGCAAAACACTGCAGATTAGAAGCACACAGTAAAAGGAATCTGTCCCTCCCAACACAGAAGTTCAGAACAACACATTTTTCCAAACAGTCCAAAGATAGCCAAAAAGGAATCACTGACCTAGAATCTGTACTACACTAACATCATTGACACAAGTTGCTCTCTCACACACAATTATGACTCTGTCCTTACTTTCTGCATTGCAACAGTTCCCACAGCAGCACACTTAGCAGCAAACATAGCCATAAGCTCAACTGCAGCAGCATCTTCAGCCACATTTTAATGGAGTGAGTACACTTTGTAATGCCGGATGCCAATTGCAGAGAAGACAAGAGCAGTGAGTGAAGTAAAAGTTCGTCTCAAGACCAGATATGGAGCTCATCACAGCAATCACCAAGAAATATTACACAGAGAGAGAGAGAGTTGCCATTGTCCATTTCTTGCCACAATACTGTCTCATAAACAAACCACAACTCAAGGTAGGCAGGCACTCAAGTTCTGCCTTTGTCATTCTGAGAGCCATCAAAACCAGATAGTTATAGCAGCAATAGCACAGAATATTCTACTCGGGGCTGAGAAAAGAAAACCACAAAAACAAACCTTCCTTCCTCCTCTCCTGATGTATCCTCTTCTTCAGGGCTCTTTCTGCCTCCCAGTTCCTTTGAATACATTTTGAAATTCCCTCTAAAAGTGTTCCCCCCTGCTTCCCCCCAGCCAATGGGGGCACAGTTGCTCATGCCAACACTTGATTTGAATGACAACAAGCCAACCAAGGAGATCTCAAGCCAATAGGAAGTCAGTGCCAGAAAACCAATCAGCAAGGGGGAAACTGGACTCAAAATGGTGCTTGAATTGAGGTCATTTCAATTTGAACTCAAAACAGACCCATTATTTTAAGGGTGTTTCATTTCACGTTTGAATCACTCAAAATGGCCTGTTTCGAGATTGAATCATTTTGCACATCTCTACTATTTATAACAAGATTTTCATTCCACATCTTTACAGTATAGATTTTTTTATCAAGACACAAAACAAAATCATTAGAATGTCTTTTAAAAAAAAAACCTTTTCAGACTTTGTTGCAGAGTAAAGCAAATATTCTTCAAGTTTCTTGTTTTCCTTTTGGTTTTTTGTATTGTGTGTAGGCCTGTCTCAAAAAGCAATTATGCTTTTCCTTACTTAGGGGATTAAGACAGATTGTATGTAGCCATGGCATTTATATTCCATTTTAAAAATTATTTTTAAAAGTTCTTTTTGTTCTCCCTACAGTTATGACCTCATAATAAATCTTGGGACTTTCTGGTCCATTAAAGCAACTAACTTTTGAAGTGTGTAGTCCGGTTAAGTCACGCTGGCACATGTTTCATTATTTTGGCAGATATACGACACACATTATAGGAACAGGAACAAACTGATCCATCTTCATAAATATAAAATAGCTATTTCTTAGAAGAATAGCAGGAAGATGTTTTGCTGAGACATTGATCTGTTGCATTTTGTATCTAACACACATGTGAAGCACTATTTCATCATAATCAACAACATCTTCCTTAACATTTTACTAGGCGATAGGAAATGTTGTACTATAATGAAACTCTGGAAGTTAGAAGGGAGCTGGAAAAAATAGTATTTCTGCAAGTACTTGAAATAGTTTTTGATGTAGGAATAGTAGTTAAATATAGTTGGAATATTTCTGTAGATTTTCACAATATGAAGCTTCTCTGGACTTACTTATTCTGCATACATATGTAAACTGGTTTAACCGCAATCCCCTATTTCTAGGAAATACTAGGAATAGTCATTGCATAAGGGCATGGGGTCTAGCAGCACCTCACCATTTTATAAGGTTTCTTTGAGCGAATTTATGCCCGTTAAAACCTATGTAAATGTATAGTATAGATAAAGAGCATAGTGTGTATGTCATTTTATGTGTTTCATAAGTATATGAACTCCCAGAACCTTTTCAGGTAGATTAAAAACAGCAACCTGGATTATGTTCTTAGCACAGTAATACAGCAGTCCTGATCCAGTGCCAGTTGCACAGTATCCTTTCCCTTCATAAAAGAGGTGATATGGAGGCTGTTCACACGAGTGTGCAAAACCAGGTGAAGGGAGCCCAGCCCAGTTTTGCACACTTGTGTGAAGCACTGGGAGCTGGCCCGATCTCAGTGTCGTCTATACGGCAGCAACCCCACCTAAGTAGCCTCCTCATTAAATGAGGTTAAGAGAGTGAGCACTCCCTTAACCACATTTTGTTGAACGTGTGTCTGCTGTGGCTGCTTGCAGCCGCGGTGGGCACACTAGGGGGGAGGGGGCTCCCAGTAATGCACCGTGCACTTGCGCAGTGCATTATTGGGGCTCTGGGGGGGCGAGGCACCACGTGGCATTGCTTCCCTGCACCAGAGGCCATGTGTGCAGGCGCCCAGCACCCAACATGGCCTCCGGGCCACCGGGTGAAGGCCGAAAACCGAAGAGCGCCCAAAGAGCACCCGAACAGGGTGAGGGGGTGATTTAGAAGGCTGGTGGGGGAGGGGGGACCTCCGTGGACACCCCCCGCCACCGCCTCCAGCAACTCCCCCAAAGGGAGTACAAGGTTTTTAAAAAAAAACTTTTTTAGAAAAAACATTTTAACTCATTTTTGGTCCGCGAACCCCCCCAAACTTCGGGGGGGGGTTGGTTCGAGTCTGGACCGAACTGGGGGGGTCAGTTCGTCAACCCCCGAACCTGTTTTCACATCCCTATTTCAAACCCCACACTAATGATAATCCATGCTTCAACATCTCAGTTCTCAACATTTCTGCTGAAAGGCCACACTGTGAATAACCTAAAGGCAATCATAACAGGGAGCTGGTCAAGTGCATTCTACAAGCCAGTCTCCCACAGTCATCACACCTTTTGCTTAGTGTCTTGTCAGCTGTCCTTGGGCGCACAGTTCTTGGGTATACACAGTACCAATGTCTTCTGTCCATACAGGCCAAACACAGGTAATGGTTCCTTTTGTGAATGTGGTTGCATCTCTGGGGTATGTCTGGCTTGTTGTGACTCCTAGTGCCTACATACTGAGGAACTCCTTGCTCAGGAGAACCTCTGCCAGCTATGCACTGGGGAAAAGCTATCCCCCACCAGAATCCTCTGAGGGCAGTTTCAGATGAACAGGGCTGTGGAAAGAATACAGCTGCCCTGATGTCAATAGTGGATGTGCTGATGTGATCTTGATGCATTCTTTAATCACACAACATAGGTGCTCATCTGAATACACGCTCCAACAGGCTTTTGGGGTGTACATAGATAGGCAATTCACCTAAGAAACATAGGAAACTGCATCATAATGTCAGACCGTTAGTTGATCCAGCTCAGTATTGTCTATATGGACTAGCAGTGACTTCTCCAAGGTTGCAGGCAGGATTTTCTCTCAACCCTGTCTGGAGATGCCAGGGAGGAAACTTGGAATCTTCTGCGTGCAAACATAAAAATGTTCTTCCCAGAGCAGCCCCATCTCCTAAGGGGAATATCTTGTAATGTTCACATGTAGTCTTCCATTCAAATGCAGATCAGGGTGTACCTTGCCTAACAAAAGGGACCAATCATGTTTGCTACCACAAGACCAGCAAAGAGGCACCTTTTAAAAGTGGTTATTCTCTTTATTTAGCAGGGGGAGACCAACTGGCCCTATTCATCCCCTGAACAGAATCCCTCCAGTGGCTGTTGCTGATGTCTTTCTTTTTAAAATTGTGAGCCCTTTGTTTGTGAGCCCTTTGTGAGCCCATAGTTTGGGAAACATACCAGCAGGGATTTGAACCAGCAACCTCTTGCTCCCTAGGCAAGTTACTTCCCCGCTGCGCCATTAGGTGGTGACAAGGAGCAATTTTATTTATGTATGTATATCTGTGTAAACCACTTTGGGAACTTTTGTTGAAAAGTGGTATAGAAATATTCATCGTATTCATATTCCTATAGAGGTCCCACCTCACCTGAAGTGGCCCCAAGTGTTGCTCTATGGCTGTACACATTGTTGCAGGCCTACTTGGTGTGTTTTTTTAGTACTCCAGCTTGTTTCCCAAGGTAAACTTCTCCTGTCAGTACACAGGCAGGGATGTGCAAACAGGTTTGATGTTGAACATGTTCAACGTCAAA
Source organism: Hemicordylus capensis (assembly GCF_027244095.1). Classification (NCBI taxonomy): domain Eukaryota; kingdom Metazoa; phylum Chordata; class Lepidosauria; order Squamata; family Cordylidae; genus Hemicordylus; species Hemicordylus capensis. The sequence goes on along the minus strand of NC_069657.1, from coordinate 389,183,667 downwards.
CCTGTTCGGTTCGACTGTTCGGGTCGAACTGAACCATCCCCTGTTTGGTCCGACCCTGAACCAAACACCCCCTTACTCTTCAGGGGGTTCGTGGATTTTATTTTTATTTTTTAATAATTTTTTTTTACTTACCCCCAAGGAGGAAACAAGAGGGGCAATATGACATTTAAAGAATAATACCCTCGGCCCAGATGGATTTTCTTTGGTTTATTACAATTATTTTCAGGAAGTACTAACTTGCCCATTGACTCAGGTAATGAATGAAATATTACACTCCCATGCGCTGCCCTCCTCCTGGCAAAAAGCATTCATTTCTCTTATCCATAAGGAAGGGAAGGATACAACTTGACCTAAATCATACAGACCAATTTCTTTGTTGAATTCAATTATAAACTCTCTGCAGTGATTCTGGCAGGAAGGCTGAAGGGCTTTCTGACTGATATAATACATCTGGATCAAACAGGATTTATACCAAGGAGATATATGAAAGATAACCTGAGATTTGCACTGAATGCAATAGATGATATTTCAAAGAGAAAGAGCAAAGCAGCAATGATTTTCCTGGACGCAGAGAAAACTTTGATAATCTGGATTGGTCCTTTCTGTTTAAGGTTTTGGAAATAATGAACTGTGGATCAAATTTCTCTTCGTGGATTCAAAGTATTTATCATGAGCAATCGGCAAAGATAACAGTGAATGGGATTCTATCAAAAAAATGTGCCATCAACAAGCCTACCAGACAAGGGTGCCCTATTTCTCCACTGTTGTTCATCTTGGCTCTTGAATCTCTGGCAAAGAAGATTTGGCAGGAGCAAAGAATTTATGGAATTAAGATGGCGAACCAAGAGTATAAAATAAAATTGTATGCTGATGATGTGGTTCTCACAATTACTCAGCCGAAGGACTCCCGAGATGCAATAATGGAGCATATAAACCAGTACAGTAGGATCTCGGGATACAAGATTAACAAAAACAAAACACAGATTGTCACATGGAACCTGTCAGCTACAGAATCATTGTGTTTGAAAGTTAAGTCTGGATTTCAGATGACAGCAAAACCTATTAAATATTTGGGGATTAATTTAACAGGGAACAATAAAGACCTGTTCAAGAACAATTACCTACCAGTGTGGAATCTTATCTTCGCAGATTTAAATAAGTGGAAAAAGTTAAATCTTTCTTGGTTGGCAAAGATAGCATCAGTTAAAATGAATATTCTACCAATAATGCATTTTTTATTTCAAATGATTGCAGTTAAGATTGAAGACATGACGCAGAGCACATGGCATAGGCAAATAAGTTCCTTTATTTGGGCTTACAAGAAGCCAAGAATCATGTTTAGAATTATGCAAGATGCAAAAGAGCAGGGAGAATTGGCTGCCCTGAAACGATATTATTATGCCAGGTGTTTGACATGGATCTTGGATTGGATTAGAGAACTATGTGGTACGATTATGGACGTGAAGTGATCAGATCTGTCAGATGGACTGCACAAGTTTTTATATACTAACACAAAAAGAAATGACCAAGAAATATAATCCCATACAATCAGAAACAGTCTGCTAAGTGTCTGGGATAAGAATAAGAAAAGGATCAGCCCGGATTTATCACATTTGGCATCCATTTTAAACATTTTTTCCATGAATAAGAAAAATCTAATAAGTTTGATCTTTGGAGAGAGAAGGCCAAAACCTAAATCTATTCAAACTCTTACTTTGGAATGGTCCAAGGAACCTTTATGGTTTCAATATTTACAAATCAGTTCAATAGTGCAGAAAGAAATACAAAAACAAGGTAGCAAGCTCAGAGACTTAACGGAATTTAAAATATTAATAATCAAAAACATTGATCATTTATTGGGATTGATATACAAGTTGCTGTTGAAATACGATTCAGAAACTGAACAGTTCAAAGACTGCATGATTAAGTGGATGCAAAATTTAAACAGGTCAATTGATATTCAACAATGGGAGCATCAATAGAAGGTGAACATTAAATTTACAGCAGATAGCACTCTAAGAGAAAATTGGTACAAAATGTATTTTTGTTGGTACATTACTCCTGTGGCCATTAGAAAGATAGATAGCAATTACCCAGGAGACTGTTGGAAATGCAAGAATTATGCGGGGACATTCTATCATATGTGGTGGACCTGTGGCAAAGCACAACAATTTTGGGAGAAAATTCACTTTAAGATGCAACAAAATTTAAATATAAACTTTCCCTATTCACCTGAGCTCTTTTTGTTAAATATGACTAAAACCTGTATACCTGCTAAAAACACAGAGTTGTCTTTATATATGATTACTGCTGCAAGGATTCTCTATGCTGCCAACTGGTGGTCACAGGCAATGCTGACGTTGGATGAATGGCTACTAAAGCTATGGGAATCTGGCTCAATGGCTAAGGTCACTGCTTACTTGCGGAATAACTCAGATGAAACATTTATGTTAACTTGAGTACCTTTTATAAATTACAATATAGCACAGGGTCAACATCCACACCCAAGATTTGGTTTTTTAAAATATTTAGGGCTGACTAGCATATTATCCATATCTTTCTGTAATATCTGTTTTGAGGGTGAAGGTTGGCAATGGACAGAAGCGGAATCTCGGATTGTCATATGTAATATATCATATGTAACTGTTGGAAGTTCAATAGATGATAATGCAGTCATGTTACTTCTTTTTATTTTCATATTCAATAAAAATATATTTTTAAAAAAATTTAACTTACACCTTTTGGGGAGGCGGTGGGGGGTCTGCGGAGCTTCCCCTCCCACGCCAGCCTCCCTTTATGCCGCCACCAGCCATTCGGCTGACTCTTTGGCATGTTTGGGCCTTCCCCCTCTGGTGTGACAGCTGTTTTTGAGGCCGCCGTGCCTGTGCAATTGGCCTCTGTGTGGCCTGGGTTATGCAGAGGCCAATTGCACAGGTGCGGCAGCCTCCAAAATGGCCACCCCGCCGGAGGGGGAAGGTTTAGCCCACCAAACAGCCGGTGGCAGCATAAAGGGAGGCCAGCGGAGGGAGGGGAACCTCCGCAGACCCCTGCCACCACCTCCAACAACTCCCCCAAGGGGGGTAAGTTAAAAAATTTTTAAACAAAAATCGAACCCCCCGAACCGAACCGGGGGGGGCAGGTTTCGAGGGGGTGCCAGACCAAACTGATCCAGTCCGGGTCTGGTCTGGACTCGAACCGAACCAGCCCAGCTGGTTCCGTGCACACCCCTATGCACAGGATGTTTTTGCATCCCAGCATTGCTTCCCCCGTTTTGGATGAATCAGGCAGAGGGTGTAGAGTGACAGTGTCTTTGGTTGTTGTAGATGCAGCCACTTTGTGTTCATGCATGATGTCTCCATTGGGCCAATGATGAACTGATTGCAGTGTTGTATCCCACCAGCAGTAGTGAGAAAAGACCAGCGATGTACTGTAGATGACTGATTCACTGAGCCCGGCTGACTGAAGCTGATGTGTTGTGGTTTCTGCTGTTGTGATCCTTTTGGCTTTGTTCTGCTGGTTAAAATCCATGCTTCTGTGAGGCCAGATGGTTCTGAAGGATGTACTTATTCCAAACTCTAGGAGCCCTTTCTCATGATATGGAGAATGGCTTGACGGGCAGGCGGGGAGGAAAGTTCAGTAACCTTACCTTCCCCGCAGACGATCCCTTGAGGGAGCTGGTTGCACGGATTGTGCACCCAGACGATCCTCCACTGCCCGAGGCAGTATGGAGGGTTGGAGGCTAGGAAGTGTTGTCCCGGCCCCCAGAACTCTCATAATGCACTACACAAGTGCACGGTGCATTATGGGGATCCCTGCAGTGATGGATGGGCACCCGTCCATGTTACAGCACTGGCTAAAAGCAGCCAACACTGCACACAATCTGGGGCCAAGTGAGTGCTTGATCCCTTAACCTCATTTAAGAGGCTTGCTCCACAGATGGGTTTATTGCCGAAGCACCGCCGGGATTGTGATCAGAACTGCGATCCCAGCGGTTCTTATGATCAGACAAGACCGGGCTTGCTTCCTTAGCCAACTTTTAGCTGATCATAACAATGGTCTCTAGGTCTGACATTGTGGGAGGTGTTGGAGGCACTCAGGGCATCTTACACAATTAAAAATTCACAACAATAAACAGCTCAGCATAAAGACTACAGTGAGAACCCTCAGGATTCCTGCCAAACCAGCCCATTCAACCCTGGGTAGCTTGACTCTTCTACCTAGGTACTAACCGAGGTAGGATGAAAATAGCAACTGTCCTACCTCAGTTTAGTCATGTGTTGATAATGTTGCTTAAAATTTTCCTGGCTGCCAGTGGTCATGTTTATTTATACTTTTTATTTATTTATTGTTAAATTTATATACCACTTTTCATTAAAAACAATCCCAAGGCAGTTTACAAAAATTAAAAAACATATAATAAAAATGACAGTTAAAAGTATTAAGCTAAAAATATGACAACAAATCTGATTTAAAATATTTAAAATACAAACATAAAAACTGTACACAGATAAAAACACACAGAAGCAGCAATAAAACAATCATGTAAAGGCCTGGATAAAAAGCCAAGATTTAACAAGCTTTCTAAAAACTGTGATGGAGTCCGAGGAGGGAATGACCACTGGGAGAGCATTCCAAAGTCTGGGGGCAGCAACAGAGAAGGCCCTGTCCCACGTGCATGACAGCCAAGCATCCCTCATTGTTGGCACCTGGAGCAGAGCCCCCTCAGATGATCTCATCAAGCGGGCAGCAACCCTCAAGTATTCTGGGCCCAAACTGTTAAGGGCTTTAAAGGTCAAAACCAGCACCTTGAATTGTACCCAGAAACTCACTGGTAACCAGTGCAGCTCTTTCAAAATAGGTGTGATGTGATCACACCGGGGAGCTCCAGATAGAACCCTAGCTGCTGCATTTTGTACAATCTGCAGTTTCCGGATATTCTTCAAGGGCAGTCCCACGTAGAGCGTGTTACAGTAATCCAGCTGTAACATGACTAAGGCATGGGTAACTGTGGCCAGATCTGCCTTCTCGAGAAAGAGACGTAGCTGGCGCACTAGCCGAAGCCATGCAAAGGCACCCCTGGCCACCGCCTCCACCTGAGATTCTAAAAGCAGAGCCAGGTCCAGTAGTACCCCCAAGCTGCATACTTGCTCCTGCAAGGGGAGTGCAACCCCATCTAAAACAGGTAGAACCACCTCATCCCGATTGGCTCTCCTACTGACCAACATTACCTCCCTCTTGTCTGGATTCAGTCTCAGTTTATTAGCCCACATCCAACCCATCACAGCCTCCAATCCCCAATTCAGGACATACACCACCTCCCTAGGATCAGGTGACAAGGAGAGATAGAGCTGAGTGTCATCTGCATATTGCTGACAACTCAGTCCAAGTCTCTGGATGACCTCTCCCAGTGGCTTCATGTAGATGTTAAATAGCATGGGGGACAAAACCGAACCCCTGCAGGACCCCACAGGCCAACAGCCACGTGGCCAAGCTGTAGTCCCCCAGCACCACCTTCTGGACCCTCCCCCCAAGAAAGGGGAGGGAGTTTGACAAACGATGTTTGTCATGTTTTTCAATCCTAACCCCTACTAACTTGGCAAAGAGGCACCTTTTAACGTGGTGGTTCTCTTTATTTAGCAGGGGGAGAGTAACTGGCCCTGTCCACCCCCAGCACAGTATTTCTAGTGACAGTTGCTGGTGTCTATCGTATGTTACTTTTTAGATTGTAAGCCCTTTGTTTGTTATTTTTCTGTGTAAATCACCCTGAGCCATTTTTGGAAGGGTGGTATAGAAATTGAATGAATGAATGAATGAATGAATGAATGAATGAATGAATGAATGATAGCATTCTGTGACTAGAGGTGCCAGTCAGAGAAGAGCTATTGCTGTACTGAGGACTCTCTCTCTGCTGTGCTAGTGAGTGCAATGAATGCTGGGGTACTTGGAGGTAGGGTTGTGCATGTACCAGGTCCAGGCAAGTTCCCCTGCCAGCGCTGTCGTGAAAACTTCTGGCGTGGGACAGTAGCATACCTCCTTGCCACCCCGGCCAGCATTGGACTGGAAGTGGCTGGTGCCTGTGTGCTGTAGATCACCGAAACCACCTCCAGATGATTCGGTGTATAACAGAGTTTTCTCTCCCATCCCTGTTATGAGGAGATGGGGTATTCTCGCTATGGGATCTTTAGAGAGAGGTAGTGGCATTGTTCTTGCCAGACCTTGGGGGACAAGTCCAAGTGGCAATGCCCCACACATTCTATGAGGGGCTTTGTGCTGTCCAGCACTCCTGACCCCGGGTCCCAGCCAGTTGGCAGCAGTGGCTGCCAAGCATTACTCATGCTCAGCTGGGGACTGAGAGCTGGGACTGGTTCCTGCTGCTGTCGTGTTTCTTGCCACCACCGCAGTGGTGGTGCCCAGTGAAACAGAGGCATTCCTCCCCATTTGCTGGGGCTGGTTGCCACCACTGTGTTTCTCCTACTGCCACCTGCCTGCCAAAGTGTGGGCATCCCTCTCCACTTGCTGAGGCTGGTTCGTGCTCCCATTACGTTTCTCCCAAATCCTTGCTGGGACTGCTTCCTTCCTCCCACTCAGTTACTGGAAGACAAGGGAGAGAGAGAGAGGAAGAGTGGAGAGCAGCTGGATTTTCCATGCAAAACCTGGTATCTGCAGGTATGTTGTTCAGACTTTCTTATAAAAATGCAAAAAATTCCCTGAGCAAATTAGTGAGTGAGTGAGTGTGTGGAAGATGCCTATCTTGTGAGGTGGGGGGAGATAAGCCCATTAGGTCCAGGATCCAAAATTACTTAGCCACATCCCTGGAGGGAGGAAGACAAGGGAGACCTGGTGAAAAATTTACACTCTTTCATATAACTTTAATTAATGTAAGGGTTGCACAGGAGTAAATATATTCAGCATTGGCAACAATGGCCAATAATAATTATGATAGTAAAAATGATAGTTGCAGTAACAAATATTAAAATCCACCTATTAACCACGGGCTTTCAGATAACAACATGGCCTATTCACATGTCTCATTCATACCACACTAACCAAATTGGAAGCTGGCCAGGTTTTCAGTTGGTAGATGCAGATCGTTGAGGGATGGAGAAGATCCTTATTCCTGGTTGATGATGGAGATTTCTCTGATCTAGCACTCCCAAAGAGAATCCTTTATAGTCAGACTTCAAAGGAGGCATCTTCCTGGCATGTTCTTTTCTGGATCACCCCACTTCTGGGTGTTTGGGGCAAAAAGACCTGCTCTCGGCATATTTGAAAGTCTCCAAAGTTCCATCTGGGTCAGGTTGCTCCAACAGGGTCAGGTTGTACCATTTGGGTCAACTCCAGGTTCCAAGAGGGTCAAGCTTTGGCTGCCTGTCATCTCAGGGACCTCCTTTCCAGGAGACGGGTTCCCTGGCTTCTTTGGGGTACAGACTTGTTACATTCTGTCTGTGTCTTCAGCCAGTTGTTACAATTATTGTCCCCTTCCTCTAATTATTTATACACCTTTCACACTTTCCCATTCACATGGGAAAGTGAATGTTTCCCATGTGATTGACATTTGCCCAAGTGTTGTGTATGTTATCTGTTTGAGTTACAGACTGGTTTACATAGAAGCCTTGTGAAATCAATCATTAACAGGACGGAACCACAACACTATATTATATGCACTTTTAGCAATTTGCAGACCTAGCTTAATTCAGCTTTAATTCATTCTTTCAGCATTAAAGAATTTAACATGTGCTACCATTTTAGAAGTGGACCCTTCTTACCACAACATCCTGAATTGCGTAACATGGGAATGAGATAGAAACCATCCCAACATGGGATTTCATTCATTTTGGGGTGGATTTCTACCATGTCATGTTTGTATTAATAACATAAATATCATAACCAGTGAAGAGCCACACTTGTGGATATATTGTGTACCAGAGTGCAGGTAAGAGTTTGACAACAAGAACATAGCTCATGCTGTGGTTGCTTGTTTACACATCTTTATGCAGCTTGAGGTAGAAAACTACCCCCAAATCTGTATCGTAGTAAAGATAAGCAAGACATCTGAACCCACCCAAAGACACACTTTTTAAAAGAAAGAAACAAAAGTCAAAATTAAACTTCACAAAATTACATGGGATGGGTGTTGTTCTCACTAGTGACATCATAGTTGAATGTATGTAGAATTTTTTTTGTATCTTCTTGTAAAAAAGCTTCCACTCAGGGCATCTTACACAATTAAAAATTCACAACAATAAACAGGTCAGCATAAAGACTCAGAATACTATGATAGGTGTTTGTGAATCCCACACTATAGCCATGGTTGTATTAGCTGGGGGAAGAATTGCATTTGCATGTGCTGGGAAAATGCAGTATTTCACAACAAAATTCAGGAACAAGGTGTGTAGGGTTTTGTGCAGCAAAGAGAACATAAGAACATGTAGACCAGAATACTGTTTCACAGGCCCACCAGTGGCCCACCAGCTGCCTTTGGGAAGCCCACAGGCAAGAGCTGAGGGCATGACCTCTCTCTTGCTTTTGCTTCCTTGCAACTGGTATTTAGAGGCATCTTGCCTCTGAGGCTTCAGGTGGCCTATAGCCACCAGACTAGTAGCCATTCATAGACCTGTCCCCCTTTTAAAGCCACCCAAGTTAGTGGCCATCACCACATCCCATTGCAGAGAATTCCATAGATTAAATATGTGCTGTGTGAAAAAGTACTTCCTTTTGTTGGTCCTACATTTTATTGTCCTTTAGTTTCATGGGATGACCCCTGGTTTCTCTGTCCACTCTTTATTCTAAGCATAATTTTATACACCTCTATCATGGCCCCACGGAATTGCTTCTTTTCCAAAGTAAAGAGCCCCAGATGCTGTAGCCTTGCCTCATAAGGAAGGTACTCCAGGCCCCTGGTCATCTTTATTGGCCTCTTCTGCACCTTTTCCAGTTCTACAATGTCCTTAAGATACAGTGACCAGAACTATACACAGTACTCCAAAAGTGGCCACACCATAGATTTGTATAAGGGCATTATAATATTAGCATTTCTATTTTCCATCCCCTTCCTAATGATCCCTAGCATGGATTTTGCCTTTTTTGCAGCTGCTGTGCACTGAGTCGACACCTTCAAGGAGCTGTCCATCATGACCCCAAGATCCCTCTGCAGTGGAAACTGCATTTATGGAAAAGCAGCCAGGCTTTATAAGGCATTAATTAAAGCCATTCCATTATTTAAATACAAATAAGAACAGACAAATTTGGGTTAGTATTTCTCTGCCCATGATCACTTTTCGACAGTATCTCGTTCATGACATTTTGTATCTATTTCCCAAGTTCAGAATATGTCTGCTATAAAGCACACATGCCTGTAGAGGTCACGAGTGCAATTCTGCTCACAGATTGCTCAAATTCCATTGATTTCAATGTGATTGAAGTAGCCTAATTGTGTGCAAATCATGACCTTTTCTTTCCAAGTACATGTGTTCTGACAGGCCCTCTCAGAGGTCTAGAAAAGCCTGGGCCAGTTCTCGGGTTTGAGGTAGGGATGTGCAAACCGGCTCAACGCTGAACAGGTTTGACATCGAGCTGGTTCGGTTCAATGGTCCAGGGTCAAACCGAACCGCCCGCTGTTCAATCCGACCCCAGACCGAACACCCCCGACTATTTGGGGTTCACAAACATGGGGTTTTTTTAAAAAATGAAAAACTTTTTTTGGGTACCTTTACTCCCTTCGGGGGAGTTCCTTGAAGATGGTGGGGGGATCCTCCCCTCCCCCCGCCGGCCTCAATGCAGCCCAAACCAGCCTGTTCGGCCGGCTTTTTGGCCCATTTGGGCCTTCCCCCTCAGCACGGTGGCCATTTTGGACGCCACTGTGCCTGCACAGTTGGCCTCTGAGAGGCCTCACATGACCCAGGCCTCTCAGAAGCCAATTGCACAGGTACGGCGGTGTCCAAAATGGCCACTGTGTTGAGGGGGAAGGCCCAAATGGGCTGAAGAGCTGGCCAAATGGGCTGGTTCAGGCTGCATTGAGGCCAGCAGGGGGAGGGGGAACCTCCACAGGACACCCCCCCCCACTGCCTCAAGGAACTCCTCTGAAGGGAGTAAAGGTATGATCCCCCATTTTTTTAAAACAAGTCCACATCCCCCCCCAAAACCAACCGGGGGGGTTCGAGGGGGTGCCGGACTGAACTGGCCCGGTCAGGTTTGAGTCCAGTCCAGACTCGAACCGGTTCCATGCACATCCCTAGTTTGAGGCCCCAGCATAATTTTTTTTTTAAATGACACTTTGAAAAAACATAAGACATTTTTTAAAAGTGAGACATAATTTCAATATTTTTATTTAACAAATACTTTTCTCGCCTATTTCTTTGCAAATGCACCAAGTATTGACAGAAAATCTAGCTTTCATGTAGTGTCACTGTTGACACTAGCAAGCATAGCATAGCAAGCCAATCCAAACATTCTTGTCCCGTAGTTGAATGGTGATAGTTTTTTACCTGCTTCAACATGTTGAAGGTGCGTTCGCCCAAAGCCACTGTTGCAGGCAAACGTTTAGACACCATATGAAGATAATAGTGAGGAATTCTCACACATAAGTAATTCAACTAGATGTAAAACTGTAAAAACACAGAAACATAACAATTCTCAATACATGCTTGATTCAGCACCAGGCACCAGTAGTGGTTTGTTTATAGGATCAGCTGATCTGAGAGGACACATTCATCATATTCTAATCTGATGCCATCAGAACCGATATGTTTTTATTAATATTTATGAACATTTAAAACTCTTTAATATGACAAATCTGTATAAGTTAACAATAAATTGTCTTTTACCAAATCACATCTCTTATTTACTTAAATTTTCAGCCCTAAGCTGAGAGTGTGACATATTATGATCCAATAGGGATGTGCATAAAAACAAGTTGCAAAACTGGTTGAATACTAAATCTGAGGCCCTCTTAGAGCTTGAAGGCCAAGCCAAATGGCCCTCCTTGCCTTCCCTCTGATTGGCCCTGGTGCTGGAAAGAATCCAGCTGCTGCTTGCACAGTTTTGAAAGTAAGAAGCCTTGATGTAGACCAGGGATTCTCAATGTTGGGTCCCCAGATGTTATTGGACTTCAACTCCCATAATCCCCAGCCCCAGTGGTCTTTGGTTGAGGAATATGGGAGTTGAAGTTCAATAACATCTGGGGATTATGAATTGAGAATCCCTGATGTAGATGAATTGTAGCTGGGGATTATGGGAGTTGTAGTTTAGCAATATCTGGAGGAACCCTAGTTGGGTACCACTGATGTAGACAATTTGTGGTAACAATGCAACAAATGTATGTTGTACTCTGTTATTGGAACTTGTGTACCAAATGTCAAGTGAAGCAGCTCTTGGTTCTTTTCCTGATCACGTTGCTTGCCACTATCACTTTTCCATGAAAAAAAGCTTTTCTTCTGGAAAAATGGGGATTAGTTACAAACAGCAGCATCGTGGAGCTGCATAGCCATAGGGAAACCTTGCTGCCAGAATCACCTGTGGGCTTTAAGTTGCCTACCCTTGTTTAACAACACTTTAAAAATATTTACCTCAGAATTAAAACTTATAACCTTTTTGAATGCAATAAAGTGTAGATTGAGCAGAAGTAACCGGTTCTTGAGTAATCTCAACCATTTACAGTATAGCAACCTTTCTTGGTTAATGCATTGCTCTTGTTAAAACATTAGGAGGCTCTTCTCACGATCAGTGAGAAGAGCCTCTAGTGGGTTTGCGAGGAGAGCAGGCTAAGCCCGCTCTCCTCACAGATGAGCAGACAGTCTGCTCTGGGCGGCCGCCCACACAACTACCGGCTCCGTGACAGAGCTGGCGGGGGCTGGGAGGATCGGGTGCCATGCGGCCCCCAGAAGCTCCAGTATGCCCTGGCATACTGGAGAGACCCCCAAGCCGGGAGGCTGCTTTTAAGCTTCCTGGCTGGGGGGCTACTCACAATTTTGAAAGCCAAGTTTGTGGAGCGCTCGCTCCGCAAACCCAGTTTAAGGGGAGGGGTAGTTAGGCGGGTTAACTGCCTGGAAGCCACGAGCCTGGTGGCTCACACGGTCAGGCAAAATTGGGCTAGGCTCTCCTAGCCCGATTTCACCTGATCGTCAGAATAGCCTCTAGGTCTTTTTCTATTAATTAACTAAAATATGTGATTTATTAAATAGTTTTGTAATATATATGGCTGAAAGAGAAGTATCAGTGATCAGATGTATCAGTACACATTATGCTTGTTGTAGAATTCTGTGATGGAAATAAAATGTATCCTCATTTCTGAGTCTTTTAATTCTTCCATATTCCACCCCCAGCACATTACCTCCAGTGACTGTTGCTGGTGTCTCTCTTGTGTTTCTTTTTAGATTGTGAGTCCTTTGGGGACAAGGATCCATCTTATTTATTTATTATTTCTCTGTGTAAACTGCCCTGAGCCATTTTTGGAAGGCCGATATAGAAATTGAATGCTTCATCGTCATCATCGTCATCATCGCCATGACTCCACATTCACAAATGCTAAACAAAACAGGCCTCGGATACCAAACATCTAAAACATCACGTAAAATAAACCATCTGCTCTACATGGACAATCTGAAGTTGTATGGAAAGTCCCAGTAAGAAATTGAATCACTGCTAAACACTGTCTGTATATTATTCAGTAGCAATATAGCAGTGGAGTTTGGACTAGACAAGTGTGCTGCATTAATATAATGAACAGGGGAAAAATAACAAAAACAGAAGGAATAGAACTGCCCAATGGAAGCAACATCAAGAACTTGGAAGAGAGAGAACATTACAAATACTTGGGCATTCTCCAGGCTGATAACATTGTACACACTGAAGTTAAAAGAAAAATGGGAAGTGAGAGTTAGAAATATCCTAAAGTCCAAACTCAATCGCGGGAACACCATACATGCCATAAACACCTGGGCTATACCTATTATCAGATACACTGCAGGAATAATAGACTGGACCCAGGCAGAGCTAGAGACGCTAAATCGTAAGACCAGGAAAATCATGACCATCAATCATGCTCTGCACCCCCACAGTGAAATAGATAGGCTATACATCCCTCGCAGCACAGGTGGAAGAGGAATGCTGCAAGTCCATCAAACAGTAGAGGAGGAGAAAAGAGGCCTTGAAGAATATACAAAGGACAGTGAAGAAGATGCACTTCAAATGGTCAATAACGAGAAACTATTCAACACCAATGAAACAAAGCAGGCCTACAAGAAAGAACAAGAACTGAGCAGAAAAATGGAAAAATAAGCCCCTGCATGGTCAATATTTGCACAATATAACTATTGTGCAAATCAGACATCACCAAGACCTGGCAATGGCTTAAGAATGACAACTTGAAGAAAGAAACAGAGGGTTTAATACTGGCTGCACAAGAACAGGCACTAAGAACAAATGCAATAAGAGCAAAAGTCGAAAAATCAACCACAAACAGCAAGTGCCGCCTTTGTAAAGAAGCAGATGAAACCGTGGACCAGCTAATCAGCTGCTGTCAAAAGATCGCACAGACTGACTACAAACAAAGGCATGACAAGGTAGCAGGGATGATACACTGGAATATCTGCAAAAAATACAAGCTACCTGTAGCCAAAGATTGGTGGGATCATAAAATTGAAAAAATTGTAGAAAATGAAGATGCAAAAATATTATGGGACTTCTGACTACAAACAGACAAACATCTGCCACACAATACACCAGATATAATGGCATTATTTATTTATTATTTTATTTATTTACTTTTCTATCCTGCTCTACCTCCAAGGAGCCCAGAGCAGTGTACTACATACTTGAGTTTCTCCTCACAACAACCCTGTAAAGTAGGTTAGGTTGAGAGAGAAGTGACTGGCCCAGAGTCACCCAGCTAGTATGATGGCTGAATGGGGATTTGAACTTGGGTCTCTCCTGTCCTAGTCCAGCACTCTAACCACTACACCACGCTGTAGACGAGAAGAAAGAAAAACAAGTTAAAATAATTGACATAGCAATACCAGGGGATAGCAGAATAGAAGAAAAAGAAATAGAAAAAAATCACCAAATACAAAGATCTACAAATTGAAATTGAAAGGCTGTGGCAGAATTAGACCAAAATCATCCCAGTGGTAATTGGCGACCTAGGTGCAATTCCAAAACAACTTGAAGAGCACCTCAACACCATAGGGGTCACAGAAATCACCACCAGCCAATTACAAAAAGCAACTTTACTGGGAACAGCCTATATTCTACGATGATATCTATAATAATAACAATATTGATGATAAAATCCAGCCATCCCAGGTCCTTGGGAAGGACTCGATGTCTGGATAAAACAAACCAGTCAATAACACTTGTCTGACTGTGTAAACAGTAGTAATAATAATCGGGGGGGGGGGGGAATACTAGGAACAGGATACACCAGGTGGCACCATAAGCCCTCCTATTACCTTATTTTTAATGCATGCAGGAGAATTTTAAACAGGACATATGAGATAACTTTTGCCCATGATGTTAAAAAGCATCTTTGGGCCTCTCTTGCACAATTTGTGGCATAAATGATTATTTATATGTGACAACCGCCTTGGGGTTTTCTTTTAACAAAAGGCGGTATAAAAATGTAAAAAAAAATTAAAAAATTTTTTTTGAAGACAACTGATTTGAAATCAAATCTGCACTCTACCCATTGCATAGATTTGAGCCTCATATGTGAAAATATCCTGAATCAAAATATGATATTCCAGTGTCATCTTTCAACAGCTCCTTCAGCATTTATTTATTTATGTCATGGCCCAGACCTCTGAGTCAGAAGAGTCAGAGGAGGAGCGGGAGGATTTGGCTGTGAGAACAGATTCTGAAGCTGAGATGGAACGGCAGCAGACAGGGGAATCTGAAAAGCTGGCAGAGATGAGGGCTGAGGAGACTGATCAGGAGGAAGCTGGAATTTCACCTGTATTAAGAAGATGTCTCAAGAGAAAGGCTCAGTGAGAGACACGCAGGCGTAAGATCTCACAGGAGAGGGAATAGAAATGCTGAGTCAGGACAGCCTGATTGGCTGCCAGATATCTCGAGCCCTATATCAAGCAAACACTGTTCCTGAGACGGTACTGTCAGCAATGTTGCCTACCACAGTGTTCCTCATTCTTATAATTGTTCAATCTTTCTTGTTTCAGCCTGTCCTTGATCTGTTCCTTCCTTGCTCCTTTATTTCAGTTATTGTTCAGATATCGTAGAGGGGAGTACCTAGTTTAGTTTCAAGGGGACTTAATTTTGTTTCTACTACTTTATCTTTGAGAGTCATCCTTCGCTTTTGTCCGTGCAGCTAAGCTGCTACTTTCTTATCTACAGAATTTCTATCTTTACTCAAAGAAGTGAAGCTGGAGGGACCATAAATCCTGTCGGATCAGCCGTGCCAACATATTTACAACAATTTATTTATTTATTTATCAAATTTGTACATCGCCCCAAACTTTCATCTCTGGGAGGTTAACAATAGCATAAAACAAGTTAAAAACATATACAAAAAACTTAAAACAATTTAACAATTTAAAAATAAACCAGTGATTAAAACCTAAAAAAAGTTAGGAAGCTGAGAAAGCTTGAGCAGAAAGATGGGATTTCAGGCGGTTTTTGAAAATTGCCAGAGATGGGAAGGATCATATCTCAGCAGGGAGCGCATTCCACAATACTGAGGCAGCAACTGAGAAGGCCCGTCTCTCTGTAGCCACCAAATGAGTTGGCGGTAACTAGAGACAGACCTCCTCAGATGACCTCAGTGGGCGGTGGGGCTCGTAGTGCAGAAGATGCTCTCTTAGATACCCAGCGCGTAAACTGTTTAGGGCTTTATAAGTTATAACTAGCACTTTGTATTTTGTCCGGAAACCTATTGGCAGCCAGTGTAGCTCCATCAGTAAAGGAGTAACGTGGTCTCTCCGAGATGACCCAGAGACCAATCTTGCTGCCACATTCTGAACCAGCTGAAGTTTACGGACTACGTACAAAGGCAGCCCCACGTAAAGCACATTACAGAAGTCAAGTCTGGAGGTTACCAACAGATGTACCACTGTTTTGAGGTCATTGATCTAGAGAAACGGACGCAGCTGGACGCAGCCAAAGCTGATAGAAAGCACCCCTGGCCACCACCTCAACCTGAGAAACCAGGGAGAGGTGTGAATCCAGAAGTACTCCCAGACTGCGAACCTGTTCCTTTTGGGGAAGTGTGACCCCATCTAGAACAGGTAGATCAAAATCGTCTCTGGAGTTCTGACCCTGCACAATAAGTACCTCCGTCTTATCTGGATTCAGCTTCAGTTTATTCTCCCTCATGCAGCCCATTACTGCTTCCAGACAGGCATTTAGGGAGAATATGCCATCTCCTGAAGAAGTTGACATGAAGAAGTAGGTCTGGGTGTCATCAGCATACTGGTAACATCCAGCTCCAAATCCCCTGATGATCTCTCCTAGCGGTTTCATGTAGATGTTAAAAAGCATTGGAGAAAGTATGGAGCCTTGAGGGACACCATACATAAGCTCAGATTTTGAAGAACAACAAACTCCAATTGACACCATCTGGAATCTGTCTGAGAGGTAGGAGTGGAACCACTGTAAAACAGTGCCTCCCTCCCCCAACACCCTGTGACGTTCCAGAAGGATACTATGGTCGATAGTATCGAAAGCCGCTGAAAGATCCAAAAGGACCAACAGAGTCACACTTCCTCTGTCGATTCCCAATTGGAGATAATCCATCAAGCCAACCAAGGCAGTCTCCACCCCATAGCCCACCCAAAAACCAGTTTGAAATGGGTCTAGATAATCAGTTTCCTCCAAGACCACCTGGAGCTGAGAGGCCACCACCCTCTCAATTACCTTGTCCAGCCACGGGAGGTTGGAAACAGGCCTATAATTGCTCAACTCTGAGGGATCTAATACAGGCTTCTTTAGAAGAGGTCTAATGATTGCCTCCTTAAGACAAGGAGGCATCCTGCCCTCCCTCAGAGAAGCATTTATGATTTCCAGCAGTCTGTCTACAACAGCCTCCCTGCTAGATAGAACAAGTCATGTCAAACAAGAGTCAAGAGAACAAGTGGTAGGCCTCACCGCTCCAAGCAGTTTGTCCACATCCTCAGGAGTCACAAATTGAAACCGATCCAGACGAATAACATAAGAGGAGTTGTTGGGCACCTCCAATTCAGAAATCAAATTAATTGTGGAGTCTCCATCTAGGTAGGCCCGAATCCGAGAGATTTTTTCTGTGAAAAACTCTTCAAACACATTGCAGTGGATAACTGATGACTCCAAATTCTGGTTCAAGGGAGGGGGAGCAGATACTAGTTCCCTCACAACCCTGAACAACTCCACTGGACATGAACTCGCTGAGGCAATACGGGCAGAAAAGAACCATTTCTTTGCCGCACGTTTTGCCTGAGCATAGATCTTTAGATGTGCTCTATGTCGCAATCTGTCAGATTTGAGTCGAGACTTTCTCCACTTGCGCTCCAGTCGCTTCAGCACCTGTAGATCCAGTCGCTTCAGCACCTTGCCGCTTCAGCACCTGTAGATCTTCCATATTCCAAGGAGCCAATTTTGAAACAGGTCAGAGGGGACGCTTGGGAGCAATAGTGTCTACTGCCCTGGTGAGCAAGTTGTTCCAATTCTCAACCAGGGCATCAACAGGATTACTGGCAGAGCCAACATTGAATCCCTCCAAGGCTTCTTAGAATTTTACTGGATCCAATAATCTCTTTGGGTGGACCATTCTAATAGGCCCCCTCACCCCTGCGCCAGTGGGAAGTGGTTGTAAGTCCAACCTTAACCAGTTGGTGGTCCGTCCATGACAATGGGGAAATCACAGGAGTCCCCACCCACGGAACACCACCCTGATCAGAGTAAAAGACCAAATCAAGCATGTGACCTGCATATTGCATGAGCTCAGTAAGGGATTCCATCAGGCAGTGGGGCGATCGGTACACCAACAGAAGTCCCAATCTATCCCTGGTCCCCAAACTCAAGTATACACATTCAATATGGTCCAATACCCTAACAGGTACCCTGGTAAGGAAAATGTTCTCCTTCTAGACCACAGCCACTCCACCTCCTCACCCACATCCCCTCACCTGCTCCTCAACACAATATCCTGGAGAAGCTTGGACCAGACTCGACCACTAGCCTCCCCCAACCAAGTCTCGGTAATACATACCAGATTGGCCCCTTCATCCATGATCAAATCATGGATGAGGGGGCCAACCTGGTATGTATTACCGAGACTTGGTAATCATGGATCAAATCATGGATGAGTTCAGGTTTATTTTGGACCAACCTGGCATTGCAGAGGATCAGGCTAAGGCTATGTGGGTTGTTGGTAGTGCTCCCTGAGGTCAAAGAGCTGGCATGATAGCCGGAAGGGGAGACAGCTATTAAATTTCTAACTACCCTTCCCCTTGAATGGCCTGCTGACCTGCCAACGTTACTTCTTCTATTCCCCACCATCACTGGGATAGCTGCCCCATAGTCAACAAAGGCACCCCCTTTCCCCCCATCTCCAGACAAACCCAAACACATTACTACAAATTCAACAACTTCAACTGACCCTCCTATCCACCCCCAGCATAGTACTTCCAGTGTCTGTTGCTGATGTTTATCTTATATTTATTTTTAGATTGTGAGCCCTTTGGGGACAGGGAGCCATCTTATTTATTTATTATTTCTCTGTGTAAACCGCCTTGAGCCATTTTTGGAAGGGCGGTATAGAAATCGAATAAATAACAACAACAACAACCCACATCCAAAACAGAAGCCCTCTAGCCCTCACCCTCCTTCTCCCCCAAAGGGGCAACCCTGCCACAAGGAGCCTTCCTATAAAGCCCCAAACTGAGCAGGTGACCCGAGGAACAGCTGAGTCACTCAGGGGCTGGTCCAATCCTGCCCACACTTCCCACAGATGTTAACCTGAGGCTGCAGCCCCACAGAGGAGGCAGAAGCAGGCAGGCAACAGCAGAAGGAACCGCAGCGCCCACCTGGTCTCTCACTCCAGGCAGCACTGGGTGGGAAGTGGATGGACTCTCCCTCTTCCTCTCTGCTGGGCTTCTAATTAATATATACTACTATATAGTTGCATTACAGTAGAAATGTAATAACCAGGTTGGTATTGAGGTGCAGGGTTTCTGAAAGGGGAAGTAAACATAACCTCTTGTAACGGGCCTGGAGGCAACTGGGGCCTAGCAATGGAGACACTCAAAGCTGGGGGCCTGGTACGCGCACACACACCACACTACACCACACCACACCACCTACTAGTCTTTGCCTTCCCACCACCATCCCTCCTGCTCACTACTGCAGGAGGCCTGTGCTGGCCTTGAGTGTCTCCATGGAGACTCTTTGTTCCTCAGCAGTGTTCTTTGGACCAGACTTCAGGTCCAAAGTCTGGTTCTCAGCACTGGGAGGGGGACCTCCAAATGTCCAGCCCACCACAATGCCTGCCTCTGCTGTGCCATACTGTGCCAATCTCGGGGTGGGGGCTAAGAACCGAGTGGGTCCCTGTGGCGGTGGCTAAGCCATTGGGCCTGCTGGAGGCCAGAGCAGGTGAGCTGCTTCTGTGCGCCGCTGCAGTGCAACTTGTGAGTGTCACAAGCCCATGACGTCACAGGCTTGTGACACTCACGAGTCATACTGCACAGGCATGTGGCAGTGGCTCGCCCGCTCAGGCCTCCAGCAGGTCCGGCCAGGCCCAGCCCAGGATCTGTGGCTTAACCGCTGCTGCCGCCACAGAGGCTCACTTGGCGCTCAACTCTCAGCCCCCACTCCAAGATCAGCATAGCAGCGGTGGGCTTGGCGGCAGGCTTTAGGGAGCTCGTCCAGTTGGAGGCCCCTGGGGACAGGAGATTGCAGGTCAGTTCAGACTCTTTTTCCCTTTAATTTTTTTTCAAGCTTTCCCTAAAGCAGAGGGGAGGGGTTGAGAGTGGCGGAGAGGCCTCCAAAGCCCTTTAAGTCCAGGCTTCAAAATTGCCTCGGTGCGCCACTGCTGTTCCTATCCAACCCCAGCACAGTATCTTTGCAGTGACTGTTGCTGGGGTCTGCCTTATGCTTCTTTTTAGATTGTGAGCTCTTTGGGGGCAGGGAACTATCTTATATGTTGTTGGTTTTTCTATGCCAACTGCTTTGAAAACTTTGTGGGGAAGTGGTATGTTCGTAGTAGTAGTAGATTTTCAAATTTAATTTCCCCCCAAAGCAAAAAAACTGTTAAAAGGTGGGGGGGCTTCCAGAGGCTGGGCATTTTCACTCCCCAGAACTCTCTAGATTGTGTTGGTATAAATCCTTTATTCATGATCCACCACAGTTGTTCCTGGAATTCATAGAGGCATACATAGGCCACTTTCGCACATAATGCCAAACCACTGGTTGATGAACCTGAGGTTAAATCCTAAAACTGGGAATCATCCCACAGACTATCTTCTAACCCAGGCCAGGCTACCTTCGGTTTCAGGGCAGAGGAGCTCTTCCCTCCCGCTGGTCCGCTGAGGCTGCATCCATAGCGCTTATGTTGGCAGACTGCTGGCAAGGCATCAGCACATCAGCAGGGTGGCAGCCATTGGCCACTACCTTCAAGGGGGCGTGCCTAGCGTGATTGCACCTTTTTGGCATGGATCACCTGCCCTTGGCAGAGAAAGGGCATTTAAACCCTTTAAATGACGTTTAAACCCTTTCCCTCACAGCATTTGCACCACCACCCTCACAAGAACCCCACAGCCAAAACAGTCTCACACAAGCACAATTATTGGTAAGGGGGTAGTGGAGAGGGGCACTATTATTCTGTTACTCTAGGAAGGGACCATGATGACTCCATATTGACTTGCTGGCCAGGGATTAGCCCTCTCATGAGGATGCCAGTCCACTGGGGAGGACCAGAGGCTTCATAAGCTTCAGATCTCTGTAGGACTGTGCCCTCATGAACTAGGGCATCCAACTATTGGGTGCCCCACATATCTGCTTAAAAATAGTATTCATACTCCTCACACTCCCCTCTGCACTCAACCCCTGCAGACTCCCAAAGAGTTTGTGCCACTCCATTTGGGCTTGGTCTGACAAGATCGGGGATGGCTTCTAGCTAGGAACAGTGTTGCAGCATATGCAGATCAGCTGCCATGGGGAGCCCCTGCGGGGAGGGGAGCCCCTGTTTTCAGCTATCTCTGGTAAGCTGGGTGGCCATACTGGGCAAAAATCAGCAGGCACATGTGCCAAGGAATGAACAGACTGGCAGAGTGAGCAGTTGTACTCCTTCTGTCCACCAGTCACCATGACATGGAAAGCTGTTGGTGTAGTACCCTTCCCCAGGACTTGTGTGGATCTAGCAATAGGGCTGGGTGGCAAAGCCTTTCAGTCCACATGTGTGTCTCTGTGGCCTGCCATTCTCATAGGAGAGCAGTCCTTGAGAGAAGGGGCACTGTCACACATTATTAATGATTCAGCTCTTTAATCAACATTCTGGTGTACCTCAAGACAGTTCTTCTCATGAGTAATGCCATAGACTGCATGCTTGCACCCAAGGGGAAGGGGCTGGACACACACCCCCTCCTTCCCCTACCAATTTGTACAAAAAATAGAAGAGAGCCACTCAAAAATTCCAGGGGCTGCCTTTCAACCTAAATCCCAGGAATCACTCCCTGGGCAGGTGTTATCTTTGTTGGGAAACAACTGGGTTGCCCAGTTTATGGTGACACCAGAACTCCTTGTGCTTGTGCAAATACTTCTTCATCACTTGATTTGTGGAGTCCTCTTCACAAAGTGCCTTTCTTGTCATCCCAGCCCCTTTTTCTGCAGATTGCCAAAGGGTGGGGGACATGAGACACAGTGGAAAGCGGGCAATGTGGCTTTTCCCTTCTACGTGCTTTGAAGCTTTGGGTGTGCGGCAATGCAGGGTCCCTGTTGCTGGACAAAGACTGGAGGAGTGCAGAGGGGTGGGGCAAGTGCTCAGAGAGGTGGCCAGTGAGAAGCACGGCAGGCACAGAGCAGACATCTTTCTGGGCTGGTCTGAGCCACCATCTCTATGGTTTTTGCACTAGCCACAGCACAAAACCCAGGTTACCGTGGCGGAAGGAGTTGGACGACACGGTGGCACCTCCAAACCTGAGGTACGAGCAGCAAAACTCACTACAAATTGAAGGTTCAGTTCACAGTTTGGGGAGTGAAATGCTGGGTTGCTTTTGTGACGAAACCACGGTTTTGTGCATTCAGGCGACCATGAAATCAAACCTCTGCCTTGCTCATCTCCTGTTTGGAGTTATGTCTGAAGGCGGCCATTGTGTGACTTCTGATCAACCCCCTTTTCTTAGGTTTCTTCTTGAAATCTATAGTTCTTTCAAAACCAAGTAAAAAAAGGTTGTTTTTCATAACCCTACCTCATATGACTTGTGCTGCAACTTTAGTTGTTTAGTTCTTGGACAGACCGATGAGTGATTTTG
Organism: Hemicordylus capensis; assembly: GCF_027244095.1. Lineage (NCBI taxonomy): Eukaryota > Metazoa > Chordata > Lepidosauria > Squamata > Cordylidae > Hemicordylus > Hemicordylus capensis. The sequence goes on along the minus strand of NC_069657.1, from coordinate 389,161,219 downwards.
TTCATTCCTCCAATCCTATTTTTCTGCATTTAATTTCCATAGATTGAGCACACAGCAAAGCTTGCCCAGTATAGTATCTCTTATTTCATTTCCCGAGAGTGTTTTATGCAAGGGCAATATTCCACTGGAACACCTAGACATTTGGATGACTTGGCAAGCCATTGTCTTTCCCCAGAAATCTTGAGAATTCCTGAAGTTGCAATGTCTAGTCTAGTGACAGAGAATACTATTGGAGGCAGCAGAGATATACACACAAATGAACTAGGTATGACCATTTAAAAAACTATTTTCTTGAGGTGTATTTTTTTTAATGCAAAGACAACATTCCACCCTAGTGTCTTTGCCTTAAACCCTACTTGCCTGTTTTCCACTACTTTCTCAAGATTTTCATTGCCTATTTCTTTTCACCATTCTAATCTCCAAGAGTAAACTTTCCAAGTTTTGCAGAACAGCAATCTGAAAGGATTCAAATCCAGCAAATAATGTTTTCATAATTTATTTCCACTGCAAAATTTGGATTGTTTTAATGCAGAACTAATGGTGTTGCCTCTTTAATCTGTATATACCATTTTCAGTACAGTTCTTGCATTACTCCAGCATGTGTCAATTCTGTTCTGCACAGGTCTTCATCCACGTTTAATAGGTAAAATTTCTTCATTTTATGGAAATATCCTTAACAACAGTTGACTTTCTGATGTAAATTGATCTTACATTACAGGCTGATTCCTAACATGCAGTGGGTAAAGAATAACTTAACTAAAATCCCTGGAGTAGATTTTTTTGTGTACTAGTGAGGTGGTATGTTGCTGTCATCTCATAAGTATCCATGTATAGCAATGTTTCTCAACTGCCGGTCCGCAGACCGGTGCTGGTCCGTGAGGAGTTGAGTGCCAGTCCATGAGGAATTACCCCCCAAAAAACAAATTTGAGCCGGTGGGGGCCGCTGCTGCTGGGAGCTCTCCAGAGCTCATTTCTAGGCAGGCAGCCCTCGCTGCTGAGATTACATTCATTTCAAGGAAGTGGAATGAGCGTTATCAGAAATGAGCTCCGGACAGCTCCCGGCAGCAGCAACCCCCACCGGCTCGAGATTGTTTGCGGGGAAGCCTGGAGGGGGGAGTGGGGGGGGGGCGACCCCTTTACTAACTGCTGGTCCAGGAAACTGCACATGAAGAATGTGCATGACTCCAAAAACGTTGAGAAACACTGATGTATAATATAGGCTGAACTGACAGTAAACTTTCTATAACCTTGAAGGAAGATACATAAAAACCAGGTAAAATTGTTTTATGTATATTCCCTCCAGAGTGTACTTTGCTGGAATAAAAACAGTACATTGTTGCTCTTGCTGTTATCTTTGGATGCGCTTGGTGCTTTGTCCCTTAAATTCTCTCATAATTGCCTGAAACTTGGCTCTCAGCAACTTCATAAAGGGATGAAAACAACATGTACTTGGTTGGTTCACTGCTTAATATGCACAATAAGATCAAAGCTGCATTTTCAGCTTTATAACATGAACTTTCTGCAATATTTTTATGAGGTTGTTTATCTAAAATTGGCTTCCCTCAAGACAGGGTTGGTTTTATGAGTCTGGGCTGTTTGGATGACTGTGAATGGGTCTATCACTATAGTTTTGGCTGGTGTCACATGACATGGGTCAGGAATTTGAGAAAAGAACCTTAATGTTCCCTGCTGATCCTAGCTTTTAGAGTATGACACTTACTTACCAGAGCTAGTGGGAGGGGCCAGAGAAACAGCCTGGAGCCTCTTTTGCCTTTTGAGCTGAGATCAGACAGAAAAAGGGAGAAAAGGTGAATGTCTTCAACAAATGTACAGTCTGAACATGTGTACAGATCTGTATGCATCTGTAAATATGTACAGATCTGTACACATCATTATGTTCAAGTGTATAGTAGTACACTTGCAATCTGTACTGTGCATTTAAGGAACTTGTACCCAGGTACACTTTTAAAGAGAATGCACGTACAGTCATTCGCACAAATACATGTTCACTTGTATAGACATTAGTATGCACCACAGCTTAATGTCTGAATAGGGCTTTTGAGATTTTAGATAATGTTGGTATAGAGTTGCAGGAGTGTCATCTGTCTTTAAAAAGCATTATTTTATTATTTTATTTATTATTTATTAATCTTGAAGAGGCATTTCCCTGTCTGCAGTTTTTAGTACTTATATTACCAAAAATAGCTTGGATCCAAGGGGCATATGGGTGGAACCATTCACACAGTGGGGCTTTCCTTTCTCCTCTGCAGCTCTCTGAAAAGCTGCTCCTGAGGGTCCAGGAGCCTCCAAATGGTGTGGGATAGGATTCCAGCGGAAGGAGGGAATTGCTGGAAATTGAGGAGCACCTTGCAGAAGCGCCTTCTGCTTTGGATATAAGACAATTTCTAAAAGAAAAGCAGGGAACTGATTTAATTGTTTAATTAAAATCATTGGTTAATATAATGTTCAATCAATCAAATATTATTGGGCACATACTTGCCAACTGAAGTTGCCTAAAAGCAGCAGTTTACTTCAACTAACCCTCAAGGAGCCTGAGAAAGTTCATGTTCCAGCTTCTCTTACCTGTGTTTCAGTACAACATGGCTGTAGAAAACCCATCACATTTTATTTTTAGCCTACTTTTGAACTTGTTTTGGTGTTCTGTTGTAACATCACAGTCCTTCATACTGATTTAGCAAGACTGGTATACTTCTACCATCTTCATTATTCTGTGCTCTGGGGAACTTTGGACTTTTTTTTAGTGTTCCTTTGAAATATGTATGTGTATTTAAAGAATTTAAAGAATTAGTTAAAGAATTTAGGACACACATATATATAAATATAATTATTTAATTTCTGAATTTGCAGATTTATATATATTTGCTGTTTGCACACGGTTATTGCTAGTTTTGGTTTGTTCTGTACACGTGTGGCCCTTTTGTTACATGTTCCATTGCAACCTTGGAGAAGCTGCTGCCAGTCTGTGTAGACAATACTGAGCTAGATGGACCTATGGTCTTACTCAGTATATGGCAGCTTCCTATGTTTCTAAATCCACAACACATGGAAGGGGGTCCCTGGCGACCCCACAGGGGCACCTTTTTGCCAGTCTGCCATCTTCTTTCAAGATGGTGGCCATTCAAAGTATAGGCAATACCCCTTTGCAACTCATGTGCTAAAAATTGGATACAATCCAAATCCACAGCACATGGGAAGGGTCCTAGGGGATTCTGAGAGGTGTATTTGTTTTGCCAGTCCTCTGTGCTGGTTCAAGGGGACAGCTACTTGAAGTGTAGACAGCATCCCTTTGTAGCCCATGTGCTGATAGTCAGATACAAACTAAATTCACAGCACATGGAAGGGGGCCCTAGGTAAGGATAACCATGTTAAAATAAGTGGACAACAGGCTCCATTAGATCTACTTAGAAGTGTTTGTTTGTTTGTTTTTTAAGGTTTACTTATTGAAATTCAAATAGAGATAAAAAGGTTCCAACAATGTACCAATAGACACCAGCAACAGTCACTAGAGGTACTGTGCTGGGGGTAGATAGGGCCAGTTACCCTCCCCCTGCTAAATAAAGAAAATCCGCCACATTAAAAAGGTGCCTCTTTGCCCAGTTAGCAGGGGTCTTGTCTTGTTTGTCATGTGGCCCAAATATTATTGTATCTGTTACATGGTACTTCTCATAAACAAATGCTCTACATTTTTGTCTTTGTCCTCACAACAACCTTGCAGTTATAATTCCATCTGAGTTCATGGTAATCTGGCAAGTTGTTTTGATCATCTCTTTATGGTGTGAGGAAAAGATACATAAGGGAGGGAAAAGAAAGATGAAGGCCACATTTTCTATTAAGCTTAATTTTGAAATGAATGTACACAAGGCAGGTTCAGACAACCTGCAGAAAGTAAGTAGGAGAGAAGCAGCAGCACCTGGCAAGCGGGCACTCCCACTGCTTGCTGGTACCTCTGCCCATTTTCAAATTATGTGAAGCTGCAATTGTTGAGTAGAGAATTTGGGACCCTTCCGTCAACCCAACATACCTAACCAATATTGGAAGTTGCTTGAGAATGCCCGGAGATTGCCAGGAGAATGCCAGATGGAGGGGTCCTGACATTTTCCATCCAACATTTCCAGCTTCACACAATGTGGAAATGGGCAGAGGTACCAGTGAGCAGTGGGAGTGCACACTCAGCAGGAGCTGCTGCTTCTCTCCTACTTGCTTTCCCCTGGTCGTTTGAACCTACCCCATATTTCATACCTATGACAACAAAAGAGGGTGATAGCACCAGTTACATGGAGAATTCTAAAAGATGAATAGGAGATGTATTGACCTAAGTTCTGTCTTAGTAACTGAATAGCATTGGGTTACCTTAAAATACCTATGCAAGGGATTTAACTTGCAGTTATTGTGATTTGAATAAAATATGTCCCCACTGCTCACCTTTTCATTCGTTCATTCATTCATTCATTCATTCAACATATTTGTATACCGCCCAAAATGCAAGTCTCTGGGCGGTTTACAACAAAACAATACAACAAATAAAAAGGTTAAAGCATTACAATAATTTAAGATTTAAAACAATGTTAAAACTATTAAAAACCATCAAACTAGTAAAACAGTATCTAATTAAAAGCCTGGGTGAACAAATGTGAATTGACTGCCTTTTTAAAAGTTGTAAGAGATGGGGAGACTCTTATTTAAGCAGGGAGTGTGTTCCAAAGCCTCGGGGCAGCAGTGGACAAGGCCTGCCCCCAAGTAGCCACCGGAGTGCAGACAAACCTCTCTTGATGATCTCAATGGGGAGTAGGGCTCATAGATGTGGTCTCTGTGCTTTACATGAATGGGCTTTGCACCTGTGCAGAGACCTCTTCAGAGTTTCTCCAAGCTCAAAAACTCTCTAGGTGGCAGCTCCTTCCCCTCTGTGATATGCGAATGTCCCATTGATCCCCTACTCAGTCTTTCTTCATCCCTCCGCAGAGTAACTTCTCTCAGTGCTCCAAGCTCCTGTAAAACTGAAAGTACCTGTTAGTCTCTCTCCTTGCTTTTGTTCTTCCTAATCTTGTTTGTTTTTGTTCCTTCTTTCTTTACACTAGCGTTTTGCTTTTCTTTCATGGCCCTTCTCCCCCCACCCCACAACTTCAGACTGAGAGTTGTTTGTTTGGAATTCCTTTCTGCTTATGGCTCGCAAGGTTTCTTTTAAACTTTGTGTCCATTGTAGATCAAAAATCCCTTCCACGGACGGGCACAGTCAAGCTACCTTTACTGCCTCAGGGAGGCACACAACGTTCACGCTTGCTGCTTTTGCCTGGGTTTTTCTAAACACGCCCTCAAGAACAGTTTCGTGCCTTAGAGCTTGGCTGTGGGATCAAGCCCTCACATCATCCCAATCTGTGTCCTTGTCTGCAACAATGCAATCTGCCTCTGAGGAGACAGAGATTACTTGGGGCTCACAGCTCATGACAATTGTGCCTGCAGAGCCTACGGCTCAAAATATCCTGCCTCTGGGATCAAATGGCTCAGTACTTACTGTAACCACCAATTTGCAGCCCTTGAGTTCCATGGGCATTCTTCATACTCAAAAGAAGAAGAAGAAGAAATCACGCCCTACTGGTGATTCTCAGCTGTCTAATGTTTTCGGGCACAGCCCGAAAAAACGCAGGCTTGCCACGGCTGTGGCTACTTCTGTTTCTGTTACAAAGAGAAAAAACAATGGACGGAATGCTCAAATCCTCCCCTTGAATCTGAGCGCCTTGAATCCAATACCTCTGCGCTTCTTCCCTTGAATCCAACAGGAGAGCAGCCTGAGCTTGAATCCAAACACCCTGTTGGATTCAAGGAAGATACTTCCCTTGAATTTGAGGATGAAGCAGGCTATGAATCTGAAGGTCAAAATTACCCCCCAGAAGCTGAGGAGGAAGAGGTTACATATGATCCACAAGATACCCTCAACCTTGAGGAATCCTAATTTGATCAACCTTATGAGGAGGTTACACCTGCTGAATTGGAGAAGTTCAAGTCTGAACTGGAAGAACTACGCCCTCGATATAATCCAGCTGTGAGCCTCCCTAGACTTTTCTCTAGCCGCCCTTTTACTCAACAACTTAAATACATCTGTACTATGAGAAATGGGAAAACCACCCATCCAATAGACCAGGGATTTTCAACTTTGGGTCCCCAGATGTTATTGGACTTCAGCTTTCATAATCCCCAGCCCCAGTGGCCTTTGGTCGGGGATTCTGGGAGTAGAAGTCCAATAACATCTGGGGACCCAACGTTGAGAATCCCTGCTATAGACAACAGTGTCTTGGACATTACACCTCACTCTATGCAGATCAATACTGTACCTCAGGAACAAGATCTCATTAAACTACTTTTTGGAGACTCAGCCAGTGGAAATCCCCCTGCAGCCGGAAACAAACACACAGGGAGGATCACTCAACAGATTCTGAACTGGCTTATCCTGGCTCTTCGCCAATAGATATTTTCACAGCCCTAAACCTGGGTCACCTTCTGAGGACTACAGCCAATATGCAGGTTACCTTTCTCCTATGACTTCGTCCCTGGTCGTCGCCCTAACTCAACAAAACAAGTCAGACCCAGATCTGCTTTTCAGCTTTATTGAGGCAGGTAACAGGGCTCTGGTCCCTTTGCCCATGAATACTGCCCTTTTAGAAATTGCCAAGTCGAGCTAGAAGAAACCTACCTCTCTCCCACAGTCTCCTAAGTGACTGGAAACCTTGTATAGAGTTCACACCGAAGACCCGAAACAAGGAAAATTCCTACAACATCACCCTACCCCGAATTCAGTGGTAGTTGAGTCCTCACTTTCTAAGTCCAGACACTGTTCGTCCTCTACTCCTCCTGACAAAGGGAAGAAAATGGACTCCTTTGTCTGACACCTCTACTTTATGTCAGGGCTCTACCTTGAGGTGGCCAACTATCAGGCTTATAATGCCAAATACAACCATTTCATCTGGGAACGTGTTGCCCCCTTTTTCAATCATCTCCCACAAGATAAAAAAAGAACCTGCTAAAGTCTTCCTTTGAGAACCTGAACAATTCGTCAAACAGGGGTTATATTCTGCTGAGTGTGCTTCTAAGGTCATGGCGACATCGGTGGCCATTAGATGCCATGCTTGGCTGCGTTTTTCAGGCCTGGCCTATGACACCTGTGCCAATAGATGCCTGTACAGAGGACCTATCATTCGATGGCATGGTAATTTTCAGAGAAAACACTGATGAAACTTTATAAAATGCCCAAAAGCTGCACAGTATGGCCTACTCCATGAGCTATCAGTCCCCTGCACCAAGGTAAGATAGGCCGGTCAGGTGGATCCGTAACCAACCCACACGTACTATGACTCAACCTTCTCAAAATAACCAACCATTTCAGTCCAACCATTATCCATCCTACAACAAATGCACTCAGTTTCCTCAGCCTTCTTAACCCACAAGACCAATACCTTCTGCCTCCTTCTCCAAGAAGCAATGACTCTCCTCTCTGTCAGAGGTGGGGAACCCGATTGTCAACCTTTCTCCAGGCCTAGGAAGACATTACATTCATGGGTCCTCACAATTATAAGAACTGGATACGCACTAGAATTTTCTACTATTCCCCCTTACAACATTCCTGTCACTACCAGGGTGGAGGTAGCCACCTTCTGGTTGAGGTAGCCTTGTTACTCAACAAACAGGCCATAGAACTAGTCCGCTGCTCCAACTCACAGGGGTTCCACTCCCAGTACTTCACAGTTCACAAACCAGATGGAAGCCTCCATCCCATCCTGGATCTTCGCAACCTCAACTGCTCTATCACCTACAGACAGTTCCGTATGGTCACCATTCCCAACATTTTATCCCTACTGCAGAAAAACACGTGGTCCGTCTCTCTAGATCTCAGAGATGCTTATTTCCACATCATTATTCAGCCTCAACATCACCAATTTCTCCACTTCTCCCTAAGAGTCAGCACATACCAATTCAAGGCTCTACCAATTCAAGGCTCTACCAATTCAAGGCTCTATCCTTCGGGCTTGCCTCCGCCCCAAGGGTCTTCAGACCGCAGAATCCAGGCTATCCTGCATTTCACCCACATGATCGCTTCCACCTCCCATCACTGCTCCAGAATTGTCCAACATCTGTTGGGTTACATGGCACCTACAACTCACATCCTACCACACACCCATCTACACTCCTGGGTCCATCAGTGCTGGTTCCTATGCAACTTCCTCCCATACCTAGAGTCACAAGCCCATTGGGCTTTGCCTTCCGCACTCCGTCAAGCGTTCCATCCTATGCTGGGCTTGTCTCCTCAACCTGACGGCATCCTTCCAGCCACCAACATCACACCATACTCTCACCACAGATGCCTCAGATGCTGGGTGGGAAGTACATCTAGATGGCCTTCCCCTGCAGGGCACTTGGTCCACAGCAGGACAGACGTGCCACATAAATTTTCTCAAGTTATTTGCTATCGTCAAGGCATTCAGAGGATTCTTGCCTTGTATAATAGACTCTGTGGTGACCGTCCAGCCTGACAATACCACAGCCAAAGCCTACATCAACTGCCAGGGAGGGACATCCTTCACAACACTTTTCCACCTAGCAATGAAAATCTGGCATTGGTGTATCTGATACAAGATCACCCTATAGCCACATCAGGGGAGCTGCAAACGTCCACGTGGACATCCTCAGCCGGGCAGGGACAGACTCTCATGAATGGCGACTGGACAGCATGCTGTCCAGTTGCCTCCCCAACTCTCCTCATGCAGCACTACAACAGGCTGCAACACCCAGACATCCGTCGCCTATGGCTCACAGTGTGGCTGCTTCACCCTCCCTTCCTCCACCCCTCCTAAGAGTTCTCTCTGCAGCCAGAAAATCCTCTACTGTAAGATCTTATTCTGCTGAATGGACTCACTTCAAACACTTCTTTGAAGAAAGGGATGTCTTCCCATCTAATTTCTCCCTCATGGATGTTTGCTCTTACTTTCTTGCCCTTAAGAAACAGGGATTAAAGTTGGCTTCCTTACGGGTACACCTAGCAGCCATTGTAGCACACTCACTGCCAGACTCTCCCACCTGTTTCCATCACCCAGTTGTTAAATGCTTCCTTAAAGGACTAGCTCACCTTCATCCTGATACGCCTATCATGGCACCTGCCTGAGATCTCTCCCTTTTACTTTCCGGCCTCATGGGATCCCTCTTTGGACCGATGGCTTGAGCCTCACTGGACAATTTGTCATTAAAATTGCCTTCTTAGTTACCATTGCTTCTGTGAGGCAAGTAAGCGAACTTAGGGCCCTTAGAATAGATTACTCTTACCTCATTTTTCACAAGGACAAAGTAGTCCTATGACCAGATATTTCCCTTTTACCTAAGGTTGTTTCTTCCTTTCACCAGTCCCAGAAACTTACCTTACCAGTCCTTTTTCCAAATCCCACGGACTCTGCACAGTATCATCTTCATGCCTTGGATGTCTGAAGAGCCTTGGCCTTCTATGTACACTGTACCACCCCTTGGCATCTTTCTCACTCTCTATTCATTGCACATTTTGGTCTTAACAAGGGGAAACAAGTTTCCACTCAGTCTCTCTCCAGATGGATAGTAATGCCTATTGAACTCTGTTACCAAATTGCCAAAAAGGACTTACCTGTCACTCCTAAAGCCCTTTCAACGAGAGTGATTGCCACCTCTACTGCCTTTGATCGTGCTGTTCCCCTGGATGTTATCTGCCAGGCCGCTACTTGGACTACACTGAGCTCTTTCATATGCCATTGTGCTTTGAATGTGCGCTCTTGTAAGGATTCTGCCTTCTGCACAGCAGTCTTGCAGTCCCTCTTTGCCTGAGATTCCCACCACCAGGAAAGAAATGCACTGGGTGCAGCTTGCTATGCACCCATTCGTGTAAAGCACAGAGACCCCATCGAAGAATGTCAGATTGCTTACCTGTAACTTGGGTTCTTCTAGTGGGCATCTGTGCTCTTACACTCCCACCCATTCTTCCCTCTTCAGTTCTTCTCTTATAGGTTGTCGGCCTCGGAGACTGAGCAGGGGATCAAAGGAACATGTGCATATCACAGAGTGGGAGGAGCTGCCGCCTGTAGAGTTTTTGAGCTTGGAGAAACTCCAAAGAGGTCTCTGCGCAGGCGCAAAGCCCATTGGTGTAAGAGCACGGATGACCACTAGAAGAACCCATGTTACAGGTAAGCAACCTGATGTTCTCTTAAATACCCAGGGCCTAAAGCTGTTTAGGGCTTTATAGGTTATAACCAAGACCTTGGATTATGTCTGGAAATGTATTGGCCACCAGTGTAGATCTTTTAAGATAGGAGTTATATGGTCTCTCTAAGATGACCCAGAGACCAACCTGGCTGGTGCATTCTGGACCAACTGCAGTTTCCGGACTATGTACAAAGGCAGCCCCACATAGAGTGTATTGCAGTAGTCAAGTCTGGAGGTAACCAGCAGATGTACTACTGTTCTGAAGTCATTTGTCTCAAGAAATGGACACAGCTGGCATATCAACCAAAGCTGATAGCTTACGTGACTTGCGCCTTCTGGCTTTTATGCAGTGCTCTGTTGAGGACTGTATAGAGCTTTGGTAATGGAAGGCTAATGGAAGGTAATGGAAGATTGTTCCTACAATCTTCCAGGCATTTTATCCTGTTACTTTTTTTAAAGCTTACCCAGTCACTGTTGTTCTGGCAGGGATCTCTTTAGTTTGGGAATGGATATACTTTCCCTTTAATGGGCTCCCGAGTTGTTTGCTTTTGAAATTCTAATGCTGGTTTGGTGTCCCTCGTCTGTAAGATTGTACTTGAGACAGTTAACAGAACTTGGTAAGAACTCAGTTTCGTTGTGCCTTAGCATGAAACTGACCTATTTTGGTTTCCCATCTTTGCAGGCAAAATGTTTATTTGTGATTATATTTATGCCACATAAATATATATGTGATTATATTTATACATACACTGCGCTGTATGTAAGCCAGTGTCTTCTGTTTTCAACCGTAACTTTTTGCCTGCTTCTCATAAACCGGCACAAACTAAGATGTTGGATTCTTGGACTTCAGTGGCTTACCATCAATTTGTTACAAACATGTAACATATATTAAAAGTAAACTAGTGAACTTGGTTGCAGAGCATCTGCGCCGCTAGTTGGGCCCAGCCATCCCCACTCCCAATGCCATGGACGTCTCACTGGGGGGCCAGGGCAAGGCTGTCCCGCTGCCGCCATCTCCCTCCACTTTGCCATCTTCCTCCTTGGGGCGGCGGGGCTTGGCCTGCTGCCCATCCTCCTCCTCACTCCTCTCATCCTCTCGCCCCCGCCTCCTTCCTCCTCGCCTTGCGGTGAGACTTTACCCACTGCCCGTCCTCCTCCTGCCGCCCGTCCGCCTCTCGCCCGCTGCGCTAACCACCTCCTGGTGCGCGCCACCCCAACCGGCTCTTGGCGCATGCTCCTCCCTCCTGCCCTTGCACGTATTGCCCCCTCTGGGCCCGCCATTGGTCACAGCTGCAGCGGGGGCAGAGCTTGCCACATCCCCATGCATCCCCTCTACAGGAATTAATTATATAGATAGATTGTATCAATACATTTGTACTTATTGTCTGAATATTTTATACTGTACTTCTAAATATAATTTACCAGAAATGATCTGGTATATGTTAATATATGTTAAATGTTTGGAACAAATTGATGGTAAGCCACTGAAGTCCAAGATCAATGTTATGAGTAAAGTAGATAATACATAATAAATTATTGTAATAATAATAATAATAATAATAATAATAATAATAATAGTGTGGCACTACCTTGGCGTGGTTGTGGGGCTTGTGTGCTCTGAGGAAGGTGAGAGCTATGCCAGAGGTCCAACCATACTGGACAGGTCTCACCAGAGGAGCCAGACAAAGAGTGCCTCTCCCATCAACAATATGGTGAGACGTAATTTTAATAAATCTATACCGGATCGGTCATCACCCGGGTCAACAAGGACCGCGCCAGGTGCTGGAGTCCCTGGATATCTGGTGGCAAGTGGGCAACAGGACTCAGGATCTTCAGTTGAGCAACCAGGGCTGAAGACAGCAAAGTTACTGGAAGAAACATCGCTTAACTGGAAAAAATATACAAAAAATGCCAACAAGGAAATAATGATCTGCTATTACAAGTCTAGTCCAACTAGAAGAGGTTATTTTAAAAGAATGTACCAAATTTGGAAAGAGAAGCATCCAGATACAGAAATAACAGAACAAAGGCTAGCAGACTAGAGAAGATTCATAATAAGAAATAAAGTATTCACAGGAGTTGAGCTGGAAGAACTGCAAAGAGCAATACAGGCTCAAGATATGGAAGAAGAATCACCACCAACTGATGCAGTTGCTCAGGCACAGGTGGAGGAGGTGTTGGAAATAGAGGATACCACTGTTGCTGAACTGTTTCAAAATCAAAACCAGGCAACCTTCCCTTTGCCTTCACCTCAAAAACCCGAATGCCGTTTAAAAGAAAAGCAACAAGAACTAAAGCAAAAAATAACTGAGCACATGAACCAAACAACCACCAGGGTTCGACTTCCAGCTCTAAAAACAGTTGCCAAAAAACAACTTGCTCAGGTATTAAAAGATGTCAATGCTGCACTTGCAGAAATAACAACCAAGAATTTGCAAGAAACAAACCAACTAATGTACAGTGCAGCAACAATAACAACACAAGAGCTCGGATATAACATCAATGGACCTGTAAAAAAAGAAAGTAGTACATCACCTAAATGGAAGATTAGATTAGAAAATAAAATCTCCAGGCTTAGATCAGATGCTAGTAAATTGAAAGATATGAAAGACAAGAAGCTGAAGAATGAAAACACCAAACAGTATCTGATCCAAAAATACCACCTAGATTCAAGGAGAATTAGAGAAGTCCTGGAAATAATAAAGCAGCAAATAACAGCAGTGTCAAAGAAGATTAGCAGATATGAAGCCAGAACTACACAACACAGGCAGAATCTCCAATTCCAGTCGAATCAGAGACATTTCTACCAAAGCATAGAAGGAGAAACTGCAAGAAACCTAGAAACACCAAATAAAGAAGAAACAGTGCAATTCTGGGGGGAATTCTGGGACAATCCAATAGATTATAATAAAAAAGCAGGCTGGGTAAAAGAGGTCAAAAAATGTAACCAACAAATGCAAGATCTAATAATAACACCAGAATTAATAAGTGAAAGAGCAAAGAAAATTAAAAATTGGACTGCTCCAGGCGACGATGAACTGCATGGCTTTTGGCTTAAACACCTAACAAGCCTTCATAAACAACTGTCAAAACAGTTCAATCACATTTTGCAAGGAGGTGATATTGAACAATGGCTAACAACTGGGAAAACTCATCTCATCATGAAAGACCCAGCAAAAGGTGCAGTTCCAAGTAATTATAGACCGATAACCTGTCTGCCAACCATGTCCAAATTATTCACTGGAATAATAGCAGATGAAGTGATGCAACACTTATTAACTAAGAAAAAGCTCCGAGTTGAACAGAAAGGAAATTGCCCAAACACCAGAGGCACAAAAGACCAGCTGCTGAGACAAAATGATTTTAGAAAATTGCAAGAGAAGAAAAACCAATCTAAGTGTTGCATGGATTGACTACAAGAAAGCCTTCGATTCATTGCCTCACACATGGATACTAAAATGTTTAGAAACAACTGGGGTCAGCAAAAACATTCAGATATTTATTTAAAAAGCAATGAGCATGTGGAGTACACAGTTAACAATCAATGGCGAGCCACTTGGACAGGTTAGCATTAGAAGAGGCATTTTCCAAGGGGACTCACTATTCCCTCTGTTGTTTGTAATCGCCATGACTCCACTTTCACAAATACTAAACAAAACAGGCCCCGGATACCAAACATCTAAAACATCAAGTAAAATCAACCATCTGCTGTACATGGAAGATCTGAAGTTGTATGGAAAGTCCCAGTCAGAAATTGAATCACTGCTAAACACTGTCCGTATATTCAGTAGCGATATAGCAATGGAGTTTGGACTAGACAAGTGTGCTGCATTAATAATGAACAGAGGGAAAATAAGAAAAACAGAAGGAATAGAACTGCCCAATGGAAGCAAGATCAAGAACCTGGAACAGAAAGAACATTACAAATACTTGGGCATTCTCTAGGCTGATAACATTGCACACACTGAAGTTAAAAGAAAAATGGGAAGTGAATACATCAGGAGAGTTAGAAAAATCCTCAAGTCGAAACTCAATGGCGGGGACACCATACAAGCCAATACAAGCCATAAACACCTGGGCTATACCTATTATCAGATACACTGCAGGAATAATAGACTGGACCCAGGCAGAGCTAGAGACGCTAGATCGTAAGACCAGGAAAATCATGACCATCAATCATGCTCTGCACCCCCGCAGTGATGTCGATAGGCTATACCTCCCTTGCAGCTCAGGTGGAAGAGGAATGCTGCAAGTCCATCAAACAGTAGAGGAGGAGGAGAGAGGCCTTGAAGAATATATCAAGGACAGTGAAGAAGATGCACTGAAAATGGTCAATAACGTGAAACTATTTAACACCAATGAAACAAAGCAGGCCTACAAGAAAGAACAAGTCAAGAACCGAGCAGAAAAATGGAAAAATAAGCCCCTGCATGGTCATTATTTGCACAATATAACTGGAAAATCAGACATCACCAAGACCTGGCAATGGCTTAAGAATGGTTACTTGAAGAAAGAAACAGAGGGTTTAATACTGGCTGCGCAAGAACAGGCACTAAGAACAAATGCAATAAGAGCAAAAGTTGAAAAATCCACAACAAACAGCAAGTGCCACCTTTGTAAAGAAGCAGATGAAACCGTGGACCACCTAATCAGCTGTTGTAAAAAGATCGCACAGACTGACTACAAACAAAGGCATGACAAGGTAGCAGGGATGATACACTGGAACATCTGCAAAAAATACAAGCTACCTGTTGCGAAAAATTGGTGGGACCATAAAATTGAAAAAGTTGAAGAAAATGAAGATGTAAAAATATTATGGGACTTCCGACTACAAACAGACAAACATCTGCCACACAATACACCAGATATAACTGTAGTCGAGAAGAAAGAAAAACAAGTCAAAATAATCGACATAGCAATACCAGGGGATACCAGAATAGAAGAAAAAGAAATGGAAAAAATCACCAAATACAAAGATCTACAAATTGAAATTGAAAGGCTGTGGCAGAAAAAGACCAAAATAATCCCAGTGGTAATTGGCGCCCTGGGTGCAGTTCCAAAAGACCTTGAAGAGCACCTCAACACCATAGGGGTCACAGAAATCACCATCAGCCAATTACAAAAAGCAGCTTTACTGGGAACAGCCTATATTCTGTGATGATATCTATAACAATTGACAATAAAATTCAGCCATCCCAGGTCCTTGGGAAGGACTCGATGTCTGGATAAAACAAACCAGTCAATAACGCCTGTCTGACTGTGTAAACAAGATACTACTAATAATATTAGGAGAGGAGAACTGGTCTTGTGGTAGCAAACATGACTTGTCTCCATAGCTAAGCAGGGTCTGCCCTGGTTGCATCTGAATGAGACACTTGATGTGTGAGCACTGCAAGATATTCCCCTCAGGGTCTGAAGCCGCTCTGGGAAGAGCAGAAGGTTCCAAGTTCCCTCCCTGGCTTCTCAAAGACAGGGCTGAGAGAGATTCCTGCCTGCAACCTTGGAGAAGCTGCTGCCAGTCTGTGAAGACAATACTGAGCTATATAGACCAATGGTCTGACTCAGTATATGGCAGCTTCCTATGTTCCTATGTACATTTATAGCCCGCTCTTCCTCCAAGGAGCCTGGAGTGGTGTACTACATACTTAAGTTTCTCTTTCACAACAACCCTGTGAAGTAGTCTATGCTGAGAGAGAAGTGACTGGCCCAGAGTCACCCAGCTAGTATCATGGCTGAATGGGGATTTGAACTCGGGTCTCCCCGGTCCTAGTCCAGCACTCTAACCACTACACCACACTGTTGATGTTCCTAATGAAACAAAGTGACGTTAGATTAGTAAAGAGTGCTTTAAAAAAATATTGCCTGTATTTCAATTTTCTCCCAAATTTCTGGTGGTTTTTTTTTTGGAGGGGGGGTTCCTTGGCTTGAAAATTTCCAGAAATTTTACTTCTCTCGCCATTGTGACTGTGAATCTGGAGGGTTCATAAAGCCATCATGAAAATAGGGTATAAGTCTGTTAACTGGATTTGGTGGTGGTTGTTTTTTTAAACAGACATTGAGAGAACTCTCCTCCATTAATGTGTCTAATCCCCAGCTCCTGACCATCTTCACATACTGGCAGAAAATTCCATACATCATGTGTGAAACCATTGTGAAGTTATTGTTCTCGAGGTCATCATCATGAGAACTCACCGGAGGCAAAATGGGAGATTCCTGGGGGCTCTAAGATTGGTTATATTTGGTACGCTAGCACATATTTTCAGCTGCTTGACATTTTGTGTATGTGGTTTGTTTTCTTTTCTTTTTCTTTTTACCTCAGGACATTCATTTACTCAGTCCTCACAAGGAGCAGACCTTTCCCGTTGAAAACGTTCTTTTCCTGCATGCTGTTTTGTAGCTATAATGGCTTCCTTCAAGGTTACTACATGATTTACTGTGCTGAATACCCACATGACTGGTGCAAAGACATCAGATTTATATCAGGTAATTATAGTTGCTAGATGTCAAGCATCTGTTCTTTCAGCTGAATTAAGTTCTGCTAAAATTCATGGAGCCTCCATGTCAAATCTTACTAAGTCAAGGGAGAAGAACAATATTTGAGTAGCAAAAAGAAATCACTTTGAACAATTTTTGTCATTTTTCTCTTTCTTTTATTAATTTTTTCAAAAAGTACAAAGAAAATAAAAACATAACTCTCCTCTCATCTTTGTTGCTCACACTTTGAAGGCTGAAATTCCAGGTTACTGTATGAACCAGGTACACAAAACAGGCTCATTTAAACCATTTAATAAAACACATTTAACACAATTAAACCATTTAATATAAACAAACATATAACTTTATATATGTGTGCCTTGTCTCAATTCACAGGTTTAGGTTCTGGGTAATCACTGGTCACCAGCCTTCTCTGAAGTGGTCAACTTTCTGTCTCCATTGCTAAATCTGGATTCAATTTGTTAATATTTAAGACTCCACAAGAATTTGGTTTTTGCTGCAACAGACTAACACATCTATTTCCCTGCAACATAAAATATGTTTTAGGCTGTGTAATCTTAAGGACCAACCATTAGAGGGAGCTATTAGCACATTTCATATATTTAAAACCTAAACAATTGGCATTTGTGAATCAGGTTCAAAATGTCCAATGTATTACTTTCCTTCCACGTGTCTTTTTTCCCTCTCCTTCCATTGTAATTCAGTTAAAAAAATTTTCCAGGACTGAATTCTGACTTAAATGAAGGCCTGCTTCTTTCTGAATGCTGCTTTAATCACAGTTAGTTATGTGCGATGTTCCAGAAGAGTAGCCATTATAGTCTATAGCAGCAAAACAAGCACATGTGTAGTTTTGTTTTGATACAAATGCTTTAATGCTTCAACAAATGTTCAGATTTTTAATGGCATTCATGTTTATGTGTGATTCATATCTTTTTTATTTTGTGTGTCCTTAATAGCACTTACATTTTATATACCGCTCTATAGCCGGAGCTCTCTAAGCGGTTTACAATGATTTAGCATATTGCCCCCAACATTCTGGGTACTCATTTTACCGACCTCGGAAGGATGGAAGGCTGAGTCAACCTTGAGCCCCTGGTCAGGATCAAACTTGTAACTTTCTGGTTACAGGGCGGCAGTTTTACCACTGCGCCACCAGGGGTATCTGTGCCATACCACTGCGCCACCAGGGGTATCTCTAATGGTATCTGTGTGTGTGTGTGTGTGTGTGTGTAGGTTTTAATGCCACGATGTATTTGATATGAAGTATACTGTTGCCTACAAAAATCTTATCCTTTGATACATTATTTAGTCACATACACAGCAACACCAGCATAAGAGAGTTAGTGCAAGCAACTCCAGGAGCTTTCACAAGCAGCAGGCTTTACCGTGGGTTTTCTGCAAGGCTTTACTGCAAGTTTGAAGTTGCCAAAAAAAGAAGCAGCAAAAAGTGGATTTTTTTTAACCCTGGATAGAAATTGGGCTACGCTCTAATGCACAACGAAAAACCCAAATTGTGTGTGAAGCTTGACAGCTTGCAGGGACTTCGGGGTGAATTTGGCCTATATGTGAATGCACATCTCCATTCTGGAGGCGATGCGAACTAAAAGCTGGTGTGAAAAACTTCCTGGTGCCACTGTAGCCCACTGAACCTGCCCAAAAGGCATTGCCTAAGAGTCTTTGGTGGGCTGCAGAGGGAATGGGAAGAGCCTGGAAACCGAGCAGATGACATCTTCTATAAGCAGATCTCCACTCAGTTTCTGGACTTTTCTGCTTCCCGCCTCAGCCCATCTGCAACCCTTTGCAACAGCTTTTTGGCAGGGTCAGGGGACTGCAGGGGCACTGAGAGTTGCTTGCACTATCTCTCTTCTTCCATGGGTGCTGATGAATGTGAGCCTTAGCCGGGGCGGGGCCACCACTGAGCAGACAGGTTCAAAGAACCCTACCACAAGCCACAGAAAGGCTGTGTGAGCCCTCTGGAGCTCATTCGCAGCCAGCATTTGCTGTCTGAGTGCATTTATTTCCCTTTCTCTCCCTCCAGCAAATGCTATCTGGGAATGTGCTCCAGAGGACTTGTGTGGGCCCTCCGGCAATCAGGCCATGCCAACAAGTGTGTGACATCACGCTCAAGGGGTGTTACTCATGCATGCGCAGGGCACGCCCAGGATGGGGGCAGAACCTGGGCCTCCATTCCTCTGCCACTGGCCTTAGGCTTTTGCTGCCACAATACTCCTTGTCTGCAAACTGAGTTGAGGCACTTGACTACCAAAGTATGTACACATGTGTGCCATTTCAGCTAGAGGAAACTTGGAATGCCCAGGCCAGGGCTGATTCTCATGATCAAAATCAAGGTAAGAGGAGCATCTAAGCCAGGCTCCAAACCTCATGCGACTCCTGAGAAATTATCCTGGGTTGGCAAACATCAAGGGAGGAGGAGAGGGAAGTGATTGTCTGCCAGCCCCAATCTGGATAGGATGGCAGCAGCCAACCAGTGTTCTCTCTAATATTTTTTTTCATCTGTGTGTGGAATGAGTTTTGTTATAAGTGGCAGTATCAAGGCAGTGTGTGCGCATGTGCATTTGGAACAAGGTCTTTTTCATTCAACCTGAGCAGGATCTAAAATTAACTGAGCGGACATTAAAAAAACTTGTGAGGGCTTGTACGTGGGCCTGCCTTAGAGGGAACACTGCAGCCAACCCACCTGATGTACCCAGCACTGTCTCAAGGGTGGAGAAGAAGCACATCCCACACCATCCTACCCAGATTGGGCGAGCAGACAATCACTTTCCCCTCCTCCTACCTCAGTGTTTGCCGACACATGGCCATTTCTCAGGAGTGTGCACTTGGCTGGATGCTCCTCCTACCCTGATTTTGATCGTGAGAATGATCCATTCATTCTCACAGATCCATTCTCCTAAACTAAGTTATTTATATTTCATGGGAAGCCTCTCAAACACAGAGAAGGTATAGAATGCCATGTTTCAGGTGCAGTCTTAAGGTGGTAGTGTGTGTGAGAGTATATTAATACAGGAAAACAAAGCACATGGTAAATATTCCTGACTGTAGTGCTTCAAAATGCATATCCACAATGCTCTCCCACATAACAACTACACATGGAAAGCCCACAATCAAGAAGAGGAATGGGCTGAGGGGCTGTCATCCTGATACCCTAGTTGGTGCCAAAGTTGTACATTTCCACGAAAACCATACCATATGCTTTTTCTGAATGTATGACTCAAGTCTTGTGGTTTCCCCTTCTGCTCTAATCATGGTCTCTACCAATACAGCCTTTCTTCAATAGAAAACGTGATCTGTATTATTAATGTGGGAATAAAGCTGTTATGTCTGACTGTCATTCCTTCTTATCGTTAATGCTTTCTCGGGATTGGCACATTGCAATGAAACATGGAAAGGAGAGGTGCACCTTCCTTGTTCCACCTCTTTTCCCATTCTGTGGTTTTATTATTTTATTAGTATTTGATGATGATGTATATTCTGCCTTACGACACTCAGTGCACTCAAGGTGGCTCACAGAAGAGATGAAAACAACAAATCACAAGTGCAACAAAATGATAAAATCATATAGCCACTGATTAAAAGCAACAGATAGATGATACTGTGCGAAACCACTTTGTGCATGAACAATGCAGGAGTCAAAGGGTGTCAAGGAAATATACTCTGCTTGTTAAAGAGAGCTGATAATTATTTGAACATAGGTGGAAGGTATTTAGACTGCCCTACCCATAAAGATTTCACACTCTTCCTTTAGGCATCTTGCTGTTTTTGTCTGGAATGGGAATAAATATTCACAGTGATATTCTTCTACGCCGGCTAAGAAAACCTGGGGAGTTCACTTACAAGATCCCACAAGGTAGGTCATAATTTTCTTAATCTCCCAGAAATATCAGACCCCACTTGCCCATGTGGGAGCCTCCCTGCTCCACCATTTTGAGGCATGCTAGGGTACAGCGAAGTAATCCTGGCCTGGTAGTGTAATGCCATGTAATAAGACTTAGGGATGTGCAAACCGGTTGGAACCTAACCAGTTCAACATTGAACCAGTTCAGTTCAATGGCTCAATGTCGAGTCAACCCCACCTGGTTCAGTTCGGCATTAAGCCAACCCCCCTGACCTGTTCAGGGGGTTCAAAGTTAAGCAAAATAATTTTTTAATCAATTTACCCCCTCTGGGGGGAGCTGCCACGGCCATGGGGGGGTGTCACCAGAGGTTCCCCCTTCCCCAGCAACCTCCATTATTGTCAGAAATTGCCCAGTTTGGGTGGTCTTTGGCCTATTCCAGGCCTGCCTGCCATTGCGGTGGCCGTTTTGGACCAACGGGACCTGGCAATGCAAATGTAGACTGCCAAAACTGGGCAATTTCTGGCAATAATGGAGGCTGGTAGGGGAGGAGAAAACTCTGGAGACACCCCCCCTCCCCGTGGCTGCGGCAGCATCCCCTGGAGGAAGTAAGTTGATTTTAAATTACTTTTTCTTCAAATGTTTTGAGGAAGTGCAAAACCAAACTGGCCAGGTCAGGTTCGAGTCCAGTTCAGAATTGAACCAAACCAGGCCAACCAGGTTTGTGTACATCCCTAATAAGGCTTGCTCTTGTATACTAACCACCTGTACTAAATGTTTAGTAAGCAGAGTAATGGGATTATGGTGGAAAACTGAGAATGATTTACCTTCTAGGGTGTTTAATCCAGCACAGAATACAGAACTAGGAAAGCAAAAGAAAAGTTTGACTTTTGATCTCCATTTCCACTTGCTTGCAACCCACTGCCACTTCCTTTGTCCTCTCGTGTATGATTGAGTAGAAATATTTACCTCATAAATACAAGAGTTATGCACAATGTAGAAGTTCTGTTTTCTGTCACAAGTGCTTGGTTTTGCTCTGCCCTTAACTTTCTTATAATAAACATCTCTCAGGTGGTAATGATACAAGGTGTCCATTTATTGAGTTAGGCTGCAATCTCACATAAAATTAGGACCAAAATAGACATGACTATGGCAGACATACGTTTCTTTAAGTATGTCTGCCCTATTCACATAGAAACTGGGTATGTATGGTGCGGGGCGGGGCTAACATTGCTGAAAAAGAAGAGAGACAATTAATTTACCCCTTTCCTACATCTTAACTCTTCTTAATCTGTTGCTCCAAGCACTTCTCTCAATTTCTAGCTTTGATAAGCCAGGAATGGAGAAAAGTGACTGGAACAATGGACTGAGGAGAAGTAAGGTGCAGCAGGGTAATAGTGTTCAGTGCTGCTCTTCCACACACTCCTTTCATTGCTAAAAATCTCATCTGCTGCTTCATATGTGAATGAGTGAATGCATGAGTTATAACTCCATGACAACCGGTTTGGCCCTAAAGCTACTTAAATTCTGCCATTTTAGCACCCTTTAAATCAGTGGCTGACATCCAGCGCAGCCTTTCGGTAGCACACCAGGAAGATGCACCCACATGTGGGAGAGCTTTTCTAGTTGTGGTGGAGTTGTGCAGTCCCAAATGCACAGCAGAGGGGAGCAAATTTTGACTATTTTCTCTTGGCTCCAGAAGTGCCCTATGTCACCTGAGGGTAAATATGTCTCTGAGGGTTGTGTAACCCTCAGGGACATATTTTTTGGGTGACAGAGGGCACTTCTGGAGCCAGAGCAAATCAGCAATAGTTGCTCTCCCCTGCTGTGTGCCCAGGACTGCACAGCCAGTGTAATGGTCTGGAAGCTTTCGCTCACATGGGTACATCCTCCTGGCATGCTACTGGAAAGCTTTGCCAGATGTCAGCCAGTGTTATTTCAGCAGCCCAACCCAGGATTGTATTTTTATTTATTTATTTATTTTTGCATTTATATACCGCCTTTCGTTAAAAAGATAAGCCCAAGGCGATTTTAGGATTAGCCTTCATTTAGCTTTGGGTTCAGGGCAGAAAAATCAGACCCGTAGTGCATCAAACCAATGGGGTTTTAGGCTCATGCTTGGGGATATTGACTTTACATTAGAATAAAGTGTGCTTTTGTGACTTCTTTTTCATGCAGGAGGTCTATTTACATATATATCAGGAGCAAACTTCTTTGGTGAAATACTGGAATGGTTTGGCTATGCTCTAGCAACCTGGTCGCTCCCAGCATTTACCTTTGCACTTTTTACACTCTGTATCATTGGGCCTCGTGCTTATCATCACCACAGGTATCAAGCCTTTTATATAGTACCTACAACTATTCTACAACAACATTACACAGGGGTTGTTCACACATTATGTTCAATATTCAATGACTGTGGCATCAAGAAATGAACATCCCAGATCGAACACCAAAGACAGAAACTTTCATATTACCGTACATCTTCGTGAACACAATGCATTTCAGGAGTTAATATCAGTGGCTAAATACATACTACACTCAAGCTCATGTAACTGAGCACCAATTCAATTTTTACTGCTTTCCAAAACCAAGAAGGCTTGTGTGTTTCTGGTCGAGTACTGATCTACCTCTCTATGAAGAAGGCTTGTGAGATCACCATGCTTGTGTGTGTCTGTGTGTATAATGTTGTAATGTTTTAAAACTTTTCATTTTTGTTTTAACTAATGTTTTGCTTTCTGTTTTTATTTTGTTGTAAACCACTCAGAGACGTAAGTTTTGGGCAGTGTAAAAATAAGTAAATAAATAAATTTGATAACCATTTTTGTTCATAATATGATACAAGCCAAATGCACATGGGAGGAGGCCCTAGAGGACTGTGGTGGGTTTTTTTTATTTCAATCTGCCAGCTTGAAATAAGATGGCAGCCATTTGAAGTATAAGCACCATAATATTATAAGCACGCAAAGTATAAGCAAAGTAGAACTCATTTGTATATAGTCAGATACAAACCAAATTTACAGTGCAAAGGAGGGGTCCTAGGATCTTGATGCGGGTCTTTTCATTACAGTCTCCCGTCTTGAAAACAGATAGCAGTTACACATATTATAAGCACCTCCCCTTTAAAACTGTATTGGACAAAAAACATAGTGTACAAACAAGTCAAATTTCTAAGAATGCTAATCAAATGCGATTGCATGGATTTTATTTAAAACCCTTAAATTGACCTGAGTGTTAAAAGAAGTGGAAAGTAGCCTTCATTAATTCTATTTGGAACTACTTGTTTAAAATAAGAAGCCACTTCAGGAGACAGAAGTTTAGAGAAGAGAAGCAGAAATGGGGAGCATAGAGGCAAGGGGAAAAGGATTGATTGACTGACTGATTGATTGATTGATTGATTGATTAAAGGTTTAATTTCCTTGTCTGCTGCTTTTCCATTCCAAATTGCCCACCAGTACCATTTTACCCTTTGTGTTTAGAAAAGCAAGTTTGTTTCAGGAAAAGAGTTGGAGTGCGTCGCTGTTCTAAATTCCTCTCTCAAAAGCTGCTTTTCATTTTAAACATCATCAAAGCTCAGTTACATGAATTTGTTTATAATGTAATTAGCCCCTTAGTGGAGCCATTGCAAATATTCATCTCTGAGGGAGGCCCAACTACATGTGACAGTGAGCCTTCCATTAAAAGATGCCAGTCAGAAACACTGTCTTGTCAGTTCTACATCATACCAAACCGTGGTTTTGTGTGGTGCATGAATTGAATCAGAGTAGTTTTGATGGCCACCAGATCTGAAAATCAACTGAAAGTATTGAATCCCTTAATCCAAACCACTTTTGGATCACTACCAAACACAGTGCAACAAATGAGAAATATTAGACTCATTTCTTAAAGCAATCTATACAGCATTATTGTTAAAATATAATTTTGTCCATTTTTGACTTTCATGTCATATTCCTTTTCTTTCAGGTACTATCTTAGGACGTTCACAAGGTATCCTAGATCAAGAAAAGCCTTGATTCCTTTTATATTCTAGAGGTCAATTATTTGGACCTTCCCCTCCCCCACCGCATTTTGTGTGTCTTTGCATTAATTTTTAAAAATGAGTTTTAGTCTTAATAAGTGTAAAATGCTAATGTCAAGATTCAAGAATAAAGTGTTTCCATGAACATTTGTTGTTGCTTGTTTAGAGTAATTATGTTAGTTTTTTATGGTCAAACAATGAATGATGGGCAGTTTCATCTCCTCTTCCCAGTTTGTTTGTTTGTTTTAAAGCATGCAGGGCAGGCTGCAACTCTGGTGGGAGAGAAGGGCTGTTTAACCCTTTCCTCTTAGACCATTTTTCTTCTCAAAATTGCTTCCCTTATGCTCCCTATGGGAGAAAAGATATGAGGTCCTGTATCTTTCCCCCTGTGGATAGGAAAGCAACTGGTGTGTGTGTGAGGGGCGGGGGAGAGAGAGATTTTGAGAGGGCAAGCAGAAAGGGAAAGAGTTAAGCAGCCCCCCTGCACCAGTCTAAGATTAAAGACAAGAGACATTGGACTGGGAAGGAGGATCACCTTGGGGATCAGATAACATGCCAGAGTCTCAGTCATGATTGGAATCAACCAGACAAATTGCTTCACCAGTTAACAATGGCCTCCTGTAGAATCAAGAAAGAAAAGAGCTCTCCGTCTATCAGCCTTTTCCATGCCTAGACTGGGTGAGTTTTCTCATGTTAGCCAAATCATAAAATACTCTCTTTCTATAAAAGGGGGAAAGAAAGGACAAGGAAGGCTCTGCAGGGCCCCACTGTGCACAGTTGCCAGAGTTGTTTGAGGTCAGTTATGAGTTTGGCAGGGAGATGATAGCAGGGGCAACCAAATTGAGCCCCCTATCACAAATAGTTGACCATTGCTCTTCTGAGGTCCAATTCTCCTTCAAACTGCATTCACTGAAGGGAGGGGTGAACAGGAGCGCATCCGCTGGCCCCATTCCCAACCTCCAACCAATGTTGTAAGCCACCCTGAGCAGTAATGTACTGGAGGGGCAGGGTATACATATTTTAAATAAATACATAATAAAACAAACCTCCATGCATTCAGTCAAAGTTGTGTAATCATGACATCCGCCCCACCACACACACACACACACACACATTGCCTTGCAACTCCCAACCAAGTGCTGCTCCCCAATCCTGCCCAGCTCCCATCTACTGCAAAGCTTCCCAGAGTCCACACGGGGCTAGTGACAACCTAGCAATCACTTGTCTCCTGGCCTTTCAAAGTTCACAAAACTAACCCCATCTTCCTTCTCCCTGGGAGCTTGGAATGAGGCATCCTTTTTCAGTAGGCTTGACACACTTGCACAAATTACTCCACCCGTTCATATCTGGATTTTAGATAGAACGAATGTGGATGACAGTGAGGAATGAACAAGAGACAAAAGGAAAATCTCTTTATCCTCAAGCTGGAGGAAACAAGAAGACATGTTTGTTTATTCTCTTGCAATGTGCATCCATCATCCAATAAGTATCTAGAAGCTTCTCTGCTCAGTTACTAATTTCTCTTGTTGCCTCCTCAGTGGTTCTGCTAGGGTGACTTTTCACATACACAATCATCCTGCAACATTTGTTCTTTCAAGTAATGACTTGCACGTGTGAAATAGCCATCATGGATCAAACACCACAGAGCTTTCATATCACTTGATGCCACCTTAGTTGTAGCACTTCTCAATAAAAGTAAGTCATACATTCAACTGTGGGTCACTGAGGGATGAAAATACATGTGTGAACTCACCTGGAGAGTCTGGAGAGCAACACACACACACACATACACAAGTATTAGTTCAAGTTGATAGCTGTAGCTCAGATAGTGATGTAGCTCAGCAGTACAGCATCTGCTTTGCATGCAACAGTCCTAGGTTCATTCCCTGGCATCTCCAAATAAGGCTGAGAAAGACTCCTGCCTGAAACATTTGAGAGCCACTGCCAGTCAGCATAGACAATATTGAGCTAGATGGAGCAATGGTCTAATTTAGTATAAGGCAGCTTCCTATGTTCCTATGGTAAGATATTGTGAATATGACAAGTCATAATTGTGTCAAGTGAAGGCAGGATACTGTTAGAATGGGAAGTTCAGAAGTCTGTTGTCATGAACCCAGAGTCTGACACGCTAAATTCCCAGGATGAAGGTGTCATGATCCCTGAATTGGACACCAGTGGGTCTCGAGGTGAGGACTCACAACATGAGGCATGCTTCGAGGCGCCCTCACCTCCACCAGTGGAAATGCCAGCACCTGCTGACCCCCTCCACACACCCTTGTGTGAGTCCTCTGAGTTGGAGCATGAACCAGAAGCACCCCAATCCCCACCAGCAGCCACGCCACTGCCAGTGCTTAAGAAAAAGGGTGCAGCCCCTTTAAGACATTCCGGGCTTAGGTGGGGCTGCAGTGCTGGCTGTATTTAAGGCCTCAATTTGCTTCCACTATTTGTTGAAGCAACTTTGTTGTGGATGTGTGCCCCTGCTCTCCATGGCTTCTGACCCTTTGCTTGTTTTTGGACTTTGACCCTGCCTGCTTCTTATGGACGGATCTTGGGCTTCTGACTCTTTGTCTGTTTTGACTCTGACTTGCCTGTTCCTAGTGGACTGATCTTTGGCTCCTGACCTCCTGCTTGTTTGACTTTGCCTTGCCTGCTCCCACAGTGTGCTTCCTGCCATACCTGCCCTGCCCAGGTATGACATCTGTAAGAACACAAGAATTGCCTTGCTGGACTGGACAAAGGGCTCATCTTGTCTACCATTCTGTCTCCAATAGTGGCCAACAGGACATTCCTGGGAAACTCACAGCAGTGTATTATAACTATGCTGTTATTTGCTGTTTGAATCTAACAATCAGAAATATACAGCCTTAAATTGTGAAGACTCAATGTAGCCTGTCATGGCCAATATCCATTGACAGACCTTTTGTCCATGAATATGCCTAGTCCTTCTTTGAAACACTTAAGCTAGTGGCTATCATCACTTGCTGTAAATCCTGCAAGTTAACTGTGCATAGTTAAGAAATAAAATGCCACCTAGGAAATAGGGCCCAAGCTCTCCTCCACACTTTCCTAAGGCAGGAATTTCAAGTAGGTTTGACAATGTCTTTTTCTATTAAATTACTCCTACTCTACTGGAGAACAGTGGAATTTCCATTATGCTGTTTCTGGCTCATTACACCTGTAATTGCTATGGTTTTGATGTCAGTAACCATTTATCAACAATTAAACATTCAATCGACGAGAAGAGCTTCTATACAAAACACACATGCATTGATTACACAGGACATTTATTATTGATCTTCAGGGTTGAATGGCTGCCAGTAAGGAGACTCCACAGAGAGGAATATCATGTGTTCAGGTGGCTGATCGGTATCTTCACATGAAGTCTAGTCAACTTCATGTGAAATTGACTAGTCTGACCCTTGTGTATTTTGTTTTATAAAATATCATACATTTAGGATTGGGTTTTCTTTGTTTCTGTATCAATCAATATCTTTATTACGGTACTTGACCCAATTTCAGCATTATATACAGAATTTACATTCAATGCAGTTGGTACAGTCTGTCATATCATAGTTGCATTTAGGTAGAGGGAGTTACCCATCAGGGACATCCTTACCTAACTGATAGTGGGGGCCTTCACCATTGCTTGACGGATCTTGTATGCAATGGCACAAAATCTAGCGACACAAGAAGTAACAAGTGTAGTCTTATCTGCAAGAACATAAGTTACATAAAAATCCATTGGTCTTCCCTGAATGTTCTCTAAGAGAGGTAAAATCAGTTTGTTACATGGAGTGCTGTAAAATTTACAATGAAGTAAAATATGAGCCAAATTATCAACTTTGTCTGATATACAGGAACACTTGAGCAAGTGATAGGGTATCTTTTTGTATATTCCTTCCAACCAAGCTGATGGGAAAACATCATAATGAGCTAAGGTGAAGGCTTTCCTAAAGATAGGTTGCCGGAGCTAAAATTGAGGTGACCCACCAATTCTTAATGCAGTTAGGGAATTTGCTTCTCTCTTCTTGTGATACAATATCTAAGAGACGTCATTCTGTCATTCTATTGGCTTGATCAAATCCCACAGCAATTAGAGATGCAGAAGAGAGTCCAGCCATCTGGAGTTTTCCCATTAATTTGGGTAACCACTTAGAGTGGGTCTGATCCTTCAGAACTAGGGGGGCCAATCTACTTGGCTGAAATTTTAGCTTTAGCCAATGTTTAAAGACCACCAACCACACTCTGGTCTCCACCTTATTCACTCCAGCCTTAAGGCTGAGTTGGATATGCCTTTTAGCATTTGAAGAACTGTTCTTAGAAATACAGACCCAACTGAGCTCCAGAGAGCAGCTGGGCTATGGACTTGGCTTGAAGCAACTTAATAGCTGCTGGGACAAATTGTTCCCCTTTGGAGCGATAGAATCTTGAAATCACAGTAGCACTTTGATGCACTGTCTGTGTTATATATTTTAAGTTTGCTTTCCTCCCCCCAGAAGCATGAAACACCACCCCCAAGTACTTAAAACACTAAACCTGTTCAATCATGTTGCTACTGATTCTCCATCTTTGAGATTTAGGTCTCTTGGCGAAGACTATTACTTTAGTTTTTTGGTAGTTAATTCGAAAATGGTCTTCTAAACAGAACTGGGAAAGTGCCTTTTTATATCTTTTGCACTTTTTAATTATTATGAACTTAATTATTGAGAAAAAAGGAAACCTGTAGAATTTTGCTAAATTTCAAAACAAAACTACTATAAGCAAGCCCACCATTTCAGATTTTAAGGGGGCAGCAAAGAGTTTTCAATGTTGGGAGGCAAGATGCTCAAGGTTATATTTAAAATTAAATTACAAAATATCCATGTATTGAAGAGTATTTGCTGTGGTTACTTTTTATATCATAATAACCAGATATAAGATCCTCCTGATGATTCTGTGTCATCACTGCCACTAGTGGGCCAGATTCACATTAAAAATAGAGCTGGGTACATTGATAGTACCACATTCCACATTTTTTGTTTGTTTTTATCTTGTCCTCCAGGTTAACAAGCTTTCAGGGTAGTTCGTGATAATTAAAAAGAGCAAAAGATATAAAAATGCATTGTAACAAATTCAACAACAGAGATCAATTTAAAAAAAACCCAGAACAATCTACAATAGCTGGATGAACAAATCTTGACATGACCTAGAAAGAAAACTGACTCAGTGCAATATGAGCATCTCCAAGGAGAACGTCCCACAGGTGGGTTGCCACAAGAGAAAAGACCTCCTGTTGAGTGCCCACTCATCACACCTCTGATGGTGTAGTAACCCAGAGCTGGGCCTCTGGGGCTAATCTCAAAACACTTTGGCTCGTTTATATGGGAAAAGATGGTATCCTGCTTCTATGCCATTAAGACTTGAAAGGTGATAATCAACACCTTGGACTGTGAACCAGTTACATTGTTTTAACACTGTGACAATGTGTGCCATACACCTGATCCCATATCTAGGTACTGTGTTGTTATGTACTAACTGCAAGTCCTGAACTTCCTTCATGGGCAACTCACATACAGTATATTGTGCATCTCCAGACACTTAATGTAAATAGTAAACAATTGCAATGATAAGACCAAACCCTGCGGCATTCCCAGGAAGTGAAGCAGCAGACACTTATTACCAGAGGCGTAACTAGGGAAGACAGCGCCCGGGGCAAGCACTGAAATGGCGCCCCCCCACCGTGCCCCCCCCAAACATACTACATTATACTTAGGTTTTTCCTCACAAGCACCCGCCGCCGCCGCCAAGCCAGGCCACTGACTGGCCGCCAGGTGCCAGCAAAGCAATGGGGGGGGCGCAGGCGGCGCGGAAGGGACCGCTCGTGGGGAAGGGGGCACCGACGCACTCCCTTGACTGCTGCAGCGCTGCTGCACTGAGCAGGAAACATTTGTATTAACAAAAAATTAAAATTTAAAAAAAAATTGGTCATGGCGGCGCCCCCCACGTGACCAGAAAATATGGCGCCCGGGGCACGTGCCCCCCCTGCCCCCCTATAGTTACGCCTCTGCTTATTACTTTCTTCCTTTCTTGGATTAGCCCTTCAGGTATGCGCTGACTATTGGAAAGCAGTCTCCTAAGAGCCAAATTAGGCCACTTGTTTATGCATGAGATGTGTGAAAGGGCTCCCTAAGAAAAACAAATGCAGGAAGCTGCTATCCAGAGTGGAAGAGCAACAGGAAGAAGGATTATTTAAGCCTTTCCCTCCTGCTTTTGGTGTGTTCAAGATCAGGTGGCCAAGCTGCTCTGGGTTGGGAGCGGGGTGGGGAGATATAGAGGCCTCTGCCTTTTAGCAAACTGTCATTAGAAAAGGGGTTAAGTAGCCCTTCCCCGTTCCTTTTCTGCTCCTGTTATCAGTATCCCCTGGTAGGGATGTGCACAGAACCGGTTCAGAGGCCCTTTATGGGCCTCCAAAGTGGTTTGAAAGTCTGGCAGCTCAGCTGGTTTGAAGGTAACTTTAAGGACTCTGGAGAGTGCTCTTAGACACACATTCCACCACGTTACTTCCAGTCTGCAATGTACTGGGGCAGCAAGGAGGTACGCTGCTGCCCCGCGGGACCAATTTTTATGACAGCGTCAGCGGGGGTGGGGTGGGGTAAGAGCACCCTCCAATCCTTAAAGTTACCTCACCCACTTTCGAACTGGCAGTCACTGGTTCCGTGCACATCCACATCCCCTGGTATTTTCATTTTTTCTTTTTAACTGGCAGGAACCTGTTAACATATTCCATTTGGCCCTGAATTCCCAATGCTTGGTGACAGCCCAGGAGGAATTTTTAATCAGTAGTATCAAAAATTATACAATACCTGAATATAATATTAGTGATTACAGCCAAAGGGCACAATCCAGAAAATAGGGGAGCATACTAAAGTTCCACAGAAGTTACTGTGACTTATGGTCAGGTCTGTGCTTTTGAGAGCTGTGGATGAAAACGATTACATAGCATCAGATATTATTTATGAATAATCTATACCAAGGGGATAGTATTTTTTTAATAATATATGTTGTTATTGACTCCTGCTTCTACAGTGGGACACATAGCAATGGCAAAAAGTCCAAACAGTCCGAAAATTGCCAAAAGTGCAATACAGAAGGGAAGGGGAGAAAAATCTGCTTACATTGAAGAGGGCACAGGCATGATTTCTTTATATGTTGAGAAAACATAAATATTATTTATGTACTACATTTAAATTGATATAGTAATTGCCTGAGGTAGTAAATAGTGATATAGATTTACTTCCTAATAGGTTACATAACACAGCTTATTAGCTCTCCTGGAACAGTATAATTGAGAACTCTGGAACAAAAGGGCACCCGGATAATGTATTCATGACTGTCAAACTTACTTTATAAAGAGAATGCAAAGGCAGCGTTTCTGTTCCATTCTGCACTGTCTCTAATAAGTTCTTTGTTTCACTGTGAAAAGCCTAAAGACTGTTGTCGGAAAGCCCACAATGTATCAAGAAAGAGTATTGTAACATAGGGTGAGGGGTGGGCAGACAAGGCCACAGTTAATACCCACAGTTAATACGAGACGAGACCTATCTCCTCAGTGGAAGTGCAGAGGTTTGTGGAATTCTTTCTTGAACTTAAACAAAAAGAATACATAACAATACTGATTTACCAGCATTGTTAATACACTACCATTATGCATGTTTGGTTGGGTACACTGCTTAATTTAAGTAGCATGTATCCATCTATCTATTGTAGTTTCTTCATTTGTAAAAAATACTCTTTTTTACCTTTTACCCTAGCACAGGGGCTCCCAACCTTTTTAAACAAGTGTTCTTCATCTGTCACAAATCTTCAGCTCAGGAACTCCAGAGAGATTTTTAGTAGGTGGGCACACACACATACATGCACACACGCGTAAATAATTCAGTTATGAGACAGTTTACTCCAGTCACTGGTTTACATTCAGACTAAGTTACTTCCCATAAGTAGCCTTACTGAAATTAAGGGGACAAGTTTACTTGTTCAATTAATTTCAGTGGGAATACCTCTGAGTAACTGAACAAGTAAACTTGTCCCTTTAATTTCAGCAAGGCTACTTATGGGAAGCTTAAGTTGGATGTAAGACAGTTACTGGAACAGACTGTCCCATAACTGTAACACTTAACATTTTGTGTGTGTATACACATATCAATAAAACCACAGACTTAAGTGTTAAGGCAAGCAGGCAGGCTACCACAATCACTGACTCAAACACACAGAGATATTCATAGCAACATTTTTGAATTTCAGTAGGAGAATTCAGTGCTAATTTTCTGAAGCCTGTCAGGCTGAGGAAAGGGGTATGCTGAGCTTCAGCTGGTAGCCAGTCAACCGGGAGTAGAGAAGTAGGGTCTCTCTTCACCCTTCTCCCTCCCCTTCTGCAACAGACATGTTGACTTCAAGCTGGTGGCTGCAGCATGGAGAAGTTAGAAGGCTTAAAATACCTTCTGGGAGCCCTTTAATTACCCCAGGAGGTACTAGTACCCCCTGGGAACCCCAGCCCTAGCATATAAGCGTAGTGCAGGCTGTTCAGCAAGAAGCCTAAGCATATCTACTCAGATGTACATCCCATTGCGCTAAGTGGGGCTTAAGCTTCCTATGCATACACATTTATGTATGTCAGAAAATAAATCCAACCAATTCAGTGGGACTTACTTTTAAGTTTAAAAAGCTTATAATTAGAATCTCAAAACAAAATGATGCTCACATAAAAGTGATGGTAAAAAGAGTATCATCACAATCAGCTAAAACAATTATACTGCAGCTGGTAGTACTTTCTAGGGATGTGCATGAACTGGTTCAGAGGCCCTTTTACGGGCCTCTGAACTGGTTTGAACCCTAACTGGCTTGAAGGTTCGACAGCAGGGTGTGTGTGGCTTCAGTGAGGGGGAGGATGCACTTACCCTGCCCCCGCCGAGTTTCTCCTGCCGGCACGCGATTCCCTAAAAGCCCGTCAGGGTGGCAGCATACCTTCTGCCGCCCCATCCTGATGTTGTCGCACGCAGGCACAGCTAGTACTTCTGGTCATATCTGGAAAACATCGGGGTGGGGTGGCAGGGAGGTATGCTGCCCTCCCAATGGGCTTTTAGGGAATCGCGTGCCAGCAGGAGAAATGCGGGGTGGGGGGAGTGCATCCTCCCCCACCCTTAAAGCCACCCCCCCCGCCAGTTCTATGCACATCCCTAGTAATTTCTAAAAGGATGTATGTCCCTAATGGTAAACTCTAAGAGAGACTATAGTTACATATTCAAATTTCACATATTCAAATTTTCTACCATGGAAAGCAGGGTCACTAGGAAGGAAAAAGCATGAAATCCACAGATAGTCACATGTTACAATTGCACACATCTCTTTTGCTATACTTACTGGCAAGATTTGACTTGACCATGATTTCCTAGAGAACATACAATGCATGTACAGGCAACACAAACAACATGTGTACCCCTTCCATATAACTATTTATCCTTCCCTTTCCTCTCCTGGATCTGTTCTGCAAGTTAGTTACTCTTGCTCCAGTCAGAAGTAACTAGTAGGGTGAGGCTCTGGCTGGAGTAGACATATATGGTTGGATGGTAATAAAGAAAGGTGTGTAGGCACTGGCCTCTTGTTCTGAGTCATAGCTGGAAAGAAACAGGGGTGGCCCCTTCATGAGGCAAGGTGTGGTGGTTGCCTCTCTGACAAATTATTGGGGTTGGCAGATGCCCCTGCCATCAGAGCAGCTCTTCAGGACCAATCTGATCCTTACAAGCCCTGCAAGGAACGCCTCTCAGAAGGCTGTTGGCAATCTTCCCTCCTCCCTGCCCCACTTGCAAGAGTAACAGGGCAAGACAGCAAGATAGCTACTTCTGAAAAGGAAAGCCAACAGCCCTATTGATTTCTTCCCATAGCTGAGCCCCATGACCATAGGTGGGATGAATTGTGCCCCAGTAATCAATATTACTTTCAGCTTTACTTTCTAAAGATGCCCCTGCACACACACATCTTAAGATGAAAATAGCTATCATATGGGAAAGTTTAATACATTCTTATATCTATTTCTCAGCAAAGCATTTCTAAGACAGATGCCTTAATTGGAAAAATAGATGCTAGTCTTGGACCGTAATAAAACTGATTGATTGACTGAAAATCGATGTGATCATAAAAATCCATTAACTTTATTGTTTTTGTGCATTGAAGTCATAGTTTTCAGGGGTTTTTGGTTATCTAGGTCCTGTGAATATTCTAACATGTATCCAGATAGTATCTCACAACAGGTTGAGATTAGCTTGAGCTAGAACGTGACACTCCAAACTTGACAGGTGTTGAAGCATTCATATGTGTCCACCATGCCAAATACCCCTTCAGCATCAATGTTGTGTAAGGTCTCTATGTCACTTGAGCTGCCTTTACAGAGTCAAACCATTGGTCCATTTAGCCAAGTACTCTTGCTCAGACTGACAGCAGTTCTTCAAGGATTCACCAGGAGTCTCCCAGAGATTCTTTTAAATAAACATGCCAGAGATTCAACGTGTGTTCAACAACAACTACTAAGACCTGTCAAAAAAGAGAACCTATTGGAAATGGTCCAATTACACATATACAGCGTCAATACCTTGCATCAAGGGATTTAAACTATTTTGGCTCAGTATCTTCTGACTCTATTCACAAGCCTCTTCTTAAAACCTTCACAGCTTCAATTTCAGTAACTCCTTCCAGATTCAAGTTGTATGACCATGGGTCAGGGCACTTGCTCAGGTCAGCACATGCTTTTAGCACACAGCATCAATGACACTTGAAAATCTGCTCTCATAGTGGTATGCCCATGTAAGACTGGTCATCTGAATAGTGAAATATTTCAAAGTATTAAAGAATTCATAAATTAGAATTGTATCAAAGAATATATTTATGCTAATTACAAAAATTCCCAAGTTAGTTAACTGTTATGAAACAATGAAATGAAATTCTAAGCAATTGTGATTGGTTATTTATTACAACCAATGTTTCAGAAATAGAAGATAACAATACAAATTATGTTCTTGCCTTTTATCTCAGAACTGGGATTCAAACAAATTTAAAAAATGAAATTGAGTAAGTGCACACAGCAACTGGAAAAGACAGAATCAGTTTTAAAATCTGCTCAAGGTGTACAGTAAAGCCTAAAGTGTGTGTGGTGTAGATCCCGGCCCCTACAGAGCTGGAAAATCCTCAACTTTGTTATCAAATACTATACCTTTACAAACAAAGGCATCCTTGGCTTTGCATAATATTTGATAGTACTTTACTGCAGTCAAATAGACAGGTTTTGGCCAATGAATGAATTGGCACCCCAAAATGTTAACTTCAGAATATGTCATTGGCTTTCACATTACTGCCTTGCCCTCAGGTTGGACGAGGCAGTCTGCATGCACTGTCTGAAAGCTGCTATACCATGAGTGGATTTTGTGAACGGATGTAGTGCAAGTTCAAATCCTCAGATCAGTAAGGATTGCACACTGAAAGACCAGGAGCAGTGGTCCCTCTAATTTTTTCCATCACTGTGCGGAATGAATTTTGTTCTGGGCGGCAGTATCAAGGCATTGTGTGCTCACATGCATTCAGAGTGGGGCCTCCTGATTAAACCTGAGTGGGATCTAAAATTAACTGAGCAGACATAAAAAAACTGGTAAGCGCACGCACATTCACACACCTTAGAACACTGACCAGGAGCCTTCCCAGATGAGGACAAACTGCAGAATGTTAAAAGCTTTCACATGAGTTCAGGGGTGTAGCTCTAATTGAACAAGCAAGATGGGACAAATGTAAAAGGATCCCTGCAGGGGTGGGGGTATGGCTGGGTGGGTGACAGCTTTCTCTTCACTCTCATGCCTGAGGGCTGTATCATACTATTTGCAAAGGAGCAAAAGAAAAGCTGTGCCAAAAATGTTATTTTAACATTTCTTTACAGTTCTTCTGCAGCAAAGACATGGAGAGCGGAGAAGGCGGCGTGGGGCGACCCATCTCCATTTCTTGGCTCAGGGTCCACTCCAGCCTTGCTATTCCCGTGCAAGTTCGAAGTACAATTTCACTCCCTGCCCACAAACTGCAGCAAGCTTTCATGCTACTTCCCAAAATGATCTTATTCTCTGAACACACGCCAGGCAAGGACCTCGCGCGATTTTCGCAGTTATCAGCTCTTGCAAGTAACCCACCTTTTCCCATTACATCTTTCTGTGTTGATGACTGGAGAAACAGACTAGAAACTTGAGAGCAGCAGTTTTTTACCCACCAGGTAAATACATGCATGCCCCATATAAGCATAGGCTACTATGCCCGCTTTCTTGGGATTAAGCCCTGTTGTACTCCGACCGACTTACTCCCCGAGTAAAGGCGCGCAAGACAGGACGACACGTGAAAGCGTGGTCTGCTGCTGCCATCATGTAGTCCCACACCTTAGAAGAAACATATAAGACCCCCGCATTCAAGGTGCGCAAGGCTAACGACTCAGAGATCACGTTTGAAGCGACGCGTGCTGGGATTTGTAGTTCTATGAAGACTGCGTCCGGGTACTTCTTTTTTTTTTTTTGTTGCTCCGCCTTCCTCGTCAGAGCAGCTTCAGGCTAAACGAAGAACAACAATTAGAAAACAAGACAGCCTTGAGAATTTGAAAATCCGCGCGACTGTCGTGATTTGTTCTCGCGAGAGCTGGATCTTCCTCCCCCTCCTCCTGGGTGCCGGTGAGTGATCGTGGGTGGGGGGGAAGGAGAAGGAGGTGGTTACTGCGCAGACAGATACCGACTGAGCGAGCGCGGCGGCGGCATAGAGCAGGCCCGGCCCAGGCAGGCCGTCACTGGGAAGCGAAGCGCGTTCGGCTGCCTGCTTCTCTCAACCGCTGCAGCGGAAGCCGGAGAAATGTCGCCGTTCTGACCGCGGACCGAGCCAGCGACGGGGCGCGACGGAGGCGGTGACACCCGCCTCAGCAGCAGCAGGTACCCGGCAAGGGAAAGGCAGACAGGCGGGCCGGCTGATGGAGGGGATTGGGTGGCGGGGCGGGCTGGTGCAGCCGCCAGGCCAGGCCTGGTTCCTCGCCCCGGGAAAGAGAAGGCCGGGGAGGGGAGCATGTCGGCCGGGCTTCTTATATAAGCGTCCGCCGGTGCGGCACATGGCTGTGCCGGGTGCCTGAGCCGCCTTCCTCCTCCTCCTCCTTCCCCCGGGGCAGCCTTGTGCGCGCTGCGTCTCTCTCCGAGGCCTTTGCCTTCTGCTGCCCCCGCCTCGCCAGTCCAGGAGGTGAAAAGGAGGGACTGGGGAGGCCGCCTCTTCCCTCCCTTCTTCTTTCTCCTCCTCCCGAGTGGCCTCCAGCCCCGGCGGAGCGTATGGAAGGGGGAGGCGGCCGGCAAAGCAAGGCGGCAACTACAGGCTCTGGGGAAACGTGCCGTTGGCGGGTGGGTCGAGCCCAAAGGTTGGGGCGGGGGAGCGAGAGCATAGGCAGCTCCTGCGCTTGGCCCGGACTCCTCCAGCCTTGTGAAACGAGGGGGCTCTCGGGTTGGCTTTGCGGCGGAGTCTCATAAGGGCACACGGGCACATCCATCCTGTGTTTTCCGCACTCCGACAACGCAACGAGCATGTGACAGTTCCGAGCAAACAGTGAGATCGGTGGGGAGACAGCCATTGTTGAGAACCCGTGATAGGTAATGTGTGTCAGGCTTAGATGTGCATTCAAACCCCTGTGGGGTTTACTGGTTGACTTTGAGGGCAGTTGACCGGTTGATTGAGAGATGATTTTATTATTGCCAACTGAGCCTCTGCAGTATTCAGTGGGCTTTGCTTCCACTGGTTACAATCCTGAGCATGAATGTTGAGGAGCAAATCCCATTGAAATAACTTTGGCTTGGTTCTGACTAAACATCATAGGAGGATGGTACTGTTAATGGATGCATCCCCACATGCAGCCAAATGATGATGTGGTAGAATGAGCCACTTCAGACTGTAAGCAGATAACATTTTTACTGGTCCTCTGTCTGCACAAGTAGAAACTAGTACGTCAGGGAGAAAGTTGGGCTCGAATCTTTCTCCCCAATGATCTCCAAAGTTGTATTTTTCTTTAGGGAGTTTTTTGTGTGTGTGTGAGAGAACTTAAAGTGATTTCATTCTCTGAGGTTTGAAGTGGTATCATCCACACTCCTGCTACATTCCGTTGTGCATGCAGATGAGATGCAGTCCAGTCTGAGTACTGAGCTGCCTTGGCCAAATTACTCTTCTGTGTCTGCACCTTCTGTTTGCAATACAGGGATAGCGATACTGACCTACCATAGAGTGTTGTTGTAAAGATTACTGCGATAATGGCTGTGGAATGCTTCATATGCTTAGTATTTGCATAACTCTCCCTAGGCATTATTATCATTGTAAAGTTAAGTGTAAACATATGGTCGCAAAATGTGAGCAAAGAACCTCAGATAAGACCAGTGATGTAGCTTTTGTGCAAAATTATGAGCTGTTAATATCTTAAATAGATTTTTCTCTTTGGGCAGGTTTGTTCGAATTATTTCATAATTATTATTATTTTATTATTATTTTACATTTATATCCTGCTCTTCCTCCAAGGAGCCCAGAGCAGTGTACTACATACTTGAGTTTCACTTTCACAACAACCCTGTGAAGTAGGTTAGGCTGAGAGAGAAGTGACTGGCCCAGAGTCACCCAGCTAGTTTCAAGGCTGAATGGGGATTTGAACTTGGGTCTCCCCGGTCCTAGTCCAGCACTCTAACCACTACATTCTTAGTAATGAAAAACGTATTGCCAATGGACCCCATGTTAGCAACAAATGATGACACTCACACTCTATCAAAGGATATGTTTGGGTGAGTGGTAGCTTAGATCTGATGAGTTGAAACATAAATGTTAAGAGCCAGAATAGTGTAGTGGTTAGCGTGTTGGACTAGGACCAGGAAGACCCAAGTTCAAATCCCCATTCAGCCATGAAACTTACTGGGTGACTCTGGACCAGTCATGTATCTCTCAGCCTAACCTACCTCACAGGTTTGTTGTGATGATAAACATAACCATGTACACCGCTCTGAGCTCCTCGGAGGAAAAGCGGGATATAAATGTAATAAATAAGTACTGGAGTGCATTATATAAAGTGAGTCAGTGTTTTCAACTCTCTCCAGAATGTTAGGATTCTTGTGAATGACTGTAATATAGAGCTGTTCATTCTTGTCATGAAAACCATGCAACTTTCTTATTCCGTTTTTCTGTGCAAGTGTTAAAAGCATACAGTATGTACTTTGGCAGGGCTATAGAGTAGCTGATTCAAAACAATGCTTTGAATAATAAGCTTACTGATTCCATTGGTTTATCCTCCTTGGGTGAAATATAAATGTGAAGTTGTGTTGTCATTTCAGTTTATACAGAGGCTTAAAAATGTCTTGTAATTGCATTAATTAAAGATGAAGAAATTGATTGTACTATAGGACTTTGTGGGCTATGGCCCACTTTATGATATGCAGAAAAAATGTTATCTAGGCTGGCAGACGGGTGTGTGTAAAAAGCAAACACATGGGTATAGGGAAAAATAAAACAGTAGGTCCAAGTGGCAATGAAATGCAAAAGGTATGCTGATATTTCTTTGTGATGCTTAAGTATATATAAGGTAAGCACATGACAATTCACCATAGCAATAATTGATGATTAAGTAATTATGAAGTTCAGCAACAACATTTAAGGTGGATGTTTTTGACAGAAAATAGAAGTCTTGTGAGCAGAGTGGAGTACTTCTATCTAGACTTGCTGTTATCTATCCCAGTCTAAAATAAGACACAACTTACGGTGTTTGAGCTTTATGGTGGTTTGTATGCATGATTTATTTGCATACTTGCTGTTCTGCTTGCACAAGGAGGAAGTACAACCTTCGTTAATCTCCTCTTCCCTCTGCAATCACCTGAAAACTTGTTCCTGAAGACCCTCCAGAGCAGGATGGCATGTTGAAGGTGAAAATGCCCTTCCCCCAACTTCATGATTAGAGGTTTTTTCACTTGTGCTATAAGAGCTTATGCTACAGCTCATTGTCTTTTCTGACAGTTTGGTCTAAAACACCAATGTTTTGTGTCATTTTGATTGGGTCCTGATGATTTTTAACACCTATATTGTGCTTCAGGCATTTATTTTATTTTTCCTCTAAAGAGCCCAGAGGAACATGCTTATGTTATCCTCACAGGAACACTGACATAGTTTAGGCTGAGAGATAAGTGACTGACCCAGAGTCACCCAGTTGGTTTCATTACTGAGGGGGGATTTGAACTCTGGTCTTCCTAGCCATAGTCCAGCACTCTTAGAAAAATCCCTACTTATAGATTATGGGTAGCAACTTGTAGAATCCCAGCAGTCTTCCAGTACTTGGTGGACTTCACCCATGAGCTTGGTGACATAATAAAATGGCTTAAAGTAGACTGAAAATTGTGACCTTCAACTTAAACTTCTACACTGGAAGTTTACTGGCTTGTACCTCATCCTGTATGTTTTCCTCCTGTAGAAGGACCTGGATACCCAGTTAAGACTATTCAGTAGGGGGGTAAATCTCAGAGAAGCTTATGTTAATGTGTTAAATGATTTAGTTTTTGGGTCAGAAAATAGCTGGAAATTGAACACTTTAAATTTCTAGCTGTTCCTAAGATATGAACTATATTAACTCTCAAATGCTACCGTGAGCGTTTTTGGGAACCTGGCAGATGTAGCCTGACCAGAGACTATAAATTTTACTCTTTTAAATAACAGAGATCTCCTTTGTGTTTGTTTGGTTAGTAGTAGTAATCATGGTATGCGTGTGAAACAGTAAAGAGAGGTTCAGGACTGCAGGAGGTGTTGGAAGCTTGAGCTTGGTAAGGAGAGTTCAGAAAGTGAAGAGAAGATAGTGGGTCAGCAGAACTTTTGTCAGCTAAGGTCAGGATCTAACACTTCATACCCCAAATGTTTTAGGCGTGTTCTACTTGCAGACCGAGCATTTTCCCTAGGTTTTATGTTGGAGAACCAATTTGGAATACTCATTCATTGATCTCCCCAAGACTGATTATCTTAGAAAATTCAAGGGATGCAAGTAAGGATCTGCCTTTATTTGGACATTTTAAAAAAAGAGGAAGCCCTGCTCCCAAGTGAATCTACTGCCTGACAAGACCTTCAGGGGACAGGTGAAGCCTGGTGTAGGGATGTGCACGTAAATGGGCGGGGGTGGCTCGAGGGGGTGGGGGGATCTCGCTTTAAGGGTGGGGGAGGGTGAACGTATCCCTCCCCCCGCCAGCACTTGGTTTTGGTAAAAGCCTTCAGGGTGGCAGTGTACCTCCCTGCAGCCCCTTCAGCTGGAAGTGGGCAGAAGTATCAGGTGCATGTGCACATGTGTATCCAATACTTCTGCCCACTTTTGACTGAAGGGGCGGTAGGGAGGTACACTGCTGCCCTGAAGACTTTTACCAAAACCAAGTGCTGGCGGGGGGAGGGATAAGTGCACCCTCCCCCACCCTTAAAACAAGACGCCCACCCCCCGCCTTTGAACCTCGAACTCACCCAGTGTTCGAACGGGTATTCGAACCACCCGTACAAGGGCCTCTGAACAGGTTCTTGCACATACCTAGCCTGATGTCATACCTGCAATATAGGGCCTGCTTGGTTATTGCCCCCAGCCTCTAGAATTTCCTTCCTGAGAAGACTTGCACCATTTCCGTAAACTGCTGAAGATGTTATTCTTTAGGCAGGCCTTTGAGTAGGTGGTGACTTAGATTGCGTGTCTCTTCAAATTATTTTGTTAGGTTTTAATGTGGTGTGTTATCAAAAAAAGATGTTTTTATAAATACAAATATAAACAAACATCTGAATAAGTAATGGAAGCAAAAAATAGATATGTTGCTGATATCGCCTGGTTGAGTGAGAGCAATATAAGTATGCAGTCAAGGGCTATAATAGGACAGATCCTTGGAGGAAGATGGGAGCTTCATGTTCTGCCACTTCTGATTGGTGGTGTGGCTGAGGAGGGTACCTTGGAACTGACTGAGAGCTGAGGTTCTGTTTGGAAGCTTGTAAACAAAGTCTTCCATTGCCTAGATACCACAAGAACGGGATTTGGTTCTTGCACACAGTATGATAGGTAGGATGAATATAAAATTCATGTTGGGTGAAAGTAGAAGACTGCATAGACAGTACAGATATAGACAATAGGAGCAAATATCTCAGGGTTTTTGAAGAAAGTTGTAGTTACAACTAAGTACATTTTCGTACTTTACTAATATGGTAATGGCATATGTCAGAGTTCAGGATAAGAATCAATGTTGCCACTCTGTTCTCCTTAATTCACTGTGTTTTTTAAAAAAGTCAACAACTATAATTCAAATAGTTTGCAATTCCTGCCCCCCTTGAATATTTGGCACCTGTACTGCTGGAAGCATGTTGCATGTTGCTGCAGAAAACAAATCCAAAACAGTGAAAAAGTATGTGGTAATATTATCTCTGGTATTATCCTTGCCTCCAGCAACATTCTTTCAGAATATAGTCTTTCCTTGAGTTAGTTTCTGAATA
The DNA here is from genome assembly GCF_027244095.1 of Hemicordylus capensis. Taxonomy (NCBI): domain Eukaryota; kingdom Metazoa; phylum Chordata; class Lepidosauria; order Squamata; family Cordylidae; genus Hemicordylus; species Hemicordylus capensis. The sequence continues at coordinate 389,118,082 of NC_069657.1, read as the reverse complement.
TGTTGGTACATTTTTCATTAAGCACATGACTATTTATTTACAAAGTTTTTATTTATCTATTTTATTTATCTTTTATTTATCTATTTACAAAGTTCTTCAAATTGCTGAGAAGGCAGTATGTTGGCAGCTCCTTGAGACTTAATATTATCTCATTATTACAATTTGTTGGTTTAAAAAAACAATCATGTACTTGTATATTTTAAGTAATTTTACTGTCTAGGTAACGCTTTTGATTTAAAGACTGCTACTCATAATTGATATGACATATATTTTTTCAGTATCTCATTTGTATTTAGTTGTGTGTGTATATATATATTTAAAGCTCTAATGCAAGTTGACATGCCTTAACATTTGTACTAGAGGTAACTTCAGTATCAGTCTCAAAACAGTACAAGGAGTTCTACAGCACAATAATATGAGGTCAGCTCAGAAGCAGTCTCCATTGAGTTTGGGGAGGGGGACTTACTCCCTAGTAAGTGTTATATGATTAGAAACCACTAACCTTTATTTGTGGTGGTAGATTAAGCAGACTTGGTTGGTTTGGAGTCTTTCAGTTACCAAAGCTGATAACAAAAGCCTTCTCAGCTTTGGTGGTGAAGAGCTGAGGACATACTGGTAGACCCCATGGCTTAATCTGGTAATGGCATATGCCAGTTGAGGACATTCTATAGAACTGACAGTTGCAGTGAGCTCAATGCAGCTATTCACAGTCTCTTGGCTTCTGCACCAAAGCACTCTGGATCCAGCTATGCACCTGTGCATAAACACTTGGAAAACTTGGCATGTTTAAATAATTCTCTTTGAGACTGTAAAACTAATGGGACTGATCTCCAAACTGATTTTAAAATAAGATGCTGAGAGTTTCAGCCACTATATATACACCCTAGTTTACTGTGTGGATGAAAGTTGCTTTCATGCTCAGTATTTGATTGGAGGGGAAAGCAATTTCTCCCCGATAGATCTAAGCTGGGCACTGCAAGTGTTTACTTTCCCCATACACTTCTTGTATGCCTGAGCTAGTAGGCATACAAGATGCATTGCTTGCTTTACTTGCTCAACTTAAACCTTGCTTTACAGGAGTTTTGCACTATTTGTGACCCATCAATCTGAACACTGTCCCTCAATGGCTTGATAAGCCTTGTTTATTTTTTAACATATGAAAGTTACATAAGAAATTCTCATGATGTCTTTGGGGAAGCATCGTGCAACAGTGTCCTGAACATTCAAAAATTTTAGAACTATGTTGTGGAGTTTTCATACACATACAGTAGCATCATATTTAGAGCTAGGTATAGTACAAGTTCCATTAATAAATCAAGCTAGCTGCTTTGGGACTGCAAAAACATCCAGGCTTTCAAACATGCCACAGTACATGGCAGTGGGCTGTGTTCAGCATGGTGGACTGTAATTTGTTCAGACCTAATCTACAGGGATTTCTGTCAGGGTCATTTTGCTTGCTCTGCAGGGAGTAGCTTCTAACCTGAGTGCTGTTGTCAGTAAAGGAGCCTATCTTGGTTCAGTAGAATGAACTAGCTGACCTATAGGTCTCTCCCATAGGGGTGTGTATGTGTGGAACACTTTTCGCAGTTCAGTCCAAATCCAGACCAAACTGTGGGTCCATGAATAGGTTTTGTCAAACAGACCAGCTGGGCCGGTCTGTTCAACTGAACCAGCTCAAATTGGTTCAGTGGGCTATGTAAAGTGGCTTGTAAAGGGGAATTTGATGAATATTCCCCTCTACAAGTAAAGGGGAATCCTTCACAAAAGGCTTCTAAAGGGTGGCTGTGAGTGGGGGTGGGGGCAGCGAGAACTGAGGCACCTTTAAAAGTAAGCGATAAGGTGCTTACTGCCAGTGGTCGTGGTACCACTCTTTGAAGCTGCCTGGGCCCAGTGTCAACAAGATTGTCCACTCATCAGGAATCCACTAGGATCCATAAGCCTCTGGAGCGGACCATCCTAACCTGTCCCCCACCTCTGCAGAGGTGTATTGGGGCCCACCCCCAGATCATTCTTTACCAGTCAGTGATCTGTCCATGACAACGGCATTAAACTCACCTGGACTATCCATGAAGCACCACTGTTCACTAAAGAATCCAAAGACCAAATGGAGTGTATGACTCAGCTGCATGTGTGGGCCCAGATTTTGGTTGAGACAAGCCCATGGTCATCATGGATGACATGAAGTCCCAAGCTGCACCAGAAAAGGCAACTTCATTGTGGAACCTAAGATGAAACAGCCTCAAGATCCTCAATGCCACTTTCAAGACAAGCTAAGGCAGGGAGACTGTTAAGCAGCAGAGTAGGCGATATACTGACAGAACCCAACTTTGTCTCTATTATACCAAGAAGGAGGAAAGATACTACCAAGTTCTGGAGGACAACAGCATGGCTAACAAAGCAGAGTCTTGGAAGTTATAAAAGGGAAGACCACTTCCTTCAGAAAATGGAAGTTGTGCACAAATGAAGAGAACAGGAAGGAACATAAACTTTGGCAAAGGTGGACCTTTAGATGATGCGGGCATGAAATGGATTAAGGAGGTTAAGGAGATTGCAGAGAAGCTGAATGAGTTGTTTGCATCTGTCTTCATGGCAAAGGATACTGACCATATACCTGCTCCGGAACTGAGCTTCTCAGGCTTGGAGGCTGAAGAACTGGGCCAGTTTGAGGTGATGAGAAAGGATGTTCTAAACCATCCTGAGAAACTAAAAATTAACAAATTGCCAGAGTTCTGAAGGAACTCAACTCAAGGGTTCTGAAGGAACTCAAATGTGAAATTTCTGATCTCCCAGCAAAAATATGTAACTTCTCCCTTCAATCAGGCTCTGTATCAGAGGACTGGAAAGTAGCTAATGTAACTCCCATTTTCAAAAAGTGACCGTAGGTTGGGGGGATCTGGGAATCTACAGGCCAGTTAGCTTAACTTCTGTGCCGGGTAAATTGATGGAAAGCATAATTAAGAACAAAACTGTTCCACACATAGAAGAACATTGTTCAACCTATAGAAGAACAGGCCTTGCTGCAGGAGAACCAGCATGGCTTTTGCAAGAACAAGTCTTGCCTTGCTAACCCTTTGGAGTTCTTTGAGAGTGTCAACAGCATGTGGATAAAGGTGATCTGGTTGACATAGTATACTTGGACTTTCGAAAAGTTTTTGATAAAGTTCTCCACCAAAGGCTCTTGAGTAAACTTAGCAGACCTGGGATAAAAGGACAGGTTCATGTGTGGGTTGGTAACTGGCTGAAGGACAGGAAACAGAGGGTAGAAATAAATGGACAGTGTTCACAAAGGAGGGAAGTAAGAAGTGGGGTTCCCCAGAGATCTGTAATGGGACCAGTGCTCTTTGACTCATTCATAAATGATCTAGAAGGTGGGGTAAGCAGTGAAGTGGTCAGATTTGAAGATGACACTAAATTATTTAGAGTAGTGAAACTCACAATAGATTGTGAGGAGCTCTAAAAGGATCTCTCCAAACTGGGTGAGTGGCAAATGTGGTTCAGTGTTAACAAGTAAAGTGATGCATATTGGGGCAAAACCAAACACCCCAACTTGACATATACACTGATGTGACCTGACCTGTTGGTGACTGACCAGGAGAGGGATCTTGGGGTCATGGTAAACAGCTCTCTGAAGGTGTCGACAGTGCATGGCAGCTGTGAAAAAGGCAAATTCCATGCTAAGGGTCATTAGGAAGTGGATTGAAAATAAAAATGCTAATATTATAATGCCCTTGTACAAATCAATGCTGTTACCACTGCATATAGCCATGCATATAGTTGTATCTGTATCTTAAGAAGGACATTGTAGAATTGGAAAAGGTGCAGAAGAGGACAACCAAGATGATCAGGGGCCTGGAGTACCTTCCTTAAGAGGAAAGACTGCGGCATCTATGACTTTTTAGTTTGGAAAAGAGGGACTATGAGTGGACATGATTAGTCATGTGCACGGACTGGTTCGGAGGTCATTCTAAAGGCCTCCAGACCGGTCTGGTCACGGCGTGGTTTTGGTTCAGGTGGGGAGTTTCAGTTAAAAAGGGGGGGCTTTACTCACCCCTTCCAGCAAAGTCACGTATTTTATGTAGTAATTGGGTGGCAGGGTGCCGCCCGCTTCAAACTCTGCTGCGCGGGCTCCTTTGTAGACATAATCGGGTGGCAGGATCGCTCCCAGTCCCTGCCGCCCTCTTCAAGCTAAGCAAGCCCCCCTCGGCTGGCGGCCGCCCCTGCAGCTATCAAGGGGTTCCCCCCTCCCCGCCGACCCCTTCTTGTCAAATAGCCCCCCATTACAAGAGGACGGCAGGAGAACTCTCTGCCGTCCCCTTCCCCTTTGCCGGCTTGGCTTGAAATGGCTTCTAGGAAGCCTTTCGCGCGCGTGCGCAAAAGGCTTCCTAGAGGCCATTTCAAGCCAAGCCGGCAAGGCGAGCGGGTGGCAGGGAGTTCTCCCGCCGCCTGCTCGCTAAAGTTAACTTTACTTAACGTTAACTTTAGCGAGCGGGCTGCGGGAGAACTCCCTGCCGCCTGCTCACTTTGCCGGCTTGGCTTGAAATGGCCTCTAGGAAGCCTTTTGCGCACGCGCACGAAAGGCTTCCTAGAAGCCATTTCAAGCCAAGCCGGCAAAGGGTAAGGGGACGGCAGAGAGTTCTCCTGCCGTCCTCTTGTAATGGGGGGCTATTTGACAAGAAGGGGGCGGCGGGGAGGGGGGAACCCCTTGATAGCTGCAGGGGGCGGCCGCCAGCCGAGGGGGGCTTGCTTAGCTTGAAGAGGGCGGCAGGGACTGGGAGCGATCCTGCCGCCCGATTATGTCTACAAAGGAGCCCGCGCAGCGGAGATTGAAGCGGGCGGCACCCTGCCGCCCAATTACTACATAAAATACGTGACTTTGCTGGAAGGGGTGAGTAAAGCCCCCCCCTTTTTAATTGGAACTCCCCACCCCAGTGCCGGACCGGTTCCGTGCACACCCCTAGACATGGTAGAGGTGTATAAAATTATGCATGGGGTAAAGAGTGGACAGAGACATTTTTCTCCCTCTCCCACAATGCTAGAACCAGGGGTCATGCCATGAAAATGGAGGCTAGGAAATTTAGGACCGACATTCACCCAGTGCATTATTAGTGGTGGCCACTAACTGGGATGGCTTGAAAAGGGGCTTAGACAAATTCAAGGAGGACAGGTCTGTCAGTGGCTACTAGTCTGGTGGCTAAAGGCCACCTCCAGTTTCAGAGGCAAAAATCCCCTAAATACCAGTTGCAGAGGGGCAACAGCATGAGAGAGGGCATGCCCTCTCTTCTTGCCTGTGGACTTCTCAAAGCCATCTGTTGGGCCACTGTGTGAAACGGGATGCTTGACTAGATAGGCTTTGGGCCTGATCCAACAGGGCTGCTGTTATGTTCTAATGTCTCATGATCCCAAAACCACATGCAGTCCAAGTGGTGGACAGTGCATCTTGTGAGTGAGAATTGTCTCCTTAAAACTAGGGCAGCCTCACCTCCCTCCCACTAATTTGGCTGATGCCGCACCCAGAAACCCAGCGGGCACAACTGGAAGAGACTTACATCCTCTCCCTCATCCACCCAGGTCTCTGCAATTCATGCCAGGTCAGAATGCTCATCCAGGATAATCTCTTGGGTAGCTATGGTTTTTGTATTTATAGACCTGGTGTTCAGTAGTACCAACTTCAGACAGTGTGGGTTGCTGAGAAAACCCGTGGGGTTTCCTTGGTTAGGAGAAGGACTGGAAGGCATGATGTTTTGACATAGCCAGCACACCTTTGCCTCTACCTTGCCTATTTGCACTGCCATGCTCTTTTCCAAGGACAACCTCAATCAGAAGGGCCTCCCAGACACATCTTGATGGAAGTAGCACCTCAGATGAATAACATTAGAAAATAAGTGCTCCCACTAAAATAGAGGCAGCAAACCAACTTCGCACCACCCCCTCTAGTGAACATAGGAAGCTGCCATATACTGAGTCAGACCATTGGTCCATCTTGCTCAGTATTGTCTACACAGATTGGCAGAGGCTTCTCCAAGGTTTCAGGCAGGAATCTCTCTCAGCCCTATCTTGGAGAAGCTAGGGAGGGAACGTGAAACCTTCTGCTCCTCCCAGAGCAGCTCCATCCCCTAATGGGAATACCTTACAGTACTCACACTTCTAGTCTCCCATTAATATGTAGCCAGGGTGGACCCTGCTTAGCTAAAGGCACATGCTTGCTATCACAAGACCAGCTCTCCTCTGCACTGGCCAGAACTAGGGCCAAGTATTCTGGTTTTCCAGGGAAGGGCTAGTCTGTTAGGTTCTATATAGATTCTGGGTCCCAAGCAGATATGGAAAGCGCTGCTTCTGCCACACTTCTTGTTCTTTGGATTTCTTGCTTTGAGGCCATTGTCTGTTCACCACAAGGCTGAGAGGCAAAAGGACAAGAGCCCTTTGGTTCTCACCCTTCAGCTTATGACCTTGCTCAAACAGCTCTTAAATACAGGACAGATACCAGAGATACCTCGCTCTGGACCACCCCAGCACTCCCCAAATGCTCTTATGGGGCTGCTGAAACCTCCATTATACCTTATAGGGAAAAACCTTAAAGATGCGTAAACTTCAACAGTTCGCCAAAAATCAGTCATTTGCCCAATTCCTCTGCAATTTGGGTGGTAGCCTCTACCCATTAGGCACTTAACTTAAACTGAGTAGTACTCCACTGCCTTGCGGGTGGGAGTGGGGTGGGGTGTAGTTGGCACATGGCAGTTGACAATTGGCACTGTCAAGAAGGCAGTCAAAATGAATAGAAGAAATGAAGGTGTGTAATGAATCTTCATAAGGATTCATTGAGTGAAAGTTATTACACACCAAAGAATCCGAACACTTGAAAAATAGTGACCACACATTTTGCTCCATAACTCCACTTCTATAAGGGCTAGAGCTTAGCTTTTTTTTTTTTTTTTAAATGAAAGCTCGGAATCTGGGGGAATTAACAGGACAGATCCAAAACCTGAATCGATTCAAATTGAATCAGCCACGATTCGATTTGTACCCAAATCTAGCCAATGGACCACAGGGGTGATTCGTTTGGTCTCCGAATCAGCTAGATTCGGGTACAAATCGATTTGTATCAGAACCAATTTGCACATCCCTACTCCCTTCCTAGCAACATTCAAGGAAGCAACCCCTTTAGTTCAATTTCTTAGGGCAAAACAGTTGGACTATCCACCCACTATCTTCCCCACTCATTTCTGCATAATCATAATAAGCTGTCTTCCATTGGTCCATGGCTATTACCTCTCAAGGCCTTCAGACAGGTATTTCCCAGCTCACATAGAGACGGATGAGAGGAGAGTGGATAACTGGGTGTGTATTTTGAAGGTGTGCCAGTCACAATTCCTGCTTTGCTTTTGCACATGATGATGCATCTGGTTGCCCACTGTGGTTATTTTCTCAACTCTGAAAATTCCACTTTTCAGCCATAACTTTCTCATTATGTTTGATACAGGATTATTGTAATGTCATTTTATCATGTCATGTATTTTTATGATGCTCTTACCTCTCATGTGGGTGGTAGGAGGCAGCCATATCTGGGACCCTACCATCTATTGATATTGTAACATAACTAGATGATGCAAGCAGAAAGAGTAGTTCTGTGGAATTCCTAGAAATGCTGGGTAATGGCCTCTTCTCTCTCTCCCCAGGAAACTTGTTTGCTCATTATACAATAAGTTTCCAAAAACAAAATGGGATTCAAGGAAAAATAGTTCATTAAAAAGCCTCAGCGGTATGCCTTTCCTATTTCCCTCCCATCTGCCCTAGTCAATATTAGATGTTAAGACTGATGTGCTACTACCTGACTCTATTAAGAGATATGTACATCTTACATATTCACATTCTGGTAACTTGCACCCTATTGCTGCTGTATGTAAAAGTATGTTTACTTTTAATGTAAAAGTAAGCTGTAGCAGTTCGAAATAAAACTTTCACTTTCATAGCTACAGATGGAAACTTTAAATTCTGTGGGATGTGTTTGCTTGCATAATAGAAGCCATAGGAATACTCTGGAAATTTGTGTAGCTCCATAGCTGCTCCAGAATCCAAAATTTAATATCTGTTCTTTCCCCAAGCATTACTTATTTTATGTGACTTACTCCTCCTCAGTATTTGGCATTTCTGACAAACATGCAGACTTGCTTGTGCTGTGTGTAACTTACTCTGACAGAATTTGAGTTTATTTTGTGCACAGTATAAAAAGCCTTAGGCATGGATATTGTAGTGCTTTAGTAATTGATTCTGCTTAGAGTGTCTGCTGAATAACTTTCTCTTGTCTCTCTACAGTGAAGCATGCGAGACCTAACAGCTCACGTAACCAGCAGCCTGCTGCAGTTTCCAGAAGTGACTGTACAAGCTCTTGGGGAAGATGAGATAACAATAGACTCTGTACTTCATGGGAAATTCACTGGAGGTACATTTCTGAAACATAATCTCTTACTTACTAGAATAAGCATTTAGTATTCCTAATACTTAAATTCATGATCAGTAATATTATGAAGGCAGGAAAGGACATTATTAGTGGAGAAAACAAATTGGATCCATATAGGTAGTGATTTACTTCAAAGCACAGCGGAGTCAGTGTGCAGCTAGCCATTTGTGTGGATCTACGTGCATGAACTGAACTTAATATTGCAGCTGTTGTGTCTGTTTAAAAACTGATGCTGAATCCTGACAAGATGAAGGTGCTGGACCCTGACAGGTCTGGGCATTTGGAAAAGGATAATGCTTGTTCTAGATAGGGTCACAGTCTGCCTTTTAAAGTAGTGATTCTCTTATATTTAGCAGGAGAGCAACTGGCCCCAGCACAACATTGCTCTAGTGGCTATTGCTGGTGTCTACCTTATGTTTCATTTCAGATTGTGAGCTCTTCTGAGACAGGGAACCATATTTTTTAATTTTTCTATGTAAACCACTTTGAGAACTCTTGTTAAAAAGTGACATATTCATATTCATCATAGTAGCTGTAGCATTGTCTCTTTGGAATTCCTTTCCTACATAGGTACAGTTGGTTCCTGCCCTTTTTGGTTTCAGTTGGTTCCTTTGTCCTTTTACCACCAGTTAGATGTTCCTATTTTTAGGCTTTGGCTGATTGTTGAAATCTGTGGTTCTGGATTTTAAAAAGAGAACTGAACTTCTTAAATACTTTGTTTTTTCTTTTTAATGGTAGTATTCTCTGGAAATTTGTCTTGTATCTTTTTGGATGCCCTCACGGGACTGAAATTGTTTGTTTAACTTATAAAATTTGAGCTAAAACTTATAGTTCTTGTTTGGTAAACGTGCCTTAATATATACTTTTCAAAAAACAACAACAGCACAAGTGAAATCCTAAGAGCACAGATTATTTTCCTGCACCTTCTTGCTTAAAACTTTTCAGTAGTTTTGTGTCCCTGAGCCAGAAGATATATGTGCTTATACTTATCCCTGCTTAGCATAGCTCCATTGCCAACAACCTGGCTGTCTTGTTAGTCGCAAAAAGCTAATATGAAATATATGAACAGTCTTTCATTCTTCAAAAAATAGAATAGTCTATCTGAGGCAAGTAAATGGTACTTAGGAGGACAGGCACTTCACTTGAGTGTTCCATATGATGTACATTGACAAAGTGTGGCATCAGTCAAGTAGATCTGAACTTAAATTTATTTTAAATGTTGCATCACACTAAAGTAAGATGCATCATATTGCCCATATACCTGAGCCAATATAATCCTGGAAGAGTTCCCCATCTCCAGGTAATATGCATTTGTTTTATATTCTTTGCTTGTATTCCAGCCCTTTCCTTATCAGTTCCTTCAACTTGGATTTCATGTTGCAGTCAGTATACATGTTGGTTCGCTGTTGGTACACACTGATGTGTGATACTGCACGTACTTGGATAAAAGTGCTCAATGAAAAGCTTTTTAGATAGTCCTGTGTGGAGTGGCATTATAGTGGGAAGCTCTTCAGAAGTGCTCTTATGAGGTAGTACCATAAGAATGCCTATAACATTGTGCTGTGTAGCTACATCCTCTGGAGTGAGGTGCCATATACAATATTGAAACAAACAGTGAGAGAGTTTTCACTCTGAAATATACACATGACTTTTTGGAATAAATTTATTGTTCTTTTTCACACTCTTTCATGCCCTGCCCCAATGTCTGTACAAATCCAGCTCCACTATAACCTTGCACCCTTTCTTACATACCCTTTCTCTCTGTTTTCATTTAGGGAGAAGTGGGCTGGCCTGTCTGGCATGTGGACCTCAACTTGAGGTTGTAAACTCAGTCACCGGAGAGCGACTGTCTGCATATCGTTTCAGTGGAGTGAATGAACAGCCTCCCACTATCCTTGCAGTTAAAGAGTTTTCCTGGCAGAAAAGAACTGGACTACTAATTGGCTTAGAAGAAACAGAAGGAAGTGTTCTGTGTTTGTATGACCTTGGAATATCGAGAGTGGTTAAAGCAGTTGTTCTTCCTGGAAGGGTACATGTCTTTTATATCTCAAAGACAAGGCTTCTGCTCTGTTGTATATATTCGCATACTGCTCCAGGGTATTCTTCTGCTGTGCTTGCTGGCTGCATCATTTTTAAAAAATCCTTCACTTTATTGCTGTGTTGCAAATAAGCTATCTTTCTGCTCAGAACAGAAAACTAATGGATCATTCTCTTTCAGTATAACCATTCACAGTGCTTGAATTGGTCTTTAACATACAAGAGGCTAACATCCGGACTATGAAGCATTGGCAGAAGAGCATCAGTGCAAATTTAACATGAGGGAGTGGTAATTCCCATTGCAGCTGCCTGTGCTCTCAAAAATATGTCCCTGGGGGTTCCAGATCCTTCAGGGATTTTTGAGTGGTGTCAGTGGCAGAAGGGGGAGGGATGGTTGAAAATCAGATTTACCACCACTCACTTTCCCGCCTGCATGTTGGTTAGTCTTTGTGGCTAAACCTGCATTTGCATTAAACTTAACTTTTTCATCTGCATATTGGTAATTACCTTAAAACTGGAAACCAGATCTTCTAGGATTCAGCATTACAGTATAAGCTAATATTTATTTTGGGGGGTTGGCTATGTTGTTGGTCATTCACTTGTAAGGAGATGGAAGAAGGCATGGGTGGCTCAAGATACGTGATCAGGATTTGATGTGAATATGCAGTTGTGCATATGCTGGAAGAGGAATGCACTAAATAGGCTGGGTTGCTAATAAATTAAAAAATGTAGCTTTAAGTGAGCAGAAGAAGATAATGGAGGGGAAAGACTAAATAAAAGGAGGGTAAATCCTTTGCAGAAAAAGCAAAGCAAAATCCCAAAAACTTTATAAAAGAGGTGTGTATTCTGGGGATCTGTGAATAGCTGACGTACTTCACTGTTTGTGCATTTTTAAAAGCACATTGTTGTCTCTTGTAAATTGAACTTCTGCCTCTTTGGTATGACCTGAATTTATGTTCTATTCTGAGAGCAATTGAGGTTGTCCTTTATCCTTCTTTACTGCCTCTTGCCTTAGGAACATAGGAAGCTGCTTTTCCCCCTCTGTTGGAGCTCCTCATTAATGGGTTGTACAGTGAGAATGCACGAGACAGGACTGGAATTTCTAAGGCTTGCTTCCTGCCGCCAGAGGGCACCTAATCCCAGTTCTGGTCCTGTCCGAGCTTGCAGGATACAGAGATCTGTTCAGCATTTCCAGTGTGATTTCTCATTTAAGGCTAGCTTCTCCTTTTTCTTTTGTCTGTTAAGTGTCTACCCCCCACCCCCAATTGTGCGAGGTTGGGAAGGGAGCTGCCTTAGGTTTTTCTTTTCATTAACGTTCAAATTCCAAAGTAGTTTTTTCCTTTGCAATTTGAGACATTTGGCCATCTTGCAATTGCTTGGTTCCTTACCTTGCCGCACGTCTCAGTCTCCTCATGGAGCGGGCACATATGAAATAATTATTGAGAGATTCCCTATCTGAGGGCCCTCATGCAACCCAGAAGATGGGTCAGTGGGAGTTTCCCCCTTTCGGGCATTGTTGGCTTCTCCTCTGAGCTCTGCTCCATCCATTTTGGTGGCTGTTTCAATGGAGGCCAATCAGGCGCCAAAAAAAAGACAAAGCACCTCAAAGTGCAAACGGAACCACCGAAAAAGAAAAGGTTGCAGCTTTCTGTGTGCCTTAGCGAGCACCTTCTTATTAAAGATGTATGCTGCAAAACAAAGCCGCAGAACAAGACAGTGTCCCCATAAGAGCTGCTTTGTAGATATGACGACGAGTGCCGGGTGGGTGATTCTTTGGAGTCCATACCACTCATGCCAGTGGCGGTGGGTGTAGAGTGGAAATCGGCCGGTCTTTAATAAGAAGGTGCTCGCTAAGGCACGCAGAAAGCCCAATTGCTCAATGCCCGATTCTGACAGCACTTCCAAACAAAACGCCACATCGAAAGCTGCCGCCTGTGCCAGCAGATATGCACCCACTGCCTTCTCAGCCGACCGGGACTCCTGGTCAACCATTTGGGGAACCCTCAGACCCAGTCCCATGCCCTACAGAGCTGGTGAGTAATGAGGTGCCTCTCCCTCAGGAGTCGGCTTCCTCTATTCCCCCCGATGAGGCCAAGGGACTTCTTTTTGAGGGAATATTTGCCCCTTCAGACTGTTCCTTCTATGCAAGTCCCGTCCCAACTGTCGGGGCCTGCTTTGCCACCTCAGAGGCCTCCACGCACCAGGTTTCCATCATCATCATCGCCAGATTCAAGCCCTAGAAGTCAGGCTATTCCTCCATCGGAGGGGGGCTGTTTTGTTTTGAAGGAAATGGGGAAAAGGTGGGCTTATCACTCTTCTTCAGAGTCATCACCACCTAAGCGTCCACTTAGACAGATAGCTCCTCCTGCATTACTGCCCCCTGTATTACCTCCGCCTGTCTTACCGTACTGTACGTGTCACCTCCGCCTGCTCCCGTGTTGCCTCCTGTGTTACCTTCTATTCCTCCCAGATACCCAGTGGTTCCCCACAGGCCAACCTCAGATTCTGAGTCAATTCCTGAATCGCCAAATCTTATCCAACTCATTGATTCCGATGGGGAGGGTGAATTGTCTAGGGAGGAAATAGCTCAACAGGCTCCCATTTCAGATCGTTTGTTCACTTCTGCAGGTTTCGAGGTTTTGCTTACCAAGGCTAAGAGGATGATTAATGATGTGGCACCGGCAGAGGTCGCACTCTGGACTTTGATCAAATTGTTTCCCCGTCCTCCTTAGCCACTGCTCCTTTTCTCTTGCTTTTCCGTAAGGTGGTGATGGCAGAGTGGCAACAGCCAGCTTCATTCAAAACAGTGGGTAGCTATCTTAGAAAGTACTATATACTCAATCAAGGAAGTCATCTCTCTATTAGCTCAACCTCACATTGATGCGCCCGTGGCACAGATGATGTCAGGCTCTATCTTGAGCATGGAAGGTGAAGAACAGTTAGTCTCCAGAGGACAGAAAATGTGATTGCTTGCTCAGAAAGGACCATGAAGCATCTGCAACAGTTATTAAAGCGGCCACTACCAATTCTATATTTTCACTTGCCTCCATTCTTTGGGTGAAGGAGTTCATTGCTCTAGTCCAGGGGTGGGGAACCTTGGCACTCCAGCTGTTGTTGAACTAAAACTCCCATCATCCCCAGCCACAATAATTGTGGCTGGGGGTGATGGGAGTTGTAGTTCAACAACAGCTGGAGTGCCAAGGTTCCACACCCCTGCTCTAGTCCGTCCAGAGAATATTAAGTTCCTCCAGGTACTGTTTCCTCTAAGGCTTGTGCATGTGCGTGCACTCACACATCTTCTGATGTCCACTCAGTTAATTTTAGATCCCACTCAGGTTGAATGAGGAAGGCCCCACCGTGAATGCATGTGCGCACATACTACCTTGATACTGCCACCCAGAACAAAACTCATTCTGCACACAGATGAAAAAAATTAGAACATTGCCGCCAGGGCATCAACAAGATGGCCAAGGCAGCAGCATTGATGGTGGATTCAAGTCTTGATTGCATTCAGCAGGCATCTAGGGCTATGGCATCTGGAGTTGCTGTGTGTTGTGCTCTCTGGCTGAAGATGTGGCAGGTAGATGCTAAGTCCAAATTGATTCTCACTGCCTCTCCCTTTACAGGAGCTAATTTGTTTGGCCCAGCTCTGGAACCAGTGTTAGTAGAGACTAAAGATAAGAAAAAGGCCATGCCTTCCAACAGAAAAGATTTTTGGAGACCTTTTCATTCCTACTCTTCATCCTCTTGTTCCCACAGGCAGTACCAGGGAAATTCCTATACTGTATTAAAGGATTGCCATAACAATTTTAGAGGATCAGGCCAATCACAGTGGAGGCAGCGATACAGAGGGCCCACAAGGGCACAGAGTTCTAGAGCTTTCGCTTCCGGTACCCAGTTCCCTAAGAAACAATGAAGCGGTTCCAGTTGGGAGCAGACTTCTAGAATTTGCTCCCACTTGGATGTCCACCACCCAGGATCGCTGGGTGTGGATGCAATTTCCACCAGTTACTTGTTAGATCTCATTTCACCTGCACCCGATTTCTTTTGAATGTCCCCAAAATCAAACAAACCAGAGAAGCATCTGAGAATGGTTCAAGCCATTCTTCAACTCAAACAGGTTCGGGTGATCGAGCAGGTGCCCTCAATAAACTTATGTAACGGCACATTTATTTATTTAACACATTTGTATACTGCCCAAAATGCAAGTCTCTCGGTGGTTTATAAAAAGAAAAAAGAAAAAGGTTAAAACATTACAATAATTTAAATTTTAAAACTTCAAAACTATTAAAAACACAATTTACTCGCTGTTATTCTTTGTTCCCAAAAAAGAATGGTTCTTGAAGGGCAATGTTGGACCTCAAACACCTAAACAATTATATTAAAAAAAGAGAAAATTCAGAACCGAGTCCCTACAAACCATCAAGGAGGTGATACCTTCAGAGGATTTCCTGTCTTCAGTGGACTTAGCCAAGGCATACCTTCACATATCTATTACCCCACTCCACAGGAAGTTCCTTCGATTCTCTTATGACAGTCTCCATTATCAATATAAAGCCCTTCTGTTTGGCCTATCATCAGCCCCCCGCACCTTCACAAAGATCATGGTCACACTCATAGTGCACCTTTGCCAGCAGGGGGTACACATGTACCCTTCCTGGACGACCTCCTGATCTGGGCCCCATCGCACTGTCAGGCCCACACAGTGGTGAGCCTCACATTTCAATGCTTGCAGAATCATGCATTCGTGGTCAATTCGGACGAGTCATCTGTACCCATCACAGATTCTCTAGCACCTAGGAACAGTGTTCGGTATGGCGCAGGGTTTGATTTCTCTTCCAGAGGAACACAAGATCAAGGGCATTGCCCTTTTATGTCTACATTCAGTGGACTTAATGCTCCTGACACAGATCCTGGGGCCTATGGTGGCCTGCATAGAGTGCACACCATGGACAAGGTAGCACTCTTGTCCGCTGCAGTGGCTCCTCCCACACCTGGGCCATATCATGGCGGGGACCCACCAGCAGATACAGCTGTCTCAAAAAGTCAGAATCCTTCCTGTGGTGGCTTTCTCCAGCGATCAACAAGGGTCTGCCTCTAACTGCTCCTCAGAGAATTGTCGTCACAACAGATGCCAGCCTAACAGATGTCCTTTTCTGCGGGGCGTTCATGTATTGCTCTGCACAGACATCACGACCAAGGCCCACATCTATCGCAAGGACGGCACACATTCGAGGCTTCTGATGGTGGAGGCAATCTATTTTTATGAGCAGAGAAATGTCTGACATCCATCACTGCAGAACATCTCAGTGGGGTGAACAACACGCAAGCAGACTGGCTCAGCCAACAAGTGGTGGACCCTGTGGATGGTCTGTACACCCGCAGGTTTTTCAACAGATGGTCCAACACTTGAGGGTTCCGGAAGTAGATCTGTTTGCATCTCGGCTCAGTAACCAACTTCTTCGGTTGTTCTCCAGGTTCCAGTCTTCTCTGGCAGAAGCAACTGATGATCTCACAGCTGCCTGGCCCAATTGTCTTCTTTACGCCTTCCCACCCACAGCCATCATTGCAAACGTCATCCAAAAGATGGCGACAGAACAGGCACAACTGATCCTGATGGCTCCACATTGGCCAAGGAGGCCATAGTTTTCAGAGCTAGTTCACTTCTCCATCCGTCCTCTGTGGCGTCTTTCCCCTCTGCAGGGATTTGTTGTCATAGTGTCCTTGCTGCACCCAGTCAGAATGGCTCCAGCTCTGCGCCTGAACGTTGAGCGCGGAAGCCTTGTAGCCAAGGATATCTGAAGCTGGTTCAGGATACTACTATCCTCGCTTCATGACACCTGTAGACTCAATGGATCTATCAGACCTCGTTGGCCACCTTTTCAAGGTGGTCTGCCTGCAAACGCCTGGATCTTCGGAGGTACTGGAGGTTTTGGCCTTTCTTCATTCAGGAGGGGCTGGACCTTCATCTGCATCCTAATGCCCTGCGAAGACAGGCTTCTCTGCCTTAGCATCCATGCTAGATATTTCAGATACGAGCACTTTGTTGCTTCCTTCACATGTGTCTAGATTTCTGAGAGGAGCTTCCAATTTAGCACCTCTTCCTGACCAGCACTTTCCTTTCTGGAATGCGAACAGGGTGATTAATGCTTTAACTCAGCCTCCTTTTGAACATCTGGTTTCTGTTAGTATGAAGCTGCTTTCTTACAAGGTTCTCTTTTTAGTTCCCATCACGTCCACCAGGAGAGTTTCTGAGCTAGGGGCTCTCTTGGTGTGCAAGGGGTTATGTATTTTTCAACAAGTCTTGGTGGTCCTAAGATCCTGCTTCTTTCCAAAAGTTAATACAGCGTATCATGATTCCCAAGATGTCATTCTCCCATCCTTCTGTCCGTCTCTGGTCCACCATAAGGAGAAGCTTTGGCACAAGCTGGATGTCTGTAGGCCCTGCGGATATATCTCAAGCGCACAGAACATGTATGCAATTGTGATTTACTGTTCGTTCCTTTTTGTCCTGCCTCGGTGGGTCATAAGGTCTCCAAGACTACTCTTTCCAGATGGATCAAAGGCTGAATAATCCTGGCCTACCACACCCATAATCTTCTAGTACCAGGGGAAATATTAGCACACTACCCATAGCACAGCGGCTTTCTCAGCTCATGCTCGCCTTCTGGACATCTGCAAGGCTGCTATGTGGGCTTCCATTACCTCATTCATCTGCCACTATAAAATATTCTTTTTCTCTTGACCAAGCAGCCGTTGGCCGTAGTGTGCTGCAGCAGATGGTGTGAGTACATCCTCCCTTCCCTTTGTTTCATTCTGCTTGGGCATATCCCATTAATGAGGAGCTCCAACGCAGGGGGAAAGGGAACATGGGTCTTACCATGACGAGTTCTTTTTTTGTCTGTCTGGAGCTCCTTATGCCTCCCAGATGTACTGTTTTTTCTAGTTCTAATTGAGAGTTAAAGGGAGGTATGGGATTTGTTTCACTTGGGTGGAGTCAGCTCCTGGGGATCCTAGTCATAGATTACCTTCAGTTGTCTGTTTTACTATTGTGTTTTTTCTTCTCTAATATTACTGTTCTAGTAGATGGTGGTTCTTCCTTTCCTACAGCCATCTAGGCGTCTCTTTCTATAGTGTCGCTCTTCACTTCAGACCCAGAACTGGGATCAGGCACCCTGCTAGTGGCAGGAAGCAAGCCTTAGAAATTCTAGTCCTGTCTGGAACATGCTCACTGTACAACCCATTAATGAGAGGCTCCAGACGCAGGGGAAAAGAACCCTTCACAGTAAGACCAATGTTCCTTTCTGTTGATACCATTGGTCCATCTAGCTCAGTATTGTCTGGCAGCGGCTTCTCCAAAGTTGCAGACAGGAGTCTCTCTCAGCCCTATCTTGGAACTGCCAGGGAGAAACATGGAACCTTCTGCCTACAAGAATGTACTTCCCAGAGTAGCCCTATCCCCTAACAGGAATACCTTACAGTGCTCACACACAATCTCCCATCCAAATGCAAACCGGGGCAGACCCTGCTTACCAAAGGAGACAATTCATGCTTGATTGCACAAGACCAGCTCTCCTGCTCTCAGCAGATGCTCTACCACTGAGCTACAGCACCATCCCCTAAGGGGAATATCTTGCAACACAGTGCTCACATGGAACCACCCAGCCAAAGGCAAACTAGGGCAGACCCTGCTTCCTCCTGCTCTTTTGCATTCCAAGAGTATGTCAGGCTAGTATATCCCTAGTACTGTGTTGCTTTATTTATATAGTTTGGTATTCTAAATGAGATGACGATTTATTGCCTCAAGCTCAGTATTGCTTGTATAAACAGTGATTTTTCTGAAAAATTTTCACCTTGGTGTTTGTCATTTTCTTCACCATCCTCTTAACCAGTAAATCTACTTTGCTTACATCAGAGTTGGCAGCAGAAATCAAGCTAGATTGGAATTTTTCTTAAGCTTTGTTTTATAGCATGGTTGCACAATTCAAATGCCCTGCTGGGCCAGAACCATCCACAGCTTGGCGTGCAGAGGCCAAGGCCAATTTTAAGCACATTATTACGTTAAAATTAAAAATATATATTATTAGTTACTTGTGGGTCTATTCACCTGTCAAGGGACCCATAGTTTTAACCAAAGATAGTGGCCAGAAAATAGATCCTGTTCCTGCTCAGTCAGTGGTGCTCCTGGAGTGCATGCCAGCCCCAAACCAATGTCAAGTCCTCTCTCCTTAAATCTCTGTTGTTTTCAGGCTGCAATCCTAGGCATGGTTACATGGGAGTATGCCTCACTGGGTGCACCATGGAACGTATTTCTGAGAATGCATATGGTGGTTCTGTAAGGCAGTTTCCAGTTCCTGTGTAGCTGCAGGATATCTGAGGGCCAGTAAAATAGTCCCTGTGGGCCAGATCTGCGCCCCTGCCCCCGGGCCTTAGGTTATGCAGGCCTGTTTTATGGTCAAGAGCTAGTGTGGTGTAGTGGTTAGAGTGCTGGACTAGGACCGGGAAGACCCGAATTCAAATCCCCATTCAGCCATGATACTAGCTGGGTGACTCTGGGCCAGTCACTTCTCTCTCAGCCCAACCTACTTCACAGGGTTGTTGTGAAACTCAAGTATGTAGTACACCGCTCTGGGCTCCTTGGAAGAAGAGCGGGATATAAATGTTTAAAAAACAAACACTAAGCATATTCAATCCTTTGTAGTTGAAATTTGTGCAAAACCTGCTCATTCACTTATTTGGCATTTTTGGTCTTTAGGATTTTAGAATGGATATTTTTAATTAGGTGCTGCACACAGTGACAGTGATGAGAGCTTGGAACCTGGAGGGTACCTATTGCTGTTAATTAGCACACTTCTGCAAAAGTGTAGTCTTCTTTCTGTTTCATAGCCAACTATGAGAGCCATGGCAGGTCACCTCTCAAAATTACTGAAATTAGAACTCTCATTAAAAGATGGATCAATTTAGTCTCACCTGTGACACCTTTCCAAGAAAATTCATGAACTATTCATAAATTCTCACTATCGTATAATGCCCACAAAAAGGATTTTTTTGGGGTGGACTAGCGAGTATGAAACATAATTTTCTGCTGACTAAGCTTTTAAGTCATAGGCTAGTAGGTGATGAGGGTAACCACTTTGAGGCAGCCTTATAGTGGGGTTCTGTAATGTTTTGCCCTGAGTCCAAATAACTCTCATAGTCCGTATCAGAGGACTTGCTAATTCCCAGGTGCCAGCTCACTGTGGCACCTGAGCCAGTCGATGGGTGGATGTGACCAGGAGGAGTGAGCAAGCAAGGCAGGGGCAGGTTGTTCTTTCCTATTCCTGGTTACATTTGTCTGGCTCAGGTAGGTAAGGGATTAACTCAACCAGGAGGAGGAGGCAGCAACCTGCCCCCATTTCCTTGCTCACGCCTCTTGGTCACATTAATCCATTGTCTGCCTGAGCCAGATGGTTGCAACCAGGAGGTATAGCATGCAAGCTAGGTAGGGGTCCACCCCTCTACCCCATGGAGCAAGGGATAGTGTTAATTTTTTTTGTCAAAATGTGCCAAGGTCTGCTGTATTAGGTTTGAGGCCGCATGCTGCTTTCAGGGTCACAGAGATCCCATGTTCAAATAAACATGGACTCTCCTGCAGCATTTTTCTGCAGTAAAGGAAGTGGTGCTGGAATAAGTGATGCTAGAGGGAAGAATACACAGGTTTGCTCCGTCTTATGCTGGGTAGAATCTAGAGGACCAAGTAGTATGTGAATAGCCACTTTTTCTTTTGAATAGTCTTAATCAGCTATATAAATAATTACAGTATTTGGAAGTACAAAATATTCTTGTTGAGAGGGCTTAATCACATTATCTCCAGTTATTGCTTTTGACAAAAAAAATAGTGGTTTCCAGATATGTTCTTGGAAGTCAAAGTTTTTTTGTGAAGTTTACTCTAATGCTAGAAAAACTCTCTTCAAAAAAGCAACCTTGACTTGGATCTGAAAATGGAAGCAGAGTCCAGAAATGGTTGTATATGACAGGAGTAGGCAGCCTTGGCCCTCCAGCTGTTGTTGAACTGCAACTCCTGTCATCCTGGCCACAGTTTAAGAGCTGGAGTGCCAAGGTTGTCTACACCTATACAGAGAGGATACCATCTGGAGGCATTTTATTAGGTCACTTGTGTTCTAGCAGAATGGTGTCCTGCACCACACAGTGGCTTGAATACTAAGAGTTTTCTTAGCTTTCTGACCAGCACTACTTTACAAAAGGCACATCATTGACTTTATTAGTGTGCAGAAACAATTGTAGTCAACTTACACATGAATGGCTTTTAGTAAATCATTAGCTTCAAAATGTTCTCAAACAATATAAACTCACATACCGTATTTTATGGACTATAAGACTCACTTTTTTCCTCAAAAAATATCCGCCAAAATTCAGGTGCGTCTTATATGTTTTAACAGTTTAATATGTTAAAACTCAGAAAAACTGGATTAAAATTAAGGTGCGTCTTATAGTCCGTAGCGTCTTATAGTCCGTAAAATACAGTATATCCTGCTTCATATTTAATGCTTTCACATTGAATATGAAAATGGCTTACAATATATGTATGAATGATATAAAAAAGAGAAAAATTTATTGAAATAATTGTTGCCTTCCTAATTAATCAAACAGCAGAATTAAAAGTCTTTTGGAAAAGGAAGGGCTTCACCCCTAATAACTTTGGGGAAAGCTTCGTTGCTACTAAAATAGATGGCCATTCTTATCCAGCTAACCAAAAATGTATATTCTGTACAGTATAGACAGAACAGAACTATTTTCTCATGGTATGAACCCCTGTAAAAAATAGCCATGTTTAATGGCACGCTTAAACTTTTAGCTCTTCATGTAACTGACTCTTTTCTGATAGTGTTAACGTCCCAGTAAAACCCATTTTCACTGGGAAAACTAAATAATAATTCCACTTGTTTTCGAGTACTTGTTAGTGACTCTGACTGTGGTTACATCTCTTCTGCTGGCATTGAGAACAGAACAATTCTATTATTTCCAGTTGGCAGGTAAACCCCCCTGTCTGTGAACAATAGCAACAAAAGTACAATAGATGGCTCTAACTCTGGCATTCCTTCTGTCAAGTTTGGCCACAGTCTAAGCAGCCCTGGACAGTATTGCTTATCTAAATGAAATACCTGCTGGGTCTGATCAGTGTTCCCTCTAAGGCGTGCGCACACAAGCTTTTTTATGTCCGCTCAGTTAATTTTAGATCCTGCTCACATTGAATTAGGATGGTCCCACTCTGAATATATATGTACACACACTGCCTTGATACTGTCGCCCAGAACAAAATCCATTCTGCGCACAGGTGGAAAAAAATTAGAGAGAACACTGGGTCTGATCCAGCAGGGCTGTTCTTATGTTCTAAAACAAAATGAAATATTTGTATCCTGAACTTAATTTGTCAAACAGCTTAAATAACATTCAGTTTTCTCCTAGGTTACTGCCATAGAACCCATCATTAACCATGGAGGAGCCAGTTTGACAACCCAACACTTGCATCAGAGTCTTAGGTGGCTGTTTGGTGTGGCTGCTGTGGTTACAGATGTTGGACATGTCCTCCTAATTGATCTTTGTCTTGATGACTTGTCATGTAGCCAGAATGAAGTAGAAGCATCTGGTAAATTGCATTTACTCTTCTCTGAAATTATTCACTTGCTGCTTAATAGCAAAGGAGTTACATTTCCTAGTGTGTATGCCATGTTAAATATTTTAGCAAATACCTAATGAGGTATTTAGGATATGTGACTTATTGCAAAAATTACAAGGGTCAATCTCCTTTGGTTTCCTAGCTGTCTTTGGTCTGCTAGGCTGTACAATGTGTATCTGATTTATTTTCAGTTAGGGAGATAAGAGTGAATGTCGTCATATGAGTTTTTGCAGATGGTAGGACAGCAGTAAGTTCACCACACCATCTATTAGGCTGAATGGCTTGGAGTAGAATGACTTCAGCTTTGTCTGCAGTGGAAAGACTGTAGACCAGTACTGATTTGAAGTGCTTTTCCCTGCTCCTAAAGCTGAAACAGAAATCCCAAGTGTGTCTACTTTTCAAAGGACTGTGGTTTGGAAGGCTTTTTCTGCAGAAGAGAGAAGAAATAAGAGTTTATCTCATTTCTGCTGCCCACTAAAGAGCAGCATAAAATACAATAAGAGACTGCCCCTCGGAGCTTTCTGCTGTTCTTGGAGAAGGGAATTTTGTGCCGGCCATCCAGGAAAGAAGTTACTTCCATGACAACAATCTGTGGCTACCTCTATATTGTGTTGTCAGAATTATGACAAAACAATAAAAAGAGTTTAGAGAGCTCTTGTTCTTTTCACCCTTCCTCCCTGAATTTCTCTAAAAGTCTGTGTCTTCCCATTATTCACTTATATTGTAAACCTTCAGCTTGTGATGTGTACTTACATAGATTTATCGGAACAGAAGACAATATACTGGTTCTTGTGGGTAATTCAGTTATGTTAAAGTGTGGATTAATGTGCATGTATTTTATTTGTTGTAAATTTGTTTTGTTCTACTTTTTATACAGATCTAGAAGTTATTGCTGGAATCCCTCCTGAAATCCCACAAATAAGAGAAGCTATAACTAGGAAGGGTCGACATCTCTGTTTCCAGTTACTGAACCCGTCAGGAACTGCTGTCACAACTCTCTCATATGTGCACAGGAGCAACCAATTAGTTGTGGGGTTTTCTGATGGCTATCTCTCACTATGGAACATGAAAAGTTTGAAAAAAGAGTAAGTATGTTTTATATGAGCTGGAGTTCTTCATTTAATGAACTAGAAAAAAGTGTAGTGATGTATTGATTACAGAAGTATTCTTCAATAAAGTATTCAAAAACAAAATATGTGCATTAGGTCTAGTATGTGTTTTGATCTTTTTAAAAAAGTAGTTTACACTAGGTTTCTATAAGCTATAGATCTTGATTGTGATCCACTGACACTCATAAATATGGGTTCTGCACCTGTGCTGACCTTTCGGGTAGAATTCTTTAGCTCTTTGTGGTTCAAACAACCGCCTTCTGTGCATGCTCCGTGATTGTTATTTTCGGAAGCTTGGCAGCATTTCCCTCAGTTCCTTTCTGACCTTTGGTGGCTACAGCTCCTTAGGAAGTTATTCTAGTGTAGATTCTCTGGTAAAATAACTGTACATCTGTTTGACCAGGGACTGTTCCTGACAAATCTGTTTAACGCTGTTTGGTAATGTAAAATAAACATTTTTTGTGTTTGACTCGGACTGCTAACAGACACTCTTGGAGCTTATTGGACGTCTGCTATTGCTTTGATTAGTATTTATTTCCCCATGGACTCTTAAGGATAAGCGTTAAACTACTTTTGAAAGGTATGGGGAGTGTAGGGGGAAACTCCCATCTACAGATGACCACAAGCTTTGTCTCCTTTGCTATGTGGGAGTGGGCACATAATATCTCATTCTGCAAAGTTTGTAACTCGTTCTCCCACCAAACATTAAAGAACAAGGCAGCAAGGTTGAGAGTTGTGCTCTTAGAGGAAGCGCTTAGTCCAGCAATTCCTATGCTTCTGTTGCCTTTGGCTTTGAGTTCGCTTTTGGGATCGATGTCGGGGGCTGCTTCTTCCACCATGCAGTCTAAACCCTCGACGTTGGTTACTTCCTCCTCAAAAGCTGATGTGCCTTCTTAAGAAGCCGCTAGCCCTAGGATGGGGACTAGATGGCCCCACTTCCAAAAAAACATAGAGATAAAAGCTCCAAGCCGGAGAAATCACACGCATCGACATAGAGTGCATCCATGCCATCTCCGACAGGGCTTTAACAACCAATACCATCTCAAACTACAACATTGGCATCGATAACTTATAAGTCAGATGCATCCTCAACAATCTAGATGCCAACACTGGGATAGATGCAGAGCGGAGATCAAGCAACACGGCCATTGTGACTGAACACTTGACACCATGCAATGTCGTCCTCTCCTGCACTGATTCTGTCGATGTTGAGGCATTCAACTCAATCCCTGATTGCTTTCGAACCCGAAGAGGCACAAGATATGGAATCTGCCTTAAACCTAGATACTGCTCATAACCTACTCTCCTTACTGGAGTCAAATGAGAGCTTCAGCTTCAGCCTTTCAGGCCTCCATCAGCCAAAGGCTGGATGAAGACTAGGATCCTGATCTAGGAGAAGTGCCATATGGGAGACCCTGAGGATTAAAAGGGAGACAAAAGGATGAAAAAGAGTTTCTACTAAAACATCATCTTCCAAATTCTCTGGTAGTTGATTGTGTGTCATCAAAGACAGGATGGAGATGCACAATGCCAGCTGACAAAGAGGGATGCAAATTAGATATGCTGGACTGGAAGACTTAGGCTATGGCTTGCCTCTCCTTCAAAATTGCAAACTACATGGCATGCTTATCTAAGTACACCCATTTTTTGTGGGATTACCTTTTTCAAGTTCGTTGTAAATTTTCACCAGAAGAATTTGAGAAAATAATTGCAGACATCTATTCGAAGACTACAGTGGTTACTCATCAACAGTTTAGTAATGTTAAGAATCTTGTAGAAACAGAATCTTGCACTTTAATTGCTATCACTTTATGTAGAAATGCATGATTGTGTTTGTCAAATCTCCAGCAAGACATGAAGGAGAAAATAGAAGCATTGTCTTTTGTCTCAAAGCAACATCTTTGGTCATTCTGCCTGTCCACCTCCACTGTCCAACAGCCCAACAATAACATTACCACCATCCATCAATGCTGCACATTCCATCAAGCTGGCAAGTCATGCTTATTCATGGCACTGCATAATATCAGACTGGTGGGTTTTAAGTATTACTCAGACTGGTTATGTTATAGAGTTCAAGACTTGGCCAACCTTCACGGGATAAAATACACTCCAGCAACACCTGCCTTGATGGACAAAGTCAAAACAATGGGGAAAATGTATTGGAAACACTGTTGGAAAAGCAATCTCCCTTGTGTGGTGAACAACTTGGAACAAGGGATTTTACTCCTGGTATTTTCAAATATCAAGGGATAGGGGAATCCATCTAGTAATTGAAGCTGTACATCGATATGAAGAATTTTCTAATATTAACTTTGCATGGGGACACATGGGTTGCACTAGATTTGAAAGATGCTTACTTTCACATCAGAATATAGGAGAACCACAGAAAGTATCTGTGCTTCACAGTGGGCAACAAAATATATCAATACAATATGCTGCCGTTCATTCTAGCAACAGCCCCCAGAGTGTTTACAAAGTTCATGGCAGTAGTGACAGCACATTTGTGCACTCAGGGGTTGACTGTTTTCTCGTACCTGGATGATTGGCTTTTCACAGCCAAGAGCAAGAGATTTAGTCTCAGATCTTGTGTATAGTATATCTCCTCAATGAGCTGGAAATCCAGATAAACTGAATGAAGTCTCATCTAACAGCTGTCAAGCAGTGTTCCCATTAATTTTTTTCATCTCTGTGTGGAATGAGTTATGTTCTGCGCAGCAGTATCAAGGCAGTGTGTGCACTCATGCATTCAGAATTGGGCCTTCCTGATTCAATCTCAGCGGGGTCTAAAATTATCTGAGCAGATATTAAAAAAACCTTGTCAGCATGCATATGTGCGCACAACTTAGAGGGAACACTGCTGTCAAGAGATTACAGTAAATACAAGCTGTGATTGACATGGAGCAGCAAAGAGCATTCCTCCTAAGGATCAAAGGATTTCAACATTGATAATGGCACTCCATGCAAATCCTATTCAAAAGGTTAATACCTTTTCAAATTCTCTTGCACATCAACAGTTCGGTATGGCCGCCTATGAATATGAAGGCTGCAACTATGGTACCTGTCAGCATTCCACCCCAATGTGGACAGCCCACATATGCTTCTAGCAGTTCCCAATTCCATTCTGGAGTCCTTGAATTGGTGGGCAAGCAAGGTGGAACAGTATCTCACTCACTGTGTAATTTGAGTTTGCAAATATGGAACTGGTGCATTGTGAACCAGATCTTTCTGACTGATCCATATAAGGGGTGTAGACAATACATTGTCTAATCAACCGGGCCACACAACAATCCAAGCAGCAGCTTTGAACTGGAGCAGAGCCCACCTGAAAATCAGACCACACTTCCTCACAAGAGCACAAACACCAAACCAATAAACACTCACATGAGGAACACCATCTCCTTGACACCAGCCAGAGTTACCATCAAACTCGCAAGCCATGCCCCAGCATGGCAACGTATAACATCAGACCGGTGGGTCTTGCGCATAATCATGACAGGCTACGTGATGGAGTTCAAAGAGATTCCTCCTTTCATGGGTGTGAAGTTTACCCCCGAAACACTGATATTGAGAGAGGAGGTACAGCAGCTGTTGTTGAAGGAAGCAATATCACCATGCAGTAGGCTCAGAGCCAGACGGTTTTCTACTCCCGATACTTTCAAATTCATCTTGCTCACCTGCAAATTGCTAAACAAGAATCCATCAGAGGCAATCAAGGCCCACTCCACTCGGGCCTATGCTTCATCAGCTGCACACTTTTCAAGGGTTGCTTTCACGGACATCTGCAAGGCAGCTACATGGTCCACAGAGTTGCCCTTTATAAAGCATTATGCCATAGATATGCGCTCTGCTACTAAGGCGAACTTCGTGAGATGCGTTCTGAAACGGGTGTTGCAATAATCACTGCTGTACCCTTCTCCAAGGAGAGCTTGCTGAACACCCATACGTATGGATCTTGATCCAGATAAACAGGTTGCTCACCTGTAGCTTATGATCTGGAAGAGATCCATCAACATCCGTAAGACCTTCCCGGACCACTCCTCTGCAGTAGTGCCCTGCTATGTGCATACTTGTGTGCATGCCCTTTTTCTCCATTGATACTGATGAACTCATCTGCTTATCTGTATGGTTGTCCTTCATGGAAGTCATCCAAGAACTGAGGAACATGGTGCCCAACCCACCTTTAAATAGCACACTATAGGCGTGGAGGCAGGGCATGGACGCCTCGATAAGCTGCGGTATTGCTACCGCGTAGTTACTGCGCAGACGCAGAATCCCATACTTATGGATGTCAACGGATCTCCTCCAAATCATAGGTTACAGGTGAGCAACCTGTTTTTCAGTTTAACTTGAATATGGATAGGGCTGTACAACATTCCTCAAAGGCTGATCTGGTCTCTGTAACCGTGCCTCAGTCACATTATGTTTGGATTATTGCAATGTGTTCTATGTGGGGCTGCCTTTGATAAGTATTTGGAAACTACAGATAGTGTAGAATGCAATTGCCAGATTGATTTCTGGCACCGCATGCAATGTCTTGAAGGCATTAAAAAATAAATAAACTTTGAGTAGTAGAAGAAAAATATAAAGGTAATTATGTGTTCTGTTTAATCTGTTTTACGAAGCGGGGAATATTACTTGTAAAACCATAACTTATTTTTAAAACTGGTGGGGAGGGCAGATAAAAACGTCCAACTTGAAATTATATTTCTCTATTTGAGTAGTTGTCTGATTCTGAGGTGCCTCTAGGTAACACTTATTCCAATAAGGTTTCTTTTGCCTCCATTACTGAAAAGATGGGGTGAAAGCTGCTTCCATTAAAGCTAAATATTGAATAGTAGACATTAGGGGTGCTTATTCCATGTGACTATTTGATGCTTTAGTGCAGGCTGAATTTAACACTTTATCGGACAGATAGCCCTGTTCAGACACTATATTGAATAAGTATATAGAGGTTAGTACAAAAGCCACCTAATGGTGCAGCAGGAAATGACTTGCCTAGCAAGCCAGAGGTTGCCAGTTCGAATCCCTGCTGTATGTTTCCCAGACTATGGGAAACACCTATATCGGGCAGCAGCAATATAGGAAGATGCTGAAAGGCATTGTCTCATACTGTGCGGGACATGGCAGTGGTAAACCCCTCCTACCAAAGAAAAACCACAGGGCTTTGTGGTCGCCAGGAGTCTACACCGACTTGACGGCACACATTATAGAGGTTTGTACACTCATACATGTTTTTGTGTGAATATCTGTGCCTGCATTCATTTTAAAAGTGAACTTGGGTACAGGCTGTTCAAATGCATAGTACTGATAGGGAAGCGTACTGCTTTACCTGCATTCAACAAGTGTACCTGCGTATACTACACTCGTACAAGTGTTCAGCATAAGGCTCGCTTGAGTGATCTACATGAGGAAGTGCTACAATAAAATGGATTATGTGTTTGCTAACAGTACCAAATACCTTTTGCTGATATAGATTTTGATTCTGCAGATGGAGTAAAAGTGTGCCAACTAGATTTATGTGAAATAAAAAATTAAACATTTCCATTATTAAAAGATATAAAATGAAAATACAATGTTGTATGAACTGGAGAAACAGACCTACAGATGTATCTCTTTCCCTGTCATCTTCCCACTCCCTCTTATTTAGGTACCATTCCCAGTTAGAAGGAGGTAGAATTCCTGTGTATGCTGTTACCTTTCAAGAACCTGAAAATGATCCTCGCAATTGTTGTTACTTGTGGGCTATTCAGTCAACACAAGAAAGGTGGGTGAAGACAGTTCAGTAAATTTAGTACAGTAAAATTTAGTACAGTAAACAGTTCAGTAAATTTAGTACAGTAAAATTTAGTACAGTAAACTTGTATCCAAACAATCTTAGCAGCATGCATCGTGCACAAGAAGTAGTTCACTCTTGCTTTGACAAAGAATTGGTCAATTGGACTTGCATGCAGGATTATCTAATCTTTTTCCAAACACCAGCCTTTGATAGTCCTATTGCTTTTTCTTCAAAACTGTTAATTATAGGCACAGAATTAGGGTCTCTGTAATAATCAAAAGCTAGAGAAGAAGTGTATGTGTGTCTACATTTGTGTGTCTATCTGCTGCCTACCACATGCAACTGAATAAATTTACCAGCTGATGAAAAATGAAAGGAAGAATAATTTTAGGAAACGGTTTAATTGTGGTTTGTATCTAAGGCTCTCTTGTGAAAATGAAAGGCGCATCTGTTTGCCTAGGGCAGTTTTTTCACTGTACTCTTCTTACCACAGTCTCCTGAGTCACCTGCCATCTTCTTTTGGAGGGGTTGCCCTCAGGAGCGGGATGTGGGGCAGTGGAGGGGGCACAAGGGGCTGAAGAAGGAAGTGATGGGAAAGCCTCTTTCAGTGAACAGTACTCCAGGGATGTGCACAGAACCAGTTTGGAGGCCCTTTATCAGTCTCCAAACCAGTTGAATTGACCAGCGGTTCTGCCGGTTCAAAGCCCAGGGGCATACCTTTGGGGGAGGGTGCCCTTATTCCTCCTCCTGCATTTCATTTGCCGGTGCTCCATTGAAGAAATCCTCGTCATGTGCCATTGAAGTCCCTGACATGTGCAAG
The DNA here is from genome assembly GCF_027244095.1 of Hemicordylus capensis. Classification (NCBI taxonomy): domain Eukaryota; kingdom Metazoa; phylum Chordata; class Lepidosauria; order Squamata; family Cordylidae; genus Hemicordylus; species Hemicordylus capensis. Next base: position 389,088,208 of record NC_069657.1, on the reverse strand, counting down.
CACGACATGCCCACGCACTGGGTACTTCCGGCCGAGGAGGACACCGGGGCGGCAGTGATGTATGCTGCCGCCCCGGTGGGGACTTCTTCAGTGGAGTGTCGGCAGGGAAAATGTGACGGGAGCGGTAAGGGCACTCTCCCCCGCTCTTAAAGGTATGCCCCCCAATCTCCGAACCACCTCCCATCGGTTCCATGCACTTCCCTACAGTATTCTATTCCATTTACAGAAGGAATGTTAGGATCTAAGTTGGTATTTAGCTAGATCTGTGAATGTTGCAGAAAGCTGTAGGTCTTAATATTGAGTGTTCCATCTAGCTTATTAAGAACCTGTCTGCTTCATCTAGAAAAGATAGATGGATTACAAATTGAATATCCTTTTCAGAACATCTTTGAGACACTTCATTTTAAGTTTCAGTGGTAAAGGCACTATAGAACTGTAATATGTTTTATTCTAGAGTTCTGTGGAAAACTTAATGTGTATGCAGATCTCCTGCATGTACAAGTCTCCAGTCCTTTGTGGGGAGGGCAGTGCATGTGATTAAAGGAGTATTAATGCAGATAACTATTTCCATTAAAATGAATATGGAAAGTGTTGTGTGTCAAGAGTATCTGCAGCCTCAATTGGATAGGGTTCACTACGTGTGTTTGGGGGGGGGGGGGGGTGTAATTAAGCAGTGTAGGTGCTATGCAGTTAAATGGATTGGCACCAGAGAAGCACAAGCAGAGTTCCACTCAAACTATGAGATGTGTTTGTGCCTTCCTTACTTACTGCAGCTTCCTGTGCCCTCCAGACATTTTCTCTGGAGGATCAGGGCTGCAGGAATAGGGGGAAAGGGCATGAATGAGCAGACGAGCCTTTCTGTTCTCAAAAGGCATCTTTAACTAATCTAATGTGCTTGAAGCTCATTCTTAAAAACACCTTGGTGATTTTTGAAGTAAGTGGCGATTGACTAACTGAGAAATAATAGCAGTATTAAGTTCTGTACTAACACATTGTAATTTATTTCATTCTAGTGAAGGGGATGTTGTTAGTTTACATCTACTGCAGTTGGCCTTCAGTGACAGAAGGCGTTTAGCATCAGGACAAATCATGTATGAGGTAAAGTATTTGTATATTATAACATACTATTATTTTGACACAGTTGTAATCTAAAATCCTCAACTGGCCTGTCCATGCAGTCTTGTTCGCCATGCCTAAATTTGAATAGATAGACCAGCAGCTGGTATGATATCGGAGACTCATCTCATATTGAGTACCTGAGTTCTACCAGACCAATTGAGAATCTCTACATATTTGTCATATTTTGATCAACGTGTGAGTGTGAGTGTGTGTGAGTGTGTGTGAGTGTGTGTGTGTGTGTGTGTGTGTGTGTGTGTGAGAGAGAGAGAGAGAGAGAGAGAGAGAGAGAGAACAATTGGCGGTGGTGGTTGTGGAGAAGCAGATGTTTTCCAAACGTTTTTATGTCTACACTTACTTACTTTTTACGTTTTCTGCATTTATCTAACCTCTTCAATCTGATATGGTGTTCCAGCACAGTTTGCATTCTTTAAAACACATATAGAGGCACAAATTAATTTTCTGCCACCCATTCAAAAATGAATGTAGAAGCTAAACAATCACACAAGTTATTGCATTCAGGGCACACATCCTTAGGGTAGTACGCAAAGGGCTGGTTTAAATATTACACAGTCATGATGAGACTATAGGAAATGGCATTTGTTGCAAGAGCCATATATGTGGAAGTCATGTTTACCCTAAACTTGTGGAGACTATCTATATATCATTGTGGCTCATTCTCGTGGCTATTATGGGTACCCCATAGAATGGGATTGTCCACATGGCAAGCAGCTTTGAAATCCGAGATGTTTGAGAGGCCCAAACAGCAAAGCAGTTCTAGTGACTGTTGCACAGTGTAACACTTGAATTGTTCTTAAGAATACATGCATCTCTATTGACTTTGTCCTTAATTTAAGTTGTTACTTTTATTCTAGTTTGTGTCTATGAAACGTAAGCACTGTCATGATTTCTAGATTTATTTACTTGTGCTTAAGTTGATTTTTAAAAATTGTGTGTCAGTCATAGTTTGTGTATTTTTCTTTTTTACAGTGTCCCAAGCATTTTGCCTAGCTTAGATAAAATTTTCATGCTTTTTATTCCTTCCCTCTGGGCTCCATTCTACAAATGCCTCCTACTTTGCTGCATGCCAGCGTGGGTAGTGGTTAGAGTGCTGGACTAGGACCGGGGAGACCAGAGTTCAAATCCCCATTCAGCCATGATATTTGCTGGGTGACTCTGGGCCAGTCACTTCTCTCTCAGCTTAACCTACTTCACAAGGTTGTTGTGAGGAGAAACTTAAGTATGTACTACCGCTCTGGGCTCCTTGGAGGAAGAGCGGGATATAAATGTAAAAAATAATAAATAATAATAATAATAATGTTGATGGAGAAAAACACATTAAAGTATTTTCTTCCTTTTGGTCCTTCATGTTGCTTGAATTTAAACAAAATATTCACTTTTTAAAAGAGTTTATATTTATATGTCTGGCAGCTTAAAGATCATTTGCAGCATCTAACAAATTGGGTTCATCATGACTGTCAAAACCTTACATTAAGGGATTCACCTTGTTGCTTATGGGTTCTAATTTGACATATCCTCTTGCTTATTTTGTTCTAATTTGCTTTTTGTTTTTTGAGATACTTTTGTCTCAAACATTTCAAAATGGTTACTTCAGAAACTGTCACAATAAATGTGGAGAAGGGAATAAAGATTCTTTTGTTCTGCAGCTGAGTTCATTTTACTTTCTTTTGCAATTGTTAAATGTATGTTTGCTTACATTATTTGAAAATATAGGGGGGGAATATGTTGACCACTAAGTTTGAAAACAATTTTTTTATTCTGAAAAATTGAAATGCTTTTTGTCTGACAATACTTTGTCCATATTTCCTCACTGGGTTGTGTTAAGTTATTTAAGGAGTGAATATATAGCAAAATCAGCAATTTCATTGTGTACTTCATGGAATGCTGCTATGTTGACTTTAAACCTACTGTGTGTGTTGGACAGAATATGAGAAGATTCATATACAAATTGCTTTACAGTATCTGGATGTGGAACTCTTAACAAGTGTCTAAATGTTTCCTATTAAAAAGTCTAAATACTATATTTACCTGAATCCAAGACTGGGTTTTTATATTAGAAATCAGGAGGTCATCTTAAATTCAGAATCTTGTTCCTTTCAAGTAAATGCAGGTATAACCTGTATTTAACCTCTACTTTTTAAAGGGTAAATACGATAGGATAGTCCCAATCTATCTAGATTGCTGGACTGCTCTTGTAGTAAGGCAGGTTTTCCTCATGGCTAAATATGCATCTTGTTCTTGGAGACAGTTGTTCTTTGGCATCCTTTTTTAAAAATGTAAAAAGTTTGGCACGACAGCTACTTTTTTGGCTAGATTAAGATAAGCAGCCTTTTCTTGTACAATTTGCCTTGTAAAACTTTTATTAGCATGATATTGGACCTTGCTCTTCTTGTAATAACAACATCATTTTTATGAAAATACGGAACCTTAAAATCTTAGTGGTCTTTTTATTGCACATTGATCTCTTATCTATTTTTTCCCCTTCAGGGTTTAGAATATTGTGAAGAAAGATACAGCCTAGACCTCACAGGTGGAATTTTCTCTTTAAGAGGGCAGACTAGCAATACCAAATTAATTGGTTGTCAGACTATAGAAAAATTTCGAAGTCATGTTGACAGAGAAGATGGTATTAATGAAGGTTAGTATAGAACACTTTTTAAACTTAAAGTACAGTTAGATGCACAGTTGCTTGGAAGTATGTTCCACCATGTTAATAGGACTTACTACCAATACATATGTTCAGGATTATTGCCTTAGCTGCAGCATTGTACCAAAATGAGAATTTGCTGTGCAAAACCTCCAGATTCTGCACTGAAGATTCAGTGTTAAAAACAATGAAAAGGCTGAGCAGCTTAGTGAGCATCTTTTGCTTCTGGTAGCAAAGGATAAGAACGGCCCTGCTGGATCAGGCCCAAGGCCCATCTAGTCCAGCATCCTGTTTCACACAGTGGCCCACCAGATGCCTCTGGGGAGCCCACAGGCAAGAGGTATATGCATGCCATCTCTCCTGCTGTTGCTCCCCTCATGTTACCTAATTAATGTTAATATTTTCAAGATTATCCATCTTTGATTTATTGTGTTTTTTAGCAATAAGACTCTTCATGCAGGGTTAGCAGGCTGATCTGTTTATCTCTACATTTTGACTATTGATGGCGGACAGCCTGATGCTTCACACCATATGGAAGCTTGTGCATTGTGTTACCATTGTTAACCCCATAACATTGGAAGAGGGAGAAAGTATCTATGGATAAACAGTAACAGTTGAACTGGGAGCTTTGGCTACTTGTTCTTGGGTTCCTTTTTAATTGCATATCCTTATATATGTCTTCCTACCTCAGATGACTGCCAGGCTCCTGGAAGGAAGTAATTCCTCTTCCACTAGACAGGTAGCCAAATTTTGCAGTGCAGCCCTTCGCTTTCGGAAGAGCCTAAAAATGGACAAATAAACGACACAAGCCAGAGCAATTTGTACTCATATCTCGGCTAGTTGTAGCTGGGCATGTGGGGATAGGTATTGCCAGCTTAAAAGTAGCTAATTCAATGCTAACACTTTATAGAGCCCCTGAATTGTATATCTCCTCCCAGATTGGGAGCTGAGCTGTGTTTGGAGTTGTAATTGTTCAATAAGCAGGAAATAGCTGCCCTTTTATTTTAATCTATTTCACTAGTATTTTACTAGCATTTTCAGTGACTCTGTGCTGAGCAGGACCCCATAGAATGCTGATTATCCCCTCTTTTAAATTTGTTCTGATTTTATACTGCTTTTTGACTGAAACAAAGTGTTTGGCTGAGTCCTTTTTAGCTTACATGCATTTTATCTATTCTGTTTGTGTTTTATATCATGTTTTAAAATTTTGTATTTTTAGATTCCCTCCCCCTCAGTCTTAATGCTACATCAATTTTAATCTCCGTAATACTGCAACACTTTCCTTATATTGCATTTACTGTATAGTATTACTGTTTTACAACTTGTGCTGGTCAACGACCGTAATAAAGATTATTATTATTATATATGTCTTCAAATATTAAAGTTCTGATTGAAACTATCCTTATTTCAGTTAACCAAATCTTATAAGGAGGCTGAACTTGAATTCAAGTGTTAAACATAGGCTAGAAAAATGAGAATACCTTTATAAGGAAGTGTGCAACTGATCTTAGCAAATGAAAGATCTGACTTCTGATGTAAAATGTTCCCTGGAAGATAAATATTTATCTTGGAAGATAAATAGCTGTCTTGATTTTGGTTTCTGCATTCTCTTAGTGGTTTACTGCTTGTTAGAGCAGTCTTTGGTATTTTCTTGTGAACTGCCTCGGGTACTCTTTTAGTGACAGAAAGGTGTCTTACAGTGTTTTTGAAATGAACAGATATTTCACAAGTTGACAAAAACAAAGTCCTGTGATTGTTAACACCTGTTCAGACTTCAGATAATTTGTGAGGCATATTCTGTAAAACTGAGTTTTATTTATGTAATTGGTAGCTGCTAACACTTCTACAATAATACAATCTTTTCTCCTAGTCATATCACCTGACACAAGTGTGTCTGTCTTCAGCTGGCAAGTGAACACATATGGTCAAGGCAAACCATCTACTTATCTGGGTATATTTGATATAAATCGCTGGTATCATGCTCAAATGCCAGACTCATTAAGGTAAGAAGTAGCTGCTTTCATTATAGACTTCCAAAAAGGCTGTGTAATATATTATCAGCTTTACTATTTACTTCTGCTTTCTCAAGACCAGGGGAATTTCTACACAACTGCTCCTATTTTGCATTGTGGTCCCTTGATACTGTTGTGAGCTTGACTTCTCCACATCGGATTTTGGACATCCTTGTACACGAACGAAGCTTAAGTCGTGGTGTTCCTCCTTCATATCCTCCACCTGAACAGTTTTTTAACCCAAGCACCTACAACTTTGGTATGTGTACCATCAAGTGCTTCAGCAGTAGAACTGGAGTTGAAATGTGTATCCTATGTTTCATTTCTAGCAATTATGACCACAGCTGTTCTAAAGGGCTATCCAGACAAGGATCCACACAAATATCATTGTTCTGTTTCCCAACCTCTTTCCACCCCCACACCAGACAACCTCCTTCAAATACACTCTCAGCCTTCCAACCACATACATGCCATTGACCACCACCACCCCCAGCATACTTCCAACACTCCCCTAATCCAGGGGCTACAGCTCTGAAATCCAATTCTGTCATTGTGTTGCAGCAATATTATATGCATTTTCAAACTAGATACAAATTTCAATAAAATGATTGAAGTTATGTGTTAATACGGGCATCGTGTAATAGTAATAGATGCATAACTTCTCTGCTGCTGGCTGAGGACTTCTCATGAAGGTTATCCTTCCCACATGCTCCAGAGGGCAGGACTATGTTAATTAAGCAAGAAGTTTTATAAGCCTGAGAAGGAGAAGCCCAACCAGTTCTTCCAGGCCTTCATCCAGCTCCAGAGACAGTCTCTTTGCCTTCAGCCAAGCATCTCTCTTCTTTGCATACTTGTCTGTCAATCTTAGTTCTGTCTCCCTTTGTTCTCTCCTTTCCTTCTGCCCTTCTTGTCTTTTTGTGCTTAAGGGCAAGAAGAAGAGCCCGCTCACTCTCCATGGTCACTGCTGATCTCTAGGTCCTCGCTAATACCACAAGGAGGGCAAGGGCCTGATCTGCTGGAGGGCTCCTCAGGTGATCGGCTAAACAAACGTGGGCATCCTCTGGTACCGGGTGTGCCCGGTCTGCCAGCGGATCCTGCCTCTCCATCAGTGAGCCACCCAGTAACATGGAGGTCCCAACAGGGCCAACCACTCCTTCCACAAGGCCCCTCAAGTGACTGTTCTGAGAGCAGTTTCCTCCTCTAGCCAGGCCTCTTTCTCCTCAATCTGCTCAAATTGGGTCTTCAAGGGAGGTGCCCAGAGAACAGCCTAAACAACTAGAGGGGCCATCGGGTGGAAGCACTCCATGTGGGCCTCTTCCAACTCCTAAAAATGCTGCAGTACCGCAAGCTGGAAAAACCTGTGAACAAGGCAGATGGTTCTTAGAAGAGAACGACGTGGGAGGGCCATAGCAGTCAACACAGCCTGCCCATCCTTGGCTAGACACAGGAGAGGAGACTGAATCCACCACCCAGAGGTACAGCACCTGAACGAGTGAGACCAGGGCCTTCCTGCCCCCTCCCTCCCCATACTCCCTGATGAACCTTCTCCTGTGGCCCCTATATCTACCCTTCCCTCTGAAATACCTGCAACCTCTCAGGCATGGTTTCAGGGTATTTTGGATAAGTCACAGTGCCTGTGCACCCAATTTTCTAGAGTTTCCTCTTCTTTTACTTCATCAGAGTTCACCTAAAAAGCCAAGAAAAAATATAAACTTAAACCTCAAGTCCAAAAGGACAAAAAGGAAAACAAAGCTAAGGGGGATCAGGACTCCCCATCTAATTCTTCTGCTATCACTCTCTATGACTCCCATGATCCTCACCCCAGGGGCCCTGATCTAGACCCTTGCAACCTGGGACCCAGTGATAATTTTGAGAGTCCTATGGAAGTCCCAGAAAATCCAGACTTGGATGTAGACTCTAAAGAAGAGAGTGAATGATGAGATGACCAAACCTTTGACTCATTCTCCAGTTCACATAGGCTATTATTCCAGATGACTTTACTCATCTTTTTCATAAAGCCATACACACACTGGAGCTACAACAAATGTCACCACTAGAGCAGCTTACTCCATCAAGGGAAAAACTAGTATTTCCTATGCGAAAACCAAAAGACCTGTTTCCTCTTTTCTTCCTAAAGTATCCTTGGTTTTCCACCTCATAAGACATCATAACTTCCTTCATTCTGTCCCAAGCCAATACACACCTTGTAGAGACAATGGCATAAACTAGTTGTGAGACACGGCTTGAAGGTCTACCCATCTTGCATGGCAACCTTCAGACACACAGATGCTTTGTCTCCTTCCCGGCTTCAGTGGGCCAGAAAGTGTCGTCTACTATATACATAACCCTGGTCTATGAAGTGTAGAATCTATGGCTACCACTCAAGAGCATGGCGCACTCTTACTAGGTCAGCAGCTACATCAACCGCCTTTTCCATAAATGCCCTGCTGGCCATGGGAAGCCACATGGACATCTCCATCCACCTTCACTCTGCACTACAAGCTTGATCTGTATTGCTCCTATCAAAGCAGTCTTTGGCAGACAGGTCCTCCAACATGTTCTTCCATCCCAGTAGAGGCCAATGCCCCAACCCAGATTTCTTCTTGCTGCTGGATTTGAGGACAGTTCTACCCACACATCTGGGCATTTATGTTTACTGGTGTGCCTTTTATCTCCCCCCCCCCCCTTCCTGTAACTTGGACTTGGCTGATCAGAATCAGGTGAGGTTCTTCTTCCCAGGCTTATAAAGCTTCTTGCTTAATTAACATAGTCCTGCCTTCTGGAGCACAATGTGAAGGATAACCCACGTGAGATGTCCTCAAATCCAGTAGCAAGAAGCAGCTTTCACGATGAGTAACTAATGCTCTTTTCTAGTCTGACCTCTTGATTGTTTTTCCTTTCTAACTTCCCCTCTGTACATATATTTATAACATTTTATTTAAAAGCTCAAATAGTGTTCAACACTTAGCCTGTGCTTTTTAATCGGAATATGTATGTGAAAAAGCGTGGATTTTGACCAGTAAGTAGGGCAGATAAAAATCCATTATTTTCTTAAAACAGTGTGTAAAAAAACTGAATCTAGGTCAAAGATATCTCCATGAATTGTAATAATAACTTCTAATTATATTGTAAGATCATACTTGTTTAAAAGTACACAGAGAACCTCTGTATTCACAGGGGTTCCATGCTCTGTAATTACCATGTATATGGAAACTGTGAATATTGGGGCAATGGGATCGTGGGGGTTAGGTTCCTAGAGGCCCAAAAATTGGCAGGTGCATGTGTGTGTGCACACACTGTTTAAAAGGGCAAAATAAAGTGCCATACAGTGCTCTGTGGACCACCAGTGATCTAGCAATGCCCCCCAGAAATCAGAAATAGTTCATTTTCCAGCTTTTCCCCCTGTGATTTTTTTCACTGATTTTTTTTTTTTTAGAGTAAACTAACTGCAAAATGGCTCTGTTTAACAGAATGGTGGCTGGAAATGACCTCCACGGTAACTTCCAGCAGCTTCCAACCTACAAATACGATCCTCCCCATCTCTCGCAATTTTCAAAAAACTCCTGAAAACCCATATTTTCGCCCAAGCTTTCTCAGCTTCCTAATATTTTTGGGTTTCAATCTCTGGTTTATTTTTAAATTGTTAAATTGTTTTTAAAGTTTTTGTATATGTTTTTAACTGGTTTTATGTTGTTGTAAATCACCCAGAAACTAAAGTTTGGGGCCTGTACAAATTGAATACATACATATGCAGAATTAACTCCTTGTGGTTCAGGGTTTTTTCCATCTGTGCCAAGGTCGGGTGTCTATCACCTGACCACGGATATGCGAAACCGCAGGTGTTTAGTCTGCAAATATGCAGACTCTCCATATTGTCAAAAGTATATGGAGATAAGTGATTTCAGACCATATTAGTCCTGTTCTGCAGGTGGTGTAGGTGTGTGCACACAGTAAAGCCCTTCCCTCTCCCTCAGTGTGCAAAGATAAAAACGTATAGAGAATTTAGGAAGATGGCGTAAATCTGAGCAAGGAGGAGTTTGGATGTAAATACATGGGAGAGGAATAGGAAGTAAAACAAAGCGAGCAGAACATATTCATACAGTCCCGAGGAAACGTATTCCGAATGTGCCCTCCATTATAAAAGGGAAACACTAATCATGGCAGCAGGCCATAAAATAAACCCTTTTGGGAAATATTTTCACAAGCCTGTCATACCCACAGGGACACAAGTTATGTGTCCAAAATGCAAACTGTGCAACAGATAAATGCAAGGCCTGGTTGCTGGAATGAAACAGAATGAGAAATGCTTCTCTTTGATACCAAAGAGAGCATGCAAGAATGCATTTGCTTTGATACTAAATGTGAGCCAATCACCATCCTGTGTTTTTGATGAAAATTAATCTTGAAAAAAATTCAGACTTGCTTTATAATAGTGTACCTATCTTCTAAAAGTAAAATCTAAGATGAATATGTATTAAGGTGTTATCAGACCACTAGAAAATGATGATTAAATGTCAATTCTAAATCACTAAATTTTAGTCGTGCTGATTAAATCACTTCCTGAGAAGTGATTTAAATCAAATTCGCTCTGCCAGTAAGGTGCTTATTTTAATTCCTTAAAAAAATAATTGCTACAAACACTAATGGTAGTGGGGCAAGCCTTTAAAAAAGCAAAGCTCTGTAGCACCTTAAGGAGAGGCAATTTAAGTTAGAACATTGAAATTCTCTGCCTACAAAGTTTGGAAAAAATATACTCTAGGCTTTGTATTTTATTCAAGATTCATGATCAACCCTGACTCCTTGTACAGAAGGTCCTTCATTTAGGGCTCAAAATAGCTTGAAGAATTCTACTAAATTTTTGAATAAAGGTTTAAGTTTAGAAGGAAAATCTACCCTTTTACAACTGTAATACTTCCAGTTGTTCCTGATTATAAACTCTGACTGCTTATGGTTTATCTCAGGATTGGAATCTTATGCACGTTTACCTGAGATTGAGCTCGATTTTTAAAACAATGGGACTTACTTCTGAATAACAAAGGCTCTTATATTTTCTGCAAAGCCATCTTTTGTATATAATAAGCTAAGATCTGGATGGTGATCCATTGGCATTCACAAGAGTGGGTTCTGCGCCTGCGCAGGACCAACAGGTGGAATTCATTAACTCCTTGTGGTGTTCCAAATTGCCCTGAGCTCGTACTGTATACCTATTATTTTTGGCGGTTCGGCACCATTTTGCCTCGATTCCTTTCTGACTGCCATAGCGTTTGTACCTCAGTGGTGTGGAGGATAAGAGAGCTGGTCCTGTGGTAGCAAGCATGACTTGTCTCCTTAGCTAAGAAGGGTCTGCTCTGGTTGCATATGAATGGGAGACTAGAAGTGCAAGCACTGTAAGATATTCCCCTCAGGGGATGGAGCCGCTCTGGGAAGAGCAGAAGGTTTCAGGTTCCCTCCCTGGCTTCTCCAAGATAGAGCTGAGGGAGATTCTTGCCTGCAACCTTGGAGGAGCTGCTGCCAGTCTGTGAAGACAATACTGAGCTAGATAGACCAAAGGTCTGACTTGGTATATGGCAGCTTCCTGTGTTCCTATGTGTGGCTCCTCGGATAAGTTATTCACTATTGGAAAGAGCAGAAAATGCAGCATTAAGCTTAGTTGTGTACTTTGATTCGGACTGTTTATGGTTATTCACTAAGTTTTTGTAGATGTTGGCAACACTATAAAGATATTAACTATTGGCTTTGACCTCAGGCTATTTTTGACTATTCTATCGCCACACACGTCAGCTTGGTATTTATCCTTTGCTTAATCTAATTCCCCATAGACCTTAAGAAAATGTTAAAAAGGTGCAAAAAGTACAGGGATGAATTCCCCTCCACTGATTGACATGATCTTTTCCTGCTCTGTTTGAGTGAACAACACAACACCAGAGCATGCAAGTTCTGTATACCATTCTCATATCTGATCTGAAAAAATCAGGCTCTTTGTTGATGGGCAGCATTGTATGAGGATGCCTTAACACCAGCTACACCTCTGCCTTGATCTCCTTCAGCCTCCCTGTCAGGATTGGTATAGAGGTCTGTGTTGAGGGCTGCATCCCAAACACAGTCTAAACCCTCGAAATTGGGAGCCTCCATCTTGGAGGCTAACGCACTGTTCTAAGTACCTGTGCTGCCATTGGAGTCTTCCCATCGACATAAGCATAAGAAGAAGTGCGAATCCTCCAATGAAGAGCTGGGAGATCATGCCCTGAAGAAACATTTGGACAAGAATTCCAGAACTGCAACTTGTCAGTGCCTACTGCAACATTTAGTGCGTTGACACCATCCCCTACAGGGTTGCAATCAGTGTTGACACTGCCTCCCTCGATGTTGAGTCCTGCTATTTTGGACTCCTTCTGTCCTATTTCACCGACTCCATTGACTATGGTACCAGACTCAGCACATCATTCCACCTCATTGCCAACTTCGACCACTCAACTTCTGACGCAAGCATTGCCTACAGTTTTGTCCTCTCGACCTCGAGCAACCTCATTGTCTCCAGCTCTGACACCATATCAGTTGCTGTCGATGCTGAGGGATCCAACACCTCACTGTCAAACACATATCAACACAATCTCCAGTAACTTTTGACATTGTCCCTGCTGCTGAACAGATGGATGCTGCCTTGGACCTAAAAGCTTCCCGAAACCTTCTCACACTACTGGAATCCAATGAAAGTACACCATCTGCCTCAGTGTTCAGGGGCTTCCTGAGTCAGGGAGTAGATGATGCTGCTGACATCGAGGTGATGTCAGCATCATCACCCACCCACCCTCTCAATCATCTTGCCCAACCAAGGGAGATTAGAGATTGGCCTGCAGCTGTCCATCGCTAAGGGGTCCAGGGAAGGCTTCTTTAAGAGTGGTCTAACCATTGCCTCCTTCAGGCAGGGGGGGCACCCTACTCTCCCTCAGCGATGCATTTATGATATTAACTAGGCCATCTCCAAGTCGGGCAAGGATCCAGAGAACAGGTGGTAGGCCACACCGCCCCAAGCAGCTTGTCCACATCCTCAGGAGTCACAGATTGAGACAGATCCAATCCAATACTGCAAGAGGGATTGCTGGACACCTCCTCCATAGACCTTGCAGAAATAGTGGAGCCCAAGTCAGGCCGAAAGCAGGAGATCTTATTTGCAAAGAACCCTTAAAGGCATCACAGCAGAGCAACTCGGGGGACTGATTAGAAGTAGAAGGAGCAGAAACCAAATTCCTCACAACCCGGGATAGTTCCGCCGAGCGTGAACCTGCAGCCGCAATGCGTGCAGACCAGAATCTCTTTTTTGCTGCACGCACTGCCGCCGCATAACTCTTCAAATGGGTCACATGCTGAATCCTGTCAGATTCGGACCGAGTTCTCCTCCACTTGCGCTCTAGTCGCCTACCCAACCGCTTCAGCCCCCACAACTCCTCGGTATACCAAGGGGCCATTTTTGCAGCAGGTTGGAAGGGACTCTTAGGAGCAATCATGTCTACTGCCCTGATGAGTTCCCTGTTCCAGGTTCCCACCAGGGCATCGACAGAATCACCAGCCGCACCAACATCAAAATCCTCCAAGGTCTTTTGAAATCCCACTGGGTCCAGCAGCCTTTTTGGACAGACCATCCTAATAGGTCCACCACCCCTGCAGGAAGGAACTACTGGAAGAACCACCAGTTTCTGAGGGTGGTTGGGGTTATTCCAGTCGGTACAAGGATATCTTTCTCCTCCTTCACAGGGAGGAATGGCTTGCAATGTTCGCTTTGTAGGATGTATACTTACACATAGGTATCCAGAACAATAGCACGAAATACCTATGCGGCAGCAAAGTCTACCAGTATGAGGTACTCTTTTGGTCTAGCAACTGCACCATGTGTGTTCACCAAGTGCATGGCAGTGGTAGTCGCACACCTGTGCACCCAGAGACTAGCTATATTCCCTTGACTGTTGGCTTCTGGTGGCAAAAAGCAGAAGTGAGTTACATTCTCAGATTTCATATGTACTTGCGCAGGGAATCTCATTTACCCTTTGATGGCTAAATGCCCAGGTCTTGATTCTCCCCAGATGGTTGCCAGGCTGTTGGAAGGAAGTAATTCCAGTACCACCAGACAAGTAGCTACATTCTGTAGTGCAGCCCTCCGTTTGCGTAAGAGCTTAATAATGGGAAAATAGGTGATGGATTTAAGGCCAGAGCAACTTTTGTAGCGACAGTGTGGTTAACTGCAGGTGGGCATGCAGGTATTGGGAGCACTTGTATTTCATCAGTAAATCTAACAACAAAACTTTCCCAAGCTGCTGAATTGTTTAACTTCTCTCAGATTCAGGAGTCAGGAAGGCAACTGTTTGAGTTTTGATTTGTGTGTAATAGTCTCATAAGTATGAAATACTGCTGTCTCCTTTTATTCTTAGTTCTGTATTTTTAGTAGTACTTTCAGTATCTTGATCTATGTTCAGGAGGACTTTTAAACATTTATTTGGTTTTATTGTTTGTAGTAGAAGTTTGATTGTCTTCTCTTCTACATTTGTTTTAATCTCATGCTGGTCGCTGACCAAAATAAAGAGATTTTATTTGAATTCCTGGAGGATCTGGGAATCCTTATCAACTGGGAAAGATCTCGTTTGACTCCTACAAAAAGAATAGATTACATTGGTTCAGTACTCGATGTGGATGCTCAAAGGGCGTTCTTGACACTAAGCCACTACCACCAAATTGCAATTTTAATCCAGTTCTTTTAGGTGAGTGAATCCAGTACAGAGAGCTCACATCATCCAGAGACTACTAGGCCTTATGGCGTCTTGTATGTCAGCCATCCAATATACACGTCTTTGACGGAGGAAACTACAACTATGGTATCTGTCTGCTTTCCAGCCCATGTAGACAATCCATTTATGCATCTAACCGTTCCAGAGTCCGGTCCTGGCCTCTCTCAGGTGGTGGACCATACAAGCTAACCTGCAGGAGGGGATTCCACTCACAGACTGCTTGGATCACCACTGATGTTTCCCTACGAGGATGGGGTGCTCACTCGGAAGCTCAAGGATGATGGATTCCACAGCAGCATCAACTGCATATCAATTTATAAGAACTACTGGCAGTATACCATGGTCTCCAGTTGTTCCAGCTAAGTCTAGGGAGTTATGTTGTCCACGTACAGCTGGACAACACCACAGCAATTGCCTATACCGACCGACAAGGCAGGACTGTTTCTAGCTCTGTTTTCTAAGCTTGCAGATTTGGAACTGGTGTATTGCTCCAGGATATCTGGAGCAATTAAATAGCAATCCACATAGAGGGGATAGACAATACATTGGTGGACCAACTGAGCAGAACGCAGATTCGCCAGCGGCAGCACGAGTAGGAATTAAATCCTCTGTACCTCTCCATGATCTTCACAATTTGGGGCACTATCTATCTATCTATCTATCTATCTATATATATATGCGCCGCTCAAGAAGACAAGAAATGTAGGAATTGCTACTCCAGAGCAGGCATGGGGGGAAATGCACATGGAGACGCATTCCTATACAGCTGGACTCAAGGGTTTTGATACATTTCCCACCATATCAGCTGCTAAATTTTGTACCCCACCTAGAGATGTACATATCAGGCAGTATAAAAATATGATAGTGGTAGCCAAGATCTTGTAGGAGTCTACCAAATGCATTCTGTTAGCTCCATGGTGGCTGTGCCAACCATGATTTCCACAGCTTCTCAAACTGTCAAAGGGTGTATACAGGAGGTTGCTGCAACACAGAGATGCATTGTTTCAGGAGGAAGGTCATGTATTTCATCCAGACATTCACACCTTGCATCTGACAGCTTGGAGGATAGGTTACTGAGTGAAATTCTCTTAAATGACAAGAAGGCCTCCACCAGATGTAACTGCAAGTGGAAGCGCTTCAGTGAGTATGCTGTAACACAACATTTCCTACCACAATCAGCATCAGTCTTACATGTACTTCTTTATTTAACTGACCTAAAGTTTTGGTCTAGGTCGCCATTAGAGTACATCTAGCAGCGATCTTTGCACATTCTTCTGGTTGGAATTGATAGACCATATTTTCCATCCAGATTCCAAAAGGTTTCTTAAGAGTATAAATAATGTATATTCTTCCATACAAAAACCCATCAAGCAATGGAGTTTATACCCAGAAAGCCATATGAACCAATGGCAACTGTTTCACTCAAATTAGTGAATCTAAAGACCACCTTCTTGGAAGCAATAACCACAGCAAGAAGGTTAAGAGAATTCACTGCCTTATGCATAGATGTTCCTTACACAGAGTTCTTCCCAAAGTGCTATTAAGATTGGACCCAACCTTTCAACTTGAAGTTGGGACTGTTTTCCACATAAACCAGGATATAGTATTATCTACTTTCTTCAGAAATCTGGAAACATCCTTGGACAGATTTCTACATACTTAGGTTAAATTTATCTACCTGATGTACAAACATCAGAAGAAGAACTTCCAAAGACTATTGAAGCGCGTTCAACTAGGGCCTATGCTGCACATCTATCAGACATAAAATTGAGAGATTTGTGTAGTAGCCACTAGGTCTTCTGAACAAACATTTGTCAAGTATTATGCATTTGGATCTTTACTCTGCATCAGAAGCTAATTTTGGGAGGAGTGTTCTTAAACAAGTACTTGCATAGCATACTGCATCCTCCTCCTAGATGACGGCTCATTAGTCACCCACTGTTATGAATGCCAACAGATCACGAGCCAGATAAACAGGTTGCTTACCTGTAAATGATTATCTGAGAGTGATCCATTGACATTCATATGACCCTCCCAGCCACCCTGCTACAGTAAGCTGAGGTGTGTGATATATCTCACACACATTCACCCACTGACTCTCTGAGGGGCTTATGTTGATTTATACTGATATCTGCCAATCTTATGGGTGGCCATCCAGGAACTGAGGCAAAGTGGTGCCTAATTGCCAAAAATGGACGTACAGCCTGAACACAGGGCAGTTCAGAATGCCATGAGGAGCTAACGAATTCAACCCAGATGGTCCTGCACAGGACCATTATTATGAATGTTGATGAATCACGCCCAGATCATCAGTTACAGGTCAGCAACCTGTTTTTATTCTCCAAAGGACTTGGAATTTCTAAATGCTTGCTCTACCTTTCCAAAGACCCATTCTAAGCAAGAAATTTTGTCAAAGAAATGGAAATATTCAGTCTTGCCCTGCATGATTCTTCTTGTTCCTCACTTTGTTCATTTCCCCTTCTCTAATGTCAGTAGAGACCCACTCTTCCATTTAAACCTTATCTGCGGGGCAGCTCAGAATCCTGCCTTACTTGTAAGGCCAGGGAGCTGACCAGTCGGTTTGAGCAAGCTTTCCAGAGACACACCAGCTGTTGAATTAAGTAGTTTCCTGAAATTAGGAGATTATTTTAATAAGGTGTTGAATAAGCAATGGCTGAGTTGCAACTGCATAGCCCTGTTGCCCCTTTTCTTCTTGCACATCAGTAGGGCCTTCATCTAAAGCTTGCATTGGCTCAGCTGCCTTACCTTAAAAATGGCACAGGGACAGAAAGCCTCATGCTGCCAGATGCGCACTATTCTTCCTGGTCTTGCTATTTACTTGAATGAATTCTGCTCTTCAGATAAGATTTTAGAGAGTCGAGAGTCCAGAGCTGGGAGGTGGAACCATTTAGTTCTGGGACTGTTGCATAGTTTGTGTTATACATACAGTTTTTGGAGAAATGTTTTAATATTAGATGGTGAAGCAAATGATACTGTTCTAGCAATGCAGTTGTTAATAAAATGCTCTATTTCGTAGATGTTACTTGTCTGCTGGATTCAGGAGTTGTTCATGTGACTTGCACAGGATTTCAAAAGGATGTAAGTTTCTAAATGCTGTTTCCTCATTGTAGTGCCCTACTTGTACTTGTTTAACTCTTGACACTCAAAAATGTTAAGTCACAGCCATACCCTCATGATTTTCTCTAAGGTGACTGAAAAAAGTTACCTTAAATAATCATACCAAAACAAATAGAAAAACCTCCTGAAGTCATTTCTGTACCATGTTTTGTACATCAGTTCAGTAACTCCCACAAAATGTCAAATTTTGCAGCTGTTACTTCACAGCAGGGGTAGAAGGGTGCTCTCATGGCCTTCTATCTCTGTATAAGCCCGGATAAAATACCTGGGCTACCCTGGCGAAGAGCACTGGGATCTAGACCAATTCCAGTACTCCAGAAAAACAACCCTACCCAGATAGGGCTGTGCAAGCCTGGGTAGGGCTGGTCATGTGTATGCCCTGACTGTCTTCCAAGCTCCTTGTAGTATTCAGTCACCAGGTTGTGGTGGATTGCCTTTGATTCAAAGACTTCTCACACACCAATATTTAGGAAACTGCAGGTTGTGCAAAGCTCTAGTTCAGAAAATACACCATGGGTTCATAGATTCAGCATCCTAGGGTCCTGAAGTGACAAATAGGAACTCAAGAGAAAATGCTTCTATAAAACTACCAGTTTACCGCGTGATAGATTAAAAGTGAGTTACAAATCATGGAAAATATCTGTATGTGTTCATCTTGTTTACATATAACTTCTAGTACAGCCTATATAGCTATATAACATAGACAAAACATAAACTATCAACATAACATTACAAAGGCCTTTATGTGAAAGATCATTTCCAGGAGCAGACATGCTTACAATTTGCAAAATAGGAGTCAGTGAGGAGCCCAAGGGCAGCTTGAATCTACATCAAAATCTCCACCTTGTTATCCTAAAATTTCTCATGAACATGCAGAAAATTCTAAGAGAAATCATCTCCAACTCTTTAATACAAAACATTTCATATAGACTTCTTCTATTCTGTTACTTAAACTCAGATTTAGAACTAACACTTTCATGTAGATTTAACTTGCTTCACTAATTGTTATGTTTTGAGAAGCAAGACCCAACTTAGATCAACTACACTGGATTAATTAATTTTACAAAATCTGCAAACATCCTGAAACATAAAATGAAGTTCCAGGTGAAGCCAATATAGGTAAATAGGTCATTTTTTAGGCTAGAGTTTAATCAAATGAACAAAGGAAAGGTGGGTTGATTTTATTTAAATATTCATGACAAGGTCTCAAGGGGACTTAAAATACACGTCTATGAAGTATGCTTCAAATAATACAAGATGAAAACATATAAATATTTCCCATGATTTGTAATTCGCTTTTAATCTATCACACTGTAGATTATGCTTACAAGGTAGGCATAGTGCCTCACAGTTCTGACTTGGTAAAAAAAGAACTCCATAAGCAATCTGTTATAAAAACTTATGCTATATAATGCATGTGGTACAAATGGATTGATTAGGCTGTGTCAGAATACTTATGAAGAATTTGGTGTAGTCCTGACTGAGAAGAGCTAAGCTAATGGACATGGATTCCCCCACCCCAGTGAAATTAGTCCATTTCCTCCAAGGGTATCTGGAGCTGGTCAGCCACCACATACATGCACAAGCACCTTGTCCAGGAAGGGAATGTTGGCCACAGGCCTATAGTTGTTTACACCCTCTGGGTCCAGACTGGGTTTCTTTAGGTAGGAGTGGTCAAATAGCTTCTTTCAATGGAGCTGGGATCACTCCCTCTCTCAATGAGGCATTTAGAACCTGCTAGACCCAATTAAAAATTCCCTCCCTACTAGATTTAATAAGGGCACACCAAGCAAGCACATTTGTTTATTTCCATCCTGAAAGAAACGCCAGAAATTCAGCTTTGTTTTTTGATCATGAAATACTGCTGAAATAGAACTGGAGAAATGGTTTAAAAGATATTAGCATTATAAAGCCACCGTAGTCTTTCATTATTGAAAGTTACAGCAATGTACTTATTTTGGTGGCAACTCCTTTAGCTGCTTACTACTAACCGGATTTAATTCTTGATATTGTTTTGACTAATTCCAGACCTTGCATTTCTTAAAAAAATCCGGCTCTTCCTTAAGTGAAACTGTTCCTGATGGTTACAATAGATGTCTTGTAGCTGGCTTGCTTTCTCCAAGATTTATTGATGTACAGCCTTCAAGTCTGAGTCAGGTGAGTCCATGATAAATATATGGGAAATATTTCTGGAGTGTGAAACTTTCTGTGGTGTGTGGAAACTTTCTGGAATGTGTAGATTTCTGAAACTTTCTGGAGTGTGTGGTGGTGGGTGGTTTTTTTAATCCTTGAATTTAGGTGAATTCAGCATAAATTGTTCCCCATTTCTGCTAGGAGATCCATGCACAAAAGCAAGCTCCTATGTTTGCAGCTAATATAGATATGCATCTGGACCTCACTGAATTGTTAGAGTGAATCTTTGATTGAGGGTGCCACTATTATGTATTGCTTGTGACTAGAGCTGGATTAACCCTTTGAATTAAAAATTAAATATACATCAATTGATCCTGATATCTGGGCACTTGTATTACAATTTATTTGTTTTAGGAAGAGCAGTTGGAAGCTGTATTGTCAGCTGCTGTCCAAACAAGTTCTTTAGGGCTCCTCACGAGCTGCATCAAACAGTGGACATCTGAAGGTAAGCAAACTTCTGCTGTTCATCAGGGGCATAGGGGGTTTGTCAGCAGTCCCCCCCCTCCCCCGTTCATGTGCCAGCCATGCCCTCTGCACCAGCGTGTGTCTGACATCAGATACATGCCAACGTAGGCAGTGTGGCCAGCATTGAGGGAGACGACGAATGACCCCTTGCCTGCTGCCAGCTGGCTGAGAGCAGATGTGGGGCCACACTTCACACTCCAATCTGGCAAGTGTTTCATTTGTCACCTGATATGGAAGAGGGGCAAGGGGGTGTCCTGGGGAGGGGGTGCCCTGGTGTCCCCAAGACCACAGTGGCCCAGGCATATTTGTCCCACCTTGTGCAATGAGGGCTACAGCACTGATCTTCTGAGGCGATACAAGTTTTCTCACAAAATGGGTTCGAGGCCTGTGCAGTAACCCCCACAGAAGAAATCCAATCTCCATGAGGCACTCTTCGGTTCTGTTGAATCATGTGCGTGTCACAACTGTTGTGTTTGGTGGGAGAATGCCTTTCTCCTCAGTTCTTTCGCGACCGCCGCGCTGCTTGCATTGTAAAGGATTTGCTCAGTTTCATCCTGGTTCCTGTGACAGAAAAATCTT
The DNA here is from genome assembly GCF_027244095.1 of Hemicordylus capensis. Lineage (NCBI taxonomy): Eukaryota > Metazoa > Chordata > Lepidosauria > Squamata > Cordylidae > Hemicordylus > Hemicordylus capensis. The sequence continues at coordinate 389,067,260 of NC_069657.1, read as the reverse complement.
GATCTTGATCTTTGGCTTAGACTACGGATGGTTTTTACAATTTATTCTCTTGATTTCGTTTCCACTTTTTTCTTATCGGTGATGTTCTGGCTTTGACAACAATCTTCTTTCTGGTTTCTTCTTTATTTCACTCCTTTCTCTTGATCTAATGGAAGTTGTAAAAAAAGTTTTAATTGTGTGGACTTAAGTGAATTGAGCACATTGCCCTCTAGGAACATCTCAAGTTCCTACGTGAGAAACAGCAAGTTCTGGCAGACAACGTAAAAAGCAGACACCAAATGTGTATTCAAAATGTTTGCTTAAGCTACTAAAGGCACTAAAAAAACATGAGCTAGCAAGGGTGTATGTATGTGCAGTGGCTAAATAGCTAACAATAGCTAACATTGGGAAGAAGAGAGGAGGGTGAGGGAGGAGGAGAAAAAGGAGGGAAACAGGATCAGATGAGAATGAAAGGGGAGGGGAATAAATGGAGCCGATGCCACATGGAGGCTGCAGGGAACAGTGTTGCAGCTGCACGAAGCCTTCTGGAAAGCAGGCGCTACCACTGGAAAAGCAGCAGGGCAGGGAGCTCCTTAGCTTCTTTATAAGTGAACTGCTCCCTGCCCCACGAAGCTGGTTTGAATGCCAGCGCCCAAGCTGGTTCGGCACCTCCTCTGGGAAGCACCAGACTGGCTCGTGCACATCCCTAGTAGCTGCAGTTCAATTAAAGCATAGGCTGCAGATTCCTCACAACTAGTCCTTATACAGTTAAAATTATTTTATTTGTAGCGTATGTCAGTCATTAATGTCCATAGCATTACAAATGTGTCAATTCATCCGACCATAATATCATCAATCACATATCAAATGTGAGAGAGGAGAGCTGGTCTTGTGGTAGCAAGCATGACTTGTCCCCATAGCTAAGCAGGGTCTGCCCTGGTTGCATCTGAATGGGAGACTTGATGTGTGAGCACTGCAAGATATTCCCCTCGGGGGATGAAGCCGCTCTGGGAAGAGCAGAAGGTTCCAAGTTCCCTCCCTGGCTTCTCCAAGATAGGGCTGAGAGAGATTCCTGCCTGCAACCTTGGAGAAGCTGCTGCCAGTCTGTGAAGACAATACTGAACTAGATAGACCAATGGTCTGACTCAGTATATGGCAGTTTCCTATGTTCCTAAATGTTTTTCACATTCATGGCTGACACATCCTGAATGTTTTGGTAGTTTATTCTTATCAGCAGGAATGTTTCTGCTTGTTCTCAAAGGTAACAAGCAAATGTCCTTCAGATGCAAAAACATGCCAGCTCAAACTGCTGTCTCGTTTCTTTTTCAGCCTAATACAGGCACTTCAGCAATTAATGGGGGGTGGGGAGTGTAAAAGCTGAGGAAGAGGGAAATTGGGGAGCTGTGTTATACAAACAATCATATATCTTACCAGCTCAAGGCACTTGTTTACAGGATAAGCGTAATAAGAGCATATACTTCACCAGATACAAGCAATCAATCAAGCAAAACTACAAACAAAGAGATGCAAGCAATAAAGCACTATTGCAGAATTACAACAAGCAAATCCCTCTTGGCAATTCCTTAGCAGAGTCCAATGAGTTCAGAGTTCCCTTGACCAAGGAATCTGTTGCTTCATAAGATAGCATAGTAGCAATTTTAGGTTTTGACCTGTCAATTCCTGAGAAAAAATCCAGGTAAAGTGAGCTGGTGCATAACACACGATGAATGCTTGATCTGCCTAAGAGAAGGGCACAATGTAAAGTCCTGCAAGATTTGTTTAGCCTTTTCAAGGCAAACTGAAAAAGACAGAGACCAAGGGCTCCAAGTGCCCCTGTGAAAAGGAAAAGGTAACATCTCCAGCTCATACTCACTGGACTTAACCAGATCTGTAGAGTATCGACCACTCTTCAGGTCCAGTAAGATTGCCGGAGAAAGGGAGGGGGAGGGAGAGCACTCTGAAGGGGAATACGACTCCAGATCATCCTCTGATGATGATTCTGTTCACACAGAGAACCCTTCAGGTCTTTCCCCAATGGAACTGTATCTCATCCTCCATCTAATGCACCTATAGAAGAGACTAAGTTGTACAGAATTCAGGTAGCAGACATGGCAAAAGCACCAGATTTTGAATTAAAAGCACCAATGCTTGAAGTCAAGGACCCCATGTATGACTTCATGGCCAGTTCCTCAGCCTCCCAACCAGCATCTCTGCCAATGCTACTTGTCCTTGACAGTTCTGCAAAAGTTTGCTGGGACATACTATCAGCCTCTACATTTATTTTATTTATTTATTTACATCAACATCTAAGAGGCTGGAAAATTTGTACAGAATACAGGAGTCCTGCCCCTTCTTCTTTAAGCACCCTCCACCACATTTGCTGATGGTTGATTGTGCTGTTATCAGTAATCAAACAAAACTCACTCTGCTCCAGTGGATAAGGAAGAGAGGAAATTAGATGCAATGGGGTATAGATTCTACTCTGTATTGTGCTTAGCCATTAAAATATCTAACTATAGATATTTAAATAGTGGCCTGCATGGCAAGATATTACACCATGTGGGATGATCTGAGAGGGGACTTAAAGGATGTCCCAGAGAAGTTCCCTGAAAAGTTCAAAATGGCACTGGCTAAATCTGCTGATATCAGCAGATACTTACGCACGACAAAGCACCTAGCAAAAATTTGAGTCTTGATCCATCGGAGATGCTCCAGAGACACACTTGGCTATGCTCTATGTCCCTTCAACATGACATGAAAAATAAAATCGAAAGTGTATCATTACACGACCTAAAAAATGTATGTAAAAGTTAGAAAATTCAGGATGATCTCGTTGCATGGCATTCTTCCCATACTAGCAAAATAACAGTTTGTGACTCTAGACTTGAAGGATGCCTGTTTCCTCATGGGGCTACAGCCAGAACACACAGTATTTAAGACACACTTTGGATCCAAGAATCTTCCAGTATATGGTTCTACCATTCGGACTCTCAGCAGCACCTCGTGTGTTCCACTGCGGGAGTGGAAATAAGCATGTATCCCGCTCTGAACTCTTCAGAGGAAGAGCGGGATATAAATGTAAGTAAATAAATAAATTTATGAAGTGTGTAAGGGCCATCATAGCACACCTAAAGACTCAGGGCGTATCAATATTCATCTTCCTGGACAACTGGTTAGTAACCTCACAGAACAAAGAGCTGATCTCTCATGTTCAATACGTCCTGGACCTCCTAGCACAACTAGGAATCAGGGTGAACTGGAAGAACCACAGAATCAGATTCAATACATAGGCACAGTGTTGGACTCACAGAATAAAAGAGCTTGCCTTCCAGAGGACAGGAGGGTCAGTAGTGTAACTCATCTCCATCCTTACACTAAACCTAAAGCAAAGAGCTTGTGCCATGCAAAGGCTGTTTGTTCTTATGGCCTCATGCAGTGCCACCATGCCTCGCCTCACGCAAGGCTCAAGATGTGCCAGCTCCAAAGCTGGTTTCTGTGAGCGTACAGACCGAATCTAGACAACTAGCACCATAATCCCTGCTAACTTGGCAAAGAAGCACCTTATAACATGGTGATTCTCTTTATTTAGCAGGGGGAGAGTAACTGGCCCTATCCACCCCAATCACAGTACCTCCAGTGACTGTTGCTGGGGTCTATCTTGTGTTTCTTTTTAGATTGTGAGCCCTTTGGGGATAGGGATCCAACTTATTTATTTATTATTTCTCTGCATAAACCGCCCTGAGCCATTTTTGGAAGGGCGGTATAGAAATTGAATGAATAAATGAACAAATAAATAATGTGGCTAGCTCATCTGCTACCCGTGTTTCCCCGAAAATAAGACAGTGTCTTGTATTAATTTTAGCCCCCAAAAATTCACTAGGGCAATTAGCGGTACATCAGAAATTACTGCTAGGTCTTACTTTCGGGGTAGGTCTTACTTCTGGGGAAACAGGGTACCTGTGCTATGGTCCATACAGTGGTGGACCAGGATAGACTTCCTCTCTGTGGGTGTACCATTCGAACTGCCAGGTTTTCATGCCCAATGCAAATGGGCACTACAACAACCAACACTCCACATAAACATTCTGGAGTTATTGGCAGTATTGCATGCCCTGAAATCATTTCTGCCTCTAATAAAAGATAGAGTAGTACAGGTTTAAGTAAATTCGGAGATCCTTGGGAACATCTTCCAGAGCTGAGGAACTCCACTAAAGGACCTGTTTTCAGCTCTAGAAAACAGGAGGTGCAAACTTGATTTCTCCATGGAGATGCCTTCCAGATGCCCTGGATGAAACACCTATTTATTTATTTTTTTATTTTATTTTAATTTATTTTTACATTTTTATACTGCCTTTCGTTAAAAGAAAACCCCAAGGCGGTTTACAAAAATTAAAACATACAATAAAAGCAGTAAAAACATCAAGCTAAAAACATACATAAAAACAAGACAGCAGATAAAAAACACACAAGAACAGCAGTAAAAAACGATTATGTAAAAGCCTGGGTAAAAAGCCAAGTCTTTAAAAGCTTTCTAAAAGCTGTGATGGAGTCCGAGGAACGAATGGCCACCGGGAGAGCATTCCAGAGTCTAGGAGCAGCAACAGAGAAGGCCCTGTCCCAAGTGCACGACAGCCGGGCCTCCCTCATTGTCGGCACCCGGAGCAGGGCCCCCTCAGATGTCCTAGTCAAGCGGGCAGCAACCCTTGGGAGCAGGCGGTCCCTCAGATACCCCGGGCCCAAACTGTTTAGGGCTTTAAAGGTCAAAACCAGCACCTTGAATTGGACCCGGAAACAAACTGGCAGCCAGTGCAGCTCTTTCAAAATGGGGGTGATATGTTCCCAGCGGGCAGCTCCGGATAAAACCCTCGCTGCCGCATGTTGCACTAGCTGCAGTTTCCGGATATTCTTCAAGGGCAGCCCCACGTAGAGCGTGTTACAGTAATCCAGCCGCGACGTGACTAAGGCGTGGGTAACCGTGGCCAGATCTGCCTTCTCGAGAAAGGGACGCAGCTGGCACACCAGCCGAAGCCGTGCGAAGGCACCCCTGGCCACCGCCTCCACCTGAGCTTCCAAAAGCAGAGCCAGGTCCAGTAGTACCCCCAAGCTGCGTACTTGCTCCTTCAAGGGGAGTGCAACCCCATCCAGAACCGGTAAAATCTCCTCATCCCGATTGGCTCTCCTACTGACCAACAGTACCTCCGTCTTATCCGGATTTGGTTTCAGTTTATCAGCCCACATCCAACCCATCACGGCCTCCAGCCCCCGATTCAGGACATCCACCGCCTCCCTAGGATCAGATGACAAGGAGAGATAGAGCTGAGTGTCATCCGCATATTGCTGACAACTCAGTCCAAATCCCCGGATGACCTCTCCCAGCGGCTTCATGTAGATGTTAAACAGCATGGGGGACAAGACTGAACCCTGTGGGACCCCACAGGCCAATGGCCACGGGGCCGAGCAGTAGTCCCCCAGCACCACCTTCTGGACCCTCCCCTCAAGAAAGGACCGGAACCACTGCAACGCAGTGCCTCCGATCCCCATACTCGAGAGGCGGCCCAGAAGGATACCATGGTCGATGGTATCGATGGCTGCCGAGAGGTCCAGCAGAACCAACAGGGACGCACTCCCCCTGTCTAGTTCCAGGCGTAGGTCATCCACTAGAGCGACCAAGGCAGTCTCAGTCCCATACCCGGGGCAGAAGCCAGATTGAAAAGGGTCCAGATAATCCGTATCATCCAAGACCCTCTGCAGCTGGGACGCCACCACACGCTCCATCACCTTCCCCAGAAAGGGAAGGTTAGATACAGGTCTATAGTTGTCCAGGTTGGAGGGATCAAGGGAGGGCTTTTTTAATAGAGGTCTTACCACCGCCTCCTTGAGGCACGATGGCATCCTGCCCTCCCTCAACGAAGCATTAACGATCACCTCCAGCCATCTACCTGTTCCCTCCCTGGCAGCTTTTATTAGCCATGAAGGGCAAGGGTCAAGAGCGCACGAAGTCGCCCGCACACTGCCCAGGATCTCGTCCACATCCTCAGGCTACACCAACTGAAAAGAATCCAACACAACGGGACCAGATGGTACCAAAGGCATGTCTGCCGGAACTGCCAAAACTCTGGAGTCCAGGTCAGCACGGATGCAAGCGACTTTATCTGCAAAGCGACAGGCAAACCGATCACAAAGAGCCGTAGATGACTCCTCCCCCATTGTCCGGGGGGGATGTGTGGAGCAAAGTTTTCACCACACGAAACAGCTCTGTTTGTCTGCACTGAGCAGACGCAATGGAGGCGGAGAAAAAGCATTTCTTCACCGCCCCCACCACCACGGCATAGTCCCTAAAATGGGCTCTAGCCCCTGTTCGATCGGATTCGTGACGACTCTTTCTCCAGCGTCGTTCTAGCCGTCATCTGACTTGCTTCATCGCCCTAAGCTCCGAGGAAAACCAAGGAGCAGAACAGGCTCCACCAAGCCGGAGAGGGCGCTTGGGGGCAACTGTGTCAACAGCCCGGGCCTTCTCTCCATTCCAGAGATCAACCAAGGCCTCGACAGGGTCACCAGCTCTGGACACTGGAAACTCCCCGAGGGCCGTCTGAAATCCAAGCGGATCCATAAGCCTCCGGGGGCGGACCATCTTAATCGGCCCACCACCCCTGCAGAGGGCAGACAGAGCGTCAAACTAAACCCCACCAGATGATGATCTGTCCATGACAAGGGAGTGGTCTCAAATTCCCCCATCTCCAGATCATTTATTTCCCGGTCGGCAAAAACCAGCTCCAGAGTGTGTCCCGCCACATGGGTAGGGCCCAATACCAATTGAGACAGGCCCATGGTTGCCATGGAGGCCATGAAATCCTGAGCTGCACCCACTAGGGGGGCCTCAGCGTGGACATTGAAATCCCCCAAAACAATAAGCCTGGGGGAACCCAAAGCCACCTCCAAGACCACCCCCGCCAGCTCAGGTAGGGAGACTGAGGTGCAGCGGGGTGGTCGGTACACCAGCAGAATCCCCAGCCTATCTCGGAGGCCTACCCTCAAGGTCAAACACTCGAAATTCTGAGATGGCCTGACCGGGCACCTGGAAATGGGGAAGGTCTCTCGAAAGATGACTGCAACGCCTCCTCCCCGACCCTCGAGGCGGGGCTGCTGCACGATCTGGAAACCTGGAGGACAAAGCTGAGAGAGACCAACCCCGCCCAGCGCATCCAACCAGGTCTCCGTCACGCATACCAGGTCAGCACGCTCATCCACAATCAAATCGTGGATGAGAGATGTTTTTGTGTTAACTGACCTGGCATTCAGCAGCAGCACCCTAATCCTCGAGGGAGTGTTCTCAGAGCTCCCTAGGGTCAGAGGGTTGGGAGAGGGGCCGGAAAAAGGAACAGGCCTCAATTGCCTGGACTGATTTCCCCTGTAACGGCCAGCCCAAGTCCCACCGCCATACCTCCCTCTGCCCAATACCCGTGATATTGCTGCCCCCACTCCAGACCCACTTTTTCGCTCTCCCAGACACATCTCCCCAGACTAACCCACCACAGCTTCTTGGCTTAATTTAAAACCAGGACCAGACTTATACAATCTCTGCAAT